>NW_027507791.1:79467393-80067393 GCF_037356315.1 Lithobates pipiens | reverse complement strand
GGGCGGGTACAGTGGCCAGGAAACAGCAGTGTGAGTGCGCACTGTTATACACAGTAGTAGGGGTGCAACGGAACGTCACCGATCCGTGATCCGAACGGGTCACCCGCCGCGCTCCCGGCCTTAGGAAAGGCCAAGGCATTGGCCTAGCTCCGAAGTGGCGGCCATCTTTCTACACCTAGGCTGTTTACACTGATCGCTCTGACGGAGCGATCACTTGTAAACAAACCGGCGTCATGTCATGACGCCGGTTCCTCTCCCCCTCTGTACTAATCTGTACAGTGGAGGGGAGAGATCCAGAGATGGAAGCAGCCATCCCTCCATACCCTAGCAATATCCTGCCAATACCCTGCCTGCCAATACTCAGCGATACCCTGCCTGTAAATTTTTCAAATAAAACAGTTTTTTGAGAATCATGAGAGAATCGTGATCTTCATTCTAAGCAAAAGAATCGTGCAGCTCTACTCCCGATGCCCCAGACATGCACTGCTGATATTTAACACTGACCGCAGTTCCTCCTCCCTTCTCCACACACAGCACTTGATGCTTACCAGAGCTGCCGAGTGTGAGAAACTGACACGAGGAGAGAGAGGGATCTGTCAGAAAAAAAAAAAAAAAAAAAACTGGCTCCTAACTTTACGGGCTCCTAGAGCCAAAGCAAATTTGTCAAGCCCCGTTACTACTAATACAGTTTTCAGCAAATTCTTAGATATAGTCCCTGATCATACCCTCCAATAGTTTACATACTATCAGTGTTAGACTGACTGGTCTGTAGTTACCAGGTAAAATGTTTCGGCACTTTTTGAATATTGGTACTGTTCCTGTTAGTAAGCTGCCTATGCAAATTAGGACTAGCGGTCTGGCTATAACCCGACTGAGCGGTCCAAGTTTTTTCTGGACATTGGTTTGTTAGCCACAAGAGTAAATCCTGTGACATGTTACTAACAATACAGTCATGGTCAGTCTACCCCTCCCTTTCCTGTGTAAAAACTAAGAAAGCATTTAGTACAGTTGCCTTCTCCTCGGCCTTTGGGCGTTAAGAGGGGTGTAGGCGGAGCCGCGGCGGCGTAGTCGGGCAGGTGGAGCCGCGGCGGCGTAGTTGGGCAGGTGGAGCTGTGGCGGCGTAGTCGGGCAGGTGGAGCTGCGGCGGCGTAGTCGGGCAGGTGGAGCCGCGGCGGCGTAGTTGGGCAGGTGGAGCTGTGGCGGTGTAGTCGGGCAGGTGGAGCTGCGGCGGCGTAGTCGGGCAGGTGGAGCTGCGGCGGTGTAGTTGGGCAGGTGGAGCTGTGGCGGTGTAGTCGGGCAGGTGGAGCTGTGGCGGTGTAGTCGGGTAGGTGTACTGGAAGCTGCCTGTAAGGAGCTTCCAGTTCAGTCACTCACCTCTCGGACAGCACTGATGACCCCCTTTCTGTCTGTCTCTCTCCCCGGGCTCCGCTCTCCGGACTCCGCTCTCCTCTCTCTCCCCGGGCTCCACTCTCTTCTCAGTCTTAGGTGAGCACAACTTGCACGCAGCGGCCCCCCCGCTCCTCCTCACATCACATCACCTCCGGGCCCCGGAAACCCCCCAGGCCGCCGGGCTCAAGGCACGCTGCCTCTCCGCTACACTGCGCATCCGAGGCGGCCGTCACAAGCAGCACCAGGCATAGAAAGTGCGTGAAGGATCCCCAGCTGATTGACGGCCCTTATCAAGTTCGCCGCTGCTGATTGGCCAATGGTGAACAGCGCAGCACAGCAACTATTTTCTGATTGGCTGGAGGGGTGGGCATGGGATGACAGGCACTTTGCGCATGTCGGGCGGCCAATGGAAGAGCAGGGCGGGTTCGCTAGCGTCAGGGTGACGCAGGGCGCCGTGTACCTCAGAGAGCTCCTCCTGACAAGTGTACATTACAATGAGCGCTTCTGGTGGAGGATGAGGAGGACGTGTGCAATAGAACTGATACCGCGAATGGCATGAAGGGCACACACCTGCCCGGCTACTGGTGTAAAAAAAAAATATATATATATGCTTTGCTATGTGTAAGAAAGCTGTGCTGAGGAGGTTTGGAGGCAGCCATTGCTGACTTCTCCTTCTGAAATGATGAAGTGTATAAATAACCAAAACTTGTTCAGAGTTTGGATACAGTGGCGGCTGGTGCTCCATTTGTTTGGGGGGGGGGGGGAACAAATAAAGCCCCAACCAACCCCATACCCCAACCGTCACTCACAATAGGACCTACAAATAGATAGACACTGGGTGGGAGAGATAGACAGACACTGGGTGGGAGGGGGAGAATGAGATAGATAGATGTCACATAGTTGCCAACATTGTAAAAATAATAATAATTCGGGACACTTTTTGGCAGTAGGCGGAGAAGTGTTATAATTAGGGGGAGGGGCATGTGGTTATAGGTGTGGCATAGAAAAAGGTGAAAATGCGGCGCACAGCAAAAATATGGGTGTGGTTTACATAAAATAGTGGGTGTGGCTTACATGGGGGGCATGGCTCAAAGGGGTATGGTTAGAGTCTCAGATGAATGCGGGATGGAGAGGGGGAGGAGGGAGAGGGAAAGGAGGGGGGGGATGGAGGGACAGCAGCCCCCCGATCCTACACCACAATAAAAAATATGAGTTTGACAATCAGCAGATAAAGACACTCCAAATACCTGGTGTTAGCGCTTCAATCATCCTGGCGCCATGATTGTTATCATCAGGTTTCCCCAGCGGAGTCTGTCCTTACATCAGGTGCCCCATCAGAGGTACCTTCCTCACATCTGTGTCCAGCATCGGAAGCCCCTCCTTACATCTGGTGCCCCTCTGACATCCAGACTGCGCCTTCTAACATCCAGACTGGCCCCCCACATCCACAGACTGCCCCCCTCAGACATCCACAGACTGGCCCCCGACATCCACAGACTGGCCCCCACATACACAGACTGGCCCAGACATGATCTCCCATCCTCCAGACGTGGCAAGCCGTCGTTGCCGTGCGGAATTACTTTGAACTGTGGCACCGCCCACACTGCACTTCGCAGACACTGGCAGCAGGGGCGGGTGGCACTGCAGCATCTGAGCTCTATTGAAGACCAGCTTCTGGTCTTCTTTAAAATGGCGGCCGGCGGAGACATTGTCTCCGCCGGCCACGGACCTCTAGTGGCCGGCGAAAAATGGGACAAACCGAATTTCCCAGGAAATTCGGGACAGTTGGCAACTATGATGTCACCAGGGACCGTGCCTGGCTGGGCAAAGCTATAGATGTAATAAAAAAATATATTTTCAGCACAGACCCCTAAAGTTAACTAGATAAAATGAATTAAACACTTGCCGACCGCCGCATGTACATATATGTCGGCAGAATGGCACAGCTGGGCAAATGGGCGTACAGGTACGGCGGTGCGCACGTGACCCTGCCGGGAGCTCCATGAGTAGGATCGCAGGTCCTGCGGACTCAGTCACTGCAGGGATACCCGTGATCGTCTCACAGAGCTGAAGAATGGGGAGATGCTAATATAAACAAGTATCTCCCCATTCTGCCTAGTGACACTGTTACTGATCATAGGTCCCTGTGATCGGGAGCGGTGATCAGTGAAGTGTCATTCATAGCCATGCCCCCTAACAGTTAGAATCACTCCCTAGGACACACTTAACCCCTCCTTAGCCCCCTAGTGGTTAACCCCTTCACTACCAGTGTCATTTTTACAGTAATCAATGCAATTTTATAGCACTGATCACTGTAAAAATGACAATAGTGCCAAAAATGTGTCAAAAGTGTCTGATGTGTCCCCTTGTCCCCTGCAATGTCGCAGTCACAATAAAAATCACACATCGCTGCCATTACTAGTGTAGCACTAACCTTCTTCACCTCGATTTGTGTGTCTAGGGGTTCCCGTAGTAGATGGCCCAGAAACTTTAGAGACTGACGACAGATCTGCTTAAAGGGATTTTTATTTGCAAAAACGTAGTTAACGAACAGTCTCTTAGTATAGGATCAGAGGGTTAGGAGGAAAAAGTCCAGGTACTCTTAGTGTCAAAGTCAATAATAAAGAACTTTCTTACTTTGACTAAATCCAGTGAATAGCCATTCACAGCTGGATGTTCACTCTAATTGGATAGTCCCTCTCTCACAAGGTCTAGCAGCCAATAGGGTGCTTAAATCAGAAATAAGTCTCTGCCACAGACTTTGTTGTAGAACATTAGGGATGAGCTTCGTGTTTGAGTCGAACGTACGTTCGATTTGAACATTGGCTGTTCGTGCGTTCGGCGAATTCCGAACGTTTTGGCCATTCGCGTCAAAATTCGAGTGACGCGCGCGCGGACCACAATGCACTGCGTTGGCGCAGTGCATTGCTGCCCGATGATTGGCCAAGCATGCACTGTGACCCCGCATGCTTGGCCAATCGCAGCGCCGGCAGCGAGGAGAGCCATGATTGGCCACAGGCATCCTGCCTGTGGCCAATCATAGCTCAGGCTGTGTAGTGCACGCCCCACACTATATAAGGCCGCCTTTAAGGCGGCCTCCTGTAGTGTGTTACTTTGCATCTGAAGCAGTGGGTGTTCTGTGTACCTTCAACACAGTACACACCAATCGTTTTTGGCTGATTTCCTATCTTGCTGCTGTGTAGTGGTTGTTGTCTGTGCCCTGACTGCAGTATACACCACTATATTCACCTCACCTATATAGCTAGTGATCTAGCTTTAACCACTTAACAACTGCCCATTGCCGATTAACGGCTTCAGGGCGGTTGTTTAACTCAGAGAGGCCGTTAATTAACGGCCTCCCAGAATTCTGCTCTCGCGTGCCCCGAGGTGTGCGCACTCGAGAGCATCCGTGACCGCCGGGTCCATAGGACCCGGGCGCATCACGGTAAACGGCCGCTCATAGCGGGTGTTTACCACGTGATTGCTCCGTCAAATGACGGAGTGATCACTTGGAAACAAACCGGCGTCATGTTATGACGCCTGTTCCTCCCTCCCCTTTCTGTACCGATCGGTACAGCGGAGGGGAAAGAGATCGGTGTCAGCAGCGATGTGGGCAGCATCTGCAGTGCCCACATCGCTGCTCACCGAATTTAACCCCTCAATTCCCTGCCAATACTCTGCAATACCAGTGCATACTCTGCAGTACCCTGCCATTACTCTGCAGTACCCCGCCATTACTCTGCAGTGCAGTACCCCGCCATTACTCTGCAGTGCAGTACCCTGCCATTACTCTGCAGTACCCCGCCATTACTCTGCAGTACCCCGCCATTACTCTGCAGTGCAGTACCCCGCCATTACTCTGCAGTGCAGTACCCTGCCATTACTCTGCAGTACCCCCCATTACTCTGCAGTAACCCCCATTACTCTGCAGTACCCCCCAATACTCTGCAGTACCCGCCATTACTCTGCAGTACCCCCAATACTCTGCAGTACCCTGCTATTACTCTGTAGTACCCCGCCAATACCCCGCCAATACTCTGTAATACCCTGCCATAAATTGTCATACCCAGCCATACTCGGTGATACCCTGAAATACCCAGCCATAGACGCCCCCCACCCCTCACCGCCCTCCGGTGCTTCTACCAACTCGCCAGTACGATCAAAGCCAGAATCTTTTTTTTATTTTTTATTTCAGGCTTCCCAGCCTAGAGGTGAGATGTGGGGTCATATTGACCCCCCCAGATTTCACTGTAAAGAGGACCTGTCACCCCATATTCCTATTACAAGGGATGTTTACATTTCTTGTAATAGGAATAAAAGTGATCAAAAATATATTTTTGGGAAAAAAATGTCAAACTAAAATAAATAAAGTAAAATGAACAATAAAAAAATAAAATAAAAATTAAAGCGCCCATGTCCCCATGTGCTCGCATGTGCCACACATGTGAGGTATCGCCGAGAATGTTAGAGCGAGAGCAATAATTCTAGTCCTAGACCTCCTCTGCAACTCAAAACATGTAACCAGTAAAAAAATATTTAAAGCGTCGCCTATGGGGATTTTTTAAGTAGCGACGTATGGCGCCATTCCACGGGCATGTGCAATTTTGAAGAGTGACATGTTTGATATCTATTTACTCAGCATAACTTCATCTTTCACTTTATGCAAACATTGGGCTAACAAGTGGTTAATAATAGAGCTTGCAGTCAGTAGTGTTAGGAGATAGTGCGTGCTGTCTGCGTGCTCTGTACCCAGTACATACCGCTATAATATAGGGCAGGCCCCTACTTTCAAACATCCAACTTACAAACATCTCCTACTTGCAAACGCAAGGAGACAGCAGCAAGTGAGATGAAAAAAGATGGATGACAAAACAAATTATACAGGGGTGATAACCCTTCCCTATGTTTTCCAAAAAGCTTAAAGATAGTTTTTTTGACTGGAGCTACACTTTAAAAATGTACCGGTTGAAAATGACAAACAGATTCAACTTAACACAACAAACCTACACAGTCCCTGTCTTGTTTGCACCGCCTGTATACTGCTGTTCTGAGTATATAGGGCCTGGGGGCCACACACATTTCCTTTTTTTAATATGGGTACAGGGTTCCCCTTAATATGCGTACAAGACCCAAATAGGCTGGTAATGGGCAGGGAGGGCTACCCATGCCATGTTTCTCAATGATTTTCAACCATATTGCAGGAACCAGATATAACATTAAAACCGCAAGCAGTTTTAAATGGTGTTATTTCCGTTTAATGTCATTTTGTGCAGGGACTGTTCTAAACACGGGAAACACGTGGCACTTCACAGGCATACTACAGACACCCCGCAGGCACCATATTTAAAGGAATATTTCACTTTTTTTTTTCACTTTAATCGTCATTAAAATCAGTGCTCCCGCCAAAACGGTAGTTTTTAAAACTTTTTTTTGCAGTGACCCATGTTCCCTGAGGCAGGAGGCAGGTCGCCAAACCCTTTTTAGGACACTATCTTGCATATTAGCCGTTAAAATTAGCACTTTCCAATTCGAACGTTCGAGTCCCATAGACTTCAATGGGGTTCTAACGTTCGTACCGAACGCGGGGGTCGTTCGCAAGTTCTGGTGCGAACCGAACCGGGGGGTGTTCGGCTCATCCCTATAGAACATGTAGGAATAAGTCTCTGCCACAGACTTTGTTGTAGAACACGAAGGAAACTAGAATAATTGTAGAACACTCCTGTGGTACCAGTATCTTTCAGCCGGTTCTGCGATACCCATGAAATTGGATTCACTTAGGTCCTTCAGCCTCACCAGGCTCTTGCTAAGAAGCCAACCCGTGTGTGGCCTTCTTCTGAAGAGTCCTCCCCTGGATAACTACGAAGTTGCTGGGCCTCTCCACAACCGGAGACGGCACCAGACCACCTCCGAATGCTTTCCTTAGTTTCCTTGCCTCGGGCTAGCCAGCCCCAAGACATAAAGTCGAGTGGATCCGCACCCCAGGCCATAGCCTTCCTGGGGGCTGGTGAGGTGGACCAGGACCATGGAGTCAGAACACACTTCTGGACCGGAACCCCGAACCACGTGACATCCACATCTTAAGTACCCTCTCCCAGGAAGCACAGCAGGAGTGACCCTCCCACTGGTCTGGCTCAGAGAGAAAGTAACCTTAAAACACCCAACCAGACTGTGTTCCTATGCCTGCCAGAAGAGACAGCGCCCCCTATGGCCAGACTGGACACCCAATAGTCCAGTCAGACTGATGCTGAGGTCAAAATTTGGAATAATTATACCCAAACCAAACTGCAGTTCAGGTGTAACATTCAATTTCAAAACACATAGCGCATGCTCTTCAGGAGTCGGCGCTACACTAGTAAAAAAAAAAATTATTAATAAAAATGCCATAAAACTAACCCCCTATTTTGTAGGCGCTATAACTTTTGCGCAAACCAATCAATAAACGCTTATTGCGTTTTTTTTTTTTTTACCAAAAATATGTAGAATACGTATCGGCCTAAACTGTGGAAAAAAATGTTTTTTTTTAAAATATTTTTTGGGGATATTTATTATAGCAAAATGTAAAAAATATTGCGTTTTCTTTCAAAATTGTCGCTCTATTTTTGTTTATAGCGCAAAAAATAAAAACCGCAGAGGTGATAAAATACCACCAAAAGAAACTCTATTTGTGGGGGAAAAAAAAGGACGTCAATTTTGTTTGGGAGCCATGTCGCACGACCGCGCAAATGTCAGTTAAAGAGACGCAAAAAGTGCTCTGGTCTTTGGCCAGCCAAATGGTCCAGGGCTTAAGTGGTTGAATATAGTTGCAAGCTGAACACTACAAGGCCAATACACAATAACTCAATACAAATTCAAAGCATAACAGTGCAGTGCAAAACCCATCAATAATAAAAGTTAAAAAGTCAATTTCTCCAAGAAAGTTCATAACTGCAGGAATCAACAGGATGTCTGCCACTGTGAGGATGTATGTCCAAACAGGCATGCAAGTGTCAGAGTGAGTCAAGCACCTCCACATTTGTAAAGAAGGTGAGTAGCTGCCAATGTCTTTGGTGGAGGTACTTGACTCACTCTGAGTGCCAGTTCACACTTGTACGAGTTGATAACGAATGCGATGCGTTAAACAAAAACTAGATTCACATGTCATCCAAAAAGTAATTGTTTTCAATGACAGTCGTTCTGAATGCAATGCGATAAAAAAAGGGTCTTTTGCGAGTTTACAACGTTGCATTGCGAATTTAGTCTCCATAGACATTAATGTAAATCGTTCTGGAAGCGCATTGTTGGTTCAGATATGAATTCTTCACCTCCAGCTCCTCCTTCCAATTCTGCCCCCTCACTTTCTGTTTCCTGTCTCATGTCCATCTGTAAGCAGTCAAGATGGCCCCCAGGCATAGGAACAGAATTGATAATGAGGAACTCATCAGACTTGTCCATGACAGGCCATATATATATGGAACAGCCGGATTGAGGAATACAAAATAATGCCCGGAAGAGCAGAGGCTGGGATGAAATTTGTAAAAGTCTGTATGCAGAGTGGGATGACTTCACACCTCGGGTTCGCAAACATAAACGTAACTATATTTCTATTTATTCATCCCACTGACCACCAATGTAAGGGCATGCATTCCACTGACCACCAATGTAAGGGCATGCATTCCACTGACCACCAATGTAAGGGCATGCATCCCACTGAACACCAATCCCACTGACCACCAATGTAAGGGCATGCATCCCACTGACCACTGATCTCACTGACCACCAGTGTAAGGAAATGCATCCCACTGACCACCAATCCCACTGACCAATGTAAGGGCATGTATCCCACTGACCACCAATCCCACTGACCACCAATGTAAGGGCATGTATCCCACTGAGCACCAATCCCACTGACCACCAATGTAAGGGCATGTATCCCACTGACCACCAATCCCACTGACCAATGTAAGGGCTTTTATCCCACTGACCACCAATCCCACTGACCACCAATGTAAGGGCATGCATCCCACTGACCAGCGATCCTACTGACCACCAATCCCACTGACCACCAATGTAAGGGCATTAGGGATGAGCTTCGAGTTCGAGTCAAACACATGTTCGACTCGAACATTGCCTGTTCGCCTGTTCCCATTCCTGCAGGTTTCCGTTACATTAGAGGGGGCGGGGTCATTGGGGAAGCCAGGCTTGCCCACTTGTGTCAGAGGGGCGGGGTCAGGTGATGGGTGGCCCCGCCCTCCTCATATAAGAAATGTCAGGCTGCAGGAATCCCCGCCATGTCTCCCCCAGTGGAGACAGAGGAAGGATGGACTGCGCTGCGCTGGACTGGAGAGATGATCATCTGTCGCTGGATAGCAAGAGTGGATTACCACCGCTGGAATCTTTTTTTATTTATTTTTTATTTTTAATAAAGGACTTTTTCAAAAGTGTGTTTGTCTTTAACATTCTTTTACACTTTCTTTGAGAAATGGTAGGGGTACTTTTGTACCCCCTTACCATTTCAAACAGGGGGGGGCTGGTATCTGGGGGTCCCCTTGTTAAAGGGGGCTTCCAGATTCTGATAAGCCCCCCGCCCGCAGACCTCCACAACCAGGGGCAGACTGACAGTTCATGGGGCCCCCGGGCAATAGGAGATTATGGGGCCCCCAAACAATCAGACATTATGGGGCCACACAGTATACACAAACACACACACACACAGTATACAATCACACAGTATACACAGACATGTTTATATTGGCTGAGAAGGTAATGGAGAGGTGGGGCAGCTATAATCTCTGGATTTTTAGACCAAAAGGATGTCGGTAAGGGACATTTCAGAGACAGATGTAAAAAAAACACAGATTTTTACATACTTTCCCTGGTTTTACTGAGGCTGGCAACCCTGATGGGGCCCCCTAATGGCACTGGGCCCTCGGGCAGTGCCCGAGTGGCCCAATGGTCAGTCCGCCCCTGTCCACAACCACCGGCCAGGGTTGTGGGGATGAGGCCCTTGTCCTCGTCAACATGGGGACAAGGTGCTTGGAGGGGTCTGTGACCCCCAAAGCATCCTCCCAATGTTGAGGGCATGTGGCCTGGTACGGTTCAGTAGGGGGGGAGCGCTCTCGCCCCCCCTCTTTTCCTACGGCCTGCCAGGTTGCGTGCTCGGATAAAGGGTATGGATTTTTAGTGGGAACCCCACGTCGTTTTTTTTAAATTTGGGGTGGAGTTCCCCTTAAAATCCATACCAGACCTGAAGGGCCTGGTAATTGAATTTGGGGGAACCCCACACTTTTTTTTTTTTTTAATCAATGACTTTCAATGACTGTTCTCTGTATTACGGGGAGCCGACAATTCATTCTAGCCGTGATTTTAAATTACTTTTTTTCCTGCAGAAATGACACTTTGTGTAGGGACAGTTCTAAGCACAGGAAACATGCGCTCCTTTACAGGCATACTATAGACACCCCCCCCCGGTACGAAATTTAAAGGAATATTACACTTTTATTGTTTCACTTTTTGCTTCCAAAAAAACAGCCGTTTTTAAAACTTTTTTTTCCATTGATACATGTCCCCTGGGGCAGGAACCAGGTCCCCAAACACTTTTTAGGACAATAACTTGCATATTAGCCTTTAAAAGTAGCACTTTAGATTTTGAACGTTCGAGTCCCACAGACTTTAACCACCTCAATACAGTGCAGTTACACCCCCTTCCTGACCAGGCCAATTTTCAGCTTTCAGCGCTCTCACAGTTTGAATGACAATTACTCAGTCATGCAACACTGTACCCATATGAAACTTGCGTCCTTTTTTCCACACAAATAGAGCTTTCTTTTAGTGGTATTTAATCACTAGTGAGTTTTTTATTTTTTGTGCTATAAATAAAATAAAACGTAAATTTTGTGAAAAAAATGCCTTTTTCTTTGTTTTTGTCATAAATTTTTGCTAATTAGTAATTTTTCTTCATACATTTTGGCCAAAATTTATACTGCTACATATCTTTGGTAAAAAATAACCCACATTAGTGTATATTATTTGGTCTTTGTGAAAGTTATAGAGTCTACAAACTATGGTGCCAATCACTGAAAATTGATCACTTCTGATCAGGCCTTCAGTACATCAGGTGTACCTCATTTCTTGAGACACTAACAAGTCAGGAAAGTACAAATACCCCCCAAATGACCCCTTTTTACAAAGTAGACATTCCAAGGTATTAAGTAAGTAGCATGATGAGTTTTTTTAAGTTATAATTTTTTCCCACAATTCTTTGCAAAATGAAGATTTTTTTTTTATTATTATTATTTTTTTACAAAATTGTCATATTATCAGGTTATTTCTCACACACAACATATGCATACAACAAATTACACCCCAAAATACATTCTGCTACTCTTCCCGAGTACGGCAATACCACATGTGTGAGACTTTTACACAGCCTGGCCACATACAGAGCACCGACATTGATGTTGTACCTTCAGACGTTCTACGAGCAAAAATGACGCATCTCATTTCTCAACCACCTATTACACTTTTGAAGGCCCTGGAGCACCAGGACAATGGAATTTCCCATAAAATTACCCCATTTTGGAAAGCAAACACCCCAACGTATAATCTGTGAGGCATAATGAGTCTTTTGAATGGTTACTTTTTTTCCAGAAGTTTTTGGAATATGTGGAAAAAAATTAAAATGCATTTTTTTTTTTACACAAAATTGTCAATTTATGAGATATTTCTAACACATAGCATGTATATAGCAAAAATTACAACCCACAACACATTCTGCTACTCCTCCCAAGTATGGCGATACCACATGTGTAGGACTTTTACACAGCCTGGCCACATAGAGAGGCCGAACATTGAAGTAGTACGTTCAGGCGTTCTAGGAGCATAAATGACACATCTCATTTCATTCCTACCCATCACACTTTTGAAGGTCCTGGACCACCAGGACAGTGAAATTACCCACAAAATGACCCCATTTTGGAAAGCAAACATCCCAACGTATATTCTATGAGACATGAGCTGCAAATAGGTACTCGGGTACTCTGATGGGCTGGAGATAGGTACTCTGGTACTCTGATGGCCTGGTGACAGGTACTCGGGTACTCTGATGGCCTGGTGACAGGTACTCGGGTACTCTGATGGCCTGGTGACAGGTACTCGGGTACTCTGATGGCCTGGTGACAGGTACTCGGGTACTCTGATGGCATGGTGACAGGTACTCAGGTACTCTGATGGCCTGGTGACAGGTACTCGGGTACTCTGATGGCCTGGTGACAGGTACTCGGGGTACTCTGATAGCCTGGTGACAGGTACTCGGGGTACTCTGATGGTCTGGTGACAGGTACTCGGGGTACTCTGATGTTCTGGTGACAGGTACTCGGGTACTCTGATGGCCTGGTGACAGGTACTCTGTTGGCTTGGTGACTGGTATTTGGGTACTCTGAAGGGCAGTGACAGGTACTCATATGGACTGTGACAGGTACTCGGGTACTGAGATGAACTGTGACAGGTACTCGGGTACTCAGATGAACTGTGACAGGTACTCGGGTACTCAGATGAACTGTGACAGGTACTCGGGTACTCAGATGAACTGTGACAGGTACTCGGGTACTCAGATGGACTGGGACAGGTACTCGGGTACTCAGATGGACTGGGACAGGTACTCGGGTACTCAGATGGACTGGGACAGGTACTCGGGTACTCTGATGGGCTGTGACAAGTACTCGGGTACTCTGATGGGCTGTGACAGGTACTTGGGTACTCTGATGGGCTGTGACAGGTACTCGGGTACTTTGATGGGCTGTGACAGGTACTCGGGTACACTGTTGAACCGTGACAGATACTTGGGTACCATGATGGACTGTGACAGGTACTCGGGTACCCTGATGGACTGTGACAGGTACTCGGGTACCCTGATGGACTGTGAAAGGTACTCGGGTACCCTGATGGACTGTGACAGGTACTCGGGTACCCTGATGGACTGTGACAGGTACTCGGGTACTCTGAAGGACCGTGACAGGTACTTAGGTACCCTGATGTGCCGTGACAGGTATTCAGGTACCCTGATGGACTGTGACAGGTATTTGGGTACTCTGATGGACTGTGACAGGTACTTAGGTACTCTGATGGACCGTGACAGGTACTCGGGTACCCTGATGTGCCGTGTCAGGTACTCGGGTACTCTGATGTGCCGTGACAGGTACTCGGGTACTCTGATGGACTGTGACAGGTACTCAGGTACTCTGATGGACTGTGACAGGTACTCGGGTACCCTGATGTGCCGTGACAGGTACTCGGGTACTCTGATGGGCTGTGACAGGTACTCGGGTACTCTGATGGGCCATGACAGGTACTCGGGTACTCTGATGGGCTGTGACAGGTACTTGGGTACTCTGATGTGCTGTGACAGGTACTCGGGTACTCTGATAGGCTGGGACAGGTACTCAAATACTCTGATGGACTGTGACAGGTACTCTGATGGACTGTGATTGACAGGTACTATGAGGGGTGGTGACAGGTCCTCTTTATTGGGGGGGGGCAATCAGTGTGATTGGTGTACACTAGGCAGTAACGAGATGTTACCGCAATCTCCTCCTCACACACGATTGATGTGTGAGGAGGAGAACAACCCGGTAACATCACGTTACCGCGGTTTGTTTACATTTTAGTGATCGGCTGTGAAAGGATCACAGACGATCACGTGGGTAAACAGCCGGCCAATGGCTGTTTACCAGCGTCGGTGACTTCATCATGGCTGATCACGTGGTAAACAGCCATAACCAATGGCTGTTCACCCCCTTCGGTGGCAAGCGGTGTCTCCGTGACACGCCACCACCGAAGAAACAGGGATGCGCGCGCACGATCGCACGCATTCCCTGTTTAAACGTGAGGCCGTCATGTGACGGCCTCCCGCCACAATAGGTGCGCCGCCTGGCCGTCATTTGACGGTCGGCGGTCAGCATCTAGTTAATAGGGTTCTATAGTTCACACGAAGTTTAGGTCTGTTCGCAGGTTCTGGTGCGAACCGAACCGGGGGGAGTTCGGCTCATCCTTAACCACTTCCCGACCAGCGCACGATGATGTACGTCGACAGAATGGCACGGGCAGGCATATTGGCGTACAGGTATGTCCAATATTCAATGCCGCCCTGCCATCGGGAGCGCGCCGCCGGCGGCGCGCTCCCGCGCTGGTCGGGACCCCCGTGAGTCCGGTCGCGGGACCTGCAGACTCGATCGCCGCGGGCATCCCCGCGATCGTCTCATGGAGCGGCCGAATGGAGGAAATGCCGTGTAAACAGCATTTCTCCATTCTGCCTAGCAACTAGTGACGCTGATCTCTGCTCCATGTGATTGGAGCAGAGATCAGTGTTCACTAAATGAAAGTCCAACCCCCCCACAGTTAGTAACACACCCCTAGGAACACTTAACCCCTACACTGCCACCCACTGGTTAACCCCTTCACTGCCAGTGTCATTTAGACAGGAATCACTGCATTTATATAGCAGTGATTACTGTATAAATGACAATGGTCCCAAAAATGTGTCAAAAATGTCCGATGGCTCCCCCACAATGTCGCAGTCACAATAAAAATCGCTGATAGCCGCCATTACTATTAAAAAAATAATAATAAAAAATTATTAATAAAAATGCTATAAAACTATCCCTATTTTGTAAACGCTTTTGCGCAAACCAATCAATAATCGCTTATTGCAATTTTTTTTACCAAAAATATGTAGAAGAATACGTATCGGCCTAAACTGAGGGAAAAAAATGTTTTTTTTATATATTTTTGGGGGATATTTATTATAACAAAAAGTAAAAAATAATGCGTTTTTTTTTTTAATTGTCGCTCTATTTTTGTTTATAGCGCAAAAAAAAAAAACGCAGGGGTGATCAAATACTACCAAAAGAAAGCTCTATTTGTGGGAAAAAAAGGACGTCAATTTTGTTTGGGAGCCACGTCGCACGACCGCGCAATTGTCAGTTAAAGCGACGCAGTGCCGAATCGCAAAAAATGGTCTGGTCTTTGACCAGCAAAATGGTCCGGTCTGCAAGTGGTTAAAGGGCATGCATTCCACTGACCACCAATCCCGCTGACCCTCAATGTAATGTTGTGGAATGATTTTGCATGCTCAGTATGTTGACACAGAAAGTGCAAAAAATAGATGGACGAACTGTTGACACAATAAAACTTTATCACATTTATTGAAAAAAGTTATAGAGAGTAGACGATGCAGCATTGACAGGGAAAAGAGTTATAGGCCTTTATTCAATGGCATCAAGCTGCCATGATACCAGACCGGCAAGACTCATAAAGAAGTCAGTAAAAGCTCATGGATGCTGGCCCCTCTGTAATTGTTCCTTGTATGTGTCCAATCTGCCCCTTCCATCTCATCCAATAAAGAGTCCTGGAAAAGATATCCATCTCTTTCCCGGACAAAATTGTGGCGTGCACAGGCAGCTTTTACGGCAATTATGGAGATTTCCATGCTTCGAGATATTGAGGTGTGAAGAAATCGCCATTTGTTTGCCAGGATTCCGAAAGTACACTCCACAACTCTTCGTGCTCTTGTTAGCCGATAATTAAAAAACGTTTTCTCCACAAGGAAGGTAAAATGTAGCCCTAGTGTCTAAGTAACATGTGCTCATTACACACAAATATCAACAGAAATAAACTAATCAGTGATTAAATAAATAAATAAGTCCCCAAATGCCGCGTACACACAATCGAATTGTCTGGCGGAATTGTGCCGGCAAACAATCCGCCGGACTTTATAACGAACGGACTTGGCCACACACGGACGCTCCGAAAGTCCGGCGATTTCTAACGTGATGACGTACAGCACATACGACAGGACTAGAAAAAGGAAGTTCAATAGCCAGTAGCCAATAGCTTCCTTCTCGTACTTGCTTCAGAGCATGCGTCATTCTTAGTCCGCCGGACTAGCACACTGATGAACGGATTGTCCGCTGAAAGCCAAGTCTGGCGGACAAATTTTGAGTCAAAACTACTTTCTAAGTCCGCTGGACTTTACGATGAAAAAGTCAGCTGGAGCCCACACATGATCGAATTGTCCGGTGTACTGTGGTCCGGCGGACCTAGTCCGCCGGACAATTCGATTGTGTGTACGCGGCAAAAGTGTCCATCCAGATACCAAAATAGTTCGTAGAGGGAGGCAGCCAACAGTTGAATAAACCTCTGGAGACAGTGACATCAATGAAGAAAAATAAGGATGGGTACTCTTACCAGAGCTGGTGGACCTGCATGTCAGCAACACCAGATCATAAACGCATAAAGAGAAGCGATCACACAGGAATGGAGTAGCAGGTCACAAAGGATCCTCAATCCATACAAACCAGTCCGCGGCATCCTCTGGAGACCTTTGCATGATCAAATCCTGGAAGTAAGGAGAACCAGCAAAAATGTATCACCCAGGGTGAGCAACAGACTCAGAGCCAGTCTGTTGTGTGTGGTATCCACATCCAGCCCAGGAGAGCTCATTGATTAGAGATATTGAGGTGTGAAGAAATCGCCAATTGTTTGCCAGGATTCCGAAAGTACACTCCAAAACTCTTCGTGCTCTTGTTAGCCGATATTTAAAAACCATTTTCTCCACAGACAGAGACTGGTTAGCATATGGCCTGAGCATTTTTTCTGAATGAGCGAAAGCCTCACCACCGACAAATATTAAAGGGAGAGTGGGTTCAGATGTTCTAGGGCAGTGATGGCGAACCTTGGCACCCCAGATGTTTTGGAACTACATTTCCCATGATGCTCTTGCACCCTGCAGTGTAGGTGAGCATCATGGGAAATGTAGTTCCAAAACATCTGGAGTGCCAAGGTTAGCCATCACTGTTCTAGGGAGTGGTCGTTTGTTTGGGAGTTCTAGTGTGTTCTCCTGAATCATTCTTCCAAAACTTGAGTGGGAAAAAATGCTGGAGACAGAACTGCTCCCATAAGAACTAATGTCTATGTAGGTGAACGAGTAGTTTGCATCAACCACTGCCAGAAGAACGAAAGAAAAATATTTTTTATAGGGCTGTTACTGATTAAAATTTTCTTGTTCGATTACCGTATATACTCGAGTATAGGCCAACCCGAATATAAGCCGAGGCCCCCAATTTACCCCCAAAAAAACTGGCAAACTTATTGACTCGTGTATAAGCCGAGGGTAAGACATGCCTGTCCATCCCTGTGTGTGTGTCCGTCCATCCCTGTGTGTCCGTCCATCCCTGTGTGTCCGTCCATCCCTGTGTGTCCGTCCATCCATCCCTGTGTGTGTGTGTGTCCATCCATCCATCCATCCCTGTGTGTGTGTGTCTCCATCCATCCATCCATCCATCCCTGTGTGTGTGTGTCTCCATCCATCCCTGTGTGTGTGTGTATCCATCCGTGTGTGTGTGTGTGTGTGTGTGTGTGTGTGTGTGTGTGTGTGTGTGTGTCCAGCCTACCTGTGTCCCGAGCCTTTGTCCCGAGCCTCCGTCCCGTGCCTTGCCTCCTTGCCTCCGTGCCTCGCCGCCGTGCCTTGCCTCCATCCCGTCCCGTCCCGTCCCGTGCCGTGCCTTGCCTTGCCTCCGTCCCGTGCCCTCTTCGTCGGCGCCTCGGCGGCCATTGTAAAATTCAAAAGCTGCGCCGCCGCCTTCGCCTGTGATAGGCGGAACACTGAATTTCCCAGCAGCCTGTGTTCCGCCTATCACGTACATCGTATCATCCTCGTCCGTAGTACGAGGATGATACGATGTCCGTGATAGGCGGAACACAGGCTGCTGGGAAATTCAGTGTTCCGCCTATCACAGGCGAAGGCGGAGCCGGAGGCGCGGCTTTTGAATTATAGAATGGCCGCTGTCTGTCTGCTCGACACGCTGATCGAGCGGGCAGACAGCGATGACTCGAGTATAAGCCGAGGGGGGCACTTTCAGCCTCAAAAAAGAGGCTGAAAATCTCGGCTTATACTCGAGTATATACGGTAAATCGATTTTCTTTAATTGACTAATTTCGATGAATTATAATGCACATACAGATCCAACTATTTTTAGCTGATCTCCTTGCATTGCAACTCTGCATTAGTTAGTGGTAAATGTGGTATACACTAGTTAGTTTCCACAATCCATGACTTAACTTCACAGTTCACACAAATAAGTTTTAAATTCAAACTGTAGCACTGACGTAAGTAATTTTTTTTTCCACAGTAGCGTGACAATCCCTCCACCTCCGGTCTAACTAATCACTCTTACCTTATGGCATGGACCCCTGTGCAAGAAGGTGGTCATGCAAGCTGGTATCAAAAGGGTTAACATGGACCATAAACTTCTCTCACGTCTCCTTAGATCTCAGCAAGGACGCCAGGTCATGGGTAGAAAGAAAAGATCTAAGTGCTCAGTGCTTAAGTATAAGATTTAATTTTTGTGTTCAAACACAAACTACTCACATAAATATACGAGAAATATAGAAATACAAAAACACAGCATTTAAAGCCGACAATCGTGTTAGTTCTGTAGGGCAGCAGCGGGTGATGTAATGCGTAGCTACTCCCCCGTACACATTACGTTCAATCAGAGCTTTGACGTCACCGGACTTCTCCCCGCTTCCCTTCCTTAGCAGACGGAGGAACTTGGGGAAGGGGGGAGGAGACGTCGATGTCCGTGACGTCACCGCATCTCTGACGGACTCCCTGAAGACCCAGAAGCCGGCGGAGAGGTGAGTACTGATCAAAAGAATTTTGATCGATCAAAAAAATAATCGATTAATCGAGGAATGAATCTTTAATTTCCACAGCCCTAATTTTTTATAATTAAAAAATTTTGTCCCACTATCGACTGGCCTCACAATTCTGATGTGCTTGCCGTCTATGGCACCAACACAGTTAAGGAAGTTGCAGAGCTCCCAAAACAACTCAACTTTGGTGTTTCATTCCTCTTTCTTTGGTTTTCTCATGACCACATATCTTAGGACCTCCCAGATGGCGATACAGGTGTCCCGCACAATTGTGCTCACCGTAGATTTTCCCAATTTGAACTCGTAGTGTAGGCTGGCAAATTAATTTCCAGTTGCTAGATACCTGAAAAAACAACAACAAAATGAATTAGTTATGTTTTTTTTTAATTACAGAAGGACTCATATGCACTAGGTGGCGGAGCCTTAGGACACACTTCAGAGACACCAGAGACTGCAGCGTGAAGCAAGGAGTGGGTCTGGTGCTCCCCCAAAGCGTCCCTGTGCTTTCACCAGATACATGGATTTTTTGAAGCCAGTTCTAGAATTGAAGAAGTAAGTTATCATACATGAATTGGTCACTCTACCATCTCTATCTAATAAATCTGTCCTACCCCTAACCTTTACTTCTCCCCCTATCAGCTTTATACTTTTTATTTCATAACAGAGTTCCAATTTAAATTTTTTGTATTGCAGCACGGAAGCAAGTTGGGAGGAGGAGGGGGAGGAGGAGCATGCTCCTAGTGTTGACTATGATGGAGTATCATTTGCTTGCACAAATCAGGAGGATTCATCTATGCAGGTTCAGCGTGAGCTGATTGAGGTACATGAGTCCTCTGCTCAGGAGCCAGACAATGAGGATACTGACGTTTCTACAACTTCCAGCAGAAGGCAAAGGCAAGCATCTACTTCCCGCAGGAAGAAAAGCAACAGGGCAGCAGAACAGGTTGAATACCAAGACCAGACCAATAAATTACTACATATAGTGTCAGGGATCACTGAATAAATCGATGCCCAGGGATGCCCTCACACTATGTTTGCCATTAGTTTGGTGCCTCTTCTCAAAGAGGTCTTGCCAGCCCATTACTTTAATATGAGGATTGCAGTGCAACATTGCATCCATTCCTTCACTGTGCCACGCCATGTTTCTGTGCCAACGCACAAGAGTCCTAGTACCCAAATATTTAATCCCATTTCTTCTTCTTCAAACACTGCACCAAACCCATATCCCTCTAGTTTTACGGAACCCTCTAGCACAGGCATGTCCAAAGTCTGGCCCGCGGGCCAATCGCGGCCCGCGGTCCGGTTTTGAAAGGCCCGCCTGGTTATCTCCACATATATATCTTTTGTGGCCCAGACGATCTCCCAGCGCTGGGGCCACAAAAGATATATAGGCTCAGTCTGGCTGCCTCGGAGATTGGAGGCAGTATGAGTGTTGTACACACAGGAGTATTTCCTGTTTACACGGCAGCCTCTGTAATATTAAGTCCCGTCTCCGCCATTGGACGACTGTTCTGTCCATCAAAGGAGGCGGGACTTTCTCTTAAAGAGGCCGCTGTGTAAGCAGGAGATTCTCCTGTTCTTTGGCGCTCGTCTTGCCCCCTCCATGTCCCCTCCAAGGCTGCACTGATGGCAATGGTGAGTACATTCCTGGCTAATGGTGGGTGCATTCCTGGCTAATGGTGGCTACATTCCTGGCTAATGGTGGCTGCATTCCTGGCAATAGTGAGTGAAATCCTGGCTCATGGTGGGTGCATTGCTGGCTAATGGTGGGTGCATTGCTGGCTAATGGTGGCTGCATTGCTGGCTAATGGTGGCTGCATTCCTGGCTAATGGTGGCTGCATTTCTGGCTAATGGTGGCTACATTCCTGGCAATAGTGAGTGAAATCCTGGCTCATGGTGGGTGCATTGCTGGCTAATGGTGGCTGCATTGCTGGCTAATGGTGGCTGCATTGCTGGCTAATGGTGGCTGCATTCCTGGCTAATGGTGGCTGCATTCCTGGCAATAGTGAGTGAAATCCCGGCAATGGTGGGTGCATTCCTGGAAATGGTGGGTGCATTCCTGGCTAATGGTGGCTGCATTCCTGGCTAATGGTGGCTACATTCCTGGCAATAGTGAATGAAATCCTGGCTCATGGTGGGTGCATTGCTGGCTAATGGTGGCTGCATTGCTGGCTAATGGTGGCTGCATTCCTGGCTAATGGTGGCTGCATTCCTGGCAATAGTGAGTGAAATCCCGGCAATGGTGGGTGCATTCCTGGAAATGGTGGGTGCATTCCTGGCAATGGTGGCTGCATTCCTGGCAATGGTGGCTGGATTCCTGGCAATGGTGGGTACATTTCTGGCAATGGTGGGTGCATTTCTGGCAATGGTGGGTGCTGCATTCCCAGCAATGGTGGGCACGCAGATGGGCACTGACCCTTATTTTGCTTCACAGTTATTTTTTAAAAAATTTTTAGTTTTTTTCCTGAAACTTCCCTCCTAAAGTGAAGGTGCGTACTATTCGCCAATAAATACGGTATATCCAAATAACACGCCCGAGCTCATCTCTTCAACACACAGCCACAAAGGCAAGGCAATTCTTGTTGGGCCATGTATTAGTGTTCGAACGAACACACTTAGACCGAATTTTAATGGTTCAAAGAACGTCAGGCAAAATGGTCGGCTCTTGCGCATGTTCACTTCGTCAAATCTGGCCCTCTTTGAAAAAAGTTTGGACACCCCTGCTCTAGCATGTATGAGACCCCCAGATCACGAATCCCATATCCCATATCCCATTTCTTCACCAGTTGCCTCAGTAATTTCACCCCCAAGTAGAACCACGGATATTACCAACCAAATGGATATAAGACCACTTGACTCAACATCTTACCATGAATAATAAAGTATAAACAGCGCTAGCAGAATAAAGTGCTTATCATAAAGTGCTTGAAGATATAAAGTGCTCTAACATATGACACCCTGTGACAATATACAATACCACAATAAATGACACAATAAAAAGGTGCTTAAGTGCTTTCAATAGTGATTTGGTGAAAAAGTGCTTCCTTTAGTCATTTGAAAAAGATGCTTCCTTTAAGGTGGTGCTCCCCTCTTGCGACCCCACTCACCAGAGCTACTGGACCCTCAGCTTTGCAGTCCAGGAGTCAAACAGACTGCAGATTTTGGGGAGATGCAGTGCAAATAATCCAAAATCTTATTTCAGAGTGGAGGGTCTCAGGCAGATCCAGGATGTTGTAATATAAGAGAGAAAGTATACATGAGAAGTACCACCAGTACACCAATACACTGCGCTATTAACATATGTCACTCACGAGACAATGGATACAAAAAACAGGCATCAGCATCTTTCCAGGTCCGCACCTTCCGCGTGCGTTCCACGGGAACCAGAAGTAGCGTCACTGGTTCACTACAGCGGAATTATGTTGACGCGTTTCGCCCCTCTTCCAAGGGGTCATCAAAGACTGTCTGGTAATACCAAACCCGCAATGAAAAAATTCGCATCACAATCGCATCGCACAAGTGTAAACCGGCACGGAAACTTGCATATTAGATAGACAGACAGACACTGCGTGGGAGGAGGAGATAGACAGTTGATGATAAGGACTGGCATATATCTCAGGATATATCCTGAGCAGGCTGCAGTCCATGGCTAATGACAGCTATCCTGAGACCTCCTCTGCCTTCTTCCTTCCATACACTGGCTAGCTGGGTAGGATGTCTTCTCTCGGTGTGACTATGTAGTCACACGGCAGTAGAGGAGTCCACTCTCCATGCTTCCTCTGCTCGGGCGCACTGAGAGATAAAAGCGGAAGTGACATCATAACTCGAATGTCACTCAAAGCACCGGCCATAGTAATGCATACAATATGCATAGTAATGCGGAAGCTACTCGGCACGATGGATCGCGCCACAAGGCGGGTTAAAAGCCAGCAAATGAATCGGCGCATCTGCAATCTTGTGATTGCATAGACCTGGGAGAACTCTAAAATCTGGGATCTCCCCTCACCCTCTTGGTGTAAGAAATGGAGGTGAATTACCGTACACCGGAGGAAAATAAAATTCCAACTTCTCTATTAAGACGATTCAAATCCTTGGACATCAGCACAGCCAAACAGAGGAACCAGGTTGAAGCGTTTTCACATCCATCGATGCTTAATCCTAACCATCAGATTACGATAAAGCATCAGTGGACATGGAACGTGTCAACCTGGCTCTGTTTGGCTGTGCTGGTGTCCAAGGATTTTAACTGTCCTAATAGAGAAGTTGGAGTTTTATTTTCCCCCGTTGTACGGTAATTCATCTCAGTTTTGGTTATGAGCTATACCTAAACTCAGGCAGTAATAGGGGCATTAGATGGTGAACTGACCTGGATTGGTGGTTCCTTAGCTATGTATTCCCCTCACCATTTGTCTTGGTGGCAGCGGTCACTATGACGATAAGGGGGTTTGGCAGACCAGGGACTGTGTGAGAAGTGGGGCTGAACACCATGTCACTTCCCCAAAATTCAAAAAGGCATTCAGGTAGAAATCTCCTGTCTGTGTTAAACAGTTAACCACTTGCTTATCGGGGCACTTTTACCCCCTTCCTGCCCAGGCCAATTTTCATCTTTTTTAACACTGTCAAACTTTGAATGACAATTGCGCGGTCATGCAACAGTGTACTCAAACCAAATTTTCCACACAAATATAGCTTTCTTTTCTTTTTTTTTTTAGCCCCGAAAGTATTGGCCCTTCAATGACCAGAGCACGTTTTACAATTTGGCACTGCGCTGCTTTAACTGATAGTTGCGCGGTCATGCATTTTTTCCCCACAAATAGAGCTTTCTTTGATGGCATTTGATTGCCTCTGCATTTGTATTTTTTGTGATATAAATGGAAAAAGTTTGAAAAAAAAGATATATTTTCTACGTTTTGACCCCATTTTGGAAAGTAGACACCCCAAGGAAATTGCTGAGAGGCGTGTTGAACCCACTGAATATTTTATTTAGTGATTGAAAAATGACAAAAAAATTAATAAAAATTTACACAAAGTTGTCGCTAATTTATATATTGTTCTCACATGCCATGGTTATATGTGGAATTACACCCCAAAATACATTCTGCTGCTTCTTCTGAGTATGGGGATACCACATGTGTGGGAATTTATGGGAGCCTAGCCGTGTACAGGTCCCCGAAATCCAAGCACCGCCTTCAGGATTTCTAACAACCCTTTCACACCAGGGCGTTTTGCAGGCGCTATAGCGTTAGAAATAGCGCCTGCAATCCGCCCTAAAGAAGCTGCACCATTGTGTGTAGTGCGGTGCGCTGGCAGGACGTCAGAAAAAAGTCCTGCCAGCAGCTTCTTTGGAGCGGTGAAGGAGCGGTGTGTTTACCGCTCCTCCACCGCTGCTCCCCATTGAAATCAATGGGGCAGCGCTGTAATGCCACCGGCAAAACGCCGCTATTGCGGCATATTGTCGGCGGTTTTAACCCTTTTGCGGCCCCTAGCGGGGGGTAAAAGTGCCCCGCTAGCGGCCGAAATGCTAGCGGCGGCCGAAAAATAGCGGCATTTTACCGCCGACGCAAAGGGCGATGTGGTGTGAAAGGGGTCTAAGGGTGTACATTTTTGATTTCACTCCTCACTACCTATAAGCCCACGTACACACGGTCGGAGATTTTGCCAACCAAATCCGTCGGATTTTGCCCGTCGGATTTAGTCCGACGGATTGTGTCCGAAACTGTTGCATACACACACGGTCGGGCCAAGTTGGCGAAAAATCCGATCTTTCAGAACGTGATGACGTAATTTCGTTACGATGGGACTACATTCAGGCTAGTAGCCAATAGCTTTGATGTAGGAATTTGATCTGAGCATGCGTGGCACTTGGTCCGATGAAAATGCTCTACACATGATCGGATTAGGTCTGTCCGGCCCAGTTGGTCGGGAAATATTTCCAACATGTTGGAAAATTGGGTCGGACGGAGATTCGGACGGAATCAGTCCGATGCATACCACACACAGTCGGATTATCTGACGACACGGTCCGATAAGACTCATTCCGACAGATTCTCCGACCGTGTGTACAAGGGCTTACAATTTTGAAGGCCATAAAATGCCAAGATTTCACAACGCCCCCCCCCCCCCAATGACCCCATTTTGGAAAGTAGACACCAGACACCCCAAGCTATTTGCTGAGAGGCATGTTAAGTCCATGGAATATTTTATATTTTGACACATGTTGAAAACGACCACCTTTTTTCTTTTTTTTTTTGCACAAAGTTGTCACTAAATGATATATTGCTCAAACATGCCATGGGAATATATGGAATTACACCCCAAAATATATTCTGTTTATCTGCTTATCCTGAGTATGGGGATACCACATGTGTGGGAGTTTTTGGCAGTCTAACCACGTACAGGACCCCGAAAACCAATGACCACCTTCAGGCTTTCTAAGGGCATACATTTTTAATACCTTGGGGTGTCTACTTTACAAAATCAGTTCATATGGGGGGGGGGGCGGGGGAGGAGGTTGTGCTATCTGGACAATTCAGGGCCTCCATAACTCGGATAGGTAGTGAGGAGTAAAATTACCATTTTACACCCTTAGAGAGCCTGAAGATGGTGCTTAGTTTTTGGGGTCCTGTATGCAGCTAGGCTCCCCACACATGTGGTATCCCCATACTCAGGAGAAGCAGCAGAATGTATTTTGGGGTGTAATTCCACATATAACCATGGCATGTTTGAGAAATATATAATTCAGTGACAATTTTGTGAAAGAAAAAAAAAATGTAATTTTCCCAAAACTTGTGGCAAAATATAAAATATTCCATGGACTCAACATGCCTCTCATAAAATAGCTTGAAGTGTCTACTTTCCAAAATTGGGTCATTTGGGGGGGGGCTTTGCTATCTTGACATTTCATGGCCTACCGAAACTGTGATAGATATTGAGCAAGTGAAATCACCATTTTATGCCCATAGAAGGCCTGAAGGTGGTGCTTGGTTTTCGGGGTCCTGTAAAGGGCTAGCCTCCCAAAAAGTCTCACACATGTATCCCTGTACTCAGGAGAAGCTGCAAAATGTATTTTGGGGTGTAATTCCACGTATGCCCATGGCATGTTTGAGCAATATATAATTTAGTGACAATTTTGTGCAAAAAAAAAGAAAAATTTGTAATTTTCCCAAAACTTGTGGCAAAATATAAAATATTCCATGAACTCACCATGCCTATCAGCAAATATGTTGGGGTGTCTACTTTCCAAAAAGGGATCACTTGGGGGGATTGAACTATCCTGGCATTTTATGCACAACATTAGAAGCTTATGTCACATATCACCTACTCTTCTAATCACTTGATGACAAAGCCCTTTCTGACACTTTTTGTTTACATGAAAAAAATATATTTTTTCTAGAAAAAAAACTTTGTATCCCAAACATTATATATATTTTTAAAAGCAAAGGCCCTACAGATTAAAATGATGGGTGTTGCATTTTTTTTCACACAGTATTTGTGCAGCGATTTTTCAAACACAATTTTTTTAGAAAAAAATACATTTTTTAAATTTGAATGCACTAAAACACACTATATTGCCCAAATGTTTGATTAAATAAAAAATATGATCTTATGCTGAGTACATAGATACCAAATACAACATGCTTTAAAACAATCATGCAGAGGCGATAAACTACATACATTTTTAAAAGCCTTTACAGGTTACCACTTTAGAAATACAGAGGAGGTCTACTGCTAAAATTACTGCCCTCGAACTGACAATCGCGGTGATACCTCACATGCATAGTGCAATTTCTGTTTACATATGACATCAGACCAACGCTTGCGTTTGCCTTTGCGCGTGAGCATGGGGGGCACAGGAGTGCTTTTCTTTTTTTATTATTTTGCTTTTTTATTTTATTTTTAAACTGTTCCTTTCATTTTTTTTAATCATTTTTATTGTTATCTCAGGGAATGTAAATATTTTCTATGATTGCAATAGGTAATTACAAGTACTCTTTTTTTGAAAACCCTAGATCTCTCCTCTACTCTCAAAGCATCTGACCACACCAAGATCAGTGTGATAAAATGCTTTCCCAATGACGCTGTTTATATCCAGCAAAACCTAACTCATGAAATGCTCGTAGCTTCCAGTTTCTTAGGCCATAATGATTGGAGCCATTCTGGTCTCCAATCAGTTCTATGGTCAGCTAGCGGAACCATCGGCTGCATTCTCGGGTTTCCTGTTGGGACAGGAAAGCCCGAGAAAACCATGGAAGACGGTGGGGGGGGGGGGGGGGGATGTTCCCTCCCACTGCTTGTAAAAGCAGTCTAGAGGCTAATTAGCTGCTAGGATTGCTTTTACATGAAAGCCAACCACTAGCTGAAAAGAATGATACCATTCATTCTGGTATAACCACTCAAAGTCCAGCAACATACCGGTACATTGCTGGTCCTTGTTGGGCATATATTGTAATGTTCTTTTTTTCATGCAGCCTGTGGGCTGCAGGAAAAAAAGAGATTGATCGGTGGGTATGCTCACCATTAGAATACCACCCTTCATCCACCCAATTCTAATGATGTGCATACATGCACCATCTTTTTGTTTTCTAATTGTGGTGGTGAAATCACCTCCTACAGCTCTGGACTCGCTGATTTATGTATTGCGAGAGCAAACGCTGTTGCTGTCAAGATAAATAAATCAGTGCTGCAGCTGAATGGTGTACCTGAAAAGCAAACTGTGTTAACAATAAAACATTAACTCAATAAAACAACTTGATTTTTTAACGCACTCTGTACCTAAAAAATATATGTCGAAGCATGGGGGGGGGGGGCAATCCGCCCCTAATGTTAGGAGCAAATCGCCCCTCCACCCCTGCCCCAATGCTTTGGCATATATGCTCTTTCTTTTAATTTGTGGTGGGGAAATCCCCTCCTACATCGCTGGAGTCATGGCTTTACGTATCGTGGGAGCAAACGCTGTTGCTGTCAGAATAGATAAACCTGTGCTGCAGCTGAATGGCGTACCTGCTAAGCAAATAATGGTTAACAATAAAACAAAGGAACATTACAGTATAACAGTAAGACATACTATACCTGCAAAGCAAATGCAATTAAATATAGTAAAAATAAAACATTACAGTTCTAAAATACAGTAACAGTAGAGAGAGAACAGTAGCTATAGAACAATAGAGAGCAAACAATAGAGCGGACAATAGACGGTGAACATAAGAGAGAAAACAATAGAGAGAGAAGAAAAATAAAACGACTATTTTTGGCTTTTTTATTTTTTTTTGCACTTTTATATAAACTGTAAATTGTAAATGTTCCAGATTAGGGTCTCTCAAAATGTGATGCCCATCTCGTCTTTGGAGACCCTGTGCAAGTGTGCACTAGGACTCCGCAATGCTGTACCCTACGCTACTCCACTAGTGTGTGGTAGCATTTGAAACAGTTATGATGCAGAGACCAGGTTGATCAGGACAGGAGGGACAACAAAAGTGGGTGTTATGACTAAATCCACGTTTTCTGCAGACACAACATCTTCTTTGGGATGGGTAATTAGAAGACTCTGGACGACTGCGCTCCAAAACAAAATCGGTGCCTTTATTAAAAAAAAAATCACAGGAGCACTACAAGTGACATCACAGCAAGAAGCTAACATAGCTATGAATAAGTACTCTCTGTAGTGTGAAACGCGTTAGCTGTTGTTGCTTCCTGCTGTGATGTCACTTGTAGTGCTCCTGTGATTTTTTGAATAAAAGGCACCGATTTTATTTTGGAGTGCGGCCGTCCAGAGTCTTCTAATTACCCACATTGTCTGCATGCTGTGGCTCACACCCGGATCTCTCTGCCTGGAGAAGCTATTTTTGTGCTTTCTGAATCTGCCTAGAGCGATGGTACTTCTCTTATCATCTTTGGTATGTTCTGTGGGCAGGGGTAGCAGGGAGGACATACGGAAAATGCCTATCATGCAGTCAGCTCACTGCATTTGCTTTGGGAAGGTGGGGCATAGCACCGACTGGAAACAGAAGGGCTGTGATGATCTCTTCCTGGAATTTAAGGAAGGATCCAGTTCGTCCTGAAGCTTTGTATAGCATATAAGCATTCAGCAGAGCCAATTGGAATAAATATACAGACACTTTTTTGTACCAGCGTCTGGCCTTACGGGCAATTAGGTACGGCGCCAACAACTGGTCACTGAGGTCCACCCCTGCCATGCTAAGGTTGTATCCGTGGACACAGAGGGGTTTCTCCACAACACCAGTCGCCGTAGGAATTTGGACAGTCGTATCTGCGTGAAGGGAGGACAGAACGAAAACATTCCCGGAATCCCTCCACTTCATTGCTAACAAATTATTACACTTCAAGCAGGCTCTCTCCCCCATTCTAGGACGGGAATCTACAAGCCACTGGGGTAAGTCCCTGTGATTAGATCGCACGGTACCACATGCGCCAATTCCATAATCAACAAGTGGCTAAAAAATGGCACGCTCGTGTAATAATTGTCCACCTACAAGTGGTACCCCTTTCCGAATAAGGGTGACGCCAAGTCCCACACAATCTTACCAGCGCTCCCTATGTAGTCTGGGCAGTTCTTCGGCTCTACATGACTGGGATGATGTTGAAGTTCACGTGCGTGTAAAGGCAGGTGTCCCAATACTTTTGACAATATAGTGTATCTTATGATCATAAACACACATAGAGCCCATGGGCCTGACTTACTCAAGTTTAACATATGGTTAGATGGACCTTGGTTTTCCTTGGACATTTTGTCAAGTGCAAGAGATGCGCTATTTTTGATACCGGAGTACGAAATCCAGTTTGACTTCACATCACACTGTATTTGGGAGATAACTAAATAAGGGCCGTTAGCTATTCCTGCACGGGGGCCCTTTTCTATGTCCACCAAAGAGACAAGCATTTTTACAAATATGCCTTGCACAGATATGTGAAGAGCTTAAAATAATGCTGTACTCACAAGTTTGGCCATATGCTCTAGTGAACATGCTCTTACAGAAGATACCCTATTCAATTAACCACTTCAGGACATGCCGGCGGTGTGGCGGTGCTTCCTGCATTCCAGATGTACTTTTTTTTTTTTTTACTAGTAATGGCAGCAATCAGCGGGACTGTGATATCGCGGTGGACAAATCGGACACTAATGCCGCGTACACACGACCGGTACACGTCGGAAAAAAAACCCGAAGGTTTCTCCGATGGAGTTCCACTGAAACTGTCTTGCATACACACGATCACACCAAAGTTCGATCGTCTAGAACGCGATGACGTGCAACACGTACGACAGGACTAGAAAATGGAAGTTCAATAGCCAGTAGCCAATATCTGCCGTCTTGTACTTTTCCGGATAGGAATTTGTTCCGTCGTAAATATTTAAAACATGTTCTATTTCTAGGTCCATCAGAATTTTCGAAAAAAAAAAAAAGTCAGATGAGGCCCACACACAATCGGAATATCCGATGAAAATACTTTTTCTGACGGACATTCCACTCGTGTGTACGTGGCATTAATGACACTTTTGACACTTTGTGGGAACCAGGGACATTAATACAGTGATCAGTGCTAAAAATATGCACTGTCACTGTACTATTGACACTGGCTCGGAAGGGGATTACATCTAGGGCAATCAATGGATGTGTGCCTAACAAGTGTTTTCTCACTGTGGGGGAGGTGCTTTTACTAAGGGAAGACATAGATCCCTGTACCTGCTTTGCAGGAACACAAGAGCAATGTCTTCCACACTGACAGAATGGCGAACTGCCTTGTTTACATAGGCAGACCACTAGGTGAGTCCGCCGGATCCGCTGATTGGCTCTGACACCCAGAAATGCAGGATCACGTGTATAAGTGATCCTGCGCAGCACGACCACCCTGTAGCAGTAAATCTGAATCAGAAAACTGGTTAAGATCATGAACGTTATGATAACTCTCAGGCAGCAGGCACTCTATCATGGCTCTGGCTAGCTCTGTCACATAACATGGCTGCTCATTTTGTTAACTTCTGACCAATAAGTGCCCCCCGCTGCCTGTGAGTTATGATACCATCCATTATGCTAGAGAGACAGACACAGTGCAGTGTATTCTATTCACAGACACCCCCAAAGCACACCTGTGTTGAAGCCTTGAAGGCACTGGCAGCCCCACAATTGGATCTGCTTCCCCTCTATTCCTGCTGCTGGACATCGTCAGCTGAGCTCAGCTGCCTCTCTTTGCCCATTACCACCTCCGCCCGCCTCCCAGCCTCTCAGGTCTCACTCTCTGGGCCCCACTACTACTGGGTGGGGAGCGGAGGAAAATGACTCTGCCGGGGAAGGCAAGGAGATAATCAGGCAGGCGGCTGGCCGGGATTTGAGCCAAGGCAGAAGAACATGTGAGTGGAGCTGAATGGGCATGCGCCCGAAACGGAAGAAATAGTCCATCCACTCTGACCAGCACATCATCATCCGAAAGGGGCACAGATAATGGAAAAAATACACCCCCTAAGGTAGTAGGAGCGGGGGTGTGTAATTCAGAATTCGTTTTTTTTTTATTCTGCACTGACTGTCTTTGAAAATTGCCCCAGGTCCTGTTGAAGTCAAATGCGTGGACAAAAATGGGGACAGAATTGGTCCGGGGACAGTGTCCTCAATCCGGGGACTGTCCCCTGAAACTGGGGACATCTGGTCACCCTAATGTATATCCTTCTAGATAACCAATATTGCAGTAGTTTAGAAAGGATGACAGTGGGTTTACATCCACTTTAAGCACAATAAAATAAACATTCCCCTCTAAATGATTTATTAAAATTCCTACCCCAGCACTTGCAGTTTACAATTTTCAGTGCCCTTGGTTCCTGCTCTCCTGGTGCCGCTTCCCTAGCAACAAGTGAACATGGTGATCCTAAGGTTGTGTTGAAAGCAGAAACAAAAAGGGTAAGCGTGAGGATTTACATAGTCAGGTTACAAAAAGACACAAATCCATCTAATTTAAACAAAAAGGATTTTAGCAACTTTTACAGAACCCAATTGTAATGGCTAGACGACTGGGTCAGAGCAGCTCCAAGACTGCAGCTCTTGTGGAATGTTCCCCATCTTCAGTGGTCAGGACTGACCCAAGGTGGTCCAAGGAAGGAAAACCAGTGAAATGGCAACAGGGTCATTGATGCACATGTGGAGCGAAGACTGGCCCTTGTAATCCAATTCACTAGAATAGTGTCAGGGTTGGCTTAGCCCTTCCTTCTCTGGGCTGGCTGCTCAGCTGTCAGCTAATTGCCAGCTCCCATCTCTCTCCACAGTTACCAGCTGTTCCTTATACAGCTCGTCTGACCTGCCTACTTAAAGCTGTCCAGCTCACTTCATATCTGCCTTCGCCTTGGTCACATCACAAGAAACCATCTCTTGCGGTTCTGTTCAAGACTGGATTGCTGACACCCCTTCTGGCTCCTTATCCTGCTTGCTGTTGCTCCACTTGGATCCCTGACTTCTGGCCTGGCTGATTACCCGATCTGGTTATTGACCTCTGGACTGGCTGACTACTTGATCCGGTTACTGGACTGCCTATGCTTTGACTAAGCTTTCTCTATTCACCTTTTTATTTTTATTTAATAAACAAGGGTGATTTAATTGTACTTCTGTCTCGGTCTGATTCATGGTTTCTGACAGTAGGCGAAGGCCATGAATTCAGAAGATACAGTCAATCCACTTGTTGGTAATATTTTTTCCAGATTGGATGAGCAAGATCACCACATGGATCAGTTTGCCTTGGCGTTACAAATGCTCCTGAGTCGCACGGCTCACCTGCAATCCCCCACTGTGGCTGCTCCGGTACAACCCGAGTCGCAGGCCGTCCCTGCTGCTGCGCCAGTCTCTGTGCAGGCACCCGCCTCGAGTACTACCTCTATAAGAGGTATGTCTGGTTCCGCTCCGCTTCCCCAGCGATTTGGGGGTGATCCAGTTCAATGCAGAGGGTTTCTCAATCAGGTTAAGATTTACTTCGAGATGCTGCCCCAGGCGTTTCCCACGGACAGAAGCAAAGTAGGTTTCGTGATATCTTTGCTTTCTGAGAGAGCCTTGGCCTGGGCTAACCCTCTATGGGAGACACAAAAACCTGTTGTTTTGAGTTACCCTGAGTTTGTGGCCTCCTTTAAAAGGGTATTTGATGTTCCTGCATGCTCCGCTTCTGCTGCCAAGTGCCTCATGTCCATCAAACAGAGTACGAGAACTGTTGCCGACTACGCCATTGAATTCCGTACTCTGGCAGCAGGTTGCTTGGAACAACGAGGCCCTCATGGCTGCTTTTTCTCATGGTCTCTCGAATTCCATCAAGGATGATATAGCAGCCCGAGATATACCCACTGAGCTGGAGAGCTTGATCTCCTTTGCCATCTTCATTGACTCCAGACTCAGAGAAAGACATTCTCTAAGCACCCTTTCACACCAGGGCGTTTTGCAGGCACTATAGCATTAGAAATAGCACCTGCAATCCGCCCTAAAGAAGCTGCACCATTGTGTGCAGTGTGAAAGCCCCGAGGGCTTTCACACTACAGTGGTGCGCTGGCAGGATGTCAGAAAAAAGTCCTGCCAGCAACTTCTTTGGAGCGGTGAAGGAGCGGTGTGTTTACCGCTCCTCCACCGCTGCTCCCCATTGAAATTAATGGGGCAACGCTGTAATGCTGCCGGCAAAACGCCGCTATTGCGGCGTATTGCCGGCGGTTTTAACCCTTTCGCGGCCGCTAGCGGGGGGTAAAAGCGCCCCGCTAGCGGTCGAAAAGCGCCACAAATCCGCCGGTAAAACACCGCTAAAAGTTTTACCGCTGATGCTATCAGTGGTGTGCTGTGAAAGGGATCTTAAGGAGCGCTTGCGGAAGCCTCCTGTACGTTTGCCTCCGAGCTTTGGAGTGCCACCCATGCCTCCCTCACCTCCCATGCCTCCTGGTACCGAGTCGGTCAGTGAAGATGAACCCATGCACCTGGGCTTCACGCGTCTCTCTGCGGATGAGAGCCTTTAGGAGGAGGGAGAGATTGTGCTTTTATTGTGGCCAGGCAGGTCACTTTTTGAAGTCTTGTCCTACCCGTCCAGGGAACGCCCGAACCTTGAGGTCCTGTCATGGACAGACCTTAGGTGGCGTTGTTTCGTCCCCAGTTATCCAGAAGGATAAGACCCTGGTTTCGGTCACCCTTTCTTGGGCTAAGTCGTCCATCGAGATACAGGCTCTAATCGACTCTGGGGCTGCAGGCCTGTTCATTGATGCTGCATTTGTTTCGCAGCACTCGATTCCGCTGCAGCTGCGTGGCACTCCACTTGCCATTGAGGCTCTTGACGGGAGACCTTTACAGCCTGCCCATGTGACTCATGAGACGGTTCCATTGTCCATGGACATAGGGGCTATTCACCATGAGATAATCCAATTCCAAGTTATTTCCTCACCCACGTTTTCGCTGGTTAGTGGTTCCTGAAGGTATCCAAGGTCCTATGCACGTTTTCACTCCCCTCCCTGCCGAAGGAGTACCGCGATTTTAGCAATGTCTTTAATAAAGGTCAAGCTGGTAGTTTGCCTCTACACCGGTCTTATGATGGCGCAATTGACCTTCAACCTGGTGCCATACCTCCTCGTGGCTGGGTTTACCCTTTGTCAGTCTTGGAGGATAAGGCCATGGAGGAGTATGTTGCTGACGCACTTTCTCGAGGTTTTATCCGCAAATCCTCGTCTCCTGTTGGTGCTGGTTTCTTCTTTGTGAAGAAGAGCGGTGAACTGAGACCTTGTATAGATTATAGGGGTCTCAATCGTGTCACGATTAAGAATGCCTACCCGATTCCATTGATCAGAGTTATTTGACCGCCTCAAGGGAGCAACGGTTTTTGTCTTTTGACTTGAGAGGGGCATACAATCTCGTGCGCATTAAGGAGGGCGACGAGTGGAAAACTGCGTTTAATACCAGAACAGGCCATTATGAATACCTGGTAATGCCTTTTGGCCTTTGTAACACCCCGGCAGTTTTCCAGGAATTTATTAACGATGGTCTCCGAGATTTGTTGCAGTTATGTGTGGTTGCTTATCTCGATGATATCCTCATATTTTCCAAGTCCCTGGGGAGCCACCACACAGATGTCTGTCCTGTGCTTCAGAAACTAAGAGAGAACAATCTCTATTGTAAACCTGTAGAAGTGCGAGTTCCATCATGAACAGGTTACATTCCTAGGCTATGTCATTTCCACTGCTGGTTTTTCAATGAACCTAAAGAAACTGTCAGCAGTCCTACAGTGGCCTCGACCCGTGCGTTTACGTCCTCTGCAGCGTTTCCTGGGTTTCGCCAACTACTATCGGAAATTTATTTGTAGCTTCGTCTCTGGTCAAGCCCCTGACTGATATGACCAGAAAGGATGGTAACCCACAGTTGGTCTCCAGAGTCCATTAAGGCCTTTGAGACTCTCAAGGCTGCCTTTGTTTCTGCTCCTGTGTTGGCACATCCTGATCCTACGTTGCCTTTTATCCTAGAAGTTGATGCTTCTGAGACTGGAGTTGGCGCCCTTCTGTCTCGCCATCCTAACTCGAAGAGTGCTATGCATCCGTGTGGCTACTTTTCCAAGAAATTGTCACCTGCTGAGTGCAATTATGAGATTGGTGACAGAGAGCTGTTGGCGATCATTTTAGCCCTGAAAGAATGGAGACATCTCCTTGAAGGTACCACTGTGCCTGTTCTTATTCTTACTGACCATAAGAATCTTACATTCTTGTCTGAGGCTAAGTGACTCTCTCCCAGAAGGGCGCGATTGGCTCTTTTCTTGTCAAGCTTTAATTACATTGTCTCATTCTTACCCGGTGCTAAGAATGTAAGGGCTGAAGCCGTGACCCGACAATTTTCCTCCACTTCCAAGTCGGAGTCGGTTCTGGTTCCTATGATTCCTCCTGATCGTATCTTGGCTACGGTTTGCACCAGTCCTACTTCTCCTTTGGGTGACAAAATTCTTGCTGCTCAAGTCCATGCTCCTCCTGATAAACCTTGTGACCGCTGCTTTGTCCCAGAGAGTCTCCGCACTGCTGTGCTCCAGACTTATCATTCTCCCAAGGCAGCTGGCCATCCTGGGAAGAATCAACTCTTTTGGGCCATTTCCCAACAATTCTGGTGGCCTAGTCTACGGGCTGATGTTACTGCCTTTGTAGCTGCCTGTCCTGTGTGTGCTCAGAGTAAGACTCCATGACACCTTCCAGTGGGCCTCCTACAAACCATACCCAGTGGAGAGAGGCCCTGGACTCACCTGTCAATGGATTTCATTGTGGAGTTGCCCAATTCCCAAGCCAACACTGTTATCCTTATGGTGGTTGACCAGTTCTCAAAGATATGTCATTGTATTCCACTTAAGAAGTTGCCTACCTCTAAGGAACTGGCTTCCATTTTTGCTCGGGAGATCTTTCGCTTACATGGGCTACCCAAGGTGATTGTCTCGGACAGGGGCAGTCAGTTTTTCTCCCGGTTCTGGCGAGCCTTTTGTTCACAGTTGGGAATCCAAAAAAGGAAAGGATAGGTTTGCACTATGGAGAAAATATATGTATGTATACAACTGAAGGGGGGCTGCCACTACCAGATATTTCCACCCAATCTGGTTGGAATAAAATGTTAGGAAAGGTGTAGGTAGATATGGCGCTCCCCTCTAGACCCCAGAACAATATATGCTCAAAAGACTATATGTTGAGAAGGGAAAAAAAGTAAATTAACCATAAGATTAACCACTTAAGCCCCGGACCAATTGTCAGCCTAAGGACCAGAGGTCTTTTTACAATTTCGCACTGCACTGCTTTAACTGGTAATTGCGCGGTCATGCGATGTTGTACTCAAACTAAATTTGCGTCCTTTTCTTCCCACAAATTGAGATTTCTTTTGAGGGTATTTGATTGCCTCTGCGATTTTTATTTTTTACGATATAAAAGGAAAAAGACTGAAATTTTTAAAAAAAAAATATATTTTCTACTTTTTGTTATAAGAAAAATCAAATAAACTCAATTTTAGTCATACATTTAGGCCAAAATGTATTCAGCCACATGTCTTTAGTAAAAAAAATGTCAATAAGCGTATATTTACTGGTTTGCGCAAAAGTTATAGCATCTACAAACTAGAGTACATTTTCTGGAATTTACACAGCTTTTAATTTATGACTGCCTATCTCATTTCTTGAGGTGCTAAAATGGCAGGGCAGTACAAACCCCCCCCCCAATGACCCCATTTTGGAAAGTAGACACCCCAAGGAAATTGTTGAGGGGCATGTTGAACCCATTGAATATTTTTTTTTGTCCCAAGTGATTGAATAAAGTTGGAAGTTTACAAAAAGTTGTCACTAAATGATATATTGCTCACACATGCCATAGTTATATGTGGAATTGCACCCCAAAATATATTCTGCTGCTTCTCCTGAGTACGGGGATACCACATGTGTGGAAATTTTTGGGAGTTTAGCCGCGTACGGCACCCCGAAAACCAATCACTGCCTTCAGGATTTCTAAGGGTGCAAATTTTTGATTTCACTCCTCACTACCTATCACAGTTTCGAAGGCCATAATAGCACAAACCCCCCCCCCCCCCCCCCATGACCCCATTGTGGAAAGTAGACACCCCAAGCTATTTACTGAGAGGCATGTTGAGTCCATGGAATATTTTATATTTTGCCACAAGTTGCTGGAATATTACAAACTTTTTTTTTTTTTTGCACAAAGTTGTCACTAAATGATATATTGCTCACACATGCTATGGGCATAAGTGAAATTACACCCCAAAATAAATTTTGCTGCTTCTCCTGAGTACGGGAATACCACATGTGGGGGACTTTTTGGGAGCGTACGGGACCCCGAAAACTAAGCACTGCCTTCAGCATTTAAATATAAAACGATACCAAAAAAAAACTGTTAGCGATCGCAGGGATCAGGCCTGACTCTGCGAACGTTGCAGTTATGTGTTTAGTGTTTTGTAAGTGACAGTGATCGATCGATACTGCACTTGGGTGGGCTGGGCAGAGGGGCAAAACGCAAGTGCTAGCAGGTATCTGGGCTGATCCCACTAACAATGCGTTTTTTTGGAACCCTAAACTGCTGGGGACGCTAGTATAGATCTGATCAGATCAGATATTGATCTGTTCAGATACTATACCACTACGGGTATAACTAACTGGCTAACCAGCGTCACCAGTGACACTTATACGGTGATCGCTGGTGAAAGAGTTAACTCTAGGGGCAATAAGGGGGTTAAAACCTTTATTAGGTAGTATATGGGGGTACCTAACGCTATAAAAACCTGGTGGCGAACCTAAAAAATAACTAGCTACCTAGCGGCACCAGTGACACTAATGCAGCGATCAGAAAAACGATCGCTTAGTGACACTGGCAAAAGGGGGTGAAAGGGTTACCTGGGGGCAATCAGGGGGTTAAAACCTTTATTAGGTAGTATATGGGGTCCCTGACGCTATATAAAAACCTGACGGGGAACCTAAATAACTAAATAACTAACTGGCCAACCAGCGTCACCAGTGACACTTATACGGTGATCGCTGGTGAAAGGGTTAACTCTAGGGGCAATCAGGGGGTTAAAACCTTTATTAGTTTATATATGGGGGTACCTGACACTATAAAAACCTGGCGGTGAACCTAAAAAATAACTAGCTACCTAGCGGCACCAGTGACACTAATGCAGCGGTCGGAAAAATTATTGCTTAGTGACACTGGCAAAAGGGGGTGAAAAGGTTAACTCTAGGGGCAATCAGGGGGTTAAACCTTTATTAGGGGTGGTAGGGGGCTACCCTGGACCTAACACTAACTGCCCTGACAGTTTTTACAGTTACAACTGACACTAAATGCAGTGATCAGTAAATAAATGATCACTGCAATCAGTGACACTGTGACTGGGAGGGGGGGGGCATCGGGGGTTGACAGTGTGCCTATGTGTACCTACATGTCAGTGTAGTGTTGGTGCACACTTACTATGTCTTCTCTCCTTGCCGTCCAGTCAAAAAGACCGCCCCGAGGAGAGTGACATCACTTCCTCCTGCCTGTGTTTACACTACACAGGCAGGGGAGGCTTCTCATTCGCCAGGGGCGATCGAGAGGGGATGGCCAGAAACCAACGGCCATCCCCTCATCCCGGATCGCTCCTGAAGCAAAACGGACTGCCGCAGCCAGCGGGAGGGGGGTCCGATCGGACCCCCCACCTGCTGGAAGATAGGCACGTACGGGTACGTGCTTGTGCCTGTCTGTGCCATTGTGTCGACGTATTATTACATGTGGCGGTCCTAAAGTGGTTAAACCAATCCTATTGAAAAATCAGTTACATCAAAATGTGAGCGGTGTCCTGTCCTAAGTGAACTATATAAAAACGTATGCGACCACATAAAATACCACTAAATTATATTGAGAAAAAAGTGTACATTCAGGAGGTGTCAATATAAAAACACTATACCATATTTACTTGTGAAAGAAATTTTTTTTTTATATATATAATAAAATTTAAGTGAAAGTGACTAGTGCCCAACGAAAATAGATACAATTCATTTATCCACAAATATAACCCAAAAAGTGTATAATACTTCTAGTGAAAATAAATAAAAAATGTCCATAAAAAATATGAAATAATAAAATAGTAGAATATTGAATTATTAGAAATTGTCCAAAAATATGACAAAGTGATTGGTGCACAGGTGACTCTTAATCTCTGAAGACAGAAGCCCCTGTGCGATTTTCGTGCAAGTAATAGATTTGCACTCACCAGATCCCCTGTGTCGCTTTGCGATGCTTATCCAGATGCTTTGCTTGTCTCAGCAAAAATGCATTAGTTGGATGGTGAATGAAAAAGAGAAATATCCATAGTGTAGTATTTTAAAAGCATCCAGTTTATTAATAAGAGCATTAATCACAATATTGCTGTTTAAAAACGTGCTCCGGATGACGTCTGATGACAAAACGCGTAGGGCGTGGCCATAGGACGAACACAGACTCTCTCTCAGGACTGCAGCAAATGAAGGATTTTTGTTTGTGGCGTTTTTAACCCCTTGCCGCCGAGCGTACGCAGATGTGCGTACTCGGCTTCCGGAGGTTATACCGAGATGATGCCCGCACCTGCAGGCATCATCCTGGTACCGTTTTTCAGAGCGGGCGATTGGCTTTCCAGCCATAACAATCGATGCGGCTAAAAGCTGCTCGGCTGTTATGCCGGAGGGGACGCCCCCCCTCCCGCCTCCTCCCGCCGATCTTACCGGTGCTTCCGTTCAATCGGGAGCAACGATCGCACATCCGATTCCTCCGGCGGCTGGGCAGAGACTGGAATGAAGCCGTAAGCAGCTTCATTCCAGTCTTCTAATAGTAAACACGGAAGCGACATCATGACGTCACTTCCCTTTTACGTGGCTGCAAATGGCACCTGATTTGAAAAAAATACACTACGGCGATCTGAATAGTTTGAAGTGTAAAGTGTGAAGTGTAATCGGGGGTCTTTTAGACCCCCGATCCCTCCATAAAAAGTACCTGTCACCACCTATTACTGCCACAAGGGATGTTTACATTCCTTGTGACAGCAATAAAAGTGATCAAAATTTTTTTTTTAAAACAATTTATTAATTTTAAAATAAAAAAATATAAATAAATTTAAAGCGCCCGCCGCCCCCGCGAGCTCGCGAAGCAAAGAAAATGCATACGGAAGTCACGTCCGCATATGTAAACGGTGTTCAAATCACACATGTGAGGTATCGCCGCGATCGTCAGAGCGAGAGCAATAATTCTAGCACTAGTCCTCCTCTGTAACTCTAACCTGGTAACCGGAATTTTTTTTTAAAGCCTCGCCTATTGAGATTTTTGGGTACTGTAGTTTGTCATCATTCCACGAGTGCGTGCAATTATAAAGTGTGACATGTTTGGTATCTATTTTCTCTGCGTAACATTATCTTTCACATTATGCAAAAAAATTGGGCTAATTTTACTGTTTCGTTTTTTTTTTAATCATGAAAGTGTCCATTTTCCCAAAAAGTTGCGTTTAAAACACCGCTGCGCAAATACCGTGTGACATAAAATATTGCAACAATCGCTGTTTTATTCTCTAGAGTCTCTGCTAAAAAAATATATATAATGTTTGGGGGTTCCAAGTAATTTTCTAGCAAAAAATATGGATTTTAACTTGTAAACACCAAATGCCAAAATTAGGCTTAGTCATGAAAGGGTTAAACAGCAATATTGTGAGTAATTTTCTTATTAATAAACTGTATTCTTTTAAAATACTACACTATGGATATTTCTCTTTTTCATTCACCATCCAACTAATGCATTTTTGCTGAGACAAGCGAAGCATCTGGATAAGCACCGCAAAGCGACACAGGGGCTCACACTGTGAAGATTAAGAGTCACCTGTGCACCAATCACTGTCATATTTTTAGTGAATTTCTAATAATTCAATATTCTACCATTTTATTGTTTCATATTTTTTATGGACATTTTTTATTTATTATCACTAGTAGTATTATACACTTTGGTTTTGGGTTATATTGGTGGATAAATGAATTGTATCTATTTTCATTGGGCACTAGTCACTTTCACTTAAATGTTATTATATACACATTTTTATTATTTCTTTCACAAGTAAATATGGTATGGTATTTTTATATTGACACCTCCTGAATGTACACTTTTTTCTCAATGTAATTTAGTGGAATTAATTAATACACAGGGGCTCTAAAACTCCACACTACACAGGGGTTCTAACACCCAAATCAAACATATTTATACTTTACTTTATGGTATTTTATGTGGTCGCATACGTTTTTATATAGTTCACTTAGTAATTAGGATTACATTTTCTGGTGGACAGGACACCGCTCACATTCTGATGTAACTGATTTTTCAATAGGATTGGTTTAATCTTATGGTTAATTGACTTTTTTTCCCCCCTCTCAATATATAGTCTTTTGGGCATATATTGTTCTGGGGTCTAGAGGGGAGCGCCATATCTACCTACACCTTTCCTAACAGTTGGGAATCCAGCTTGCGTTCTCTTCTGCATATCACCCACAGTCTAATAGGGCTGGTACAAGTCCAGGAGGCTTTGCATCATGCTAATGATAGGTACAGACTCCATGCTGACTGCAGACGCCTGCCTGCACCTTCCTACCAGGTTGGGGACAGGGTCTGGCTGTCATCTCGCAACCTCCGGCTTCATGTTCCCTCACTGAAGTTTGCACCTTGGTTTATTGGGCCTTTCCGTATCCTTCACAGGATTAACCCAGTGGCTTACGTGTTGGACCTTCCTCCTAGTATGCACATCTCAAATGTGTTTCATGTCTCCTTATTGAAACCGTTGGTCTGCAACCGATTTACCACCTTGTGCCACGTCCTCACCCTATTCAGGTTGAGAACCATGAGGAGTATGAGGTACAATCCATTGTTGACTCCCGTAGGTTCCGTGGGCACATACAGTACCTGGTGCATTGGAAGCGGTAGGGACCGGAGGAATGCTCCTGGGTTTCATCCTCGGACGTACATGCCCCTGTCCTCCTCCACGAGTTCCATAAAGCCCGGTGGCCCTCCGTGGGAGAGGGGTCATTGAGGAGGGGGTACTGTCAGGGCTGGCTTAGCCCTTCCTTCTCTGGGCTGGCTGCTCAGCTGTCAGCTAATTGCCAGCTCGCATCTCTCTCCATAGTTACCAGCTGTTCCTTGTCCAGCTCGTCTGACCTGCCTACTTAAAGCTGTCCAGCTCACTTCATATCTGCCTTCGCCTTGGTCACATCAAAGTGTGATTTAATTGTACTTCTGTCTCGGTCTGATTCATGGTTTCTGACAAATAGCTACTGTGGCTCAAATTGTTGAAAAAGGTGATGCTGCTTCCCATAGAAAGGTATGTTCTGACGAACACACAGTGCACCACAGTTTGATTTGTATGGGGCTGTGTAGTCGCAGACCAGTCAGGGTGCCCATGCTGACCCGTTTCCACAGCCAAAAGCACCTACAATGGGCATATGAGCATCAGAACTGGATCACGGAGCAATGGAAAAAGGTGGCCTGGTCTGATGAATCTTTTTTTTTTTTTTTTTTTACACCATGTGGATGGTGCATATACATCACTTACTTTGGGAAGAGATGACACCAGGATGCACTATGGGAAGAAAGCAAGCCGACAGACAGCCGTTTGCTTTTTAATAGGAAAATGTAGGCAATACATTTTTGCATCAAGAACTTTGGAGTTGATGGCTCTTTTCTCCCACTTCACAACTTACAGGACTTAAAGGATCTGCTACTGATGGCTTGGTGCCAGATACCACAACATACCTTCAGAGGTCTAGTGGTGTCTATGCCTCAATGGGTCAGGGAGGGCTGCTTTGGTGACAAAAGGGTGATTTCTATTCAATTATTTGGTGGTGTATATCTGGAAATCAAATAAGAAAAAAAGCTAAATAATTTTAACTACTGTACTGTATGTGCATGAGGTCTTGTGCAATAGTATGTGGGATGTGTCAAAGAGAAAATGTAGGGCTCGGTTACTGTAAATGCTGAAGCAACCTAAAATATGTTATGATCATAAACACACATAGAACCAATGGGCCTGAGATACTCAAATATAACGTGTGGTTAGATAGACCTTGGTTTTTTATTTAGACATTATGTCAAGTAGGGATGGGCTGCCCATTCGAGTCAAACATGAGTTCAACACGAACATCGGCTTTCCGATCATTCAACGAAGATCAACCTTTATGGGCCATTCACGCCAAATTTGAGCGGCGCGTCACTGCCTATAATGCACTGCGTCATCGCAGTGCATTGCTGGCTGGTGATTGGCCAAGCATGCACTATGACCCACATGCTTTGGGCAATCACAGCGCCATCAGCGAAGAGAGCCATAATTGGCGAAAGGCAGGGTTAAGTCCACAACCCACACTATATAAGGGTGCCTGCACTTCGGCAGTGTGTAGTGTGCTGGTTAGACATGTGCAAAAGGAAAAAATTTGTTTAGTTTCGTTTCGTTTTAATTCGTTAATTCATTCATTTCGTTTAGTTATATTCGTTAACTTCCTTAAATTCGTTTTCGGATTTCGTTTAGTTTTCTACCGAATTCGAAAAATCGGCCACATTCGAAAATATTTCAACCAAATTCGAAAATATTTCTACATTATTCGAAATGATTTCAACATGATTCGACATTATTTCAACCACATTCGAAAATATTTTGTGACCCGACTTTAGGGCCATGTATCTCGGGGTCACTTGGTGCTAGATGCTTCATTTTGGATATGTTGTAGTGCTAGTACTATTGTGTTTGCATACCAAATTTGGGGTTTCTAGCTATAAGTGACCCCGAGATATGTGGCCCCAAAATCGGGTCACAAAATGTTATTCTCTGCTTTAATAACTAATAACATTTTGCGACCCGATTTTGGGGCCACATATCTCGGGGTCACTTATAGCTAGAAACCCCAAATTTGGTATGCAAACACAATAATACTAGCACTACAACATATCCAAATTTGAAGCATCTAGCACCAAGTGACCCCGAGATACATGGCCCTAAAGTCGGGTCACAAAATATTTTCGAATGCGATTGAAATAATGTTGAATCATGTTGAATCATGTTGAAATCATTTCGAATGCAGTTGAAATAATGTCGAATCATGTTGAAATAATTTCGAATGCATTCGAAATAATTTCAACATGATTCGACATTATTTCAACCACATTCGAAAATATTTTGTGACCCGACTTTAGGGCCATGTATCTCGGGGTCACTTGGTGCTAGAAACTCCAAATTTGGATATGTTATAGTGCTAGTACTATTGTGTTTGCATACCAAATTTGGGGTTTCTAACTATAAGTGACCCCGAGACATGTGGCCCCAAAATCGGGTCGCAAAATGTCATTCTTTGCTCTAATAACTAATAACATTTTGCGACCCGATTTTGGGGCCACATATCTCGGGGTCACTTATAGCTAGAAACCCAAATTTGGTATGCAAACACAATAGTACTAGCACTATAACATATCCAAATTTGGAGTTTCTAGCACCAAGTGACCCCGATATACATGGCCCTAAAGTCGGGTCACAAAATATTTTCGAATGTGGTTGAAACAATGTTGAATCATGTTGAAATAATTTCGAATGCATTCGAAATTATTTTGAATCATGTCGAATTCATTCGAATACATTCGTTATATTTCTTTCGTATTCGTTGTAATTTGTTATTTTTTTATTCGGACATTCGGATGCATCCGAATGTCCGAAAGATGCAAAATCGGCCGAATTTCGATTCGTTACGAAACGAATTGCACAAGCCTAGTGTTGGTGGCGTTGTTAAGAGAGAGACAGAGAGAGTGTCATTTCATTTAGTTTGAGCAAGCCGGCGATTCAGTTAGCTGCAGTGTGTGTGTGTGTGTGTGTGTGTGTGTGTGTGTGTGTGTGTTATATATATATATATATATATATATATATATATATATATATATATATATATATATATATTGTAACCTGGGGGACAGGTAGCAGGTACAAAGCTCCCAGGGAGGAGCAGTTGCTCAGGCACAGATACCAAATCCAGTGATGAAGTGATGAGCAAAGGCTGTCTGCTCAGGTGAGCTTAAATTAGCCTGGGGAAGAGGACCAAGAACCGAACTGGATCATGGATCAGAGATTTCTGAATGTGTACGAGAGGAGCCTGGGAGGCGTATAAACCCCAGACAGGACTTTCCCTGGCTCTCTGTGGGACGCTCTGCTACAATATATATATATATTAATATATTGTGATAGTGTAGTACCCCACCAGTGCATGTACCCAGAATTCTCAACCAGATGGGTTGAGGGGCTCCAGGGAGCTTGTAACGTGAAAAGGAAACTGACTTTTCAGTTTACTCGTTATTTACTAAAGTATACTTTGGGACCTGGAGCCCGGGGATTTCTTAGAGATCCGGGTGGGATGAAATCCAAAGTCCTGGGTCTGGGATTTGAGACTCACCAGCACACTGAGGCCGCGTACACACGGGCGGACTGTTCGCCCAACCTTGTCCGCTGAACAGTGTTTGGGCGGACAGTCCGCTCGTGTGTGGGCTTTCAGCGGACAGTTTCAGCGGACAGTTGGACGGACAAAGTCTTTCGGAAATTCCGAAAAACTGTCCGCTGAAACTGTGTTTGAGCGAACAGTCCGCCCGTGTGTGGGCTTGTCCGCTGTACTTTCGAAATGAGCGGACTGTTCCCGCTCGGAAAGTCCGCCCATTTCGAGCGCGTGTACAGGTAGGCGGGGCCCGCGAAGGAGACGTCGCGGGCTCCGCCGCCTGGAATGGGCTTAAAGGGGAACCCCAACGCCGAAAAAAATCGGCGTGGGGGTTCCCCCCAAGTCCACACCAGACCCTTGTCCGAGCACGCTACCCGGCCGGCCAGGAAAGGGGGGCGAGCGAGCGCGCCCCCCCTCCTGAGCCGTACCAGGCCGCGTGCCCTCAACATGGGGGGTGCCTTGGGGAAGGGGGGGCCGCGCGGCCCCCCCACCCCAAAGCACCTTGTCCCCATGTTGATGAGGACAAGGGCCTCTTCCCGACAACCCTGGCCGTTGGTTGTCGGGGTCTGCGGGCGGGGGGCTTATCGGAATCCGGGAGCCCCCTTTAAGAAGGGGGCCCCCGGATACCGGCCCCCCACCCTATGTGAATGAGTATGGGGTACAATGTACCCCTACCCATTCACCTGTGAACTAAAGTACAATAAAAAACACAACACAGAGAAAAAATATTTTATTGCACAGCTCCGGGGGTCTTCCGTCTTCGGGGGTCTTCTCGCCGGACTCCTCCGCTATGTGTGTGTAGCTCTTTTGCTAGCGGAGGAGTCCGGCTTTCTTCCTCCCCGCCGCCGGCCTCTTCTCCCGACTTCGGGGGTCTTGTCCCCCTCTTCGGTTCTTCTGCCGGGCCACCGCGCCTGGTCCGGTGGCCCGGTCTTCTGTCGCCGTCTTCCGTTCTTCTGTCGCCGCCTTCGGTTCTTCTGCCGGGCCACCGCGCCTTCTTGTAGCTCTTTTACAGGCGGTGGCCCGGTCTTCTGTCGCCGCCGCCGCCTTCCGTTCTTGTTCTTCTTCTTGTTCTTCTTCTTCTCCTGGAGATGTTGACTCGACGAGCTCTCCGGCCGGAATGCCAGGGACACGCTCCGCTGCCACTTATATAGTGACAATGGGGCGGTGTCACATGGTATATGTCACATGGGTTGGTCACATGGGTTGATGTCACATGGGGACTATGACATCGTAAGGGGGCGGGGTCACCATGTGACCAACCCATGTGACATATACCATGTGACACCGCCCCATTGTCACTATATAAGTGACCGCACAGCGCGGCTCTGGCATTCCGGCCGGAGAGATCGTCGAGTCAACATCTCCAGGAGAAGAAGAAGAAGAACAAGAAGAAGAACAAGAACGGAAGGCGGCGGCGGCGACAGAAGACCGGGCCACCGCCTGTAAAAGAGCTACAAGAAGGCGCGGTGGCCCGGCAGAAGAACCGAAGGCGGCGACAGAAGAACGGAAGACGGCGACAGAAGACCGGGCCACCGGACCAGGCGCGGTGGCCCGGCAGAAGAACCGAAGAGGGGGACAAGACCCCCGAAGTCGGGAGAAGAGGCCGGCGGCGGGGAGGAAGAAAGCCGGACTCCTCCGCTAGCAAAAGAGCTACACACACATAGCGGAGGAGTCCGGCGAGAAGACCCCCGGAGCTGTGCAATAAAATATTTTTTCTCTGTGTTGTGTTTTTTATTGTACTTTAGTTCACAGGTGAATGGGTAGGGGTACATTGTACCCCATACTCATTCACATAGGGTGGGGGGCCGGTATCCGGGGGCCCCCTTCTTAAAGGGGGCTCCCGGATTCCGATAAGCCCCCCGCCCGCAGACCCCGACAACCAACGGCCAGGGTTGTCGGGAAGAGGCCCTTGTCCTCATCAACATGGGGACAAGGTGCTTTGGGGTGGGGGGGCCGCGCGGCCCCCCCTTCCCCAAGGCACCCCCCATGTTGAGGGCACGCGGCCTGGTACGGCTCGGGAGGGGGGGCGCGCTCGCTCGCCCCCCTTTCCTGGCCGGCCGGGTAGCGTGCTCGGACAAGGGTCTGGTGTGGACTTGGGGGGAACCCCCACGCCGATTTTTTTCGGCGTTGGGGTTCCCCTTTAAGCCCATTCCAGGCGGCGGAGCCCGCGACGTCTCCTTCGCGGGCCCCGCCTACCTGTACACGCGCTCGAAATGGGCGGATTTGCCTCCTCCTTACGTGGGCGAGTCCGTTCATTTCAAAAGTTGAGCGAACTGTTTGCCCAACCTTGTTCGTCAAACAGTCCGCTCGTGTGTGGGCAAGTCCGCTCATGCAAATTTTGAGCGGACTGTTTGATGAAACTGTTTGCCGAACAAGGTTGGGCAAACAGTCCGCGCGTGTGTACGCGGCCTGATTGTTCAGGTGTGTGTTGGCCTGATAGTAGAGTCAGGACCATGGCTCTGGACCTGAGTCTGAGGTTGCTGACAGTAGTCAGGAGAGCTCCATGTGGGAGCCTGAGAAGTGGTGCGTCTGCTGCTGAAGATAGCCAGGTGGCTCGTATTTTTGTTTGTAATGCTGCAGGTGTAAGCCAGGAGGCTGAATATCCTTTTATTGAAAGCTGATGGTCAAAACCCCCTGCGAGGGAGACCACTTTTGTTTTCATTTCTGGAACTTTGTTTTTCTTTAATAAAAGTGTGCCAAAAAGCCCTAAAAAGGAATCATCTGCGTGGACTGTTCTCGCTAGCGGTTGCTACACTTGAGCTAAACAACTCCCAAATATAACAAGTGGCGCTCAAATGTGGGCATGTAGACGGTGGAATTCGGGTCCTTGCTCCACAGTGAGTTCAAGTCAGGAACTATTGGCTGTGTGTGGAAGTGCAGCCAGGCAAAAGGCATTGCGTGTTGCAGGTGGTGTACCTGTGAATGAAAAGTAAATTTTTTTTTTCTCCTATGAACTGTTTGAGACAGCACAATCTGTGTGTGCAGGTGAGGAAAGCTTGCATGAAGTAAAAAGCAACTTGCTTTAAAGTGACAGTGCTTAATTTTTTGCTGGAGGGCACAAAAGTGTGGTGGAGTAACTGCAATTATGGAGAGTCCACCAGTGTTTGAATCTGCAGTGGATTGGTGCAAGAGGCACTTAGCAGCACTGAACCCAGCTAAAGAGGAAAGCAAGCCAACCCTCAGTGCAAGGAGAGAGCGGCAAGATGTTCATACCTGGAAGAGGGTGTTGTTGTCTCTGGTAACGCTCATGCAAGTAGGTCAGAATGCTGTTTGCAGTGCAGAGAGTGGGGGCATGACAAAGGTCTGCAACAATGTTTAGGAAGCCTGATTTGAGTCCCAGGAGTGTCCAAAAGGCTGATCAGAAGTTCAGTAAGTATGTGGTTGCCCGTAGCAACGGTGGTGATGTCAAGTCTGCGGACTATGCAAGAAACGTATTGCCGACAGAGGATCGTGGCAAGTTGAAAGCAACAATGCTTCAAGGAGCGCAAAGTCGCTGCATTTGGGAGAGTCAACAAAGTACACCTGGAAAAGTGCCATCTCCCTTAGCAGCAAGAGATTGGGTGTTAACCGGAAGGAGGAGCTACAGTGGAGATGTGGAGTGGCATCCCACTAAAGATCTGTGCAGAAATGTACCATACCTGGAATGTGGTCAACTGGGGCATGGCATCTTTTTCTTGTCCCAGGTTATGGAACATGACTGGAGATGTGGTTACTGAGCAGAAGTCTTTGTCTACAAGCCCAGATTTTTGTGGAAACAAGTTTTCAGTCACCTTTGGCAACAGTGAGGAAGTACTTGTTGTGCCTGCAGGGGGTACTAAGGAGTCAGAAATGGCTGCTACAATTACATCCTGTGGCCACCAAGGAGAGTTGGCCAGTGGAAGTACAACCAAGGATAGACCACGTACTCAAGTGAACATGACAATCCATGTTACAGTGATGGGTAAGGCTATTACTGGTAAATGCATGGAAGAGACTGATTATGTGGCTGTGCACACTGGAGTGGAAGTGACCCCAAATGGGAGATCCACTGTCTGTGTGGAAAGGGACTTGCCTCGCTGCAGTACCCTGTCCGGTGGGGAGGCAAGTGGTAAACTTGAATGTGACAATGTGATGGGTAAAACTGCTAATATTGTGTTGGCTAAAGTTGATGGTCCAGTTGCTGATGGGCTAGTGCAGCTCACTAGAGTTAAAAACATTACTATGAATGCGGTTAAAGATGTGCTATCTCCCCTAGCAACGGTGACAAAGGCCACAGAGGTGTCCCTAGAAACCCCCAGGGAGCTCTGCGTTTTGGAGCCAGAGGTTGCCTGGGACAGCTATGGTGCCACTCTTAGGGATAAGAGGGTACCTGCACATGGTGATGACAGGATGTTAAATCTGAAATGTTTGAAAACACTGAAGGTGGAAATGGATTAATGCAGTCTGGCAATGACGGGTATCAAAGCGATCATGCGTATAATGAAGCACCACCAGAGCAAGGTGGTGAAGGTGTGGTATTGCACTCTGCTATGGTTAAAAATATAGTGCCACAATCTTATTTGAACCAAAGTGATAGGTGCAATGTGTCTGTTGCTGAACCACTCTGTCCCTCTGGGTCTTCTTGTGCAGTAGGAGCGGTACTGCGTGGTACCTCTGGGAGCGCAGAGATAACAGACTGGGACAGATGGGCAAAAAGCCTGTTGGCTTTGTTGGAAAAGGCCTCTGTTGGTAAGAGTGAAGCAGACATGACTTCTGCAGTGCCAGATGAAGGACCTGCAGAGCAACTTGTATGCAAGGGTGCACTGGCTACTGCAGATGTTGCTCAGGAGATGGAAATGCCAAGTAAGGGCGAACGCACAGAAAAGGTCATGTCTGTGATCCCCAAAGGGCCTAATGATGTGGTAATGGTTGATGCCGTGCTGAATGAGCTAATATTGGTGGAAGTGCTAGATGGCACTGGTCGGTTCATGGCGAACTTTGCTCGTTCGCGATTCGCCAAACCGGTGGACTTCTGGCGCTTTTCACGGCGGACATATTCGTTTACATTGTGAAGAACTTTGACCCATGACACATCCATCATGGGGTACCGGACAGTCAATTGAGACATTTTAGTGCATGGACATACCCACTACCTTTTAAATAGACCTGATCTGGCAGCCATTTTACATTCTGTCTTTTGTCAGTGTAGGGAAAGGACGCTGTGTGGAGCAGGCACAGTCAGTCTAATCACTAGCTATTACTATTAGGTCCACAAAAGTCCTTTTAAGGACTGGTATATGTGTACAGTTTATAGGGTTGTAATACACTTATAATATACTTTCTTTCAAATATAGAAAGCATATTATAGTGCACTGCAGTGCTGACCGATTCTGCTGTCTTTTCTCAGTGTAGGCAGGGACAGTCTGCAATTCATTAGCTACTAGCTAGCTACTATTAGGTCCACAAAGGTCCTTTTAACCACTTGGGATCCGCGCTATTGCAAAATGACGGCAATAGCGCGGACCCACATTTTCGGGACTACGTCTATTGACGTAGTCCCGGTTACGAGCGGCCTGCGCGCCCCCTGAGGGGCGCGCGCGGCGCGCTCTGTGATCGGCGAGTCCGTGAGACTCGCCTGATCACCGATCCGTGTAAGGGGTCGATCCCGACCCCTTATCACGTGATCAGCTGTCAGCCAATGACAGCTGATCATGTGATAAAACGGAGCCGGTAATCGGCTAGTATTCCTCCTCGCGCTGACAGCGCGAGGAGAAAAAAAAAAAGCCGATCGCCGGCGGCCGTGTTCGGGACATCAGTCCCGATCACGGCCAGTAATTTAAAAGGACACCTGCCCCCTGCCAGTGCCCACCTGCCACCCGCAGTGCCATCCTGAAATAAAGTAAGTGCCCCCCTGTCAGTGCCACCCAGCAGTGCCCATAGTGCCCACAGTGCCACCCAGCAGTGCCCACAGTGCCACCCAGCAGTGCCCACAGTGCCACCCAGCAGTGCCACCCAGCAGTGCCACCCACAGTGCCACCCAAAATCTGCCTCAGGTGCTGCACCCCAGTGCCGCCCATCAGTGCCCAGCAGTGCCGCCCATCAGTGCCCAGCAGTGCCGCCCATCAGTGCCCAGCAGTGCCACCTATCAGAGCCACCTATCAGTGCCACCTATCAGTGCCCATCAGTCCCATCTATCTGTGGTACCTATCAGTGCCCATCCGTGCCACCCATCCATGCCACTTATCCGTGCCACCCATCCGTGCCATCTTATCTGTGCCCATCTTTGCCCATCAGTGCCGCCTTATCTGTGCCCATCGGTGCCGCCTTATCTGTGCCTATTAGTGCCGCCTTAACTATGCCTATCAGTGCCCACCAGTGCAGCCTATCAGTGCCCACCAATGCAGCCCATCAGTGCCCACCAATGCAGCCCATCAGTGCCCACCAATGCAGCCTATCAGTGCCGCCTAATCAGCGCACTTCAATGAAGGAGAAAAATGACCCGTTTGCAAAATTTTATAACAAACTATTAAAACATGATTTTATTTTTTTTATTTTTTGCATCTTTTTTTGTTTGTTTAGCAAAAAATAAAACTCCGAGCTGTAACTAAATACCACCAAAAGAAAGCTCTATTTGTGGGAAAAAAATGATAAAAATTTCATTTGGGTACAGTGTTGTATGACCGCGTAATTGTCACTCAAAGTGCATCAGCGCTGAAAGCTGAAAATTGGTCTGGGACTGAGGGGGGTTTAAGTGCCCAGTAAGCAAGTGGTTAAGGACTGGTATAGGTGTACTATTTGGTGTGCAGTATATAGGGGTGTAATACACGTATAAAATACTTTCAAATATAGAAAGCATAGTATAGTGCATTTCCACTGTGCAGCATTGTGACTGCTGAGTAGGGATGGCCGAACTGTTCACCCGGCGGTCGGTTCGCGGCAAACTGTTCGCCCGGCCGACTTATGTGTTTACAGTGTGAAAGAACTTTGACCCATGATGACACATCCATCATGGGGTACAGGACAGCCTATTGAGACATTTCAGCACATGGACAATTGGACATTCCCCCTAACTTATAAATATACCCGATCCGGTGGCCATTTTACATTCTTTCTTCTGTCACTATAGGGAGAGGTTGCTGTGTGGAGCAGGGAGAGGTTGCTGTGTGGAGCAGGGAGAGACTGCAGTGACACAAATCGCTAGCTATTAGGTCCACAAAAGTCCTTTTAAGGACTGGTATGGTATAGGAGTAGGACAGTATATAGGGTTGAGTGAACTGGTGTGCTTGTAAATTCAGCAGCCTGTCTTTAGCAGGGAGGGACAGGACGCTGTGTGTAGCAGGAAGGGACAGTCAGTTTAATCATTAGCTGTTACTATTAGGTCCACAAAGGTCCTTTTCAGGACTGATATGGTATAGGAGTAGGACAGTATATAGGGTTGAGTGAACTGCTGTGCTTGTAAATACAGCAGCCTGTCTTTAGTGAGTGCAGGGAGTGACAGGATGCTATGTGTAGCAGGGAGGGACAGTCAGTTTAATCATTAGCTGTTACTATTAGGTCCACAAAGGTCCTTTTCAGGACTGATATGGTATAGGAGTAGGACAGTATATAGGGTTGAGTGAACTGCTGTGCTTGTAAATACAGCAGCCTGTCTTTAGTGAGTGCAGGGAGTGACAGGACGCTATGTGTAGCAGGGAGGGACAGTCAGTTTAATCATTAGCTGTTACTATTAGGTCCACAAAGGTCCTTTTAAGGACTGGTATGGTATAGGAGTAGGACAGTATATAGGGTTGTACATGTATAATATTCTTTCTTCCAAATATAAAAAAAATATTATACTTGACTGCTGCCCTATTCTGTATATATAGGGTTGTGGTGCACTGCTGCAGATTGCTGCCCTATTCTGCAGCAGTCCTTTATCAGTATAGGGACTGAGGTACAGTCTGCTAATCACTAGCTACTAGTTCCACAAAGGTCCTTAAGGACTGGTATAGGTCCACAATATATAGGGTTGTGGTGCACTACTGCTGACTGCTGTCCTATTCTGCAGCAGTCCTTTATCAGTGTAGGGACTGAGGTACAGTCTGCTAATCACTAGCTACTAGTTCCACAAAGGTCCTTTTAAGGACTGGTATGGTATAGAGTAGTACAGTATATAGGGTTGAGTGAGGTACAGTCTGCTAATCCCTAGCTACTAGTTCCACAAAGGTCCTTAAGGACTGGTATAGGTCCACAATATATAGGGTTGTGGTGCACTACTGCTGACTGCTGCCCTATTCTGCAGCAGTCCTTTAGCAGTGTAGGGACTGAGGTACAGTCTGCTAATCACTAGCTACTAGTTCCACAAAGGTCCTTATAAGGACTGGTATGGTATAGAGTAGTGCAGTATATAGGGTTGAGTGAGGTACAGTCTGCTAATCCCTAGCTACTAGTTCCGCAAAGGGCCTTAAGGACTGGTATAGGTCCACAATATATAGGGTTGTGGTGCACTACTGCTGACTGCTGCCCTATTCTGCAGCAGTCCTTTATCAGTGTAGGGACTGAGGTACAGTCTGCTAATCCCTAGCTACTAGTTCCACAAAGGTCCTTAAGGACTGGTATGGTATAGAGTAGTATTACACAACTATATACTGCACACCAAATAGTACACCTACTATTTGGTGTGCAGTATATAGTTGTGTAATACACGTATAAAATACTTGCACATATAGAAAGCATAGTATAGTGTGTTTCCACTGGGCAGAATTGTGACTGCTGAGCGGTTCTGCAGCGATACTACAAAGAGTGACAAACCCAATCAAATAAAAAAGTATTGTAACTGGTGTGATAGACCAGTGGCCCCCAAAAACAACAGATTGAAGCGGGGTGTTATATACCTTCTTCCACATACATACTGCACTTCTCTAGAGACTTTTGTCACAGGGTCATTTAAAAAATGACAGGCAGAGGAAGAGGCAGGCCCTTCCACAGGGGTGGTAGGGGTAGGGCAGGAGCAACAGGCTTGAGCCAAAGTGGGAAATTGCAGAAGGTGCGTGCGATGACGTCAAAGGAAGCACCAGACTTGGTTGAGTGGCTCACTCAGCCTTACTCTTCTGCACCCTCCGCATCCTCTCGATCTGCACCCTCTTCACTCTCTGCTGTGTGCACCCCCAAAGACACTACCACCAACACCACCACCATATATCCTCCGCTTGAGTCACAGGAATTATTTTCCGATCCATCACAAGACATTGCTGATACGCAGCCATTCTTGGCATTGGATCAGGAAGAGGAGGTAGCAACAAGCGCCACTCAGCAGTCTGACGACAGTACCCAGATCAGACCAAGGAGGTTGGTCCCCGGTGTTGCTGCCTACTCCGAGATCTCTTATTATAGCGGTGGGGAAGGTGACGTCGATGATGACGTGTCTAGTGATGTCACGTGGGTGCCCACAAGAGAGGAAGAGGGGAGTTCAGAGGGAGATATGGACCAGCAGATAGGGAGGAGAAGCAGGCGGAACTTACATTGCACAGGAGAGACAAAGGCATCAACCATGTACAGTCACATCTGGCGCTCCCAGGACGCCGGCACAGGGCTCCACAGTGTGGGCTTTTTTTTAACGTGTCTGCTGCTCACAATAGTGTTGCTATCTGCAGCCTTTGCAGTCGACACATAAGTCGTGGTAAGCCCAACACTCACCTAGGGACGACCTCCTTAACAAGGCACATGAGCTGCCATCACCGAGCCCAGTGGGAGCAACGGAACCCACAAAGCCACACTCCAGGCTCTCACCATCCAGCTTCTTCTACTTCTCCTCTCTCCTCATAATTGTCCTCCACTCCACCTTCCATCATGCCGCCCTCACGTTTTTCTGGAAAAAGGCAGGCTTCCGTGGGCCAAATGTTCGAGCGTAAAAAAATGATTATGCCGGATAACCCTCTTGCCCAACGGTTGACCGCTGGCTTGTTAGCCCGCCAACTACTGCCATATAAACTGGTGGACTTGGAGGCCTTTTGAAAATTTGTGGCCATTGGAACACCACAATGGAAGGTCCCAGGAAGGAAGTATTTCTCACAGAAGGGCATCCCAGAGCTATATGGCCATGTTCAGCGGCAAGTGAATGTATCTCTGGCACACAGTGTCGTGCCAAGATACATCTGACCACAGACACGTGGTCTAGCAAACATGGGCAGGGAAGGTATGTCACTTTTACTGCCCACTGGGTGAACCTTCTGACGGCCGTCAAGCATGTAACCCGTGGCACCGGTATAGATTTAGTTTTACCGCTACGGATTGCATGCAGGCCTGGCTCTTCTCCTCCTCCTCCTACTCCATCCTCCCTGTCCTCCTCGGCTGACTCCTTCTTTTCCACTGCTAGCGTCTATTCCACTGCGCCGCCCAAGATCCCCAGAAGCTATTCGACATGCCAGATGAGACGTTGCCATGCTGTGCTGCGTCTGTTGTGCCTGGAAGCCAAGAGCCACACTGGCCCTGCACTCCTTTCAGCTTTGCGTTCACAGGCAGATCAGTGGCTAACACCGCTCAATTTGACAGTTGGTAAAGTGCTGTGTGACAACAGTGCCAATCTGCTTAGCGGATTGAAACAGGGCAAAATCACACACGTGCCATGCATGGCACATGTCTTAAACTTGGTCGTGCAGCGATTCGTTGTCAAATACCCTGTGGTCCAGGACATCTTGCGGCAGGCAAGGAAAATCTCGGCCCATTTCAGAAGATCTTACACGGCCATGGCTCGCCTTGCTGACATTCAGCGGCGACACAATCTGCCGGTCAGACGTCTTATTTGCGATTGCCCGACGTGATGGAACTCAACCTTCTATATGCTTGATAGGCTGCTCCAGCAGAAACATGCAGTTAACGACTACCTGTGCGAACTGAGGCAGAACAGGTTCTGGGGAGCTTGTTTTTTTTTCACTGCGCCAGTGGCTGCTCATGCGCGACGCATGCAGACTTCTGCAGCCATTTGATGAGATCACCAAACTGGTCAGTCGCAGCCGTGGCGCCATCAGTGACATCGTACCTTATGCCTTCTTTATGGAGCGTGCATTGCGTTGTGTCATTGATCAAGCCGTGGAGGAGCAGGAGCAGGAAGATGAGGAAGTTGCAATGCTGGATGAATTCCCAGGGGGGCTACTCTATCTGAGACAAGTCAACAGGAGTCTGAAGAGGAGTCAGAGGAGGATGGTGCCGGGGCGGATGAGGAGGAGCAAGAAGAGCATGCTTTAAACATTTCTGGGATCCCTGTTGTTGTCCGTGGATGGGGAGAGGAGAACGAGGAGGACGACATTATCCTGGATGATGAGCAGGAGCCAGGCCACCCCACCGCTTCCAGTTTAGTGCAAATGGGGGCCTTCATGCTCTAGTGTTTTAACAGGGACCCCGTATAAAAAGCATAAAGGTCAAGGACCAGTACTGGGTGGCAACGTACTTAGACCCCCGGTACAAACACAAAATGGCGGAAATGTTACCACCATCACAGAGGGCTGTCAGAATGGATCACTTCCAGGCCTTGCTTTGAGAAATGCTGCATTCTGCTTTTGTGTGCGCTGGCAGAGGAGGAATTCCCACTCCCAAAGAAAGAGTTGCAGGTACCAATCCAACAGCGCCTGCAAGAAGAGGGTGGTTTGAAGATGTGTTGGTGACTTCTGATATGAGGTCATTCTTTAAGCCATACGACAGGTGTCATCCGGATCCAGCATCAGGGAACGCCTAGACCGACAGGTGTCTGACTACATCGGGTTAAACGGCCGATGTGGACGCTCTGAGAAGTGATGAACCCCTGTACTACTGGGTGGGCAGGCTTGACCTCTGGCCAGAGCTTGCCCAATTTGCAATGGAACTGTTGGCTTTCCCCTCGTCCAGTGTCCTGTTCGAAAGGACGTTCAGAGCAGCAGAAGGGATCGTGACCGATAAGCGTACTCACCTAGCTCACGACAGTGTTGACTACCTCACATTTATAAAAATGAATGAGGCATGGATCTCGGAGGAATTCAACACATGTGACCAGTAGACCATGTATATGCATAACTCTATAAACGATTTATATAATCTAGTACATGGACCTTTTTTCTACCTTTGGCTGGCTTGTACAAAAAAAGCACACCGTACTATATGCCCGTACCCTTCTGTTTGAAGAGGTTGAGCGGTGTCATGTTTTTGAGTCCCGCAGCGAGTTGCTGGTATCAGTGCTCTCTATTACGGTGCTGGTGTGGTATCAGTGCTCTCTATCATGGTGCTGGTGTGGTGTCAGTGTTCTCTATCACGGTGCTGGTGTCAGTGGTCTCTATCACAGTGCTGGTGTCATTGCTCTCTATCATGGCGCTGGTGTGGTATCAGTGCTCTCTATCATGGTGCTGGTGTGGTGTCAGTGCTCTCTATAACAGTGCTGGTGTGGTGTCAGTGCTCTCTATCACGGTGCTGGTGTCAGTGCTCTCTATCACAGTGCTGGTGTCAGTTCTCTCTATCACGGTGCTGGTGTGGTGTCAGTGCTCTTTATCATGGTGCTGGTGTGGTGTCAGTGCCCTCTATCACGTTGCTGGTGTGGTGTCGGTGCTCTCTATCACGGTGCTGGTGTCAGTGCTCTCTATCTCGGTGCTGGTGTCAGTGCTCTTTATCATGGTGCTGGTGTGGTGTCAGTGCTCTTTATCATGGTGCTGGTGTGGTGTCAGTGCTCTTTATCATGGTGCTGGTGTGGTGTCAGTGCTCTCTATCACATTGCTGGTGTGGTGTCAGTGCTCGCTATCTCAGTGCTGGTGTCAGTGCTCTCTATCACGGTGCTGGTGTCAGTGCTCTTTATCACAGTGCTGGTGTGGTGTCAGTGCTCTTTATTATGGTGCTGGTGTGGTGTCAGTGCTCTCCATCACATTGCTGGTGTGGTGTCAGTGCTCTCCATCATGGTGCTGGTGTCAGTGCTCTCTCTCTCTCTGTGCTGGTGTGGTGTCAGTGATCTCTATCATGGTGCTGGTGTGGTGTCAGTGCTCTCTATCACGGTGCTGGTGTGGTGTCAGTGCTATCATGGTGCTGGTGTGGTGTCAGTGCTCTCTATCATGGTGCTGGTGTGGTGTCAGTGCTCTCTATCACGGTGCTGGTGTCAGTACTCTCTGTCACGGTGCTGGTGTCAGTACTCTCTGTCACGGTGCTGGTGTCAGTGCTCTCTATCACGGTGCTGGTGTGGTGTCCGTGCTCTCTATCACAGTGCTGGTGTGGTGTCAGTGCTCTCTATCTCTGTGCTGGTGTCAGTGCTCTCTATCACGGTGCTGGTGTGGTGTCAGTGCTCTCTATCTCGGTGGTGGTGTCAGTGCTCTCTATCATGGTGCTGGTGTGGTGTCAGTGCTTTCTATCTCGGTGCTAGTGTCAGTGCTATCACGGTGCTGGTGTGGTGTCAGTGCTCTCTATCACAGTGCTGGTGTCAGTGCTCTCTATCATGGTGTGGTGTCAGTGCTCTCTATCACGGTGCTGGTGTCAGTGCTCTCTATCACGGTGCTGGTGTCAGTGCTCTCTATCACGGTGCTGGTGTCAGTGCTCTCTTTATCTCAGTGCTGATGTCAGTGTTCTCTCTCTATCTCTGTGCTGGTGTGGTGTCAGTGCTCTCTATCTCAGTGCTGGTGTGGTGTCAGTGCTCTCTATCTCAGTGCTGGTGTCAGTGCTCTCTATCTCAGTGCTGGTGTGGTGTCAGTGCTCAGTCTCTATCGCGGTGCTGGTTTCAGACAGTGAGGGAGATAGCAGCGGAGAAGCCAATCAGCAGGCAGTGCCAGCACCATGGCTTAGGATCAGCACTGGACTGGCACCTCTGGACCACCGCAGTGGAGCCCTGCATAGGTGGGGGTAAGGGCTGGGCAGAGAGAGGGGCTCAAACACAGGTTGGCACACTGGGACACTGGTGCAGGACTGCGCTGCCCTGAATGTGGCACTGATCATCTCCTGCACCCCCTTCATAGCCTGACCTGACCTTGCCTCTCCTCCATGGCCTTCATGAGCTCCTGAATTGTCAAAATTTCACAGATAAAAAAAGAATGCTTGTCGTTGTCGATCCCAGATTCATTTAATACTTCTAATATGTCAGTGTCCATGTTGTGGGACTATGTGTGCACAGCTAGTAAGTATTTTGGGGCTGAAAATATGACCTGGAGGTTTTTAAGGTTCACCTGCCCCCGCTTGTCACTAAACAAAGGTTTAAAAATCTGATTCCTTCTAAATTAAATAAAGAGAAAAAGGGTGATCTAGTGGAAATGAAGGGAGCTCTTTATAACTTTAATGATATCCGACCCTTAAAGCTCAGATGTCCAACTCATGTTAAAAAAGGTACCAAGATTAGTAAACTCCCTACTGTCAAGGTGGCTAGTGTAGGCCCAAGGGAAATTGAAAGACAGCGCTATTGGAAGCGCACTCATAAAAACGCATGGGCGTGTCTTTGTAGAGCTTGAGTAAATGTAGCAGGGGGACATGGAGAAAGTCGCCTGATTGGACAAGATTTGGCCCATGTGGGTGGTAGCTTGCATGGTCATGCCAAAGTGAGGAAGCTGTACTGGTGTGTTCTGCCCTCTAGGTCGAAACAAGGGGGGGGGGGATATGTGGTACCCCACCAGTGCATGTACCCAGAATTCTCAACCAGATGGGTTGAGGGGCTCCAGGGAGCTTGTAACGTGAAGAGGAAACTGACTTTTCAGTTTACTCATTTACTGATAAGTCCATTTTGGGACCTGGAGCCCAAGGATTTCTAGGGGGTTCCGGGTGGGATGAAATCCCCAGTCATGGGTCCGGGATTTGAGACTCACCAGTACACTGATTGTTCAGGTGTGTGTTGGCCTGATAGTAGAGTCAGGGCCATGGCTCTGGGCTCCACCCTCCCGAGAATTCCAGGCTTCCAAAGGAGAACCCAGAGAGTGCAGGTGTGCACTGAATTAGCCAGAGAGTGCAGGCTGCACTGTGTAAGCCAGAGACCTGAGTCTGAGGTTGCTGACAGTAGTCAGGAGAGCTCCATGTGGGAGCCTGAGCAGTGGTGCGTCTGCTGCTGAAGAGAGCCAGGTGGCTCTGTATTTTTGTTTGTAAGGCTGCAGGTGTAAGCCAGGAACTTTGTTTTTCTTTAATAAAAGTGGGCCAAAAAGCCCTGAAAAGGAATCATCTGTGTGGACTGTTCTCGCTAAAGGGTGCTACACTTGAGCTAAACAACCTCCAAATATTACAAAATATATATATATATATATATATATATATACATACACACACATACACACACACACACTGTATACAGTTTAGCTAGATCTCACTGCAGACCGTTCCTACAGTACTGTTTCTAATATACTTTAGGCAGGCAGTTTATTCAGTTAGCTACAGTGTATTTTTTATATATATTGTACAGGACGGCAAGGTTGGGTCCTGGATGGGTGCTATGTGGCACCTATATTCGGGATGTGGTCCCTTTAAGGGAATCATGGTAGGCCTCAGGGGGTCATCCAAAAATGGGTGACAAATTCCGGGGATAGTTTCAGGAGAAGACTGACCGCGGTCCTCTCTATATTTTAAGAGAGATAGTTGGGACCCGGAATTTGGGAGGCTCTGAAGTGACATTTTGGTGGGAAAGAGCCTCCCTCCCTGACCACAGGGATTTGGCCCACAGGGGGTTAACGGCCTCCAGGAAGACAGACAGCCTTTAAGACAGGAAGCAGTAGAGAGGTGGTGGTGAGGAGGAGAAGGAGATGAACACCTGTCTGAGGAGCTGTCTGGCTGTGTTGTTGTATTTGCTGTTTTGGTGGCTGCAAAAAGATCTCTGCAAGGACTCTAAAGAAACTTTTTGGTGAATACCTGTCTACAGAACTGTAGGTGCTTTTCTTTTCGTATTACTTGTGCTGAAGATAAGCGGACTTTAATTTACGTTTTTTTTTATATGCTGAAGAAAAGCTTTATTTTTGATTTGATTATAAATAAATATATTTTGGTTTCACCTTATAACAGTTTATGCACTTAATCCCGCGGAGCTAGTATCCCCAAACTTCACAACTGGTGTCTTGGATGCTGGCAAAAGTGCATTTGCAGCCGCAAAAACTGTTTAAAAACTGACATTTAAAAGAGACTGTGTACAAATTGCATGTCTTGGGTGAAGCCAGCTCAAACGCTGCAAGCAGCAGGCAAAGACATGGAGGAGGTCATCAGGGGCTTTGGCACAAGCCACCGTGACCCAGCAGCAAGCTTCAGCAGATGCAAACCGTCGCCATGAGGAAGCGATGGCTCGGCAGCAGCAGGCCCAGGCACAGGCCATAGCTGCACAACAGGAAAGCACACGGCTGCTAGCCGCCCAGTTTACTGCTCAGCAGGAGTCCACTCAAGCACAGGTGGCTGCCTTGCAGGAGGCAGTACAGCGGCTGGCTCAGGGACGTGAACAAGCAGCTGTCACCGCTGGCAACCAGGTGTCTGAGGGCCAGCCATTTTTTACAAAAACTAACGCCCAGCGATGATGTAGAGGCCTTTCTCACCACCTTTGAGAGGATAGCGGAAAGAGAGGGGTGGCCCCGTGACCAATGGGCTGGCATTATCTCCCCTTTCCTCACCGGTGACCCGCAAAAGGCCTATTTTGACCTCCCAACGGAACATATCAGCGACTATGAGCATCTGAAGGCAGAGATCCTGGCCCGCCTAGGAGTGACCACAGCTGTCCGGGCTCAGAGGGTGCATCGCTGGCTGTACAACCCTGACCGACCACCCAGGTCGCAAATGCATGAACTGGTTCAGCTGGTTAAAAAATGGCTGCAGCCAGAAAAACTGTCAGGCCCACAGATGGTGGAACAAATAGTGATGGACTGGTACCTGCGGTCCCTGCCAGATGACCTACAGCGCTGGGTAAGCCATGGAGACCCCGCAACCGCTGACCAGCTGGTGGAGTTGGTTGAAAGGTACACCATGGTGGAGGACCTGCTTGGGCCTGCCAGGCGTAGGGAACCCACACCAAGGGCAACCAGACCACCCATAGCGCCTAGGAGAGAAGCCCTGCCAGACACTGGGATCCGCAAAACCGCATCATCTGCTAGTGAACCTCGAAGGGTGGTTCCTGTCCCAAGAACAGGAGACCTACAGTGTTGGCGATGTCGGTCCTAGGGACATACCCGGGCGCAATGCCCACTTCAGGAGGAGCCTATGGACTGCGGGAGTGGTCGGAGAAGCTCCTTCTACCTTCAAAGAGTCTGCACCACTCACCTGGATCCAATTGCAGGACAGTTTGAGTGTGAAGTGTGGGTGAACCACCTTCCTGCCAGGGCGCTACTGGACTCTGGTCGCATGGTAACATTGGTACATGCCAGAGTGATTGGGAGACTTGGCCCTGTAAGGAAAACCCTACGGGTAGTGTGGATCCATGGGGACACCAAGGAATACCCCATGGTTTCGGTGACTGTGTCCTATGGCCATACCTCAGTGATCCAAGAGGTTGGGGTAGTGAGAAGCCTAATACATGACATTATAATGGGGCGGGACTGTCCACTATTTTTCGAACTGTGGAGCCAGGTACAGATGGGGATGCCAGGACAGCCAGGAGAGTCGGAAGGACCTGGGCCTGAAACCACCACAACCCACCCCACTGATACAGAGATACCCGTTATCGATAATGATACTGTCGAGAGTTTTAAGTTGAAGGATGTGTCTGTTTCAGATTGCAAAACTGAGTTAAACTCTGGGGGGGGGGGAGTCTTCCCGTTACAGGTTATGCTGGGGGAGGATGACGAGGAGCTCTCCCCATTGCAGTCTCCGGTTGAGGAAAGTGAAGGGGAAACATCCTCAAGGCCAGTACACCCAGATCTAGATGTACCCACCCAACTGCGGGATCCTACCTTGGTCAATGCCCGAGAGCAGGTTTCTGTTGTGGATGGGGTCTCACAAATGCCAGGAGCAGATCAGAGGTTTCCTCATTTTGCCTTGAAGGGGGACTTGCTTTATCGAGTGGCTGAAAGCCGTGGGGAAATTATAGAGCAGTTGCTGGTTCCCCAACCATATAAGCGGATGCTACTTGATCTAGCCCATGATGCACGGGGAGGACACTTGGGGGCAGAGAAAACAGAGGACAGGATAACCGACCGGTTTTACTGGCCAGGGGTGAAGGTTGAGGTTAAAAGATATTGTGCATCTTGTCCCGTTTGCCAGTTAACTGCCCCAGTGCCCCACTATAGAAGCCCTCTGGTACCCTTGCCAATTATTGAGGTTCCATTCGAGCGGATCGCTATGGATCTCGTGGGACCCCTGGTAAAGTCGGCAAGGGGGCACCAATATATATATTAGTCATCCTGGACTACGCAACCAGGTATCCAGAAGCAGTTCCTTTGAGGAAAACTTCCTCTAAAGCCATTGCCTGTGAACTATTTCAAATGTTTTCACGAACTGGATTTCCCAAGGAGATGCTAACGGAGCAAGGGCACCCCTTTTATGTCAAAGGTGATGGCGGACTTATGCAAATTGTTTCAGATTAAGCAGTTGCGGACGTCCGTCTATCACCCGCAGACCGATGGCCTAGTTGAGAGGTTTAATAAAACCCTAAAGTCCATGCTAAAAAAGAGTGGTCCAGAAAGATGGGAAGGATTGGGATATGTTACTCCCTGCCCTCTTGTTTGCCATCCGGGAGGTTCCACAAGCGTCCACGGGCTTCTCACCATTTGAGCTAGTGTATGGGCGACGGCCCCGGGGGTTGCTGGATCTGGTAAAGGAAACGTGGAAAAGTGAGTCCTCACCACACAAAACCGTGGTAGAGCATATCTCTCAAATGCGAGAGAGGGTGGCTAAGGTGATGCCGCTGGTGAGGGAGCACCTGCAGAAGGCTCAGGAAGCCCAAAGAAGGGTGTATAACTGATCTGCGAAAGTCAGACAGTTTCAAGTAGGAGATCGGGTGGCTGTCCTAATACCCACAGTAGAGAGCAAGTTCTTGGCCAAGTGGCAAGGTCCGTTTGAGATAGTGGAAAAAGTGGGGGAGGTAAACTACAAGGTACACCAGCCAGGGAAAAGAAAACCATACCAGATCTATCACGTGAATTTGTTGAAACCCTGGAGAGACAGAGACCAGGTATCCGCGGTGGTAGCGGTAGTCAGGAGACCATGCAGGGATCGACCTGGTGCAGGTGGCTGCTACCTTAACTAGACCCCAAACCCAGCAAGCAAAAGAGTTCCTTCAAAGAAATAGGGACGTTTTCAGGGTTGCCGGGACTCGCCAATGTCATCGAGCATGACATTGTAACTGAACCCAATGTAAAAATTTGGTTAAAGCCTTACCGTATCCCAGAAGCTCATAGAGTGGCAGTGTCTGAAGAAGTCAAAAGAATGCTCGAGCTTGATGTCATTGAGGAGTCGCAGAGCGAATGGTCAAGTCCAATCGTGTTGGTACCCAAACCCAATGGCACTATTCGCTTCTGCAATGACTTCAGAAAACTTAATGAAATCTCCAAGTTTGATGCTTATCCCATGCCACGGGTAGATGAGCTAATTGAGAGGTTGGGTCCTGCCAGGTATATTACCACGCTGGACCTCACGAAAAGGTACTGGCAGATTCCCTTGATCAAGGAAGCTAGGGAGAAAATGGCCTTCTCTACCCCGGAAGGCCACTTCCAATACAAAAGAATGCCATTTGGTTTACACTCTGCCCCCCCCCCACGTTCCAAAGGGCCATGGACAAAATTTTGCGTCCACATCATCGGTACGCTTCGGTTTATTTGGATGACATAGTCATCTTCAGCCCTGATTGGGAGTCCCATCTTCCCCGAGTTCAGGCAGTCGTAGACTCCTTGAGAAGAGCAGGATTCACCATGAATCCAGAAAAATGTGCAGTTGCGGTGGAGGAAGCCAAGTACCTAGGGTACATTGTGGGTAGAGGGCTGGTAAAGCCCCAAATGAGTAAAGTAAAAGCTATTCAGGACTGGCCTCGTCCCCTAACCAAGAAGCAGGTCAGAGCGTTTTTGGGCATAGTTGGCTACTACCGGAGGTTTATCCCCAACTTTGCCACCATTGCTGCACCATTGACTGACCTGACCAAAGGCAGAAAGTCAGTGATGGTAAAGTGGAATGACGATGCCGAAAAAGCTTTTCAGAAGCTTAAGACGGCATTGTGCCAGGATCCGGTGCGCCGGACTTTACTAAGGATTTTGTAGTACAGACAGATGCTTCAAACGAAGTGTTAGAAGCAGTCCTGTCGCAAGTGATCAACGGGGAAGAGCACCCCGTAGTTTTTCTAAGTAGGAAGCAGATGGCAGCGGAGAAAAACTACGCGGTGGTGGAGCAGGAGTGTCTTGCCATTAAATGGGCTTTGGAATCTTTGCGGTATTTCCTCCTAGGCAGAAGGTTTCGCCTGGTATCTGACCATGCCCCACTTACCTGGATGAGGCAAAATAAGCACACTAATGCCAGGGTAACGAGGTGGTTCCTTTCTCTCCAGGAGTTCAATTTTGTGGTAGAGCACAGATCCGGGAGACTACATCAGAACGCTGATGCCCTCTCCTGGGTCCATTGTATGGGGTCAAGTGATGCACCTCTGCGTTGAGGCGGGGGGGGGGGATATGTACAGGATGCCAAGGTTGGGTCCTGAATGGGTGCTATGTAGCACCTATATTCGGGTTGTGGTCCCTTTAAGGGAATCCTGGTAGGCTTCAGGGGGTCACCCAAAAATGGCAGAGAAATTCCAGGGATAGTCTTTAGGAGAGGACTGACTCGCGGTCCTCTCTATATTGAGAGATAGTTGTGACTCGGAATTTTGGAGGCTCTGAAGTGACATTTGGGTGGGAAAGAGCCTCCCTCCCTGACCACAGGGATTCGGCACACAGGAGGAGGAGGGGGGGGGGGGTTAAAGGCCTCCAAGAAGACAGCTCATAAGACAGGAAGTAGTAGAGAGATGTGGTGAGGAGGAGTAGGAGATTAACACCTGTCTGAGGAGCTGTCTGTCTGTCTTGCTGTTTTGGAGGCTGCAAAAGATCTCTGTAAAGACTTTGGGGTGAAGACCCGACTACAGAACTGTAGGTGTTTTCTTTTCTTATTTTTGTGTGCTGAAGATAAGCGGACTTTAATTTACGTTTAATTTGTGTGCTGAAGAAAGCCTTATTTTTGATTTAATTATAGATAAAAGTTTGGTTTTACCTTTTACTGGTTTATGCACTTGGTCCCCAAACTTTACAACTGCTAAAAGATGAAGAAAGATTTTTAACACAATCTGCACTTTGGAAAGGCTGCAGAAAAGGGAAGACTCTGTGTATCACCTGGGGTTATTCACTTCACTGGGTATATGTGAGGGTTTACAACCCCTTTGAGGCCTTTACTGGCTAGCCACACAGTGGAGTACTTGGATCCATGCAATGGGAGCATTGTCCTGTATAAATATGGTCTACTTGAAAGATGCAGACTTTTTCCTGTACCACTGCTTGAAGAAATTGTCTTCTAAAAACTGGCAGTAAGTTTTGGAGTTGATTTTGAGTCCATCTTCAACCCAAAATGGTCAAACTAGCTCATCTTTAAAATACCAGCCCCTACCAGTACCCCACCTCCACCTTGCTGGTATCTGAGCGGAAGTGGAGCTCTGTGCCGATATTGAACCAGCTACAGGCCCATCTATCAGGTCCGTCAAGAGTCACTCTCATCTATCAGTTCATAAAACCTTTAGCGAATATGTCATCAGTTAATTCTTGACCCAGTCTTGACGTTTCAACTTACGTGTTTTGTTCAGTGGTGGTTGGGTTTCAGCCTACCTTACATCAGCTATGTCTCTGAGCACCTTGTACTTCTGGGCACTCCAGGTAAGTTGCAGTTATAGAATATGGCAGCACTGGAGAATAATGGGTTCCATGTAGCTTCAGGTTTAAGTCTTCTCAAATCTCTGGCAGTCAATGTGCATCTTGTTCCTTAACACGTTTCTTGCAACTCTGTTGACTATTTGCAACAAAACATTTGATGGTTCAGTGATCACACCCCAATAGCTTAGCAATTTCAAGAGTGTTGCATCCATCTGAAAGACTGTTTAAAACTTTTGACTTTTCAGAGTGTTAAACCTTTTTTGACCCATTTTGCTTCGAGGAAAAGAAGCTGCCTAATAATTATGCACACACACCACCTGATATGCTTAAATCCAATCAGCATTCAAGTTTATACAGCTTGGAGTTGAACAATATGCATAAAAGACTTAGTTAGACTTACCGGTGACGGTATTTCCAAGAGCCTTTCAGGACAACCCCGGAGAGAGCGTAGCTCCATCTTCTTCTCAGGAAACATGCCAGCTAATAAAAATTCCTCCCCTTCCACCATGGTTTCAGTTATTGTGAACTTCCGACAACTGGAAAACAAAGCACAGAAAACCACACAACCATGATAGATACTTAATACTACTACTAAGATTAACCTAGGGAGGGAAGTATCGGTTGTCCTGAAAGGCTCTTAGAAATACTGTCACTGGTAAGTCTAAGTCTAAGTCTTTCTCGAATCGCCTTTCAGGACAACCCCGGAGAGGATAACCGAGAAAACTTACCCTAGGGTGGGAGTACTGCCTGCAGTACCTTCCTGATGAAGGCTTGATCTGCAGCAGACAGTAAATCCAGACGGTAGTGCCGGAGAAACGTCAAATAAATGGACCAAGTGGCAGCCTTGCAAATCTGTTCAGGCGTCGCACCGGCCCTTTCAGCCCAGGAAACTGCCGTAGATCTGGTAGAATGAGCAGCAATACCCGAGGGAGGTATTTCTCCTTTTGCTTTATAGGCTTCTGCTATAGCCAGCTTAAGCCACCTACCCAGCGTACTTTTTGAAGTTTTCTCTCCCTTGCGTGGGCCTGAGAAGACCACAAAAAGGGCGTTTGACCTTCTAAACTCCTTGTCATCTTGAGAAATTGCAGCAAACATCTTCTCACCTCTAATGTGTGGAAAGCCCTGCATTAGCTGAAGTTGCAGAAAAGGTGGGCAACACTATTTCCTGCGACCTATGAAAGGCTGAAGATAATTTGGGTAGAAACGCGGGGTCTGTCTGAAGGACCACTCTGTCCGCAAATACCTTTAAGAAAGGTTCTGTAACCGCCAAAGCTTGTAGCTCACTAATTCTCCTCGCCGAGGTGATGGCCACCAGAAAAATAGTTTTGAGGACCACATTCTGTAGTGAAGCTTCTAGTGAGGGTTCAAACTGAGCTCCCGAGAGAATCTGCAAAATGGTAGGCAAATCCCAACTTGGAAAGTCTCTAAGGGCTACTTGCCTACTTTGAGCGAGAGCCCTAAAAAAAATCTAGAAATTAAAGTTTCTTTTGATGATGTCTTTTCAAAGAAAACTGATAAAGCCGCCACCTGAGTCTTCAGGGTGCTGGCTGCCAGACTCTTTTCCATTCCCTCATGGAGAAACTCCAGAACGGACACCACACTCTTGATTGGAGGTCTCTGGACGCACACCAGGAATTACATTTTTTACAGACCTTCATATAAATTGCCTGCGTGACTTCTTTCCTGCTAGACAGCAGGGTATTTACCACCTTGTCTGAAAGTCCCTTTGCTTTCAATAGGTCCTTCTCAGAAACCAGGCGCTTAACTGCAGAAACTCCACTTACGGATGGTTTACTGCCCCCTGAGATAGCAGATCCTTCCTGGACGGTAACTTCCATGGGGGTTCCGTGGCTAGATTTAGAAGCACCGCAAACCAAGGTCTTTTTGGCCAAAACTGAGTGATTCGAATCAGATCTGTCGTTTCCTCTGAATTTTCTTAAAACCAGCGGAATCAGAGAGAAGGGGGGAAAACGTAACACAGTTGGTAATGTCAAGGGTGAGCAAACGCATCCAAGCCTACCGCTTCGTCCCCTCGGTGAAAAGAATCGGCTTACTTTTGAATTTTGTTGACTGACAAATAGGTCTATTTGCGGAAGACCCCAAGACTTGGAAATCATCATAAAGACTTCCTGATTCAGACTCCACTCTGCTTCTATCAGCTTCCGTCTGCTTAGAATATCTGCCAACAGATTCTAAGAACCTTTCAGGTGAACTGCCGATAATGAAGCTATGTTCTGCTCTGCCCAGACCTTTGCTCCTGGTTCCCCCCTGCTTCATTATATAGGTTCCTGCAGTTGTGTTGTCTGACAACACCTGAACCTGATGACTCCTCAAAACCTGCTGAAAGGCCAACAGACCCAGAAAAACTGCCTTCAGCTCTCTCCAGTTGGAAGATCTTTGGGGCTCCGCCTTGGACCAGACCCGCTGAGAAGTCTAACTGTCCAGGTGGGCCCCCCGACCCCAGGCGCTTGCGTCTGTCGTTAGACGCTTTTACAGGGGAAAAGCCCAAGAAAGGCCCTTTGTTAGGTGTATTTGATCTATCCACCACCAGAGAGCCCTTTTTGTCTTTGTCTGCTTCTCTAGGGAATCTTGATAGGACCAATTGTGTAGAATGTTCATCTGAAGGGGTCTGGAGTGTAACCTGGCCCATTGGATGGCAGGGATTGCTGCCGTAAGCAGACCCAGCACTGCCATGGCCGACCTGACCGAAACTGGCTGGTTGCTCTGGATTTGTTTCACTGCGGACTGTATCTTTTCCCTCTTTTCCAGTGCAGAAAAACTTTCTGGAGTACTAAGTTTATGAAATAACCCAAAAACTTAATCTCCTGTGAGGGTACCAGATTTGACTTCTCCAAGTTCAGAAGCCACGCTAGAATTTTCAGGTGAGACTGGGATGCTTAGATATTCACTAAGACTTGCTCCTTGGAGTGCGCAAAAAAATAAAAGGTCGTCCAGATAAGGGACGACTGAAATCCCCTTCAACTACAGGGGTTCCAAGGCCTCCGCCATAATATTTGTAAAGATTCTGGGGGAGGATGAGAGTCTGAACAGCAGAGCCCTGAAGTGGAGGTGCCATACTGAACTCCTTAGATCCACTGCCAGGCGCAAAAAACTGCTGGGACGCCTTGTGTATGGGTACATGGAGATAAGCGTCCCTTAAATCCAGGGATGCCATGAAACAGCCCGCGGTTAGTAACTTTGTGATGGAAAAAATCGTATCCATCCTGAAATGTTTGTGCCGTATTGGCCTGTTCAGAATTTTTAGGTTCAAAATCAAAAAGGTACTTCCCTGAGGGTTTCCTCACTAGAAATATATGGGAGTAGAAGCCCCTGCCCTCCGGACTTTCTGGAACCTGGATCATGACTTCTTGTTGTATCAGTTCCTTTAATATGCACATCATCGCAGAAGCTTTCCCCCAGTCCCTTGGTAGGGCTGTTACGTAAAACCTGCTCGGGGGTGGCTCTGAAAACTCCAGCCTGTAACCCTGAGCAATAACGCTTTTCAAGAACAGACTTGGGGATATCGAGTCTCGAGGCTTTTTTTTGCGCATCGGATCCTTTAAGATTCCCATATCCTCAAATGCTAAATCCGTGCACCTAGAGACCTGAGAGAATGCCACATCAACTCGAGGCTTCTTGTTCCATACCTCAGAGTTCTTGTCCTCAAAAGGGGAATCTCCTCCTGAGGGACTTGGAGAAAAAAGGGGCTCTTTCTGGATCCTTCCACTCTTTTTTGACTGAATCCGAAAGGACCCTATGGAACGGAAAAACTGCGTTTTGTTTCGTCCATACCCTGGCACATCTTGTCGTGAATTGACAACTACCTTTTCCTCCTGAATTTCCAGGGTAGTGTAGATTGCTTTCAATATATCATCTACCTCCTCCAGTGATAGCTTGTACCGAGAGGTCCTGCTATCTTCTTCCTCCTCCTCCTCTGAATCCCTGAGGGAGACAAGAGTACTCCCCCCTTTATCGCCTGAGTCCTCGGTCTCTACTGGTTTAGATGAAGACGCCTTAGGACTAAGCGGTAGGTTCTGGGGTTCAACCTGCACTGATGGGCTTTGTATCAGGATGGACCTGATGGAACTTAACGAGTTTGTCAGTTCTTTAACGAGGAAAACATCCTTGTACTGCTGGGACATCTCCTCCTACACCAGCTCCTTAATACAAACTCTGCACATCGCCTTCTGCCACGAATCTCTAAGGGGGTTCTTGCAAGAAGGACATTTCTCTGGCTTGGTTTAGGCTTTCCTAGTGATTTTTCCTGAAACTACATAGCAGTTAGACGCTAGGCGAGTGTAAACTGTAACAAACCACCACCAAGCCAGTGCAGAGACCAAACCCAACCACAGGCACGAGACCCCTGAACCATGCTGCAGGGTCCGAGCAAAGTCACCTCTGACCCTGCAGCGACAGTCCCCCGACAGGGAGGTACCAACAAAAACCCCTACAGAAGCCCATAAGGTAAGAGTAAAAAAGGCACCACTGCACCCCACCTACCTGGGCTGGACCAGTGCTAGGGGCACCTGCCTCCACCGCGGTCTTGCCCTCGTCCATTCCGCTGAGTAGAACAGCTTTCTTTGAATGAATTCCACCATTCTTTTGAATTTCCCGGCCGGCGCATCATCAGCGCTGGCTGGAAGCGCCGGTCACCTGACCCTTGCGTTCCAGGCACTTGGAACCACAGTGCCACACCCCCTCAGAGCGCCATGCATCACTAGAAACGACACACTCGCTGGCCGGGACCTGGATCCGCAAACAGGGATATGCTGCTGACCTGCAGCGGCCCTCGCCAGCCAGAGGCCTCCCAGCACTAAACCACGGAACCCAGGCACAAGATGCTGGCCCTCTGAAGGACCTCACTCCCCCGAGACGGCGAGACCGGGAGCACCAGATCGCTCCCCCACCCCTGGGGGGGGGCTGCTGGCTGCCCACAAAACAACAATCACATGTAAGCCTGCTCCACCACCCCGGAGAGTGTGTAGCTTCCCTGGTTCCAGGCACATGCTTCAACCATGGAGGAAACACAATAACTGAAGCCATGGTGGAAGGGGAGGAGTTTTTATTAGCTGGCATGTGTTTCCTGAGAAGAAGGTGGAGCTAAACTCTCTCCAGAGTTGTCCTGAAAGGCGATTCGAGAAAATTATGATTTGGTCAAAATACTTGCCTAATAATTGTGCACACAGTGTCAATCTTCAGCTATGAAATATGAAGAAAGCATATCCCTCAATAGCGTGTACTTGTCTCAATTTACAGCAGATGGGTTCACACATCGCCTAGAGGCGATTCAGTTCGCATTGTGCGCTATACAAGTATTTCATTCATTCACACAAGTCTGGTGTGAATTGTATGTCCATTTACACTGGAAATAAAAAAGGCATTTGTTCAGCGGTTCAGGTGTGTTTTTGATGCGAATTTGCAAGGAGCAGGACCTGATTTTTGTCACATCTGCATTTTCAGTGCTGGCCAATACATAGTATTGTAAAGAGGAACTGCAGTCTACTCACAAAATTTGTAATAAAAACATCTTTGCCATTCTGAAGCTTACCTTCAACCACTTTGCATATTATTTTATATATACTGTAATTATGTACTTGCCAAAGATGCTGCAGAAATCTCTCTCCACGGAGTCTGGCTGCAGCCATTTTAACTGTGGGCACCTGAAGCTGCTACGTGTTCACTTCCTGGATTTACACAGAGGCACACCTCCAGCTCTGCAGCTTTCATTGGTCCTCTTATGAATCATCCCCTCTCCCCTCCTGGCAAACTCTCACAAGAGTGAGCTGTGCACAATGTCATAAGCCTAGGCCAGAGGTAGGCAACCACAATCAGGTAACAGTTTGAGGAATTACTGTTGAGCTTCTGGGAACTTTATTGAAATTATTCCTGAACCTTTGCGTCACTTACTACTGAACCCTCTGTGTCCCTTTAAGCCATAGCCAGTATTCAGTGCAATGAAAATCACACCCAACTTTTGCTGCGGCGCAGAAACCTTTTTTTTTTTTTTTTCCATCTGCCAGTGCATAACTTATGATCCTGCACACAGACCCACTGCTTTTCGAAAATGCCCCTGACCAGAGCTCATCATTCCAGATGCTTGTATGCGACAGACATCACATACAAGTACGTGGGCTGGATGCAAGAGGTGGATCAGCAGGATGAGTGTGCCAGGAGAGGTAGAGGTCTCTCATCTCTGCTTCCTTTCGTCACTCTGCTTATCACATGTAGCAAAGTCTTGAGCCTCTTTAGGCCTAATGGTTACCCCAAGAGTTAGGGAGACCTGACATCCTTTAGTGTAGAGTGGGTTACAAGGCATGGTGGGTGTAATGCAAGATGAACAGGTGGGCACCAGACACTTTTTTTTTTTTTTTTTAATGCAAAGAGTTTTATTGTCTCTTGAACAGAACTTTGGGAGAGAGGGTTAGGGCCAGGACACCCTTAGGTAGATGCAAAAATAATTTGTAGACTCCGAGATTTCTATATGTGGACATCACTTCTGTATAGGTAGGCCCGCTGTCTCCTATGACAACAATCTTGTAACAGTCACTAACGGTATTCAACTATTTGCAACACAAACAGTTCTCCTTACCCCACACACTCACTATGGATCTTCGTTTAAAGGAGCTCCCAGACTCTCTCTCACTAGACTTCAGGTCCACTAGCCACTGGGTTTCCCTGAGCGCTTCCACTTTAGCACTCAGCATCTTTCTCAAGCATCATCGCTGGCAAGAAGTCTGCTCTGATACTGGCCTCAGTTCACTCACAGTGGTCTCTGGTAGCAAGGTGGATGGACCTTATTGGCAACAGCTTCCCCTCTACCTCAGACCGCAACTGGTTCCCTGGCTGGCGGAACCATTACTTATGGTTGAACTACAAGCCCGCAGTCCCTATGGTGCTCTCCTGCTTCTGGATAGGCCCTCAGACAGATGTCCCCATGATAGGCTTATGGCTTAGTAGCCCGGGGAAACATAACACATGTCCACCCAGACAGCCGTCCAGTTGGCACAGAACCCGATCACTTGATTCCACCCAGCAGTGGGGCAGATGAGCGGGGGGGGTTCAATCAGTGTGGCAGATAAGGGAGTTCAGTGGAGGGGCAGAAAAGCAGTGGGTACATTAGTAAAGCAGATGAGAAAGCAAGTTACAGTGTTAGGGCAGATGAGAAGGTGATTCAGTAGCGAGACAAGAGCATGGGGATACGTGGCAGAGCAGATGTGCAGTGGTGGGGCAGATGAGAAAAGGGGTACATTGGAGTGGGGGGGGTTACAGTAGTGGGACAGAAGAGCAAGGGGGGGTACAGTGGTGCAGATGGTACAATGGCGGGAGGGATGAGAAGGGCGTTCAGCAGTGGGACAGAAAAGCAGGGGATACAGCGATAGGGCAGATGAGCGGGGGGGGGGGGGGGGGGGAGTTTGAGCAGGACAGAAGAAAAGCGGGCAGGGGGGGTGTAGAGCAGCGGGGCAGATGTGAAAGGTGGTGTATTGGTGGGACAGATGAGCAGGGGGTACTGAGGTGAACCAGATGTGCAGGGGGTACATTGGTAAAGCAGATTAGAAAGCGGGTTACAGTGGTGTGACAAACAAGTTCAGTGTTAGGACAGATGAGAAGGTGATTCAGTAGTGAGACAGAAGAGCATGGGAATACGGTAGTGGAGCACATGAGAAAAGGGGAACATTGATGGGGCAGATGAGCAAGGGGGGGTAGAGTGGTGGGAGGGATGATAAGTACGTTCAGCAGTGGGACAGAAAAGCAGGGGGTTAGTGCTGGGACAGATGAGCCGGGGGTTCAGTGGTGGGGGGTACATCGGTGGAACACATAAGCAGTGAGTTACAGTGATGGGGCAGAAGAGCAGGGGGGAACAGAGGAGCAGATAAGTTCAGTGTTAGGACAGATGAGAAAATGGTTTAGCAATGAGACAGAAGAGCATGAGGTTACAGCAGATGAGCAGGGGGCTACAGTGGTGGGGCAGATGTAAGGGGGTGGTATAGTGATCCGAGGTGTGAAGGTGTATTAATTGTGGCTGATCTGAAGCGTGGAGTTGCAAGAATTGGGGCTGATCCGAGACGTGAGTGCAGGATGTTAAATGTCTCACTACTCAGTTAGTTTACAGCATTTTTATAAAAAAATCCTTTTCACGATTCAGAATGTGAAGTTGACTTTTTTTGTTATGAAATCAGCACGCTCAATTTCTTTGAAAAAAATTTCAGCACACTGTGCTCAAAAGGTTGCCTACCCTTGGCCTAGGCTAATGACCAGACAAGAAGAGGGCTGTATAAAAAGGTATTTACCGGCCAAAAATATAAATAAATAATAATTTAAAAAAAAGAAGAGCTACGATCCAAAGTTAAAACAAGGGCAGAAGATTTAATAGATTGAAAGATGAAAATAAAATAATGAAAGTCTGCTTTAAGCCCTTTTACACAGAGCACGGCTTTGAAATCATGCAAGTTCATCTGAACACACATGATTTCAGAGCCACATTTTAGTCCAACTTCAGTTGCAACAACAACATCTCTGCTGGTTCATGCAGATGTCTATTGAAAAATCGCCCCCGAAGTCACCAAAAGTAGTGCCAGAACTACTTTTGGAAATCAGGATGGCGCCGCACCAACTGGGACGCTCCTATTGCCAGCAATAGGCTCCGATTTGATCAAATTGAGTCGATGTGAACAGGGGCCAAGCCCGATACGCCACATTCCTGTTCAAATCACATGCGATTCTGCAGCAATGCGGATTTGAGACACTTTTTTGTCAAAGCTTAATTAAACAAGCCAACATTAGAAGCTAATTGGCTACCATGCAGAGCTTCACCAGATTTTGCACCTTCCAGTTTTAGTAAATCTACCCCCATTGTGTTACCTTGGCCAAAGCAACATCTATATTGGGCCCCTTTACATACTGACTCACTACACCAGGAGCATAGAACAAAACTTAGCAGTTTGTTGGTTCCAAATAATGAGTTGGTGCTTACACAGGGATTAGGACTTTCTCCCCCCTCCTCAAATGACAGCACCAAGCCTGAGCAACATAACATCAACATCTTGTATTAATTGAACCCATAATTTGGGCATTTTGTCATAGTTAATAAAAAAGAGCATGTGCTGCTGTTATCTTGCTCAACAGGGTATCCTATCCGCCCGCTGATCCCCTGCAAAGAGGGATGGATGACAGGTCCATGCCTGCTCCGCTTATGCAAGTGGACCAATTGTTTTACACCCAATTGCCTTCCAGATGAAGAGGAACGAATCCCCAATTTTTTTTTAGTGAGGTTGGATCGGACCAAGAGGTACCAAATACTGATCAGGTATTGCCGAAAAACGGACCTCGTGTATGAAAGGAGCCTTTTGCAAAGTCATTTTTTGTAGGACATGCTTCAGTAGGATTAAAGCACAACTAAAGGCAAAACTTTTTTTGTTCATTTTGGATAGAGTTGTTAGGGAAATTAACTTCCATTTGTCCCATTATTATTGAAAGTGAAAGAATCCCAAATTTTGGGTTGTCCCCAAAAAATTAAGAGTGGAAAACTTCCAGTGGGGACACTAGTTCTGGTGATCCCCAAAGAATTCCCTCTCAATTCCTGCTTTAGCTATGAGACAGGAAGGGGGGGGGGGGGGGGGAAACGAACAGGGGTTATAATCCTCCCATTTTCTTTTCCAAATGGGGAGGAAAAAAAAAAAAAAAAAAAGTTAAACAGTTTGTCAACACACACACACACACACTTTAAATCTTGGGCACCCAAAATGTACTTTACAAATTTATATTTATTACAAAAACTATGTTATGCTTAAATATACATCAGAACTACTTAAAATTAAAAAAAATAAAAATAATAAAAACACTCAAAATGAACATACATTACAAGCAATATTTATACAAAACAAATGTATTAAGGACAAGTGCATGGATGAGCAGAGACCTGCAATATGTAAAGAACACCAGAACTGCAAGATCTACAGTGATAGAAGAATGTAATCGCTTCCAAACTACAGAACTTCAGCTGCAGGGCCCCAAGTCCTGGAATGCTTCTGCTCCCTTCAGCCAGCTGTTAGGAAAATCCCCATAGACATCTGTGAGGCCGACAACCTATTCTTCCTAAAGTTCCAAACTTTGCAGCTGAACATCTAAGATTGGGGCATGCAGGTAAATGTAATGCACATCAGTGACACTTGCCACTCCCTGATCCAGAGATCTTTAAGTCCTGAAGTTCTTTAAATATATAAAGAAAGTAGCACTGATGATATTTTGTTGTAATGTAACAAAGGAAGACATTAAAAAGGCACATTGATAACAGTTCCCAGCAAAATGAGTTTGTGGATCATAAAAACAGCAAGCCAGGATTTGTTGGCTTTATGTTACAAAACAAAAAAGGGGAAGGAAGAACAGTGCCATGTTCACGCTTTTCAACTGAGGAAAAAACAAGGCATTAGGCAAGTAAGCAAGCACAGTGTACAGTCCTCCATCCAAAACAGTGTCTCCATTAACTAGAAGATAGAGAAATGTCGGGGAGGAGAGCAGTATGCTCTGCTTTTCTCTTTGCTTTGCAACAGCCATTGTGTCGGGCTAAGTGGAAGATTCTAGGTTTCTGCCTAGAAAAACAACCATACATGCATACAATGGTCTTTAAAGTGGAGATCCGCCCACCGCTGCAAAAAATTAAAAGCCAGCAGCTGCACATACTGCAGCTACAGACCTTTAATAATTGGGACACTAACCTGTCCTGGAGTCCAGCGATGTCGGCACTGCAGCTGTTGCCTCCATTTGCAAGTAAAGGAAACAGCCAGTGTAGCCTTACGGCTCCATCCCCGGGAACCCTACTGCGCATGCGCAAGGCTCCACTCCTCTCCTACTAGCCTTGTGGCCAGAGAAGGGGGAGCCCGAGAGGTGATGCAAATATCCAATGGCTGAGGGGTGGGAGTACAAATGAGCAGATGTTCCACTTTTGGGTGGAACTCGCTTTAACCATTTTACCCATCTTTACATAATAAAAAATGCTTATAAAAAAAATAAAAAAAAAAAAAAATGTACCCCCCCCCCCCCCCCCAAATTATACAGAACTCAAAAGTGCAAAACTTACTATGAGCCACTGGAAGACTTTTGCTTTTCAGGCCTCATGCACACTGTAAAGTTGCATTTTGCATGGGCATTAGTGCAGGTTCTTGCATCTGACATTTTTTCATTGGCCAGAATTCTGGCCATTAGAATGCATTGATGCAAGAACGTGCGTTAAAGCGGAGCTCCAAACAAAAGGGGGAAGTTCCGCTTTAACCTCTTGCCAACCGGCTCACACTGATATATGTCTGCAAAGTGGCACGGGTGCACAAGATGACATACCCAGCGTTAGTCATCGACAGCTAGCTGGCATGTGCACCCACAGTCACCATGTCCGCCGGTGGCCCGTAATCGTGGCACGGAGAGACTGAACGGGGAGATGCCTATGTAAACAAGGCATTTCCCTGTTCTGCCTAGTGACATGACGGGGATCTACTGCTCCCAGTGAGCGGTCATGTTCTAGTGAGCCCACCTTCCCCCACAGTTAGAACACACTTAAGCCCTTGATCGCCCCCTAGTGTTTAAACCCTTCCTTGCCAGTGACATTTACACAGTAATCTGTGCATTTTTATAGCATTGATCGCTGTAGTATAAATGCTAATGGTCCCAAAATAGTGTCAAAAGTGTCTGGTCTGCCGCAATCACAATATTTAAAAAGCGCCATAATCCATCCCCTATTTTGTATACGTGATACCTTTTGCACAAACCAGACAAAATATTGTTTTTTGTTTATAGAACAAAAAAATAAATAAAAAATTTAAAAATGAAGAGGTGATTAAATACCACCAAAAGAAAGCTATATCTATGGAGGGTTCTGCAAATTGGATTTGGTGTAAGCCCGGCTGTTCATATTTTACTGAGGAGCCAAGACCCAGAGCTTCTGTGCTCTGCCACATCCACAGATCAGCAGATTTCTAGGGCTATAACTGAATGAGGAGGACTTTGAGAGGTACAGACAAGCTTAGACACTACCAGTAAGTGTCAAATCTTGGTCCCATTAGAACGCCCCTGCATTTATGCAAAGGAGAGGGGCAAATTAAATCTACTGCTGGTATGTGCAGACATCTCAGTGTTCGTCCTTACTTGCCAACACCTTTTTATGTTCAGTCACTTCAGTTGAAAGGCCATTAGTACTGCCCGTCAGGTAACTCATTAAAATTCTGTAATAATGGACATACCAGATATAAAACAATGCTAATGACTAAATCTGAACATTAGGAAGATGTCAGGACACAAATGAATGCAATGCTAAACATAATATATAATAAAATGTATTTTTCAAATGCAAGCCGTGTAATACCTAAAATTTGTATCTGCCACTCTGCTGTTTTCCCCTGAGTTGCTTCTCCCTTCAGTCCAGTCATAAACCGGGGTCCAGAAATACCTGGGCTCAGAGGTTTGATGTATAGAGAAAAAAAAAAAAAAAAAAAAAAAAAAGAAAAGAAGAGAAACTGTGGGGCAAATCCCTGGATTTAAGTTCTCAGCTAAACATGTAATTGTTTGTTTTCTTGTTTTAATGGGTTATTCTTATTGGTCTAATTATTTTTGGCTGGAGTTCTGTCCTTAAGCCAACAAATTGGCAATCTTACGAATACATCCCGAGATAACACTGGCAACAGTGCATTTCAATGGCACAGCAAATAACGGATACAAAAACACTGTACATGTAATTTCACAAACATATGAAATCTTTAGTTACTAAGCGTAAAAAAACACTCTAGAACGAATGTAAAAATATATATAGATTTCTTCTATATATAAAAAAAAAAGGGTAAATAAAGGGGCAACCAGTCAACATGAAAAATAAATAAAAGGGCATGGCTAGTCTGCTATTTGCACATTATAGCTGCATGGGAAAGTGCTGTCATTGTGCTTATTCCAAAGGCATAGATGACAGATATTAGTTCCAAAAATATGGGATGCACTGGGCCTCAAATATTTCAAATGTGGACAGTTCGCAGCAACTATTCAGCAAATTCTGATTATCCAAATTTGAGTCAGGCAATTCTTTTCCTTTATAAATGAGGCCCAGTACAGTTGAACAATGTTCCTATAGCTTTAAAATTGATCAGCAATCTCTACTGCCAAACTGTTAGCCTGGGTTCACACTGCCTCTACTTTGAATCCAACATCCCAGCGCAACTTCATCACAACTTGCATACAACTTTTTTCACAGAAGAAAAATGCAAGTCATATTGAAGTCGCAACAAACAGTGCAGGAACCGTTTTCTAAGTCGGAGCATCATGAGTTGCACCAATTAGAATGGTTCCATTGCTGTTAACAGGGTGCGACTTTAAACTGCAAGTCACAGCAGTGTGAACCAAACCCATCGATTTTACGGTAAAAAAAAAAAAAAAAAAAAAAGAAGAAGAAGAAGAAGAAGAAGAAGAACACAACAAGTTACATTCTCCCAACATGCTGAAAATGCTGTCACATTTGTATGTTCTCAGCCAAACTGTCAAATCAAATGATTGGTGTCATAACTGATCACATGTGCAGCATCATGTCAAACAGACGCCAAGATGGCAGCTTCCTTGGCTGAAAAGGATGAGGGTTTACTTACGCTTTAAATGCATTTTCTCCCCTTGACTAGAACCTGTCATGATAATTATTTTAGGCTTACAGTAATGATAATGTATACATCAACAAGGAAAATATCAAAACTTTTGGTGTTAATCATCCAGTGCAAAGAGTAACAGTCTACAGTAAACTCCACAAAAATTATCTTTCAATAGTTTCCTATAACTTACTGAAAGCCAATGTCTGCGTAGATGCTATGTTACAGCAAACTCTTTGCATTATTACATATTCCCATAATCACACCACAACAATTAAAAGCTCTTCCACAGTCAAAGAATGCTGGAGGTGTTGGGGGGGGGGGGGGGGGCGCCCTGCAGTTGGGAGTCTAGAAGGTTGATGTAATCATGCAATGCAAATAGGATCTGCACAATGGAGTAACTCCATCAACCACATACAAATCGGTGAAAAAGGTGAAGCCTCAGTGGTTGCTGCGAGTTACTGTGCCCTTACTGAATAAGCTCATTGAGTACTTTGGACAGGATTATAAAAAAAGTGGAATATGATCGTTTTTAAGTAAATGTATCTGAATAATACACTTGTACTATAAAATTGTACAGTTTCTGTATAAAAATAAATACTGCAGATTAGTATAGTACTAAATTACTTTACATCAAAACGATATGCATGATGCATTTTCCCTTTCTAAGAATGGAAGTAATACTTGTTACAAAGTATGGCTTGGTTTGAACAAATGCATAAAATCGGAAAAAAATAAGATAAAATAAATCTAATTATTGCTTTTCAACAAGTTGTAAATCCTTTACTGAGGCATTGTATCGGATTCACTTGATGCACCGTATGCATGCATATATCCTGAGTGTGATAAATTTACCATATATAACACAAAAAAAAAAAAAAAAAGGGGGGGGGGGGGGGGGGGGTCATGCCAACTGTGTGTGATGATATGGACCAAGTTGCACAACATATTGCCAATTACCATATGTTAAAAAATAAATTCATACCATGGTAGATGTTTTTCTATAAAAGTTTGCTCAGTTTCAAACAGATGACACATTTTTACCATTATAAAATATTTTAGGAGCCCCATCAAATAAACAAAATATTGATGTCATGTAACATGCTAATTGGGGACTAGGTTAGGTTGGATAAGTTTATAGCTAAAAAGAGGACAAACTCAGGATTCCACCAAAATCTCCACAATATGGTCTATCTCATTCATCTCTGCTTTGCAGTGACTGTGTGGAGCTGCCTGAGGGGACAAGCCATCTAACATGTCACAATGACCCAATTTAGAATTTCCCATCATTCCTGTTAGGACAGTATCAAGATCGTAGTATGAAGTGTCAACTTCTGAAAATAATTCCTCCATGGCGCTTGGGTTTCTGTTCTCCAAAGATTCAAAAATATGGTCTATAGACTTCTGCAAGTGTGCCTTATTTTCCTGGGGGCTCTCAACCTCCCAGAATGTAGGGGAGTTCTGCAAAACCTTTACTGAAGGCACAGTTGATAGTTCAGAGATCTCCTCAGTCTCTTGGACCTCAAATTCTTCACTGTATGTGATGTAGCCATCTTCAATGTGTTTTGATTCATCTTGTTCTTTGGAAGACCGGCAGAGAACATCTGTGGAAACTAGGCGCTCTAAAGGAGCTGGTTGATCTGGTTCGTGGTCATGAAACACTGGCCAGCTGCCATCTTGCGTCATTTCCTCTTGTATTTGCCGCACTGTGTTGGCAATGAGCACCGAACGACACAGATTTGGTTCAACCAGCATGTGGCAAAGCTGGAGTTTCACAAGAGACATATCTAAGAGTGACTGGCGCTCAAGGGTGTAAGATGGAACGGTTTTCAATTCAACCAAAGACCCGTCAATTTCTTCTGGGTCAAGGCACTTTCTCTTGATTCCTCGAGTAAACATTGTAATCTGTAAAAAGGTGTAAAGGACAAAAAAGTATAAACACAGCGCAAATATTTAAATTAAGTACCGTGTAACAGAATAAAAAATAAAAATAAAATAAAAAGTAAAAAATAAATAAGGGATGGGGGGGGGGGGGGGTGGGGGGTGGTTGCAGAACTAGGAAAATAAATAAAGGGGAGGAGTTGCAGGACTAGAAAAATAATAAAAAAATAAATAAAAATAAAAATAAAACCCACACACAGGCTGTTAAATGTGATCACAACCACTTAATTTTTAATATATCAAACGTATACCTCTTGAGAAGGCAATTACAATTTTTTCTCCGGGTGTGTAATGCACCAGTAATGAAAAGTGGCATAAAACTTTGGCACAGTCCATTTCTAGGCCAATGACAGCTACAGCCTGCACTGGAGAATGCATGATGCTTTAGACATTCTGGATCCACTGCACAGTTAAGCACTATGGATGATCCTCAATTGAGAAGTTTTTAAATGACAAGGCATCAGGAAACACCCGAGTCTTAACTCTGCACTGCACAAAAAATGAAAATAAAGCAGTTAGTTAATATACAGAGAAACTTTGCCTGAAAAAACAAACAGAATAACCAAGTTAAAGCAGAAATGTTTAGGGCTCCGCCATAGATGAGATTTTGCAATCATGTAGCTGTGTAACAGACAACTGCAGCTACTCTCTTGCAGCCGACAGCATGCACTGCAAAAAGCAAAAAATCTCAGACTGGCAAATAACACTCCAATGAACCTTTGTTCTAAATGGCAAACCTATTGCATATCTTTGCAAGTCACTACTGCAGGTATAAATAAGCAGTGCACACAAAAACAAGCAAATCTTTTCCAGAGTGCTCATTCATATACACAAAATGCGCTGTTTTTAGCATGCAGTTTTTGCTTGCAGTGCACTGCAGTGAGGGAGTGGTGTGATGTGCGTTTCAACACATCTCACGGTTTACCGTATATACTCGAGTATAGGCCGACCCGAATATAAGCCGAGGCCCCCAATTTACCCCCAAAAAAACTGGCAAACTTATTGACTCGTGTATAAGCCGAGGGTGAGACATGCCTGTCCATCCCTGTGTGTCCGTCCATCCCTGTGTGTGTCCGTCCATCCCTGTGTGTGTGTGTCCATCCATCCATCCATCCCTGTGTGTGTGTGTGTCCATCCATCCCTGTGTGTGTGTGTCTCCATCCATCCATCCCTGTGTGTGTGTGTCTCCATCCATCCATCCCTGTGTGTGTGTGTGTGTGTGTGTGTGTCCAGCCTACCTTTGTCCCGAGCCTCCGTCCCGTGCCTTGCCTCCTTGCCTCCGTCCCGTGCCGTGCCTTGCCTCCTTGCATCCGTCCCGTGTCGTGCCTTGCCTTGCCCCCGTCCCGTCCCATGCCGTGCCTTGCCTCCGTCCCGTGCCCTCTTCGTCGGCGGCCATTGTAAAATTCAAAAGCTGCGCCGCCGCCTTCGCCTGTGATAGGCGGAACACTGAATTTCCCAGCAGCCTGTGTTCCGCCTATCACAGACGTCGTATCATCCTCGTCCGTAGTACGAGGATGATACGATGTCCGTGATAGGCGGAACACAGGCTGCTGGGAAATTCAGTGTTCCGCCTATCACAGGCGAAGGCGGAGCCGGAGGCGCGGCTTTTGAATAGAATGGCCGCTGTCTGTCTGCTCGACACGCTGATCGAGCGGGCAGACAGCGATGACTCGAGTATAAGCCGAGGGGGGCACTTTCAGCCTCAAAAAAGAGGCTGAAAATCTCGGCTTATACTCGAGTATATACGGTACTTTTTTTAAACTGTCTTTGAAGTATCACTTTATTCATGTCTGCACACAGCAGCATGGTGTGCAATGCCTTTTCTGCATTTTACCACAGCCCACCGCACTTGCCAGCTATGTAGCAGTATTATTGGGACACATAGGAAACAGTTTAGGTGCCCTGGCAGTGAACCAACAAGGAAAAACAGTCACACAAGTCCTAAATGGAAACAGCACGATTTGGTCTAGAAGCCCTCCATATCTGGATTGATCTACTAAAAACAGCGTGCACAAAATCTGGTATAGCGGTGCATAGAAACCAGTTTCCGCCTAAGTTCAAACTAAATACAGGTTTGAAATTAATCAAGTTTTCAAAGTGGAATTTTCATCGGACTTGGGGGGCGATTTGAGGGACATGCACAGATATCTTTTCAAATCACTGCTGAAGTTTACCAAAAGTAGTTCAGGAAGTGCTTTTGGAAATCACTGCGGCACTGCATCAGATTGGGACGCTCCTATTCGATCAAAATCGCATCAATGTGAATGGGGGGCCAAGTCCAGTACTCACTGATGCGGGAAACAAATGCGATTTGGACAGGAATCGCACCACATAGCAGCTGAAGACTGCTTCGGTCATTTAGTGCAAGACCCCTTTCACACTGGGGCGTTTTTCCAGGCACTTTTGGGCTAGACATAGCACCTGAAAAACACCTCCCCTGCACCCCCAGTGCCAGAGTCTGAGTGCTTTTATGCTGGGGCAGTACGCTTGCAGGACGTTCGAAAAAGACCTGCAAGCAGCATCTTTGTTGTGGTGTGGAAGCGGTGAATACAACTTTCCTTCACCACCTCTGCCATTGGAATCAACAGTTTCTGCTGCCAAAGCAATTCGACTGCGACGCTATAACAGCGTTAGAGCGCCACTAAAATTAGCAGCGCTTTACTGCCAATGCCCCAGTGTGAAAAGTAGCACAAGAGTTCATTACAAATATTCCTTAAAAGTGAACCTGTGCCCAGACTATGCACATATGTGGTCATTTTCTGAAGAGGTACTTTGATTGGCTGAGCAGAGCAAGAGAAGGGCATCCAGGCACTATTGGGTACATCCAATTGCCTCTCAGAGATATTATAAAGGGCCCTTTCATGCCCTGTATCATATTTTATGCACCTACCCTTTTGAATTTGATGTAAGCCATCTTTAAAGTGGTTGTAAACCCTTACAAACCACTTTGACCTACAGGTAAGCCTAGATTAAGGCTTACCTGTAGGTCCAAGCAATATCTCCTAAACCTATATGGTTTAGGAGATATTTGCCCGAAAATGGGCACCGCTGTCTACGGTGCATGCGCCGTAGACAGCGGCGTGCAGGCGCACTGAGCGCGGCATTCTTAGCGACGGAGCTGCCGCGCGTGTCGGCTCCCATGCGCGGGAGTGACGTCATCGCGGCTTCGCCGAATGACAGCGGCGGAGCTGCGAGACCCCACCAACAAGATGGATGCGGCGGACTACAGGGGACAGCGGCGACTTCGCTGGCTCCTGTGTCAAGTAAGTGACACATAATGGGCTACTATGCGATGCATAGTAGTCCATTATGCTTTGCAGGGAATGAAAGAGGAAGTAAACTCATCAGGGTTTACTTCCTCTTTAAGCAGCAAAAACAGGAAGTGCATAGAAGGAAGGATGTGACTGCAGGACACTAGACTCCATTACAGAGCATTGTAGACCATTACATTCCTCCTGCAAGATTTTTCTAAAATTCATTTTAACGCACCAAAACCGCAATGCAAAAGCCTGCCAGTGCATTTGCAGAGCATTACCATAGACTTGAATGGGAGGTGTTGAAAGGATTCAGATTCCTCTAGATTCAACCTGAGGCTTCAATGTTAAAGCAAAGTGATGCCAACACTTCATGTTTTAATAATTTGAACAGCACTATGTGCTGTCCATAGTATTATTTACATTAAAAATGCCTCTCAAATGCCTGCCTTAAATGTCAGTGTGAACCTAGCCTTAGTGTGTGCTGTAAATTGCCTCCAGCATGGTTCCCGTTTCTTCTTGCCAGACGCTGCCACTTTGCTGAAGCCCAAAGCCCCTGAACAGCAGTAACTCTTTAGACTGTCAGCAGACTGGACTCCACAAGTTCGGCACAGTGCCTAAAAATAGAGAACTGAGCATGTGCAGAGAAGAGCAAGACAGCATATTACTGGATCTTAAACAGTATAGGGATTCATTTTTAATGCTTTACATAGCTATACCTGCAAAAGGGGCCAGCCTAAAGTTATCTAGCAAGACTTACATTTTCTGACTAAAGTTCTACTTTAAGATAGGGTTTTTGGTCCCCCCCCCCCTCTTCTATGTAAAAAATCTGCTGTCTATTATCTGTGCACTTTAAATGTAACTCACTCCCTTCAAAATTAAAGTTGTTGGGTTTTTTTTTTTTTTTTTTTAACAAAAAAAAATGTTACTTACCTGCTCTGTGCAGGGATTTTACACAGAACAGCCCAGATCCACTTTTTCTCGGGTCCCTCGCTGGCCCCCTTCCCGCCGAGTGCCCCCACAGCCGCGGATATCCGCTTGCTAAGCAGGCAGAGGACAAGTCCGTCTCTGCACACTGCGCAGTCACAGACCTGTCACAGCGCCACTGTCCCCTATGGGATAACGGGTGATGAGGGACCCTAGAGTCTGTCGTCACCCAATCTGATGAAGGATGGAAAAATAGGTTTTTCCTCCGTCACACTTTTTTGGATTGGATGTCAGCGTGTCACCGCTGACATCCGACGCTCCATAGACCTCTATGGAGCATCCATTCGGGTCCGCCTGAAAAACTGACAGGCGGACCTGAACGGATCGGCCGTGTGAAAGAGGCCTTAGGAGCGTATTATATTCACTTGGAGTTTTTGTATTTGACTTTTTAGTGCTTGTTGCATTTCACTATACTTTATACTTATTTTATATAAAAATTTTCTGATATTCTAGTGCAGTGTTAGCCCACCGTGGGTTATTTGAAAATTATTAGGGGGGCTGCTGCACACAGGTTTTTTTTATAAGCTTAGTGCATAGAATACATTAAAGTGGTTGTATACTTTTTTTTTACTTTTACCTACAGGAAAGCCTATAATAAGGCTTACCTGTAGGTAAAAAAACAAAAAATATATATACATCTCCTAAACCTGTACGGTTTAGGAGATATTCCCCTCAGTATGCGCTGCTGACTGAAGCGGCGCATGCGCACAGGGGATTCTTGGCTGAAAATCCGGCAGTGGCCGACCGGCCAGAATGAAATCTCCCGCGCGCACGCGCGGGAGTGACGATATCGCGGGTCCGGCCACTCACAGCGCCGGAGCCGCGATACCCGGAAGAAACGCAGAGGGAGCATGTCAGCTCCCTCGGCGTGGATCGGGCCAGATGTCTGGGCCTTGTTCTAAGGTAAGTATTTCATAATGAGCTAGTATGCGTTGCATTAGCGGGTTTACTAAGGGGAAAAAAAAAAAAAAAAAAAAAAAAAAAACCCCCACACCCTTCTGCCTTTAGAACCACTTTAAAGAGGAAGCAAACCCTGATGGATTTACTTCCTCTTTGTTTCCCTGCAAAGGCAAAGCATAATGGGCTACTATGCATTCCATAGTAGCCCATTATCTGTCACTTACCTGACACAGGAGCCAGCGATGTCCGATTTCCTCGCCGGCTGGAAGCGTCCATCTTCCTTCCGGGGTCATGGACTCAAACTTTGTGACTAGCCGGAGTCGCATGACGTCGCTTGCGTGCGGGCATGTTTAATGAAAATGGCACGCCATGACCCTTCTAAAGTGCGCATGCGCCAAGTATACTGGCGCATATGCAGAAGGAATCCTCGTACGGGGGAATTTTAAATATCTCCTAAACCATGTAGGTTTAGGAGATATTTACAGCACCTACAGGTAAGCCTTAATCGAGGCTTACCTGTAGGTGAAAGTGTGTTGTAAGGGTTTACAACCACTTTAAGTGATACCAACCAATCCAGCACCCAAAAACGTCCCAATCTGCGATGCTTATAACACACAGCAATGATAAGTTAGAATAATGAGCTGACAAAATTACCACCACAGGACACAAAATTAGCACATTTATGTGGAAGAGTTTCAAAAGTTCACCATATAAACAGCTGTTGTAAATGCAGGTAGTAGGTCGTAGAGTCAGCATAGCAGGTTTGGCAAATCAAAGTATTCAGAAACTTACAATACCAAAACATGTTAAAATATGGTTCATTTTATATTAAGCAATTTAATGACTTAATATTTTTTGTATGAGAGGTTTAGATTTTTAAAGGGTAAACATGTTTACTTGCCAGTTCCCTCCATTGTGGTGAAGTTGTACTCAAAGCCTGAAGCAGCAGCTCAGAACAGAAGTGCACTGTTCTTGCTTTTCCATCCTTCCAACAAGCCAGCCAAGGAATCGGATTACATGTGACGCAGAGCCTACAGTTCTTCCTAGAAAAGCTACACGAGAAACTGTCTAATGTTTCACTAAATTATATGAAACATATTTTGAAACATTTTGGTCAAAAATAGCGCCTGCAAATCACCCCGAAACCCTTTCTTGGCCACTGGGGGGGGGGGGGGAGAGATGTAAAGCCATCCCGTTAGCGGCCGGATAGCGCCGCAAATCCGAATGTAAAGCGCGCTTTACCGCAGACGCACCTCCCGCCCCAATGTAAAAGGGGCCTTAAACAAAGGAACACAAGGACAATATTCCACACTAACAAAACTGTAACCACACTGGCACCTGGTTGGTATAGATGAGGAAAATAAACGGTGTAAAAATGCTGTGAATTTTTATATTATATAATTGTATTTTAAACTTCAGTTTTACCAACTCCTTCCACAGATGATATCCTATAGGTGACAGGTCCACTTACATCCCTTTACAATAAAGATCTGATAAATCCATCTCCCTTTGCCTGCTACCTAAAGAATTGTGTTCATTCCTTGCTCTGGTGGCTTCACTTTGAAAGCTGCCAACTGGTGTTCTACAGAGCGGCTCTTTGTGCACCAGGGATTTTTAAAAAATGTTTTTTTTTTTAATACCTGTCTGAAAGCATAAGAGATAAGTGAAAACATCAGGCTCCACTGGCGGCCTGTAAAATGTAGGACATGCAACGGAAAATGGTATCCAAGTATGCAGGACAATCAGGTTTCAGTATCACATGATCTGCTTTTCTGACTACTAAATCCACCCCCCCCCCCCCCTTTAATGAACAGGCCTCTGAAGTAAAAAAGTTAGACTTTTGGTGGGTTTAACATATTTTGATAATTTTTTTTTCCTATTGGATGAAATTGGTAATTTATCTAGTCAACAACTCATTTGATCAATATGCCACACACAGGGAAGTGGATTTCAATTGATTGTTTACATCCACTTGAACTGTCACCTATACCCAGATAGGAGACAAATCTCTCTACATACATTTTACATTTATATCTGCTGTTAGCTTTCTATATTCTTTAGAGTTTGAAAATTGTGCTAGATTTTATTTTTTTATTTCCTCATTCAGCAGTGGGAGTGGAATCTTGGCATACACTGTGTGACAGCCGATTGGAGGAAAGGCACAACACCCCTTAACTCCACATAGGCAGAAGAATGAAGATACTGTCACAGCTGTGCTGTGAAAAGACAAGCTCTTTGCTAGTCTATTTATAGCACACAGCCCAACACACATTTTCAGCCGTTTTCATCTCCCATCTTACAGAACCTGTCAGAAGTTATACTGATAACAGAGGAAGCAGGACTCTGTACTTTGGGGAGATAGGTAAACACCGCAGATATGTGCCTAGGTAAAATGTTATGAATCTGGTTTACATCCACTTTAAAGCGGTTGTATACCCGCTGATTTTATTTATTTTACTCGCCTGCAAAGGAAAAGGCATAATGAGCTAGTATGCACCACATGCTAGCACATTATGAAATACTTACCTTAGAACGAGGCCCCGACATTTGGCCCGATCCACGCCGAGGGAGCCAACATGTTCCCTCTGCGTTTCTTCCGGGTATCGTGGCGCCGGCCACTCACAGCGCCGGAGCCGCAAAGCGCGCGGGAGTTTTCCTCCCGGCAGGGTCCGGCGACTGCCGGACTTGCAGCCGAGAATCCCCTGTGCGCATGCGCCGCTGCAGTCAGCGGAGCATTGCGAGGGGAATATCTCCTAAACCGTACAGGTTTAGGAGATTTTTTTTTTAGCCTACAGGTAAGCTTTATTATAGGCTTTCCTGTAGATAAAAGTCCCAAAAATGACTATACAACCACTTTAAGATATGATCATTAGAATATGATAGTAACTTGATTAATCACATCTGTTTACACCATGTAATCTCATAACTTGACTGATCAAAATATGATCAAATTCATTAAGTAGTATCTGTTAGGAGTGCACCGAATGGGTTTTTGGTGCCGAAACCAAAAATGAAAAATACACCAGGCCGACCGATATAGGAAAATTACTTTTTAAAAAACATTTTTATACAGATGGTCAGAGACTAGGGACATGGTACAGGAGATGGCCAGAGACTGGAGTTCCTATGGACGTTAGTAGATAAGGGCCAACCGGCCCTCTCACCTGTCCCAGTGATAAAACCCCCCCCTCCCAGGACAAACCCCCCAGCCCCCCTCCATTAGTACAGACCCCTCCAGGACTAACCCCCCCCTTGCCCATTAGTACAGACCTCCTTCACAACAGATGCTGCCCCCCCCCCCTTACAGTACATAAAAACAAATGGGAGAAGAGATCACAGCAGGGGAGAGGAAGGAGGACACATGTCACTGCAGGCACGGACTGCTCTTTCAGCGACGTCACTGCACGGCTAGTCTCTCTCCACACAGACAGCCGCTCTGATCTCCGGCTGCTTTGCTCTCCTCCTCTGACAGGAGGAGGGATGGGTTTGAGAAACAGCGGTGGCGGCAACCGGTGGGGAGAGCCACCTCTCAACATGTACAGGGGAGGGGAGCACTCTGGCGCTTCAGCATCCCCACCTCTGTGGCGCCTAGGATCAGCCCAGACGACACCCCCAAAGACAGGCAGCACCAGGGGCGGGCCCCATTATCGGCATCATTTCTCTTTCAGCAAATTGCCGAAAAAGCTATTTTCGGCCGATATGTTATACACCAACCATTAGTGGTGCAACGGATATTAAAAAAAAAAAAAAAAAAAAAAAAACTCACGGATCGGATCATCAAATAATTGAATTTGCAAAAACCTGTGAAAATTCCACCACCATATAGTCCCCACTGTAATATCCACAATCTCCCCACTTTAATATTGGCTGAGCATGGATGAGTATTGGCAGGGTATCGCCGGGTATGGCAGAGTGTTGGCAGGGTACTGGCAGAGTATTGAGGGATGGCTGTGACTGCAATTGTCACACAGCAGCGCTGTGGGCACTACAGATGACGGAGCGATCACATTGTAAACGCCAACGGGTGCACCAAGATGGCTGCCGCTCCGGAATTAGTACGAAGCCTTTCCCAAGGCCGAGACTGCGGATCGTGGCATGTGCCGATCCGAGTGGGGTCAACCATTTGGATCACGGATCGGCACCAATCCGTTGCACCCCTACCAACCATGGCGACTGAAAATGTATTCACACCTAACATTTAAATCTCAGCAATTACAGAACTGCAATGCCATTATTTCTTAATGCCACCCCAAATGCAGTGTCATTTTGCCATGATTGTTGAGTGACAAAACACGCTAAAAATCATGGAAAAACAAAACACTGACCAAAAATACGGTGCAGCAGCAGTCACTGCGCTAAGCTCAGGTGTGAATGGAGCCTTACCATTCATGAGACTTAAAACTGAATAAAGGGAAAGCTATATATTATATTGTTACATCATAATGCTAGGTGTTCCACAGGACATATTATTTATATTCAAAGAGCAGAAATAGGTTTTAGAGCAGGGATATGCAATTAGCAGACCTCCGGCTGTTGCAGAACTAAAAGTCCCACGAGGCCTAGCAAGACTGAGCCACAAGCATGACAGAGGCAGAGGCATGATGGGACTTGTAGTCTTGCAACAGCGGGAGGTCCGCTAATGGCATATCCCTGTTTTAGAGGATGGAAATCCATACTGATGTATGCATAACTTCAACGCATTCCTGTTTGAGTCACATGCGATTCAGTGCAGTATAACTGAAAACTCATTCATTCTGAGTCTTAAATCGCATGCACTCCTTTTGTACCATGCAACCCGGCGAAAGGCAAACGCACTGCATATGTGACCTGCGTTTGGAGCATCATTAACACCCACTGCAGATCACAACAGCAGCGTATTTTGAATGCAGCTCAGAAGACGTTCAGGTTTCCCGCACCGGGTTCTAGTGTGAATCAATCCTACGTGTTGATGGGTTAAACATCTGGCAATTTCTCTTTACAGATTTTATAACCTATTTTGAAAAAAAAAAAAAAAAAAAGGCAATTTCTCAGATCTCCTAGGACACTATTTGCCCTTCTAGGTGTGATCAACTAAGGCTTCATGCACACGAGACGCAGATGCAAACGCTGCTGGACACATGTTAAAACCGGCGTTTAGAAACGCGCGTTTTGCCGCGATTTAGCGGCGTTTGCGTCTAGAAGCGTTTAGTTAAGCTAACATCATAGACCCTCCCCAGCTCAAAAATTAACTATTTCAGCAATTTTGTGAGACCAGAGTGAGTAGCAGCAGCTGTGAGAGCTGCAGTGTACTTGTATTTAACGTGTCACTTGCCACGGCACCTGCCACAAGTTGTGGATTGTCCACTTGCCACATCACCTGCCACGTCACTTGCCATGTCATCTGCCACAAGTTGTGGATTGTCCACTTGCCACGTGACTTGCCACATCACCTGTCACGTCACTTGCCACGTCACCTGCCACAAGTTTTGGATTGTCCACTTGCCACGTCACTTGCCACAAGTTGGGGATTGTCCACTTGCCACATCACCTGCCACGTCACCTGTCACAAGTTGTGGATTGTCCACTTGCCACATCACTTGCCACCTGCCATGTCACTTGCCACAAGCTGTGGATTGTCCACTTGCCACGTCACTTGCCACGTCACCTGCCACAAGTTTTGGATTGTCCACTTGCTACGTCACTTGCCACAAGATGTGGATTGTCCACTTGTCACATCACCTGCCACAAGTTGTGGATTGTCCACTTGCCACATCACCTGCCACGTCACTTGCCACGAGATGTGGATTGTCCACTTGCCACGTCACTTGTCACGTCACCTGCCACAAGTTTTGGATTGTCCACTTGCCACGTCACTTGCCACGTCAGCTGCCACGTCACTTGCCACAAGATGTGGATTGTCCACTTGTCACATCACCTGCCACATCACTTGCCACATCACCTGCCACGTCACCTGCCACAAGTTGTGGATTGTCCACTTGCCACATCACCTGCCACGAGATGTGGATTGTCCACTTGCCACGTCACCTGCCACAAGTTTTGGATTGTCCACTTGCCACGTCACTTGCCACGTCAGCTGCCATGTCACTTGCCACAAGATGTGGATTGTCCACTTGTCACATCACCTGCCACATCACCTGCCACGTCACCTGCCACGTCACTTGCCACAAGATGTGGATTGTCCACTTTCCACATCACCTGCCACGTCACCTGCCACAAGTTGTGGATTGTCCACTTGCCACATCACCTGCCACGAGATGTGGATTGTCCACTTGCCACATCACCTGCCACAAGTTTTGGATTGTCCACTTGCCACGTCACTTGCCACATCACCTGCCACGTCACTTGCCACAAGATGTGGATTGTCCACTTTCCACGTCACCTGCCATGCCACCTGCCACAAGTTGTGGATTGTCCACTTGCCACGTCACCAGCCACATCACCTGCCACAAGTTGTGGATTGTCCACTTGCCACACCACTTTCCACGTCACCTGCCACAAGATGTGGATTGTCCACTTGCCACGTCACCGGCCACAAGTTTTGGATTGTCCACTTGCCACGTCAGCTGCCACGTCACTTGCCACAAGATGTGGATTGTCCACTTGTCACATCACCTGCCACATCACTTGCCACATCACCTGCCACGTCACCTGCCACAAGTTGTGGATTGTCCACTTGCCACATCACCTGCCACGAGATGTGGATTGTCCACTTGCCACGTCACCTGCCACAAGTTTTGGATTGTCCACTTGCCACGTCACTTGCCACGTCAGCTGCCATGTCACTTGCCACAAGATGTGGATTGTCCACTTGTCACATCACCTGCCACATCACCTGCCACATCACCTGCCACATCACCTGCCACATCACCTGCCACGTCACTTGCCACAAGATGTGGATTGTCCACTTTCCACATCACCTGCCACGTCACCTGCCACAAGTTGTGGATTGTCCACTTGCCACATCACCTGCCACGAGATGTGGATTGTCCACTTGCCACGTCACCTGCCACAAGTTTTGGATTGTCCACTTGCCACGTCACTTGCCACATCACCTGCCACGTCACTTGCCACAAGATGTGGATTGTCCACTTTCCACGTCACCTGCCATGCCACCTGCCACAAGTTGTGGATTGTCCACTTGCCACGTCACCAGCCACATCACCTGCCACAAGTTGTGGATTGTCCACTTGCCACGTCACCAGCCACATCACCTGCCACAAGTTGTGGATTGTCCACTTGCCACACCACTTTCCACGTCACCTGCCACAAGATGTGGATTGTCCACTTGCCACGTCACCGGCCACATCACCTGCCACAAGTTGTGGATTGTCCACTTGCCACACCACTTTCCACGTCACCTGCCACAAGATGTGGATTGTCCACTTGCCACGTCACCGGCCACATCACCTGCCACAAGTTGTGGATTGTCCACTTGCCACATCACTTTCCACGTCACCTGCCACAAGTTGTGGACCACGTCCCCTGCCACGTCACCTGCCACAAGTGGATTGTCCACTTGCCACATCACTTGCCACATCACCTGCCACAAGTGGATTGTCCACTTGCCACGTCACTTGCCACGTCCACTGCCACAAGTGGATTGTCCACTTGCCACATCACATGCCAGTCACCTGCCACAAGTTGTTGATTTTCCACTTGCCGCGTCACCTGCCAGGTCACTTGCCGCGTCACCTGCCAGGTCACTTGCTGCGTCACCTGCCAGGTCACTTGCCGCGTCACCTGCAACAAGTTGTGGATTGTCCACTTTCCACGTCACTTGCCACCTGCCATGTCACTTGCCACAAGTTGTGGATTGTCCACTTGCAATTGCAATTGTTTAAAATATTTTTCTAATGGTTTTTCATCATTTGCAATCATTTTTGAGATTTTTAATGTAAAAAAAAGGTCACCTTTAAAAACGCATATAAACGCAAACGCGGCTAAACGCGGTAGCGGCGTTTTGCGTCTGAAACGTGGAAATTTTTGCTTCTGAACGCATTTTTTTGCTTCTGGAAAAACGAGATTAAACGCAACTGCATAAAAACGGAAAAAAACGAGACTGTGTGCATGGACACATAGGATAACATTGAATGAGTTCAGGGGCAGTTGAAAAAACTGTCCAACTGCATCTGAACGCGCGTTTAACTGCGTCTCGTGTGCATGAGGCCTAAAGGGATTGCACGCTCTGTGCTAAAGTGTTCAAATGTATCTAACGAAAAAGAAAATAAATACAATTTTGTTTTGATTGGAGAAGGGTTAGGCTCGGTTCACACAGGGGCAACACGACTTTTGGAGGCAACTTGCCGTGGCCAATCAGAGAATGAGCTCTCGGGGGGGGGGGGGGGGGGAACTCCTTTTGAGAGCTGATAATTCTCTGAGAGTCGCCTCTGTATAGAGAGAGATCCGACTTGGAGGTGACCTCCATTGAAATCAATGGGTACCAGTCGCCTACAAGTCGGATTGAAGTAGTATAGGAACCTTTTCTGAAGTCGGAGCGACTTCAGTAGCGTGCATTAAGACGGCTCTCATTCACTTACATTGATTTATACATGTTGTGCGACCTGAGGTGACTTGGGGCGACTTGAAGTCGGATCTAAGTCGCCCCTATGTGAACCGGCACTAGAATCCTTGTCAGGTTATTATAGCTCATTTGTTTGTAAAGGTGATAAACTCCATTTATCCAGCTAGATATAGCATGAAGGATTGGAACCCCCGCTCAGATTTTATTGCTAGCTGTGTTCCTGCTGAAGAGATGCACCTCTTCAGTTCGCCTTGTGACCATTATTCAGATACAGAAAGTGATGGGAAATCCAATATTTTAGTTATTAGAGCAAGAAATGAGGGGAAATCCTTCAACGAGGACATTTGTTCTGGTGAAAAAAAACCTGTCCAAATTAGGAATTATGTTCATGAAGTTAAGCCGCATCTAAATGCACAACTTTTAAAATTTTGGATAGACTGGGGAGTCAGGTTTTACTACTATCCAGGGCAAATAATAAAAACGTCCTACTTTCTATTCAGGGGAAAACATGAAGATATATTTTCAATCGAGCGTCCAAATCGTCCGATGGCAGCAAAACATCCCCACTCTAACCAAAAGTATGAACTTCATGGGAAATCTCACCAGTGAGAGACAGCAAAAAAGTAATCATTCCATACAATAGCAAAAACTATATAAAAAAGGTTTTGGAATTGCATACACACAAAGTGAAGGAGCATCTACAATTTTGGACTGCCACGAAGCAGGAATAGTCTTTTTTGCTGATTTCTCCACATTAGAAAGATTTCCTCTCATTTTCTTTATGTATACAGAACAGGAAATGAAGGGGGAAAAAAGCCTCAAAAGTATAACTGGAGGCAAAACAGTAGCCTTTCCTGAAAGCATGGCTTGAAGACCATGCCGCAATCGGATTTCTTCCCACAGTGTCTGCACTCTGCTCCGGATGTGGTCATTGACCTTGAGGAGTGAGCTCTGCAGGTGGTAACTGACCAGAACTGATGAATGGTGAAAAAGTAGTATCCTCTAATCCAGTGGTCATCAACCCTGTCCTCAGGGCCCACTAACAGGCCAGGTTTTATGCATTACCCTGGGGAGATGCAGACTAGAATACTGCAATCACTGAGCAGCAAATGATATCACATGTGATGTATTTCAGTTATCTTGCAAACCTGGCCTGTTAGTGGGCCCTGAGGACAGGGTTGATGACCACTGGTCTAATCCATTAGGCCACGGTAATCTAGGAGGCATTAAGCCCTATAGGGGGGATTACTATATATAGACTAGAAGCTAGATAGATGTTTGTCAAGCTAATTTCCAGAAATCCCAAAAGGGCCACCACCTGCACTTTAAGAGTACTGGACTACTGTCCTTTTAAACTCCTACCTGGAGTAAATTCAGAACTGTAGCAACTGAATATGAATGCATGCCAGTCCTTTTTTGTATTTACTTTACAGCTAAAGAGAAAGGTGTTAATCCATCTTTCCCAACATTCTCTTTTATTGAGAATCCTCCTCTCAGCCTCCAGGCAGAAAGCCGAGAATTCAGATGAAATACGGGTCGCTCTGAAAAGAAATCAGGACACCTCTGTAGAATCCAGGGAGAAGAGATTACCAGACACGTCAGAGCTGAGCCTAGCTCCTTATTAGACCAAATGGACTTATGCTTGGTCCTGGAGGATATCCCTGATCACCAGGGGTAGCAAAGATATTGGGGAAAGCATGCCATAACCTCTACCTTTCACCTGTCTAAGATGTACAATAACCTTGCAGATTCACGGTCTCTTGTAGGTCTGTACAGTCTATAGTAAAATAGATATTCACATTCCAGTATCAGAGGTTTCTGTTTGAATTATAAGGCATGCTGCATGGCACTGCACAGGTTAATGCATTACATGTCTGTAGGCTAAAGACTGACACCTCCTGTGAAGAAATGGCATATCCCACAGACCCTGGGACTTCTAGTCTAGTGCAGGGGAAAGCTAAAAGGCAATTAATTCGATGAGCTTAGATTTGGTGTAGGTGAAAGCATTTTACAGAGCTTACCATGTATGAAGAGAGGTTTGTTTCATAAAACATTTGTGATGCACAGAGAAAAAAAATGGCATGACATGCCTGTGACCCAAACAAATTTGCTTGTCCCTATGATGAAATAGGGACAGGGCAGGTGGATTGATGGATGGACATAGGGGAATCAGCCATGACACTACAAACTATAGCAACCACATGTGAATCCACCATTACATGGTAAGGCAAACATGGCAACTGAAAGCGTATGATCCTAGCATCAGTTTGATCAAGCAATCGCCCACACATGGGCATATATTAAAAAAAAAACTCTGTATACACACGTCAGAATTTAATCCTGGTGCAAGAGGGCCGGTGGATTAGTAACATGTTACACCCAGAATATAGGTGTAACATGTTCCAAAAGGTGAACTTATCCTTTAAAAAAAAAAAAATAAAGCAGCCTTGCTAAAAGCCCAGTAACCTAAAGGAATAATCACAAGCTTCTTGGCATACCCTTACGTTAGGAAGTACAGCTCTGTAGCTCCATTTTTCCATGATGGCTCCCCACCTTCTCCGTAGAAAGTGGAATTGCTTAGGAGGTTCTCTCGGCCCCCTGCACCCACCTTAGTCCTCCACTCCTGCAGCCTGTAACATTCACTGACCCAGTGCTGCCCTAATGTCTGCTCTTTTCAGCAATCGGAGCTTGGAATAGAATGGTGCCAAATTGTGGACGCCCATACTCTAAGTGGCCGGGTGGAAGTCTACATCCCGCACACTAGAAGTGTCTCATGTGGTGCAAGAAGAGGGCTGGCACCATCTTGGTCCTCCTCTACCTAATATACAGGGGACCTGCTTAAAAAGGTGCTATACTACTGAAAAAATGTGTGAAGAACCCCCCAGGGGGACTGAGGACCACCAATGCATTACCACATCAGAAGGAACAGGCTAAAAAAAAAAAAAAGCATTGAGCTGCCGGAGTTGCCTGTCATCAGTTGAGTGGCAAGTTCAAGCACGTCTTTGAGGGAAAAAAGTCAGGTAAGCAACTTGACCAGGAACAGCGGCACACCAGGACCTAGTCACCTGAGGGGGACCCGACAACCACAACTATCAGAGCCAAGGGAAACAAAAACATGGAGGTAGTGTACTACTGGACAGCTGGAAACATAAAACTAGTGAGAATGAGGGAGAGGGAAGTGCTTTTTAAATCTTTTTTGTTTGTTTCCCCTTTTGAATGTGAAGCCCATCACGTTTAGGGAAAACCCTCTATTACTCTATCCAAATGAAATTACAGTAGGCTGACTTTAGTTTTACTTTACAGAGGAACTTCATTCCCCTTACCAGTTATCCAGGTTGGTGAATTAACATACTCACCTATCCAGCTGATCCAGTATTGTCTTGCTGTGATCTGCTGTGCTGCTGCCACAAACTTCGTCCCGTATCACAATCTTTGTGCCCGACATCATCGGGTGGCTCTTCCTGGATCAAGCAGCCTTAACCCTATCTGATACACACCAGACCCACCCTCTTCTAGCTGCTGTAAATGGCAAGCAAAGCACCGCGGGATATGTGATGTGCATATCTCAAGAGGCTTCAGACTGGTGAAGACCTCATTCTAGGCAAAAAATGCATCTGGGGTGAGTGGGGGATGGATGGATAGAGGAGTAAAAGCCAGCTTTAACCTCTCCAATACCATTCAGAATGAAAACCAAAATAAAAGTAACCCTTTCGCCTGGGCCCATTTCTGACATTTGTTGCTTACAAGCTAAAATCCATATTTTTTGCTAGAAACGTACTTAGAACCCACACCAAAAATGGTGATTGTTGCAAATTTTTAAGCTCACACGGTATTAGTGCAGCAGTCTTTCAAATCGCAATGGGGGGGGGGGGGGACAGTAAAGTTAGCCCATTTTTTTTCTGTATAATATTAAAGATGATGTTACGCTGAGTAAATAGATACCCAACGTGTCAGGTTTTGAGATTTTGCACACTCGTGGAATGGCTGCAAACTACAGTAATTAAAAATCTCCATAGGCGACGTTTTAAAACAATTTAAAGGTTACCAGGTTAGAGTTATAGAGGAGGTCCTTTGCACTTAAAAGTATTCAGATCGCCAAAATCTGCAATTCTGAATTGCTGCAGGCATCACCCCTTCAAGCCATGAACGCATATTTGCATATGGTCTGTATGAAGGGGGTTAAAGTAGAGTTCCTACATAAATCTAATTAGCCTTAAAGCTGATCTCCGGGTTGTCTGACTTTAAATAGTATGTTTGGACCAAGCTGATCCAAACAAACTATTTCCTTCACTAAGTGCTGAACTGTCTCTAAGCACTGTTTGTACTGCATATGGCTTCAGCTATGTACAGTACACAGCGCTGGGGTCCAGCTGTGAGAGACTTTCCGCCTCACACCCAGAGAGCAAAAATCATATCAGTCTGAGCAGTGCTTAGCCTGTCACAGGTAGCTTTGTTTTCTGTGAATACAAAGCTTCCCCTGGATTGGCTGAGCCGGCGAATATGAGGTCATCAGCCCTTCCCTCTGCCTTAGCCAAGCAGAAGGAGCTTTGTATTTACAGAATACAAAGCTGGCTATGAATGGCTGAGCACTGCTCAGACCAACTGTTTTGCGATATGTACGAGAAGGGAAGGCTCGGTCTCACAGCTGGAATCCAGCACTGTACTATATATAGCTGAAGCTACATACAGTGCCTAAAGCCAGTGCAGCACTTAATGAAGGAAATAGTTTGAACCAGCTTGGGCCATAAAAATTTAGAAATGGGGAGTTTTAAGGCCTCACACACAAAGAGAAAAAAAAAAACTATTGTAGATGAGTTTGGCTCCCTCCCCCAGCCTATGTACATATAGGTGTTTACAGATGAGGATTGTTTACAGGCTGCGAAAAAACAAACAAAAAAAAATGCTTAACTAACTTAAATGCGTCTACACGCACCTAAAACGCTAGATTTTTTTTAGTTCTTGATTGTTCATTCATGCAAATTGCCAGAATAAATTTATTAGGCAGGAATTTCCTGCCAGGAGTAAGGGTGCACGCACACTGGGCTTAAAAAAAAAGTTGCTTCCACAGGAGTTTTGTGATTTGCCTGTAGAAGCAACTCAATGTTATCCTATGTGTCCATGCACGTCAGGAGACTTAGAGGCATATTTTAAATAAGTTCACCAATAAAAAAAACAAAAAAAAAAATAAAAAAATAAAAACACCTTGATCATGGGTGCCATGCAAGACTCCTGCAGACTTCTTAGTCTATCGGTCTGCTCATACAGGCAAGCACATATACATTGATAGGAAGATTTAATAGACTACCAGAGAGCTCAACAGCACCATGGTAGTTCATTGAATCTACAAGCTGACAGAAGCTAAAGCTGTTGGGACTTGTAGCTTCCCATTCACAGAGGACTGTTTTTCAAACAGTCCGACGAAGATACCTGCCCATTGTCATGCTTTAAAAAGATTGTACACGCCCGTCTAACTGTGGCAAATGACACATTTTACTATCCATAGGCAATGCTTTAAAAGCCTTTACAGCTTTCCACTTTAGACTTACAGAGGAGGTCTGGTGCTAGAATTATTTCCCATGATCTGACATTTGCGGTGATACCTCACGTGTGGGTCGATCACTGTTTGCACATGTGTGGGACTGACTCGCACGTTTGCCTTTGCACACCAGCGCTTAAAAAAAAAAAAAAAAAAAGAAATATGCAAGCGCTGGTGTGCAATTTTTACTGTTAAAGTGGTTGTAAACCCTTACAAACCACTTTGACCTACAGGTAAGTCTAGATTAAGGCTTACCTGTAGGTCCAAGCAATATCTCCTAAACCTATATGGTTTAGGAGATATTTGCCCGAAAACAGGCACCGCTGTCTATGGCGCATGCGCCGTAGACAGCGGCGCGCAGGCGCACTGAGCGCGGCATTCTCAGCGACGGAGCTGCCGCGCGTGTCGGCTCCCGTGCGCATGCATGGGAGTGACGTCATCGCGGCTTCGCCAAATGACAGCGGCGGAGCTGCGAGACCCCACCAACAAGATGGATGCGGCGGACTACAGGGGACAGCGGCGACTTCGCTGGCTCCTGTGTCAGGTAAGTGACACATAATGGGCTACTATGCGATGCATAGTAGTCCATTATGCTTTGCCTTTGCAGGGAATGAAAGAGGAAGTAAACTCATCAGGGTTTACTTCCTCTTTAAAGCGGTTCTGCACTCATAATAAAACATTTGCCCATTCTGTTGCCTCTAGACCATATATTTGATAATGCCACCTGTTTTTTTTTTTTTTGATTCATCTACCTTTTGTAATCCGTAGTAGTTTATTTTCATCCCCTGCGGCGATGGGCGGTCTCTTGCGGGGATCAGCATCATTTCCTGCTGAAGCCCGCACTGTCTCCTGGGATCTCGTTCAAGTAATCCCAGGAGACATTGCGGCTAATGCACCCGACATCTCGCGTGATTTCGGCTATTACAGTACTGTACGGGCTTCAGCAGGAAATGATGCTGATCCCCGCAAGAGACCGCCCATCGCCGCAGGGGATGAAAATAAACTACTACGGATTACAAAAGGTAGATGAATCAAAAAAAAAAAAAAAAAAAAACAGGTGGCATTATCAAATATATGGTCTAGAGGCAACAGAATGGGCAAATGTTTTATTATGAGTGCAGAACCGCTTTAAGCAACAGTAAAAATAAATTGCACACCAGCGCTTACATATTATTTCTTTCAAAAATTGGCGCGATCAAATGCTTTCGACTTACAATATTGCGCCGTTTACATCATCGTTTGGAGGTTACTATATCATAGAGCCCAACAAAGCTGATGCGGACTTTGCTGGACTATGATCAGCTGGCAGAAGCTCTGGCTGGTCGATCGAGACTCCTGGCGAAAGGAGCAATCCAAGACCTCCGCAGAAGGGATGCTCCCCCGCCGCTGCTTGTAAAAGCAATCCAGCACTAGTTAGCCGCTAGGATTGCTTTTAGAAGAGGGACAATTGCTGGCTCTAAAAGAATGCAGGCATCAACCCAGTATAACCAATTAGAGTCTAGCAATGACAGGTATGTCACTGATTGGCAAGTGGTTAAAGCTCAGTGTGCATGGACCCTAAAAAGCATTCACAGGAAAAAAAAAAAAAAACGCTGAGTAGTGTCCACAGGGCCTAAAAATGCCCCACATAACACCTATGTTGACTAACCTGGGTAATAAAGATGTATATGCTTCCCTATTTTCAGCCTGCTCCAGTCACACAATCTCCCATATCAGCAGGCCTATGCTTCACAAATGCTGATAAAGCTTGGAGCAGATCCCATAGCCCAGGGATCCCTAACCCCCAGGCCGGTGCCGGTTTGCAGCCTGTTGATGACCGCTCAGCAAGGGAAGAGCAGTGACCGCGGTCCACATAGGCCTATCACAAACCATGGTAGCTACTCTCCTCCTGCTGTGCGGCCATGCCCGTTTGGTGGGTGAAGGAGCCGAGAGAGGAGAATGTTATCCTATCAGGAGGGCAGGGAGGAGCTGCAGATTGGAATGGAGAGCTCTTCCTGCCCTGCGGATAGGATGACATCATCGGGTGGGGGGAGCCGGGAGACTGCAGGGGCACTATGGTGGAGGAGACTGTGATTGTTTGGGGCAATGCAATATAAAGAGAACTGCACTGTAGTTACAGTCCAGTCCCTTTTACATCACAGGGCACCCTTTACATGTAAAGGGGAACTGATATAAAGGGGAGGGGGGCTGTGCTGTAAAGGGGGGTAGAGGAAAGACTTGGTGAGTAGTCCCTCCTCCCATCCCTGGGAAAATTGGCTGCTGTGAAAAACATCCCAAAAAAGTTGGACCACTGCCATAGCCCATCTATTATTGGCACCCCCTCCTCTCTCCTGCAGCCACCACTGACTGGCACAGGGAAATGGGATCACATGACCAGAGCAGCCTGAAGTACATACATTATTCTTACACAAGTTAGGAGGTGGGGGAGGGGAAAGGGGACATTTTTAAGGCTAGTTCGGTGCAGCAGGCTGGAATTCTACTTTAAATAACAGAGAATGTGATGGTGGGAAAAACAAAGATGAAGGTTGGCTTGTCTGGTTGAGATGCCTCACTGATGGAGCCCACAGGACAAAGAAGAGAGCAGCGGATGACTCAGGGCAGCCCCCCCTGTGACTCCCCCTCCTGGGGTATGACCCCCACACTCAGCCCTGACACCCACTATTGGTTTATTCGGTTCATTAACAATACAAATCCATACTGTATTGATAGAAGACACTAAATCTTCCTGGTCACGTGGGTGGTTTCCCTCCTCCAGGCAGATGAATGGAACATCCGGGCCTCCGCCGGTGACGTCACCGCATAGCTGCCCGATGACTAGAGAGAGGGGGGGCGCCATTTTGGATTCGTCCATTGTGATTTTTCTCCCTTTACGCTCAGCCTATACGGACCTGAGCCATCCGTGTAACGCTTCTACTACAGAGATAAAAAGCAGAGCGGTCTATCGCCAGAGAGCAGGCCGCAGCCAGCCCCGGGTACCCGGAGCGGCTCTCCTCACACAGCTCGGCCCTCCTTCCAATCACACTCACCGTGCTATGTCAGCCCGGGTCACCGGAGGACGGCATACACTCGGAGGGGGATGGGGAGTCCCGGAGGGTGAAGATGGTATCCTGTGGCGGCGGACGGAAAAGCCGGAGGACGGTCTTCTCCCGCTCTCGGCTCCGGGAAGGGAAGAGGCAGCGCTCGGCTCCGCCCTCATTGGACAATGGGTTGCCTAGGAGCTGTGGAGCCCGCCCCGCTCTGTGATTGGCTGGCGATCAGGGGCACGGGGTTTGAATCTCAGCAGGGAAGCCGTGCGGGTTAGTTCTCAGCACTGATTGTCCGATCTGTACACCTCTCTACTATACAGCCTTCTGTCCGTGTGGGAAAAGGCAACTCCTGAGCTTTATCTCTCTGCTACTTCCTGAGACACAACAGGAAGTGGGAGGAAATTTCTCTAAAATTAGGAAAAATCGCCTCTCTCTCTCTCTCTCTCTCTCACAACCGGTGTCCCCATTGGAGGATTTTCTGTTTCTATGACAGCGTCTAGAGACAGTGGATTCCTTTTTTTTTTATATAAAAAAAAAAACATCTAAAGCCAGAATAATTGTTTTTTGGATGAGGGTTAAAACTCCTAAGGTTCTTCTCTGTCTTCTGTGTCCCGTTAGGGAGACTTCCCACCATTTTCTGTCTTAAAGAGATAACAGGTGGGAGGAAACTTCTCCAAAGTGAGGAAAATCCCCTCTCACAACGGGTGTCCCCATTGGAGGATTTCCCCTTCTTCCTGTTTCTGTGGCAACTCCGAAATGGTGGCTTTTCCTATCACAATATTCTTAATGGCCAGCAGGATAAATAGGGGCTGCAGATCTATTTCCCCATGTGTGTTTTTATTATTAAAGCGGAGTTCCACCCAAAGGTGGAACTTCCACTCATTTGTCTCCTCTCCCCCTCCGATGCCACAATTGGCACCTTTCTGGGGGGAGGGGGGACAGGATACCTTGCAGGAGTCCGGGCCACGGCCCGTGAGATCACTGCGGGGCTCCCCCCTTCTCCCACGGTAGGAGAGAGGAGCGGGGCCTCGCGCATGTGCAGTAGGGTTCCCAGTGTGAAGCCGAAAGGCTACACTGCCCGGTTCCCTTACTCGCAATGGTGGCTGCAGCACCCAACAGACATCAGCTGCGGTGCCGACATCGCCGGACTCCAGGACAGGTAAGTGGCCTATTGTTAAAAGCCAGCAGCTGCAGTATGTTTAGCTGCTGGCTTTTAATTTTTTTTGTTGGGCAGAACAATGCTTTAACAGCTTGGAGTCAGGGCTACCGTATAGCCGAATGACGCCCACAGTGCGGACCTGAATTTCCGAGAGGCCGTCATATGATGGCCTCCCCGTGCGCACCCTGCAGGGTCACCGAGACTCGGTAAGAAGTTGGTCCCGGACCCTTACTGCGTGATCAGAGAGAGAGAGGGCGAGAAATAGCAATAGAGAGCAACGGAGAGAGCGCGTGAGAGAGACGGAGAGTGTGTGCAAGAGAGACAGAGAGAGCACCAGATGGAGAGAGCGCGCACGCGTGAGAGTGAGAGAGTCCGCAAGAGAGAGACAGAGAGCATGCGAGAGACAGAGAGAGAGAGACGGAGAGAGCGCGCACGAGAGAGACGGAGAGAGCGTGAGACAGAGAGAGCGCAAGAGCGAGAGACGGAAAGAGAGACAGAGAGAGCGCGCAAGAGAGAGACAGAGAGCGCGCGCGAGACTCTCTCGCGCTCTCACTCTCTCTCGTGCTCTCTTTCTCATGCTCTCTCTCTCTCTCTCGTGCTCTCTCTCTCTCTCGTGCTCTCTTTCTCATGCTCTCTCTCTCGCCTGCTCTCATGCTCTCTCTCTCATTCTCTCTCTCTCTCGCGTGCTCTCTCTCATTCTCTCTCTCTCGTGCTCTCTCTCTCTCGCATGCTCTTTCTCATGCTCTCTCTCTCTCTCTCTCTCTCTCTCATGCTCTCTCTCATGCTCTCTCTCTCGTGCTCGCTTTCTCATGCTCTCTCTCTCTCGCACTCTCTCTCTCATGCTCTCTCTCTCTCGCACTCTCTCTCTCTCGTGCTCGCTTTCTCATGCTCTCTCTCGCACTCTCTCTCTCTCTCTCTCGCACTCTCTCTCTCTCTCTCTCTCATGCTCTCTCTCTCTCTCATGCTCTCTCTCTCTCGTGCTCGCTTTCTCATGCTCTCTCTCTCTCGCACTCTCTCTCTCTCTCTCTCTCTCTCTCTCTCTCATGCTCTCTCTCTCTCTCTCGCACTCTCTCTCTCTCTCTCTCTCTCTCTCTCTCTCTCATGCTCTCTCTCTCTCTCTCATGCTTTCTCTCTCTCATGCTCTCTCTCTCTCTCATGCTTTCTCTCTCTCATGCTTTCTCTCTCTCATGCTCTCTCTCTCACATGCTCTCTCTCGCACGCTCTCTCTCGCTTCTCTTATGATGTCCTCCCAAAAAAGTGCAGCTTGAAAGGCCACACAGCAGTGCGATCTGTCACCGGACACAGCCAATGACTGATCAGCATACTGGCTCGCTGCCGCTACCATGCAACTGCTGTGGCCAATCATAGCAGATCACATTATTATCATACAGGATTTATATAGCGCCAACAGGTTAAACAGCGCTTTCAATATAAACGGGAGACAATACAGTTACAATAAAATACAAGAGGATTAAGAGAGCCCTGCTCAGAAGAGCTTACAATCTAATAAGGTGAGACAAGTAGTACAAAAGGTTGTAACTGTGTTGTAAGCTGATAGAAGTGGTAAAAGAGTAGTTGGAGGCGTGAAAGGCTTTCCTGAAGAGATGAGTTTTCAGGGATTGCCTAAAGGCAGCCAGAGAGGAGATAGCCAGAGGTAGAGCGTTCCAGAGGATGGGAGAGGCTCTGGAGAAGTCCTGGAGACGAGTATGGGAGGAGGAGACAAGGGAGCTTGAGGGCAGGTCCTCTTGAGAGGAGCAGATAGGACAGTTTGGGTGATATTTGGAGACAAGATTGGTGATGTAGCTCGGGGCAGAGTTGTGAATGGCTTTGTATGTTGTTGATATTTTGAATCTAATTCACTGGGTGATCGGAAGCCAGTGTAGGAATTGCCAGAGGAGTGGGCAGACACTGAACAATTGGTAAGCCAGATGAGTCTGGCAGCAGTATTCATGATGGAATGAAGAGGGGATAGCCTATGGAAAGGTAGGGCCTAGGAGAAGGGGGTTTGCAATAGTCAGGGCGAGAGATAACAAGGGAGTGAATGAGTAGCTTGGTGTTATGAGTTAAAAAGGGGTGTATTTTACCGCTGTGAAGTCTATAAGCTTTTTCACAATGATTGGATTACACCTAGTACCTGGCATGAGGGGAGGGATTGATGGTTGCATTATTGATTTTTGATGGAAAAGTCATGGAGGGGGGCACAAGCATTTCGTTTAAGGCAGCGGTGCAACACCCATGCTGATACTGTATGTCAGGTTAGTAATGCGAGAGGGAGATGAAGGGGTGAGGAGAGGAGTAGAGAGATTTGGGTATCATTTGGCATAGAGAAAGGTATTGGAAGCCGTGGGAGGTTATCAAGTGGCCAAGGAGGAAGTGTAGATAGAGAAGGGGTCCAAGAACAGAGACTTGGGGTACTCCTACAGAAAGAGGAAATGGAGAGGAGAGAGACACATTTGTAGTAACACTGAAAGTTGGTTGTAAACCTGTTTAAAAAAAAAAAAAACCTGCAAGACAAAGGCATAATGAGCTAGTATGCATAGCATACTAGCTCATTATGAATTGCTTACCTGAGATCAAAGCCCCGCATCGGTCCTCGTTCAACGCTCTGACGGCCGACATCTCCCCGGGGGATTACTTCCGGGTATCTTGAGCTGCAATGATGTCACTCTCGCACATGCGCGCGGGATCCACCAGTAACGGCACAGTACAACTGAAGCAACGGCATGTACGTGCCCTTGCTTCAGTTTGCTTAAGTGTGCAGTTAAGGAGATATCCAATGTAGCTACAGGTAAGCCTAATTATAGGCTTGCCTGTAGTATAAAGTGGTTGTAAAGGGTTTACAACCACTTGAAGGAGCGCTGTGATAGGTAGGAGGAGAACCAGGATATAGCAGACTCTCGGACGCCAAGGGAACGAAGTTTATTGTGTAACGTGGAAAATCCGCGCTACCCCCAGTGAGTGTTAATGAAAATAATATATATATAAAAATATAGTAAATACTAGGTGATATATAGGTGTATATATACTAGGTATATATATATATATATATATATATATATATATATATATATATATATGTATATATATATATGTGTGTATATATATATATATATATATATATATATATATATATATATATATCTATAATGGTACTGCAATCTAAAGAAAAACTGGAATATTCAGCTTTGGAAATATGTGTAAATTGGAAATAGATGCGCAACCAAAAATAAAAATGGTACCAATATGTGCAAACCCAAACAAATACATATACAACTCCTATGCTAAATAAAACATACAGTTGTGTTCAAAGGAGAACAAAAGGCAACAAAGTGATATTCATCAGCATACACAAATTATGAACTTGTGCTGACCAAACACCGTGCTAGAAAAAAAAAATCAATAAGGTGTTCAAAATAGTCCAAAAAGTAGATCCTTAAACATGAGACCCAAACCCGGTTTTCTGCTCAGCATTATCCCACTCGGTAGCCATGGAATAATAAAATGCCAGATGGCCGCTTATCAGAACCGTAGGATCTCTATTACGGAGATCAAATAGGCACAGACAGGAGGGATAACTCAGGCAGGGGTGGCAATTTCAAACATCCATCCATCCAGATCCTCTTGTCCGCTGGTAAGTCTAAGCTTTAAACTGCTCGAAGTTTATTGAGAAGGAGTGGGTGGTCAACGGTATCAAAGGCCGCAGAGAGGTCAAGTAGTAGCAGTATGGAGTAGTGGCCATTGGTTTTAGTAGTTAGTAAATCGTTACTGAGTTTTAGTAAGGCAGTTTCTGTGGCGTGCTGCGAGCGAAGAACAGACTGTAGGGGGTAAAGAAGGTAATTTTCAATTTTTCAACTGTCTTAGCTCCTACCTTAATGAGGTAGGTGCTAAGACTGTTGTAGACTAAAGCCTCGTACACACGATCGGATTTTCGTCTGGGAGTTGTGGGATAACAGACTGTTTGCCTAAAATCCGACCGTTAGTATGCTCCATCAGACAATTGTTGGCCAAGTTTTTGCCAACAATAGTTGGATGGCAGGCTAGTAAATTTTCGGTGAACAACAGTCTGTTGTCAAATTTTCCTATCATGTGTACACAAGTCCGTCACCCAAGTCCAAAGTACAAACACGCATGCTCTGAATCAGTGCTCACCAAACACAACATTAGCAGAAGGTGCCCAAAGGGTGGCGCTGAAATTCCACATATTACGTCACTGCATTCGTATTTGTTGGCCTACAATTGTGTCCGTTTGTATGCCAGCCAAGGCACACGCCCTTTGGACAAAAGTCTGGCACTTTGTCTGCAGAAAATCCGATCATGTGTACACAGCTTAAGCATTCTAGAAGTTTAGAAGTGAATAGGAGCAATGAGATGGCTCTTAAGTTCAGGTTGGTGGGGTCCAGTTTGGGCTTTTTAACCCCTTCCCATCCAGGCCTATTCTGACACTCCTCTCCTACATGTAAAAATCCTTCTTTGCTAGAAAATTACTCAGAACCCCCAAACGTTATATGTTGTGTTTTGTTTTTTTGCTGATACCCTAGGGAATAAAATGGCAGTCGTTGCAACTTTTTATGTCGCACTGTATTTGCGCAACAATTTTTAATTTTTTTTAATTTTTTTGGGAAAGAAAACAGTGTAATGAATTAAAAAAAATAACACACCAGTTAGTACAATTTTTGGTATAATGTGAAAGATGATGTTACGCCGAGTAAATAGATACCCAACATGTCATGCTTTAAAATTGCGCACACTCATGGAATGGCGCAAAACTTCGGTACTTAAAAATCTCCGTAGGCGATGCTTTAAATTTCTTTACAGTTTAGAGTTACAGAGGAGGTCTAGTGCTAGAATTGTTGCTCTTGCTTTAACACACATGGCAATACCTCACATATGTGGTTTGAACAGCGCTTACATATGTGGGCGGGACTTCCGTGTGCGTTCACTTCTGGGCGCTTTAAAAAAAAATATTTGATCACTTTTATTTCTATTACAAGGAATGTAAACATGCATTGTAATAGGAATAATGTGTGACAGGTCTGCTTTATAGAGAGATGTGGAGTATCTCTCCTCCAGGCTGGAAAGCATGAGGTGGTGTTTTTTTTGTTTTTTAAGTGATCCCATGCTTTTCAGCCGCGATCGTGGCTTTGTTTACGACTGTGGCCTGGACGTGACGTCATAACGTCACGCCCGGACCTCCGACGGTCATAGAGATGACTGGTGACCATCCATCCAGCGGCGGCGGATTCTTTCTCCGATGGCAAAGGAGAACCCAGAGAAGCACCGGAGGGAGGGGGGGATGAGGATGTCCCCTCCCATTGTCTGTAAGAACGATCAAGCTGCGGAACTGCCACTATGATTGTTCTTACGGTGCACAGAATCACCGGCTCTAAAAGATGATATCTGAATGATGCCTGTAGCTGCAGGCATCATTCAGATATGAAATAAAAATGAGTGCAGCGCTAGACAGAATGTGATTAGATGTGTGAAGACAAGATCTAGAACTTACCCAAAAAGATAAGATAAAATATAAATCCACTATGTCTCATGAATGATACTATATCTCAATACAAGGACCAATGGAATGTGTAACATAAAAACACAATATAACACGTAAATGGTATATTCAAAAAAGGAAAATCACAAATCTAAGTCAATAGTGTTGTTCAAACACTGTGACAAAATTATATAAAAAAAAATACGCATAAGGCCTCTTTCACACGGGATGGATTCGTGATGATCCGCCAGTTGAGCAGGAAGATGACAGGTCTGTCTCTGCACACTGTGCAGGGATGGACCTGTCAGAGCGCCGCTCTCCCCTATAGGAGATCGGATGATGACGGACCGCAGAGTCCGTCGTCATCTGATGACGGATGGAAAAGTAGGGTTTTTCCTCCGTCACACTTTTTTGGGTTGGATGTCAGCAGACATGTCACCGCTGACAACCGACACTCCATAGACCTCTATGGAGCATGCGTTCAGGTCCACCTAAAAAAGTGACAGGCGGACCTGAATGGATCGGTCATGTGAAAGAGGCCCAAGTGTCCAAACAAACAAGTGCAGGGAAGGGGAGCAGCCTCCTGATGAAATCTGAGACATAAAATCCAGATAAATCGATTGGATGCCAAAAAACACTTGAAGGTGGTATAAATGCGAGGTTGGGTACTCTTACCAGATGTGGTGGACACACATACTATATGGCAGTGGGTCAAACAAGCTCATAACACCTCAATTCCTGGTGTTGAATGCAGAAATCCTGCGACTCCAACCATGCGTTTTCTATACCATACGCCAGGACGGCAATGAGACCGACAGCCTGATGTTCACACTGGATGTAGTTGTTCCGTGTCTCCAACTGTACGTCTCCAGACCGTAGGACAGAAAAGCAGTGCAACCAGCAACCCTCTCACCCGGGAAACTTCCTGCCTGTACATTTTTTATGTTACACATTCCATTGGTACTTGTGTTGTAAAATAGTATCATTCATTCATGAGACATAGTGGATTTGTATTTGATCTTATCTTTTTGGGTAAGTTCTAGATGTCTTCACACATCTAGTCACATTCTGTCTAGCTCTACACCAGTGATTCTCAACCAGGGTTCCGCCAGAGGTTGCTAGGGGTTCCTTCAGCATTGGGAATTTTTGCCTCTCAGATAAGTTCCCACTGACACCATTGATCTTTTTAGCTATCTGTAAGGAGGTAATTCTTCCCAATGACCACAAGTGGAAGGACCATTCTTCCCACTGACCATCACACTAATGTATCATGAGTTGTAGATTTCAAATTTTTAGCAAGGGTTCCCCAGAGACCAGAAAACTATTTCAAGGGTTCCTCCATGTTGAAAAAGTTGAGAAAGACTGCTCTACAATGTTTATTTCATTTCTGTAGCCTTTGTATGTGTGAGTGCTAGCAGCTTATACTTGTAGGTTACCATTTTTTGGTTTAGCGCCGTTTTTTCTCTTTTTTTCTTTTTGCACATCATTCAGATATCCCCACTGAAAGTCAAGGATTTCATATAATGTACCTTGGTCTGTGCATGCTTTAGAGTGGGAGGGGAAGGTGCCACTAGAGAAGGAGAAATTAAAGATGTGAGTGAGGGAGCATAGGATAGAATAGGAGGGTGACCGTAGTAGTTGCAAAGGGACAGAATCCAGGGGACAATTGGTTAGGTGGGCATCTGAGAAACATTTTGTAACATCTTCATAGTTGCCAACATTGTAAAAAAAATGTAGGGACACTTTTTTTGGGCTGTAGGCGGAGTCTTATAATTAGGGGGTGGGGCATGCGTTTGTAGGCCTGACATAGCAAAAACGCGCGTGCCATGCCGAAAAATGGTTGTGGTTTACTGGAATAGTGGGCGCGGCTTATATAGGCGTGGTTCAAATGGGGGTGTGGTTAGAGTCTGAGATGAATGAGCGATGGAGAAAGAAAGGGGAAAAGAGGGAGGGAGGGAGAGAGAAAGAAGGGAAGGAGAGAGAAGGAAGGAAAGAGGGATGGAGGGACAGCAGTCCAGATCCTACACCAGAATAGAAATGTCTATTCCAGAGTTTAACAAATCAGTAGATAAAGATCCAAACACCTTCAATCATCCCAACACTATGGTTGTGGTGTCAGGATGATTGAAGCGCATTATTACTATTATTACATTGTAATATAGAATAAAATCATTTAACTCACCATAATGCAGAATCAGTGGTACCCCTGAGCATGCCACCTGCCACGTCGCCTGCCATCAGGTGCCCCCAGCAGAGTCCATCTTGCATCAGGTGTCCCTGGCAGAGTCCGTCCTTGCATCAGGTGGCCTCAGCAGAGTCCGACCTTGCATCAGATGCCCCCAGCAGAGTCCGTCTTTGCATCAGGTGCCCCCTGGCAGAGTCTGTCCTTGCATCAGGTGCCCCAGGTAGAGTCCGTCCTTGCATCAGGTGCCCCCCGGCAGAGTCCGTCCTTGCATCAGGTGCCCCCCGGCAGCAGAGGCCCCTCCTTGCATCAGGTGCCCCCCCAGCAGCAGAGGCCCCTCCTTGCATCAGGTGGCCCCCCAGCAGCAGAGGCCCCTCCTAGCATCAGGTGCCTCCCCGGCAGCAGAGGCCCCTCCTTGCATCAGGTACCCCTCCTTGCATCAGGTGCCCCCCGGCAGCAGAGGCCCCACCTTGCATCAGATGCCCCCCAGCAGCAGAGGCCCCTCTTTACTTCAGTGTCCCCAGCAGCTGGCAGCAGCGGAGCCCTCCTTACAGAGCGATCTGTGTCCCCAAGCAACAGAGTTCTCCTTACAGAGTGATCTGTGTCCCTCCCAGCAGCGCGGCAGCTACAGTTCCCGGCTTTGTCGTGTGTGTGTGTGTTCCGTGGAGAGGGGAGAAGCTGATTGGCTGCCCCTCCCCTCTCCACTGAACACAAGGGGAAAAAAAATCCTAGTGGTGGTGGTGGCCATTTTTTTGTAGCCCGCCAGACGTTTTTTCCCTAAAACATTCCTGATTTTTCCCGGGACAAAGGCAAAATCCCGGGAAATTGATTGGGATGAGTTTCGATTTGGACAAGGGTCCCAAAATCAGGATTGTCCTGGAAAAATTGGGACTGTTGGCAAGTATGCCTCTTCAGTAGTAGCCAGTTCAAAAGAAAAGAGTGACTGTGCTATTAGACAAGGCTGAGTGGGGAAGATGTATGTACAGTGGCGGTGTCCTCACGTATTACATCAATCTTGTCTTTGAAGGGACTGGCACATGACAGCTGTAAACCATGTATGGCTTCCATTGGATGCATCCATTGTGTACAATTATGTTGCTAGCTGTGATTGGTCGATGTGATCACATGGTAGAGACAGGGTCACTCACAGTCGATCTGTACCCTGTGATTAGCTCTTGCCAATCACAGCTAATCACAACAAAACCAACTGAATGAACCAATTTCATTCAGTAAAATGCTTGCTAATAGCAATGTAATTCACTGCTATAATCTTAATTTGTTAAAAAAATAAAATAAATTCCTGATCACTTTCTCAGAGTAGTACTATGGTAACATTATATTGCCCTGGTCACAATGTGTTTAACCACTTGACCACTGGACCCTCAAACCCCCTTCCTAACTCTCACATTTTGAATGACAATTACTCAGTCATGCAACACTGTACCTATATGAAATGTGTGTCCTTTTTTTCACACAAACAGAGCTTTCTTTTGGTGGTATTTAATCACCGCTGGGTTTTTTATTTTTTGCGCTATAAAAGAAAAAAGACAGAAAATTCTGTAAAAAATGAATTTCTTTGTTTCTGTTATAAAATTTAGCAAATTAGTCATTTTTCTTCATAAATTTTGGGCAAAATTTATTCTGTTAGCCCTTGTACACACGGTCGGAGATTCCAACAACCAAATCCGTCTGAGTAATTCAGACGGATTAATTCCGGAAGAGGTCCGGAAGTGATGTTGCATACACACGGTCGGACTAAGTTGTCGGAAAATCCGATTGTACATAACGTGATGACGTTATTTCGTTACGACGGGACTACGTTCAGGCTAGTAGCCAATAGCTTTGGTCTAGGAATTTGATCTGAGCATGCGTGGCACTTTGTCCGTCGGAGTAGGCTACACATGATCAGAGTATGTCCGATAGAAGCATTTTGTCGGAAAATTTTACCGGCAAGTTGGAAAACCTGGTCCGTCGGACATTCCTATCTTTATTCTTCTTTAACCCATATATATTGCCGCACCTCTTTTCTTGGATGTCCCTTTAACGCGATCTGCACGGGCGCATGGGGGCAACTCTGCTAAACAAAGCCTATTAATCAATGAGGCTGTTGCAGGTTGTCCCCTTGGAGATCTATCCGCCCGTATGTATAGCCCTGCCCGGTTTCCCTCTAGCTATTGTAGGTATGGAGGAGTTAATGGCGGTTTGGATTTAGTTTCTCCGCCCTTTCTCCTCTTCTGTTTGGCCCCTCTCTCTGGCCGTTCTGTAGGCAGGGTAGATGTCATTATCCAAGATGCCCGCTGCGCACGGCTGACGTAAGCTACGTCACCCGCGCATGCGCAGTACCTGGTTTGGGCTCTGCGCCAGGCGGGATCTCCTACCTGCACGCCCGCAGCTCGGCAGTGACGTCAGACGCCGCCGAGCTGGAGGCATTGATTTAAAAACCCAGTTAATGTCATTGCCTTGTTGGCAATTGACTGTGGAGGACCTGCTGTTAGTTGGATCCCGGGTTTTAATAGCGTTTCAGCCTTATAGGCTCTGGCATTACTATCACAAGGTACAGTGTTTACTTATTAGGTCTCATTAAGTGGGCTTTGTATGTGTTACTTTACTTGATTGACTTGGTCTTGCTGACCATAATATCATACTCATATTTGTCCCTATTATTTAGTTGTGGATTCACACAGGCAGACGGTCTAAAAGGATTCCGTCAAAAGGCAGTCTGACAGCACCTTAATATTTAAAGGCACATCGCCCTAGCTAATCTTCATTGATTCTTTTACACCCTACTGTTATTACTTTCAGGTATGTTTTCATACTTGTATCTGAGTAGCCAGTCATTAGTATCATACTTAATAAATATTTTCCGCTTACTACTACAATTATATGCCTCTGTAGATCGCTGTTGGCACTTCTGTTCTTTATCTGCGGCTCTTTGTTTTTTCCCCTCCCCTTTTTTGGGTGTGACCAATGTCAGATATTGAACATACATAATCCATGAGCTATGACCCACATGGTAAGACGGACACTTTATTATTTTTAGTAATATTCATTATTCTCTGTATATGCACCTATTCATGGCTATTGATTTTGATCTACCGTTTATGCTTACATTTGTCTTTAATTAATTTGTTACAAATGTTTTTCATCCGTATGAAAGCATTGATACCAATATGAATATATCTCTGCCTAATATATTGGCAATTTACTTTTCAATTTTATTTTCAGTTTTTAACGCAAGCTGCATTATCCTGAGGAAGCTCAAGCGAGCAAATCATGTTGAAATTTGCAGCATCTTTACGTGTATAGATTGGTAATATGTGTGGTCAATTTTGATCCTGTACCCGCTCTGTACACAACTAATTGATATTTGTACCAATATTGTTTATATTGTTGTTTTTAATATTTGTCTGTTCTTTGAATATAATTATTTATTTTGATATGGGCATGTTATTGATCTGCCTCTACTAGGGTACCGTATAAAAGTCCTGGGGGTTGGTTACCCTCCAGCCCTTTTATTTTCCCCTTTCTCTTCTTAGTATTCGAATTTTGGGATGTGGTACCTCTTTATAGGAAGATTTTTGTCTTGACCACTTCATCTCTATATATCTTTTGCTATACCTAACATGTGTGGTTTGAACACCGTTTTCATATGTGGGTGTGACTTACATATGCGTTTGCTTCTGCATGCAAGCACGTGGGGACAAAGGCGATTTAAAAAAATATTTTAAACATTGTTCATTTTACTTTATTTTAGTTTGACCCTTTTTCCCCAAAAATTAATTTCTTGATCACTTTTATTCCTATTACAAGGAATGTAAACATCCCTTGTAATAGGAATATGGCATGACAGGTCCTCTTTACAGTGAGATACGGGGTCAATAAGACCCCACATCTCACCTCTAGGCTGGGAGGCCTGAAATAAAAAAAAAACAAAAAAAACTATCCTGGCTTCGATTGTATTAGCGGTAGAAGCACCGGAGAGCGGCGGGAGGGGGGACGTCCCCTCTCGCCTCCCGTAAGAATGATCAAACAGCAGAACAGCCACTATGATCATTCTTATGGTGTAGGGAATCGCCGGCTGAAAAATCTGATATCTGAATGATAAAATAATAAAAATAGTGTAGCGCTTCAATGATAAGTGTAATCAATACAAATTCTGTAAAGATAATAATAGCAAAACAGAAATCACACCGAATGCTCAGAAATCAAAGTCCAACATGAAACAATCATTCAACTGTGTTGGTGGCGTAGGAATGACCAAACCGTCACATGGAAGGAAAATGATGTACTGGACGAAAGTGTTCATGCAGGTAAGCTTGATTGTGAACATCAAAATAAAAAGTGGGTAAATACTTCTTACCGGAACGGTTGGACTCACACAGTCATATGACGGTTGAGTCTAGAAGGCTTGGGGTCACACTCTGGGACCAAAGACTGTAAGGAGAGAGGTCAGTTGGGCTGGTGGAGGAGCTCCAGACGGTTGTAGGCTCAAAGATGGATCCTTTCAGATGAAACATCAAAGGTCAAGATGATCAAGCCCAGACGCAGCCAGTAGTACCAATAATCCTGCCTCCCCCGAATGGGGAGGGGGGTGTTTGTAAAATATTACACCAAAGAAATGGAGAGGAGAAAAAAGAGAAAAAGGCTCCACATGGTGCGGGTCAAACAATGTAAAAAAGTTGATTTATTAAAGTCAAAAAGGTAATAAATGACTTAGTGATCACATAAAAAATAAAATGAACTAAAAGCAATGTGGGGTGCCAACAGCTTGCCCGACGCGTTTCGACATATGTGTCTTCAACTGGGGCATGTTGGAACCCACCACATTGCTAACAAATATATAGAGAATGAGGAAGAGGTCACGCCTAACAAGAGGCGGGACATCCAATCTCAGACAGTCTCTTAAAGCTACAGTGTACAATTTGATTAAAACAAAGTCTATCAATTCAGACACTATAAACAAATATAAATAACATCCAAAAATGTCATTCATGCAGACTGTTAGATAGATATTAATGGCAATAAAATCTAGAAAAATGAGAAAGTACATAAACAGTGAGTAGCCATACTTACTCCTGAATAACACTAAATAAACTACATTGTTCACAGCCTAATCAGATGTATAGATACAGCATGATTCAACTCATTTGTAAAACATATGTAGAGAACACATCAAGTGCTAATATATAAAAATCAGACATGCATTGTTCATTTTACATGAATTATATTAGCCCTTCGCCAAAAACTATCAGTACACATTTAAGTTGTTCACAGCCTCATCAGACTTGTGAGTAGCAATCCCAATATACACACAAAACACCTACGAAGATCTCATCAAATTCAAACACATATTATCAGACATGCACTATCAATAATACATAGACTGCACTATACTGTCACAAGGGCAGACTCATTTGTTTATATTATAACAAAAATAAAGCTGTAACATTCTCAGTGATACTGTTTAATAGAGATCTGTCACAATATGATTTGGGTGTCTCTTACTTGTTATGCCAACAATGCCTGGCCTGGAGATGTGCATGAGTGCTCATGGTGATACTTCATATATGATGATCAGTTTAATGAAGTTCAGATCGAATAAACTGAAATATCATGGCATGTAATGACACAGAAACAGCTAAACTAAACACTCAATGTGTGTGTCATGTGACTAAGTATGGGAGTGGTTAGAAAAGACTCAAGTCTAAGAGGTAGAGGCGTGTATATTTAAATGTCATTCAACAAAACTATGAGAAGGAGGTGTCCTGCAAAACATAGCGCCAATATACTCGTTGTTATGCGTTCCACTTTGCGGGCCGTATCAAGCATCGTAAACGCTTATAGGTACACAGCGACGAGATGGGGCGTGTGTATGAAAACGTCACAAGTTGGACGTTCATACAACAAACCAAAAATAAGAAAGGGGCGTGTAAGCGTCACCCTGCGTATGTCTGCACGGCGGTGTAGGGAAGAGGGAGGTATTTAGATCTGGCGCCAAATTGCACGTGGAAAACGTCACACGCCGATGGGCGTGGATGATAGCAACAGGGCCAATCCGAAAGTCTAACACTCCGCACATGCGCAATGACTAATGACGTAATTACGTCATGTCTTGCGCAGTAATGGATCAATGGTAGATGTCACTAGACAATCGCAGGGAATACAGAAGACGTGTCATTGTCACGTCACGTCCAATAATACAGCCCGGCGTAACCATGGTAACCACAGACGCATCGTCGCATCTGAGGGTATCGCAAGTGAAAGATGCAGATAGAGAAACAAAAGAAAAAAACAAAATATCGCTACATCATCAGAATGTGCATCTTACCCTGGGCATTCTTACCAAAAATAGCCAAAGGTTATGTAAAATAAAAAAATAGAAAATAATCACATAGGTCAGATGTAATGCTTGCAATTTGCACGCATATTAGCCTAAACAGTATATATGTATTTTGAGGTACCTGAAACCACAAAAATAGCATTAATATATGATAAATACGACATATTTTCAACTCGTGTCCAAAGTAGGGCTAAACTAAAAAAATGAGAATGAGAGAGGGAATCCATCCCAGACTCAACATGATCTGAAAAAAATGCATAATGGATGCATATATCCAGAGTGTAAAAAAATGTGAGAGGAAACCTATCACACATGGTCTAGAAAAAAGCATAATAAATGCATATATCCCGAATGTGAGAGGAAGTCCGTCCCAGACTCCACATAGTCTGGAAAAATGCACAATAAATGCATATATCCAGATTCTAGTAGTAGTCTGGGAGGGAAATATGTGAAAGTGAAAAATGTGAAGAAAACGCATAATATATACGGTGCATAGGGCGATGTGTCACCAAGAGCACAGATTAAGGGGTAAAATGAAAAAATGAAGGGTAGAGTGCCCCGTAGATAGATAATAAGTATATTGGTATATAAAGCCAAGAAAAAGAATCTAAGAAAAAAATAAATAATGAAAATAAAATACCAGTGATTCTTAATGAGATAGATTAAGCCTGATTAATAAAGCTGTTGATGTCCCAATCTGTGTTCATGCCGAAAGGGGTGTAGCACCTCAACTCATAAATCCAAAATGTTTCAAGACGCGAGACCCCCCTCAAGCATGAATCTCCTCTCCAGTTTGGGACAAATTTGTCAATAATTTGAAATCGAGTGCCCGTAGGGTCTCTATTGTGTTTTTCAAGATAGTGTCTCGGAACGGGGTGTTTATCGCACCCTTTTTTGATTTTACTAAGATGTTCGTTGACTCTAATGGAGAAGTTACGAATAGTGCGGCCAACATATTGTTGGTTGCAAGGACAGGTAATCAAGTAAACAATATACCTCGTGACGCAAGTGGTGAAGTGTTTCATAAGGTATCTGCGTGCAGTAGATGAAGAAGTTGCTCTTGGTGACACATCGCCCTATGCACCGTATATATTATGCGTTTTCTTCACATTTTTCACTTTCACATATTTCCCTCCCAGACTACTACTAGAATCTGGATATATGCATTTATTGTGCATTTTTCCAGACTATGTGGAGTCTGGGACGGACTTCCTCTCACATTCGGGATATATGCATTTATTATGCTTTTTTCTAGACCATGTGTGATAGGTTTCCTCTCACATTTTTTTACACTCTGGATATATGCATCCATTATGCATTTTTTTCAGATCATGTTGAGTCTGGGATGGATTCCCTCTCTCATTCTCATTTTTTTAGTTTAGCCCTACTTTGGACACGAGTTGAAAATATGTCGTATTTATCATATATTAATGCTATTTTTGTGGTTTCAGGTACCTCAAAATACATATATACTGTTTAGGCTAATATGCGTGCAAATTGCAAGCATTACATCTGACCTATGTGATTATTTTCTATTTTTTTATTTTACATAACCTTTGGCTATTTTTGGTAAGAATGCCCAGGGTAAGATGCACATTCTGATGATGTAGCGATATTTTGTTTTTTTCTTTTGTTTCTCTATCTGCATCTTTCACTTGCGATACCCTCAGATGCGACGATGCGTCTGTGGTTACCATGGTTACGCCGGGCTGTATTATTGGACGTGACGTGACAATGACACGTCTTCTGTATTCCCTGCGATTGTCTAGTGACATCTACCATTGATCCATTACTGCGCAAGACATGACGTAATTACGTCATTAGTCATTGCGCATGTGCGGAGTGTTAGACTTTCGGATTGGCCCTGTTGCTATCATCCACGCCCATCGGCGTGTGACGTTTTCCACGTGCAATTTGGCGCCAGATCTAAATACCTCCCTCTTCCCTACACCGCCGTGCAGACATACGCAGGGTGACGCTTACACGCCCCTTTCTTATTTTTGGTTTGTTGTATGAACGTCCAACTTGTGACGTTTTCATACACACGCCCCATCTCGTCGCTGTGTACCTATAAGCGTTTACGATGCTTGATACGGCCCGCAAAGTGGAACGCATAACAACGAGTATATTGGCGCTATGTTTTGCAGGACACCTCCTTCTCATAGTTTTGTTGAATGACATTTAAATATACACGCCTCTACCTCTTAGACTTGAGTCTTTTCTAACCACTCCCATACTTAGTCACATGACACACACATTGAGTGTTTAGTTTAGCTGTTTCTGTGTCATTACATGCCATGATATTTCAGTTTATTCGATCTGAACTTCATTAAACTGATCATCATATATGAAGTATCACCATGAGCACTCATGCACATCTCCAGGCCAGGCATTGTTGGCATAACAAGTAAGAGACACCCAAATCATATTGTGACAGATCTCTATTAAACAGTATCACTGAGAATGTTACAGCTTTATTTTTGTTATAATATAAACAAATGAGTCTGCCCTTGTGACAGTATAGTGCAGTCTATGTATTATTGATAGTGCATGTCTGATAATATGTGTTTGAATTTGATGAGATCTTCGTAGGTGTTTTGTGTGTATATTGGGATTGCTACTCACAAGTCTGATGAGGCTGTGAACAACTTAAATGTGTACTGATAGTTTTTGGCGAAGGGCTAATATAATTCATGTAAAATGAACAATGCATGTCTGATTTTTATATATTAGCACTTGATGTGTTCTCTACATATGTTTTACAAATGAGTTGAATCATGCTGTATCTATACATCTGATTAGGCTGTGAACAATGTAGTTTATTTAGTGTTATTCAGGAGTAAGTATGGCTACTCACTGTTTATGTACTTTCTCATTTTTCTAGATTTTATTGCCATTAATATCTATCTAACAGTCTGCATGAATGACATTTTTGGATGTTATTTATATTTGTTTATAGTGTCTGAATTGATAGACTTTGTTTTAATCAAATTGTACACTGTAGCTTTAAGAGACTGTCTGAGATTGGATGTCCCGCCTCTTGTTAGGCGTGACCTCTTCCTCATTCTCTATATATTTGTTAGCAATGTGGTGGGTTCCAACATGCCCCAGTTGAAGACACATATGTCGAAACGCGTCGGGCAAGCTGTTGGCACCCCACATTGCTTTTAGTTCATTTTATTTTTTATGTGATCACTAAGTCATTTATTACCTTTTTGACTTTAATAAATCAACTTTTTTACATTGTTTGACCCGCACCATGTGGAGCCTTTTTCTCTTTTTTCTCCTCTCCATTTCTTTGGTGTAATATTTTACAAACACCCCCCTCCCCATTCGGGGGAGGCAGGATTATTGGTACTACTGGCTGCGTCTGGGCTTGATCATCTTGACCTTTGATGTTTCATCTGAAAGGATCCATCTTTGAGCCTACAACCGTCTGGAGCTCCTCCACCAGCCCAACTGACCTCTCTCCTTACAGTCTTTGGTCCCAGAGTGTGACCCCAAGCCTTCTAGACTCAACCGTCATATGACTGTGTGAGTCCAACCGTTCCGGTAAGAAGTATTTACCCACTTTTTATTTTGATGTTCACAATCAAGCTTACCTGCATGAACACTTTCGTCCAGTACATCATTTTCCTTCCATGTGACGGTTTGGTCATTCCTACGCCACCAACACAGTTGAATGATTGTTTCATGTTGGACTTTGATTTCTGAGCATTCGGTGTGATTTCTGTTTTGCTATTATTATCTTTACAGAATTTGTATTGATTACACTTATCATTGAAGCGCTACACTATTTTTATTATTTTATCTATTGAACTTTGTTTGTTTTTGGTGTTGGCTGCTGTTGTGGCCATTGTGGCCATTTTTTCACAAACTATAGCGCAGTGTTTTCCCTTTTTTTTGATATCTGAATGATGCCTGTAGCTGCAGGCATCATTCAAATATCCCCGCACAAAGTCAAGGACGCCATATGGAAGTGGTTAAAATGCATTTTTTTTTTTAACACAAAGTTGTCCATTTATACAATATTTCTAACACATAGCATGTACATACCAAAATAGATTCTCCTACTCCTCCTGAGTACAGCGATACCACATGTGTGAGACTTCCACAGCCTGGCCACATACTGGGTATGGCTGGGTACGGTGGTGTATCGCTGAGTATGGCTGTGTATTACTGAGTATGGCTGTGTATTACCGAGTATGGCTGGGTATCACCGAGTATTGCAGAGTATGGCTGGGTATCACTTGGTATTGCAGAGTATGGCTGGGTATGGCAGAGTATGACTGGGTATCACCGAGTATTGCAGAGTATGGCTGGGTATCACTGAGTATTGCAGAGTATTGCAGAGTATTGCAGAGTATGGCTGGGTATGGCTGGGTATGGCAGAGTACGGCTGAGTATTGCAGAGTATGGCTGGGTATTGCAGGGTACGGCAGAGTATTGGCAGGGTATTGCATGGTATGGCAGAGTATTGGTAGGGTATGGCAGAGTATTGGCAGGATATTGCAGGGTATTGTCAGAGTATTGCAGAGTATCGCAAGGCATTGTATGTTATTGCAGAGTATTGGCAGGGTATTGCATGGTATTGCAGGGTATTGGCAGGGTATTTCAGAGTATTGTCAGGGTATTGCAGAGTATCGCAGGGTATTGCATGGTATTGCAAAGTATTGGCAGGGTATTGCAGAGTATTGCAGGGTATGGGGGGATGGCTGAGCATGGATGTATTATACTTCCGTCCATCAGACTGATTCCTCTACCTCATGGTGTCTCCGAGTGAAAACAGCTGCTGCAGTTTAAATTGTCTTCGAATTGCACAATATAGGCACTTTTTCTGCATCTGTGCATATCCACAATATTTATCTAAAAGTATCCAAGCCAAACGCCATCACTGCTGTGTGCAGAGAGCTTCAACTCAAGCAGCGTGTGGTCCCACTGTAGCGTGCTGACGTCACCACTGACGCATTTCACCAACCAATTGCCGTTGGTTTCTTCAGAGCCAGGAGGAGATAGCATTGACTAGTATAAATAGGCCTTCGATATTGCAATTGCTAGCCCCGTCTGTATGTTTTTAATACAGTTGACAACGTTGTCAATGTTTTTAAATGAGTTTGTGTGTACCACTAACCCCTGTAGGAGCTGTTGGTTATTTTCGGGCTTACCGTTACCTTCCATTCTCCTTGTAGCACGTCTAGTGGTAGATGGCCCAGTAGCTTGAGACTGACAATAGATCCACTTGAATGGATTTTATTTGCAAAACTCAGGCAATTGAACAGGTTTTCAACTTGGGATCAGAGGGTTGAAAAGAGGGTTCAGGTACTCTTACACACGATCAAATTATCAACAATCCACCTGTGTGTGGGCTCCGGCGGACTTTTTTCCCCCAAAAGTCCGGCGGACTTAGAAAGTAGTTTTGACTCAAAAATGTGTGCCGTGTGTGTGCTAGTCCGCCGGACTTTTGAAATGAACGGACTTTCCCGCACACGGAGAAAAGTTTGTTCATTTTGAACGTGGCTCCAGGTAGACGGGACTAGCGCAGGAGGTTAATGTCGCGCCTTCGGCAGCGAGATTTACACATCGCTGGCCCCGTCACCTGGTATGGACTTAAAGGGGAAGCCTTACGCCGAAAAAACGACGTGGGGGTCCCCCCCCAAGGTCCATATAAGACCCTTATCCGAGCACGCATCCCGGCCGGTCAAGAAAGGGGGCGGGGACGAGCGAGTGGTCCCCCTCCTGAGCCGTACCAGGCCGCGTGCCTTCAACATGGGGGGGTGCTTTGGGGAAGGGGGGCCGTGCGCCCGGGGGTCTTCTTCCGACTTTGGGGGTCTTGTCCCCCTCTTCGGTCTTCTTGCCGGGCCTCTGCTCCTTCTTCCAGCTCTTTTACTGGCGGTGGTCCAGTCTTCTGTCGCCGCTGTCGCCGATTTCTCTTCTTCTCTTCTTCTTCCTTGATATGTTGACTCGACGCTGTCTCTGGCCGTAATTACAGAGACGTGTGGAGTGGTGACTTATATAGGGAAGAGCTGGAAGAAGAAAGCGGAGGCCCAGCAAGAAGAACCGAAGAGGGGGACAAGACCCCCGAAGAGGGGGAAAAGACCCCCGAAGTCGGAAGAAGACCCCCAGGCGGCGGCGAAGAAGAAAGCCAGGCTCCTCCTCTAGTAAAAGAGCAGAAGATAGCGGAGGAGTCCGGCGAGAAGACCCCCCAAGACGGAAGAAAACCCCTGGAGCTGTGCAATAAATTATTTTAAACCCTTGTGTTGTGTTTTCTTTTAAATTTTTTTCACCAGGTGAATGGGTAGGCCTACATTGTACCCCATACTCATTCACATAGGGTGGGGGGCCGGTATCTGGGGGCCCCCTTATTAAAGGGGGCTACCGGATTCCGATAAGCCCCCCGCCCGCAAACCCCATGTTGAGGGCATGCGGCCTGGTACGGCTCAGGAGTGGGGGGGCGCTCGCTCGTCCCCACCCCCTTTCCTGATCGTCCGGGCTGCATGCTCGGATATGGGTCTTATATGGATTTTGGGGGAGACCCCACGCCGTTTTTTCGGCTTAGGGCATCCCCTTTAAGTCCATATCAGGTGACGCGGTTAGCGACGTGTTAATCTTGCAGCCAAAGGCAGCAACATTGACCTCCCTTGCTAGTCCCGGCTACCTGGAGCCGCGTTCAAATTAAACGGACTTTCCTCCGTGTGTGGGCAAGTCCGTTCATTTTCAAAAGTCCGGCGGACCTAGTCCGGTTGTGTGTGGGCAGGTCCGCTCGTTTGGAAAGTTTGGTGGACCTCCGCTTCAAAGTCCGGCGGTTTGTCCGCCGGGCTAAGTCCGCCGGACAGTCTGATCGTGTCTACGCGGCATAAGTGTCAAAGTCAGAAAAATGTTGAAGAACTTGCTTACTTTGACTGCATTCAGAGAATAGCCATTTGCAACTGGATGATCACTCAGGTTGGACAGTCCTTCTCTCACAAGGCCTAGCAGCCAACTTGGTGCTTACTCAGGAACAAGTCTCTGCCACAAACGTTGTTGTAGAAACGTACAAAATAATGTCTCTGCCACAGACGATATTGTAGAACCTGTAGGAAAACTAAGCTTGAGAACACTTGTGGGATACCTGGATACCTGGATATCCACAAAACCGGATTCTCTCGGTTACTTCAGCCCTTCCAGGCTCTTGCTAAGAAAACCAACCAGTATGTGGTGTTCTTCTGAAGAGTCCTCCCCTGGAATGCTGGAACACTGGGTCTCTCCTGAATCGGAGACGGTACCCAACCACCTCAGAATCCTTCCTTAGTTTCCTTGCCTCAGGCTAGCCAGTCCCGAGACATTAAAGTCGAGTGGATCCCCACCCCAGGCCATAGTCTTCCTGGGGGCTGTTCAGGAGGACCAGGACCATGAAGTCAGCACATCATTCTGGAACCCCCGAACCACATGACCTCCGCATCTTAAATACCCTCTCCCAGAAAGCACAGCGAGAGCGCCACTCCCACTGGGCGGGCTCCCAGAAACAGTAACTTAAGCACCTGACCAGACCATAGTTCCATGCCTGCCAGAAGAGACAGTGCCCCCTGTGGCCAGGCTGAACATCTCACAGTCCAGTCAGACTGATGCTGAGGGCCAATTTAGATAATTGAACCCAAACCAAACTGCAGTTTAGGCAACTTTAACGTTAGAAAAATGCATAGTGCATGCTCTTCATGAGCCGCCGCTACATGTGATATTTGTAAAACCTTTTTTTCATACGGTGTTGTAATAATTAAAATTGTGGGTTTTTGTAATAAAATTGATTTTGCACTAATCCCAGTGTTCGTTAGTGACCTACTTTTGGAGATATTATTTTTTCTCCAATTTTGTTGTTTATGCGTTTTGGTTCACACGAACTGCATTCACAAATGAATGTGAATGAGAGAATGTGCATTATCTAAACACTTTATACTTAATTTTGTGGTAGATTATGGCATCCCTTATTATTCTTATGCCTTTTAAGGGGGGCATGGGGTTAAGCAGGTGGTGATGGGCCTTTCCTCCATGTTTCCCGTTAACTCGTTGGGCACCAAATTCTGGGTCACATGAAAACACTACTGATCCTCTCCCCGGGTGGGTTCTTTGAGCTATGCTAGGCGGTGTCCAGGCTTACTTATCTTAGCACAGGGGTAACACCTCCCCCAAAGGCATGCTCACCAATGCCCGAGACCAGATGGGCCATAGTTATGTGCAGACTCAAACATTAAGGCAGTCCCCCAACTCAGACATAAGCCACTGATATGCAGGCCTGACACTGGCTCAGCCAGGCCTAAACGGAATGCCCTTTGAAAGCAGCGACCATGGGCCCCTTTGGTGTGGCAAAAATTTTGAAAGTCCCAGTGCTAGCTGTCCTGGTGGCTACTGCTCCCAGTACCAACTCTTCAGGCACTGCCAGCTCCCCTGGCTGCAGCTGCCCCTCTCCACTACCCCTGCCACCACAGTCAACTGCACTGGCTCTGCACCCATCGCAGACTGCAGTCTCCCAGTTTTCTCAGACATGCCTCCCCAGTCCTCTCCTGCCTGTGTCACTCGCCAGTCCTCTTGGCTGCGACTGGTTGTTCCTCGTCTGGAGACTTTGCCTGGCAGTGCTCTCTCCTGTCTTCTCTTGCTCCCGTGCCACCTGTCTAGTACACCACCGTGACATGAGAAGAGTCCTGTCCGAAGCTCCAGGCCCAAGGTCACCCTCCCTCCCCACTAAGGGAAGCTCCCTCAAGGGCCATGACAGCCTAACACTCCATCTCCATTTTCCACCCGGACAACTTCTCCCCAGGGCTGGCCCTGGATATTTAAGAAAGCCTGCCCCCTGCCAATCAAGTTGGTGATTGGTCAGGGCTCCTCAGAATACCCCAAACTGCTCCACCTTTTCTCTCCTCCTTCCTTTCCAGAAGATACTAGAATATTCAGGAAATAAGTGGGAGGTTTTGGTGATGCTGCCTGTAAGTCACCAGCTCTGCTCTGAGCCACTCCCAACTCAGATCAAAACACACCCAGGCTTGGCTGCCAGCTTTCTAAGACTTTTAAGGCTTTGTACTGAAGATAGGGCAACACAATTCAACAAAATGTTTTTATTTATTTTACAAGCCCATTAAAGGATAGTATGGTGGTTTTGGAAAACCCCACTATCTAAGGTTACTGTCAATATGCACAACATAATAAAAACATCTTAAGTGGGTAGGTGACAAAATAGATGCTGATATATCCCGCTGGTCTGTTCCGACACGTTTCATAGTCAACCTGTCCTGACGAAAAAAGATATTCTAGGCTTCTGCAGAGGCTGGTTCATGTGACCAATATAGGCAGTTCAGATAAAGGAGCATTTAAACAGAGATGCTGATTGGCTGGCCTTAAGATTTCCTAAATCCTTTCAGCTGACATCATGTGATTGACTGACTGCTAGGATTAATCTGGTATTTGAGAGAGCCTGGAATATGGTATTTTTGTAGTATTACAACATTTCTGAACATTTCTGAATGCAAACTCAGGCTGGGGGTAACATTTACTGGGGTCAAATCCACCTTCATTTTTGGCTGATACTTCAGGTGACATGTGAGTAACACTGGAGAATAGCAATATGGGTAGGTGAAAATGACAGGAAGGCACTGACATCCCTGTACATAAATGTGGAAAAGGGGTCATTTTGGCGGGACTTTATGGGTGCCAGAGAGAAAAAAGTAAAAAAATAAATAAATAAACAATTTCAATTCATAATGGGTATAAAAGATTACAAAGTTTTTTATTATTACATATAAGACATGATAGAAAGTTTAGTAAAGGTTATGTGCACATGTACAAAGATACATCTAAAATTGAAAACAGATGACAAAATATTATCACTCGAAAAGAACAGTAGAGTGATTGTCCCGACATGACATGTTTCGCCACTCTGGGCTCATCAGGGGATATTTTAAAGACTATTAGATGTAACACTGCATAGAACCAAAACAAAACAAATTAAAACCATTGCATGGACTGAAAGTACAATGCAGAAAATAAAGTTAGAGTGGTAATGATACAATGATACGAGTGATTATATTTTGTCATCTGCTTTCAATTTTAGATGTATCTTTGTACATGTGCACATAACCTTTATCTTTCTATCATGTCTTATATGTAATAATAAAAAAACTTTGTAATCTTTTATACCCATTAGTGATGGACGAACTTCCAACGGGATGTTTCGCGGACGCGAAACGCGAACGCGGCCGATAGTTCGCGAACCGTAACGTTCGCGGTGGGCCCCATTGACTTCAATGGGAGGCGAACTTTACATACCTACAGGTCAAATTTGCAGCCACAAAATAATTACTAGCTGTGCACACATAGTCTCACCACATGGCCAATGGCATAACACATGTATGAGGTGAATCTGAGATCGACAACTACAAGCATTCTTTTTTTATATGTGAAATTGTGACAATTCAGGACTGTGGAGCACATGAAGGCAATGGAGGTGAGGGAAGGTCAGGGTAGGCAAAGAAGAGGGTGCAGGAGATGATCACCAGCAGCGTGACATAGAGCAATGACACCTGCACGTGATAGAGTGATCTGACACCAGCTCCGTGATATAGAGCACTGACACCTGCACCGTGATAGAGTGATCTGACACCAGCACCGTGATAGAAAGAACTGACATCAGCAGCGTGACATACAGCAATGACACCTGCACCGTGATAGAGTGATCTAACACCAGCACCGTGATAGAGAGCACTGACATCAGCAGCGTGACATAAAGCACTGACACCAGCACCCTGATATACAGCACTGACACCTGCACCGTAAGCATCCCCAGGAGTAAGTCAGCATAGCACAGGGATGGTGGGAGCCCCTCATAATGAGCATAGCACAGGGATGGTGGGAGCCCCTCATAATATGCACAGCAGAGGTACAGCCCCAGGAGTAAGTCAGCATAGAACAGGGATGGTGGGAGCCCCTCATAATAAGCAGCCCCAGGAGGAAGTCAGCATAGCACAGGGATGGTGGGAGCCCCTCATAATGAGCATAGCACAGGGATGGTGGGAGCCCCTCATAATATGCACAGCAGAGGTACAGCCCCAGGAGGAAGTCAGCACAGCACAGGGATGGTGGGAGCCCCTCATAATAAGCAGCCCCAGGAGGAAGTCAAGTATGTGCAAGTATTTTATACGTGTATTACACAACTATATACTGCACACCAAATAGTACACCTATACCAGTCCTTAAGGACCTTTGTGGAACTAGTAGGTTGTGATTAGCAGACTGTACCTCACTCAACCCTATATACTGTAGTACACTATACCTTACCAGTCCTTATAAGGACCTTTGTGGAACTAGTAGGTTGTGATTAGCAGACTGTACCTCAGTCCCTATACTGATAAAGGACTGCTGCAGAATAGGGCAGCAGTCAGCAGTAGTGCACCTCAACCCTATATATTGTGGACCTATACCAGTCCTTAAGGATTAGCAGACTGTACCTCACTCAACCCTATATACTCTCGTACGCTATACCTTACCAGTCCTTAGAAGGACCTTTGTGGAAATAGTAGGCTGTGATTAGCAGACTGTACCTCAGTCCCTATACTCATAAAGGACTACTGCAGCAGAAGGGCAGCATTCAGCAGTAGTGCACCTCAACCCTATATATTGTGGACCTATACCAGTCCTTTAGGATTAGCAGACTGTACCTCACTCAACCCTATATACTGTAGTACACTATACCTTACCAGTCCTTAGAAGGACCTTTGTGGAACTAGTAGGTTGTGATTAGCAGACTGTACCTCAGTCCCTATACTCATAAAGGACTACTGCAGCAGAAGGGCAGCAGTCAGCAGTAGTGCACCTCAACCCTATATATTGTGGACCTATACCAGTCCTTAAGGATTAGCAGACTGTACCTCACTCAACCCTATATACTGTAGTACGCTATACCTTACCAGTCCTTAGAAGGACCTGACGGGGAAATAGTGGCGACAGCAAGTGTGTGTGTGTGTGTGTGTGTTTTAACACCCTGAGAGCAACAGACCACCACAGCAGGCTGAGGAAAGTAGAAAGCATCGAATCTGCAATGCATTCTTTGTCTCCAAAAAGGTAGTTACTCAGTATCACCCAGGGCCGCCATCAGGGGGGTACAGCCGTTACAACTTTAAGGGCCCCTTAGGGGCCAAGGTGCCTGCCCGGGCCATAAGAAGTCAGGACGGGTGAAGGGGAGCACAGAAACGATCTCACAGCGTGTGCTCTGTGGCATTGAGCTCAGACATTGAGCTCTTTACTGCCTACTATGTGCATGTGCACTCCTCGTATACTGGCCTTTTCCTGTGTCAGCAACATCTGGCAGATGGCAGGTTTATTTGCAGGAGGTTTGCAAAATAAAAACAAACAGTAAATTAAATCCTTGCCGTCCGGCGCTAACTAAACAAATAGTCACGCGAGAGAGGGCATCTGCGTTATTTTGGAAATTTCCCGGCCTGTGCTCCACCTTAAACCCGAAAGGGCTGTAAAGCCAGGAACCACCTTGTCACATGGCCATTTTTCTCCCTGTTGTCACACATCCACTTTAGGGGAGCATGGTCGGTGACCAGTTTAAATGACCTCCCCAGTAAGTAATACCTTTTGGAGTCTAAGGCCCATTTAATGATGAGATACTCCTTTTCTACGATGGCATAGTTTTTTTCTTGCTTGTTCAGCTTCCGGCTCAAGTATACAACTGGGTGCTCCTCACCATCCCTGTTCTGTGACAGTACAGCCACTAGGCCCACCTCAGAAGCATCTGTCTGTACGACAAACTCCTTGCTGAAGTCCGGGGCCACTAGTACGGGTAACCCACAAAGGGCCTGCTTTAAATTCTGAAATGCCTCTTTGGCTTCGGGATTCCACTTGACCATGACTAACCCTCTACCCTTCGTCAGGTCGGTCAGAGGAGTGGCCATAGTGGCAAAGTTGGGTATGAACCATCTATAATAGCCTGTAATGCCTAGGAAGGCCCTAACTTGTTTTTTTATTGATCGGTTGGGGCCATTTTTGGATTGCCTCAACCTTATTGGTCTGCGGTTTGACCACTCCCCGGCAAATAATGTACCCAAGGTATTTGGTCTCCTCCAGACCTATGGCACACTTTTTTGGGTTAGCCGTAAGACCCGCTTCCCTAAGGGAATCTATCACCACTTGTACACGGAGCAGGTGCAAATTCCCAATCTGGGCTGTGGATGACTACATCGTCCAAATATGCAGCTGCATACAGGTGATGAGGTCTCAAGGCTTTGTCCATCATTCGCTGGAATGAAGTAGGGGCTCCGTGCAGACCAAAGGGCATTTGCTTTTACTGAAACAAGCTCCCAGGAGTGGAAAAGGCGGTCTTCTCCTTGGCCGATTCAATTAGCAGTATTTGCCAATAGCCTTTCATTAGGTCGAGGTTCGTTATGTAGCGAGCCTGTCCTAACCTGTCCATGAGTTTGTCGACCTGGGGCATCGGGTACACATCAAACTTGGACACACTGTTGAGTTTCCTGAAGTCATTACAAAACCTGATAGTACCATCAGGTTTTGGGCCCAGCACTATGGGGCTCGACCTCTCACTGTGGGAATCTTCTATTACGTCCAACTCTAACATATTTTTTATTTCCTTTGTGACTGCCTCTCGTCTGGCCTCTGGGATTGTATGTGGTTTTACATTTGGTTCCGTCACTGTCATGTTTGATCATGTTGGTCAGCCTGGGTAAGGAGGAGAGTCTCTTTTTTTATGCACAAATGCCCTAACGTCACTTTGTTGTGCCATGGACAAGGTATCTGTTATGGGGCCGTCAGGTGTCACTGAAACCCAGTCTGTTAGAGGCATGGACATGGCCAGTAAAGTCTCCCTGTCCTTCCAGGGCTTTAAGAGATTCACATGGTAATCGAGGAGACATGCTCTATGATGCTTCTATATGGGGTGGTATCCCCTTCCCACATTTCTTTGGTGACATCTAGCAGCCCCCTGGGATGTCTACCACACAAAAGCTCAAAGGGGGAATAGCCTGTGGATGCCTGCGGAACCAAATGACAAACATGAGATATGGTAGCAAAAAATCACAGTTTCTCCCATCTTTGTTGTCTACCTTTTTCAGCATACTTTTCAAAGTTTTATTAAATCTTTCAACCAGACCATCCGTTTGGGGGTGGTAGACAGAGGTACAGAGATGGGAGATTTTGTATAGTCTACACAGTTCATTGGTAACTCTAGACATAAATGAGGTGCCCTGATCTGTTAAGATCTCTTTTGGGATCCCTATTTGACAATACAACTGAACCAATTACTTGGCGATAGCCTTAGCAGAGGTGTTGCACAAGAGTAGGGCCTCAGGATTGCTCTTTGCATAGTCTAGGATCACCAGAATATGATGGTGACCCCGGGCAGATTTCACAACCAGGTCCATGGCAATCCTCTCAAAGGCGACCTTGATTATTGGTAGAGGGACAAGAGGGCTGCGAAAATGGGGCAACGGTGCGGATATTTGACACGATTCGCAGTACTCCTTCACATCTGCATGCAACCCGGGCCAGAAAAACCTCTGGGTGATTCTCTCCCTGTTCTTTTTTCAATACCGAGATATCCTCCCATTACATGACCATGGGCAAAGTCTAGCACCACCCTACGGAAGGGTTTGGGAACCAATAGCTGTTCTACCTCGTCCTCTCCATGTTTTATCACTCGATACAATAAATTATTTTTAACGGCCATGTAGGGGAAAGACACCACCCAATCAGTATCCACTGGTTCCCCGTCCAACATCTTAACATTTTCCCTAGCTCTCATGAGGGTGGTCTCTCGCAGTTGCTCAGTACAGAATTCCTCTCTCTTGATCTCTAAGTTGAGTATGACATTTTGGTTACTCTCAATGTAAGGGTCAGAGGGGGTCTCCTGTTTGTTGCCCTCAGGCTGAGAGCTAGCTTCTAGGTCCTCTGGCTCCCCAGCCATGACAGGGAAAGGAAAAGGATCTCCGGCTTCCTCAATCCCACCAACACTATTCCCTTCCCTTTGGCAAAAAGGGTCTGGTGAGAGTTCCCGTGCTTCCCCAGCAGGGGGAGCTCTATCTACCAACCTCCCCTTGCTCTCCCATGAATTCCAAAAATGGGGAAAATCTCTCCCCACTAAAGCTTCATGAAGCAGTGAAGGTACCCCCACTGAGTGTGTTACACTGCCCCAAGGAGTATCAACCTCAATCACCATTGTCTGTTAGTCCCCAGTGTCCCCATGGATGAAAATTGCCCCAATAGTACTGGTATGTAGTTTTTTGAGGTTCACACAATCATTCCTGACTAGAGTCACCACACTACCAGAGTTTGAATACAGAGGGTTCACCACAAGATGTAAACCATTGGTGAGCCTCAAAAACAGGAAGTCCAGATTAGAGTTTGCCAAACAACATCTAAAAAAGCCTTCACAGTTCTGGAACAACATCCTATGCTCATGATCCAAAGCATACCAACTCATCAGTCAAGCATGGTGGTGGCAGTGTCATGGTGTGAGCATGTATGGCTGCCAATGGAACTGGTTCTCTTGTATTTATTGATGATGTGACTGCTGACAAAAGCAGCAGGATGAATTCTGAAGTGTTTCTGGCAATATTATCTGCTCATATTCAGCAAAATGCTTCAGAACTCATTGGACGGCGCTTCACAGTGCAAATGGACAATGACCCAAAGCATACTGAAAAAGCAACCAAAGAGTTTTTTAAAGGAAAGAAGTGGAATGTTATGCAATGGCCAAGTCAATCACCTGACCTGAAACCAATTTAGCGTGCATTTCACTTGCTGAAGAGAAAACTGAAGGGAAAATGCCCCAAGAACAAGCAGCAACTGAAGACAGTTGCAGTAGAGGCCTGGCAAAGCATCATCAGGGATAAAACCCAGCGTCTGGTGATGTCTTTGCAATCCATAATTGTAATTGACTGCAAAGGTGTTAGAAAAGTTTTAAATGTTTATTGTGTGACTATTAGAAAAACAATAGTCCTGAGACTGATTTGTTAAAAAGCTTACTTCTGAGCACATTATTGTATTAACTCATTGTATTGTTTTGTCCTAATTAACTCCATAGTAAGTAGGATGATTAGATTTAACTAAATATGATAGCCTAAGAATGTACAGGAAACATAGCTAAAAGAATAAAGGTACCAGTTCGTACCATGACAACTTAATTTATGTTTCCTCAGCCAATAGAAGCACAGAGATGTTATTCTTATGGGGTATGTGAGGGCGTAACACAGTCTTTTGGCAGACATTTTTTCTTCAGCTTTCGTGCTGTAAGCATGTCTCTCTGTTGTGGGCCACATCAGAAATAAATTTTCCTGCTTCTCAAGAACACCTGAAGTTTTTTTACTGATCACAAGGGAAATTCCTAACATTTTTGGTCTTTCGAGCCGGGAGCAACACGCTGGTTTTCAGATCAGACGGCCCGACAACACTTCGGTGAGTATTGGACTTTGAAGCTCACCGAACGCTTACAAGTCCCCCCAATCAATGTTATTTGGTGAAAAAGGGGCGGGGCCATAGATCTGAATTCCACTGTCTGTTTCCGAACCTTGTGTGATTCAGTCCAGGTGTTTGAGAGGTAAGATAATTTAAATTATTCTTAATTCTTTCTGAGTCTTTTCTTCTCTTTCTCTTGCTTCTGGTTTAATGTGTTGTAATTGCCGACACTGGTATTGATCGTATAATATCTAGATGATCCAGTGCTCGTAGACAGAGACACTTGGGGACGTTGTCTAAGGTAAAAAATTACGTCGCCCGCTGTCCGGACAGATAACAAAAAGATTTGAGGTATACCAAATGTCAGAGGTTGAATGCCTGACTATTTTAAGCGCTGTTTAGTTAAGTGATCTACAAAGATCGCAAGGCTATCTTTTTTCTGTGTGTGTTTACTTATCTTTGTTCATGTTTAACCCTTTTTGATTCTCTTGATAGTGTGGGGAGTGCTGATGTTTTTTTCTCTTGTATTGACATGTTTTTTGTGCTGCATATTTCTAAGCAGATAAGAAATCATTCTTCACCTAAGCACTGCACTCCCCCTCCCCCTCCCCTCATGGAAGGATGTTTTCTGCAAGAAGTTGTAAAAGTTAACCCTTGATTAGCTATGACAATACAGAAGGGTTATATTGTAAATATTGAAACTTAGCAAAAAAGAAAAAGAAGGTAGATGGCATTTTGGAGTAAATAGAATGTTGTAGAATTATCAGATGGCTTGATGAATGTGAAAAGAAATGAATAAAAAGGCTGAGGATGTTTTCATTGCTATGAAGGTCAAGAAGCTGTTTCTCAGAAACAAGAAAATGCAGATTGCCTGACAGAGGTTAATTTGTGCATCTGTGAAAATATTAGGACTTTTGGTGGGAAAAAGAGTTTGAAAAATAGTCTTAAAGTAAATATTTATATTGGATTGGAGTTATTTTTAGAATTCATAGACTTTCAACTGTGAAGTGTTAATGATGCAATGTTGTTTATATTTGGGTACATTTATAAGTCAAAAGGCTAAGTTCTGAATCAGAATACTAAAAAAAATTTAAAAGAAAGAGTTCTACTTTGGGGCCCTGTGGATAAGTTTAAAATGTCAGGACCCAAAGTTCAAAAAAGGTATGGGTTGGAAATGGCGAGTATTGGTTTCAGCATGCTAAAATTAGGGTAGAAGGAAAAAGAACAAAGGAAAAATGCCAAGCCCAATTGCCCCTAGTGGACAAAGAGGATGATCTCATCTGCTACACCCAGAGACCACCTCCCTATAATGGTCCTCCCCCTCAGGTGCAAGTAACTGCCCAGAGTAACACCTTCCCTGTGACATCCACCCCTGTCAAAGGAACCGCCTCTGAACAAAACCCCAATTCCACTTCCTCAATCTCTCCAGACAGTAGTTCAGTCCTGGAGATGAACAGATCGATCCTTGAAACATTAACTGACGCCATAACTCATGTACTAGGTGCCCCAGCAGGAGCCAAGAGACTAAGTAAACCTCCTATTAGGTATGGTGTGGAGGACGGTGAGGAATACCCCTGCGCCCCAGAAAATGCACAGGGACGGGGGGATCCATTGCCTCCAGAAAGCCCAGACTTAGGAAACAGGTTGACTGCCCTACTGAACAGATGCCAGCCTAGATGGGTACAACGGACTGATTGGCAAAAAAATAAATAAATATGACAGTACAAGAAGACAAAGAAAGTGTCAGTGACTACCTAAATAAATTACGAGAGATTTTTAGAGTGTTCTCCGGGCTCCCCCGAAGCTGAAGATGTGTATAGTGCATATCAGCAACAGCTAAAGATTGCTTTTTTAAATGGATTGAAACAGGATCATAAGGATTACATTGTTAAAAACATGGTTACTTACCGAACTGCATCAGTTTTAGATGTTTTACAATATGCTAAGCATTCTGAGAAGTATTTGAAAGCAAAAAAGAATGTGAAAGTAAAGGTTCTTATGCAAGGAGATGAAGGAGAGGAGGATGCAGAAGAGTACACTGCTGAGGCAGAACCAGAGGGGTCTCATAGAGGAAGGATTACTCTACAGAAATAGACAGTGCAACGAGAGTACTTCCACCCTGTGTACAAGCACTGGTAGCATCAGCGGTGTAGTGGTTAGCACTCTCGCCTAGCAGTGAAGGGGGTCACTGGTTCGAATCCCAATCATGACGCTGCCTGCCTGGAGTTTGCATGTACTCCCTGTGCCTGCGTGGATTTCCTCCGGGTGCTCTGGTTTCCTCCCGCACTCCGGGGACATGCAGGTGGGTTGATTGGCTTCTGTCCCGGTTTGGCCCTGGTATATGAATGGGGATGTTGGATCCTTGGGGGTGGAGAACGATGTGGGTGTACAGGGGTAGGGGCTAGACACTCACTCAGGCTGAACCGGATGGACTGGTGTCTTTATTCAACTTTACTAACTGAAAAGGTACCACATGCAGTGTTTGTTATCCTGTTACAGCAAAAGAATATCACATTTGAGCCCAGCACGACACCTTTCCTGTATGACAATACTCTTGACACAACCTCACTTAACAATACAGAGGTGTACTACATTAAACCCATCCACGCTACTACCACTTCCTACTGACGGTATAAACATGACTGCACTGTTGCCATCACTGAAAAGGTACTGCCACGAAGTGATCTGAAAGATGTACCATTATCTAACCCTGACATGATACTTTTTGTTGATGGTTCTAGTAAGAAAAATCCAGATGGCACAAATGCAACAGGATATGCAGTAGTGACACAGGATGAGATTTTGGAAGCGGGGCCACTACCAAAACATTATTCAGCACAAGTTGCAGAACTTGTAGCACTGACAAGAGCATGTATACTGTCAGAAGGAAATCTGTAACCATATATACTGACAGTCAATATGCCTTTTCAACAGTGCATGTTTTTGCACAACAATGGAAAAACAGGGGGATGGCCACCTCCAGTGGTAAACCAATTTCACATACGGACTTCATTTTAGAACTCCTAGATGCAATACAGTTACCAAAAAAGCTTGCAATCTGTAAATGTCAAGCACACACAAAATATACGGACCCCATCTCAAAGGGAAATAAAAGGGCAGATGAAGCTGCACATAAAATAATGACGAGAAATCATAGTGATAGATCATACAGTCCTTACTGATATGCAGCAAAATGCCCCCCCCAGGGAAAACAATATTGGAAAACAAAGGGTTGCACAATAATTGATGACATTTACACATCACCTGAAGGGAAACCGGTATTACCAAAATCTTTATTTAGGTATGCAGCAGTATTGACACATGGAGTAACGCATGTGTCAAACAGGGGGATGACTGAGATGTTAAATAAAGTATGTACAGCCTATGGATTCACAAATTACTAAAAAAACTTTTTGCTCTCAATTAGTGATGGCCGAACGGTTCGCCCGGCGGTCGTTTCGCGGCGAATTTCCGACATTCGCGGTCCGCACGTTCGAACGCCTTTTTCCGTCGTTCGCCGCGGCGGACTTACGTGTTTAATGTATACAAGAACTTTAACCTTTGGTGACACGTTTATCATGTGATACAGGACAGCCAATTGAGACATGACAGCACATGGACACTTGTACATTCCCCCTAACCTATAAATACACCCGATCCGGTGGCCATTTTACATTCTTTCTTCTGTTAAGATAGGGACAGGTTCCTGTGTGGAGTAGGGAGAGATAAACCACTAGCTATTTGGTACACAAAAGTTCTTTTCAGGACTGGTATAGGTGTTAGGTGTTGATAGGTTTGCTGTGCTGCTGATTCTTGCAGCAGCCTGAGTGTCTTTTGTTAGTTTAGAGAAAGGGAAAGGACGGTGTATGCTACAGGGACAGCCAGATTAGTCTTTCATCATCATCATCATCATCATCATCATTAGCTGTTACTATCAAGGTCCACAAAAGAGCTGTTCCAGTAACCACTAATCGTTCTCTTTTTTTGCCAATTTGTATAGGGACAGGAAGGAAGCAGTGTTGTCAGGCAGTGAGGGTAATTTTAAAGACTTGCTGTTATTATTAGTTCCACAAAGGTTCTTTTCAGGACTGGTATCAGTGGTACAGTAATAGGCTTGTACATGTATAATATTCTTTCTTCCAAATATAGAAAGGATATTATACTTGACTGCTGCCCTTCTGCTGCAGTCTGCTAAACATTCACAACTCACTTGTTCCACAAAAGTTCTTATAAGGACTGGTAACTTGGTATAGGGTGCTACGGTACATAGGCTTGAGTGCGGTACAGTCTGCTGTTCTGTAAGGACCGCTATCGGTCCACAATAGATAGGGTTGACGTGCACCACTGCTGACCGCTGCCCTATACTGCAGCAGTCCTTCAGCGGTATAGGGACTGACGTACAGTCTGCTAATCACTAACACACAACCTGCTTGTTCCACAAAAGTTCTTATAAGGACTGGTAACTTGGTATAGGGTGCTACGGTACATAGGCTTGAGTGCGGTACAGTCTGCTGTTCTGTAAGGACCGCTATCGGTCCACAATAGATAGGGTTGACGTGCACCACTGCTGACCGCTGCCCTATACTGCAGCAGTCCTTCAGCGGTATAGGGACTGACGTACAGTCTGCTAAACACTAATACACAACCTGCTTGGTCCACAAAAGTTCTTATAAGGACTGGTAACTTGGTATAGGGTGCTACGGTACATAGGCTTGAGTGCGGTACAGTCTGCTGTTCTGTAAGGACCGCTATCGGTCCACAATAGATAGGGTTGACGTGCACCACTGCTGACCGCTGCCCTATACTGCAGCAGTCCTTCAGCGGTATAGGGACTGACGTACAGTCTGCTAAACACTAATACACAACCTGCTTGGTCCACAAAAGTTCTTATAAGGACTGGTAACTTGGTATAGGGTGCTACGGTACATAGGCTTGAGTGCGGTACAGTCTGCTGTTCTGTAAGGACCGCTATCGGTCCACAATAGATAGGGTTGACGTGCACCACTGCTGACCGCTCACCTATACTGCAGCAGTCCTTCAGCGGTATAGGGACTGACGTACAGTCTGCTAAACACTAATACACAACCTGCTTGGTCCACAAAAGTTCTTATAAGGACTGGTAACTTGGTATAGGGTGCTACGGTACATAGGCTTGAGTGCGGTACAGTCTGCTGTTCTGTAAGGACCGCTATCGGTCCACAATAGATAGGGTTGACGTGCACCACTGCTGACCGCTCACCTATACTGCAGCAGTCCTTCAGCGGTATAGGGACTGACGTACAGTCTGCTAATCACTAACACACAACCTGCTTGTTCCACAAAAGTTCTTATAAGGACTGGTAACTTGGTATAGGGTGCTACGGTACATAGGCTTGAGTGCGGTACAGTCTGCTGTTCTGTAAGGACCGCTATCGGTCCACAATAGATAGGGTTGACGTGCACCACTGCTGACCGCTGCCCTATACTGCAGCAGTCCTTCAGCGGTATAGGGACTGACGTACAGTCTGCTAAACACTAACACACAACCTGCTTGGTCCACAAAAGTTCTTATAAGGACTGGTAACTTGGTATAGGGTGCTACGGTACATAGGCTTGAGTGCGGTACAGTCTGCTGTTCTGTAAGGACCGCTATCGGTCCACAATAGATAGGGTTGACGTGCACCACTGCTGACCGCTGCCCTATACTGCAGCAGTCCTTCAGCGGTATAGGGACTGACGTACAGTCTGCTAAACACTAATACACAACCTGCTTGGTCCACAAAAGTTCTTATAAGGACTGGTAACTTGGTATAGGGTGCTACGGTACATAGGCTTGAGTGCGGTACAGTCTGCTGTTCTGTAAGGACCGCTATCGGTCCACAATAGATAGGGTTGACGTGCACCACTGCTGACCGCTGCCCTATACTGCAGCAGTCCTTCAGCGGTATAGGGACTGACGTACAGTCTGCTAAACACTAATACACAACCTGCTTGGTCCACAAAAGTTCTTATAAGGACTGGTAACTTGGTATAGGGTGCTACGGTACATAGGCTTGAGTGCGGTACAGTCTGCTGTTCTGTAAGGACCGCTATCGGTCCACAATAGATAGGGTTGACGTGCACCACTGCTGACCGCTGCCCTATACTGCAGCAGTCCTTCAGCGGTATAGGGACTGACGTACAGTCTGCTAAACACTAATACACAACCTGCTTGGTCCACAAAAGTTCTTATAAGGACTGGTAACTTGGTATAGGGTGCTACGGTACATAGGCTTGAGTGCGGTACAGTCTGCTGTTCTGTAAGGACCGCTATCGGTCCACAATAGATAGGGTTGACGTGCACCACTGCTGACCGCTCACCTATACTGCAGCAGTCCTTCAGCGGTATAGGGACTGACGTACAGTCTGCTAATCACTAACACACAACCTGCTTGTTCCACAAAAGTTCTTATAAGGACTGGTAACTTGGTATAGGGTGCTACGGTACATAGGCTTGAGTGCGGTACAGTCTGCTGTTCTGTAAGGACCGCTATCGGTCCACAATAGATAGGGTTGACGTGCACCACTGCTGACCGCTGCCCTATACTGCAGCAGTCCTTCAGCGGTATAGGGACTGACGTACAGTCTGCTAAACACTAACACACAACCTGCTTGGTCCACAAAAGTTCTTATAAGGACTGGTAACTTGGTATAGGGTGCTACGGTACATAGGCTTGAGTGCGGTACAGTCTGCTGTTCTGTAAGGACCGCTATCGGTCCACAATAGATAGGGTTGACGTGCACCACTGCTGACCGCTGCCCTATACTGCAGCAGTCCTTCAGCGGTATAGGGACTGACGTACAGTCTGCTAAACACTAATACACAACCTGCTTGGTCCACAAAAGTTCTTATAAGGACTGGTAACTTGGTATAGGGTGCTACGGTACATAGGCTTGAGTGCGGTACAGTCTGCTGTTCTGTAAGGACCGCTATCGGTCCACAATAGATAGGGTTGACGTGCACCACTGCTGACCGCTCACCTATACTGCAGCAGTCCTTCAGCGGTATAGGGACTGACGTACAGTCTGCTAATCACTAACACACAACCTGCTTGTTCCACAAAAGTTCTTATAAGGACTGGTAACTTGGTATAGGGTGCTACGGTACATAGGCTTGAGTGCGGTACAGTCTGCTGTTCTGTAAGGACCGCTATCGGTCCACAATAGATAGGGTTGACGTGCACCACTGCTGACCGCTGCCCTATACTGCAGCAGTCCTTCAGCGGTATAGGGACTGACGTACAGTCTGCTAAACACTAATACACAACCTGCTTGGTCCACAAAAGTTCTTATAAGGACTGGTAACTTGGTATAGGGTGCTACGGTACATAGGCTTGAGTGCGGTACAGTCTGCTGTTCTGTAAGGACCGCTATCGGTCCACAATAGATAGGGTTGACGTGCACCACTGCTGACCGCTCACCTATACTGCAGCAGTCCTTCAGCGGTATAGGGACTGACGTACAGTCTGCTAATCACTAACACACAACCTGCTTGTTCCACAAAAGTTCTTATAAGGACTGGTAACTTGGTATAGGGTGCTACGGTACATAGGCTTGAGTGCGGTACAGTCTGCTGTTCTGTAAGGACCGCTATCGGTCCACAATAGATAGGGTTGACGTGCACCACTGCTGACCGCTGCCCTATACTGCAGCAGTCCTTCAGCGGTATAGGGACTGACGTACAGTCTGCTAAACACTAATACACAACCTGCTTGGTCCACAAAAGTTCTTATAAGGACTGGTAACTTGGTATAGGGTGCTACGGTACATAGGCTTGAGTGCGGTACAGTCTGCTGTTCTGTAAGGACCGCTATCGGTCCACAATAGATAGGGTTGACGTGCACCACTGCTGACCGCTGCCCTATACTGCAGCAGTCCTTCAGCGGTATAGGGACTGACGTACAGTCTGCTAAACACTAATACACAACCTGCTTGGTCCACAAAAGTTCTTATAAGGACTGGTAACTTGGTATAGGGTGCTACGGTACATAGGCTTGAGTGCGGTACAGTCTGCTGTTCTGTAAGGACCGCTATAGGTCCACAATAGATAGGGTTGACGTGCACCACTGCTGACCGCTCACCTATACTGCAGCAGTCCTTCAGCGGTATAGGGACTAAGAGTTTTGTCACAGGGTCATTTAAAAAATGACATGCAGAGGAAGAGGCAGGCCCTTCCGCAGGGGTGGTAGGGGTAGGGCAGGAGCAACAGGCTTGAGCCAAAGTGGGAAGTTGCAGAAGGTGCGTTCAATTACTTTAAAGGATGCACCAGACTTGGTTGAGTGGCTCGCTCAGCCTTACTCTTCTGCACCCTCCTCATCCTCTCGATCTGCACCCTCTTCTTCACTCTCTGCTATGTGCACCCCCAAAGACACTACCACCAACAACACGACCACCACCACCACCACCACATACCTTCCGCTTGAGTCACTGGAATTATTTTCCGATCCATATCAAGAGGACATTTCTGATGCGCAGCCACTCTTGGTATTGGATCAGGAAGAGGAGGTAGCAACAAGCGCTACTCAGCAGTCTGACGCCAGTACCCAGATCAGCCCAAGGAGGAGGTTGGTCCCCGGTGTTGCTGCCTACTCTACTTATAGCGGTGGGGAAGGTGACGTTGATGATGACGTGTCTAGTGATGTCACGTGGGTGCCCACAAGAGAGGAAGAGGAGGGGAGTTCAGAGGGAGATATGGACCAGCAGATAGGGAGGAGAAGCAGCAATGACTTACATTGCACAGCAGGGACAAAGCAGACTGCAAATGTATCAGGAGCGAGTCATCGACCATGTACGGTCACATCTGGCGCTCCCAGGACACCGGCACATGGCTCCGCAGTGTGGGCTTTTTTTAACGTGTCCGCTGCTGACAATAGCGTTGCCATCTGCAATCTTTGCAGTCAACGCGTTAGTCGCGGTAAGCCCAATACTCACCTAGGGACGACCGCCTTAAGAAGGCACATGAGCAGCCATCACCGAGCCCAGTGGGAGCAACGGAACACACAAAGCCACACTGCAGGCTCTCACCGTCCAGCCTCGTCTTCTACTTCTCCTTCTCCTCTCTCCTCACAATTGTCCTCCACTCCACCTTCCATCACGCCAAGCTCACATTTTTCTGCAAAAAGGCAGGCTTCCGTGGGCCTAATGTTTGAGCGTAAAAAAATGATGACGCCGGATAACCCTCTTGCCCAACGGTTGGCGGCTGGCTTGTCAGAACTCATAGCCCGCCAACTACTGCCATATAAACTGGTGGACTCGGAGGCCTTTCGCAAATTTGTGGCCATTGGAACACCACAATGGAAGGTCCCAGGAAGGAAGTATTTCTCAGAGAAGGGCATCCCAGAGCTATATGGCCATGTTCAGCGGCAAGTGAATGTATCTCTGGCACACAGTGTCGGTGCCAAGATACATCTGACCACAGACACGTGGTCTAGCAAACACGGGCAGGGAAGGTATATCAGTTTTACTGCCCACTGGGTGAACCTTCTGACGGCCGTCAAGCATGTAACCCGTGGCACCCGTGTAGATTTGGTTTTACCGCCACGGATTGCATGCAGGCCTGACTCTTCTTCTCCTCCTCCTACTCCATCCTCCTCCCTCTCCTCCTCAGCTGCCTCCTCCTTTTCCGCTGCTAGCGTCTCTTCCACTGCACCGCCCAAGCTCCCCAGAACCTATTCCACATGCCAGGTGAGACGTTGCCATGCCGTGCTGCGTCTGTTGTGCCTGGAAGCAAAGAGCCACACTGGCCCGGCACTCCTTTCAGCTTTGCGTTCACAGGCAGATGAGTGGCTAACACCGCTCAATTTGACAGTTGGTAAAGTGGTGTGTGACAACGGTGCCAATCTGCTTAGCGCATTGAAACAGGGCAAAATCACGCACGTGCCGTGCATGGCACACGTCTTAAACTTGGTCGTGCAGCGATTCCTTGTCAAATACCCTGGGGTCCAGGACATCTTGCGGCAGGCAAGGAAAATCTCGGCCCATTTCAGAAGATCTTACACGGCCATGGCTCGCCTTGCTGACATTCAGCGGCGACACCATCTGCCGGTCAGACGTCTTATTTGCGATTGCCCGACGCGATGGAACTCAACCTTCTATATGCTTGATAGGCTGCTCCAGCAGAAACGTGCAGTTAACGTCTACCTGTATGAACTCTGCGAAAGAAACGGTTCTGGGGAGCTGGGTTTTTTTTCACCGCGCCAGTGGCTGCTCATGCGCGACACATGCAGACTTCTGCGGCCATTTGAGGAGATCACCAAACTGGTCAGTCGCAGCCATGGCGCCATCAGTGACATGGTACCTTATGCCTTCTTTCTGGAGCGTGCATTGCGTCGTGTCATTGATCAGGCTGTGGAGGAGCAGGAGCGGGAAGATGAGGAAGTCGCAATGCTGGATGAATTCCCAGGGGGGGCTACTCTATCTGAGACAAGTCAACAACAGGAGTCTGATGAGGAGTCAGAGGAGGATGGTGCCGGGGCGGATGAGCAGGAGCAAGAAGAGCATGCTTTAAACCTTTCTGGGATCCCTGTTGTGCGAGGATGGGGAGAGGAGAATGAAGAGGACGACATTATCCTGGATGATGAGCAGGAGCCAGGCCACCACACCGCTTCCACTTTAGTGCAAATGGGGGCCTTCATGCTCCAGTGTTTTAATAGGGACCCCCGTATAAAAAGCATGAGGGTCAAGGACCAGTACTGGGTGGCAACGTACTTAGACCCCCGGTACAAACACAAAATGGCGGAAATGTTACCGCCGTCGCAGAGGGCTGTCAGAATGCAGCACTTCCAGGCCTTGCTTCGAGAAATGCTGCATTCTGCTTTTGCGTGCGCTGGCAGAGGAGCAATTCCCACTCCCAGAGAAGGATTTGCGGGTACCAATCCAACAGCGCCTGCAAGAAGAGGCCGGTTTGAAGATGTGTTGGTGACTTCGGATATGAGGTCATTCTTTCAGCCGACCCATCGACAGGTGTCATCCGGATCCAGCATCAGGGAACGCCTAGACCGTCAGGTGTCCGACTACATTGGGTTAACGGCCGATGTGGACGCTCTGAGGAGTGATGAACCCCTAGACTACTGGGTGGGCAGGCTTGACCTCTGGCCAGAGCTTGCCCAATTTGCAATCGAACTGTTGGCTTGCCCCTCATCCAGTGTCCTGTCCGAAAGGACGTTCAGCGCAGCAGGGGGGATTGTGACCGATAAGCGTACTCGCCTAGCTCACCACAGTGTTAACTACCTCACATTTCTAAAAATGAATGAGGCATGGATCTCGGAGGAATTCAACACATGTGATCAGTAGACCATGTATATGTCTATAAACAATTTTTGGAATCAAGCACACAGACCTTCTTAATTCATTTGGCTCACTTCCCTGACCCAAAAAAGCACACCGTACTATATGCCCCTACCCTCCTCTTTGAAGAGGTTGAGCGGTGTCATATTTCTACTGGGGCTGCTTATTATGAGGGGTTCCCACCATCCCTGTGCTGTGCTGACTTCCTCCTGGGTGTTCTTATTATGAGGGGCTCCCACCATCCCTGTGCTGTGCTGACTTCCTCCTGGGGGTTCTTATTATGAGGGGATCACACCATCCCTGTGCTGTGCTGACTTCCTCCTGGGGCTGCTTACGGTGCTGCTGTCAGCGCTGTATGTCACGGAGCTGCTGTCAGCGCTGTATGTCACGGAGCTGCTGTCAGCGCTGTATGTCACGGAGCTGCTGTCAGCGCTGTATGTCACGGAGCTGCTGTCAGCGCTGTATGTCACGGAGCTGCTGTCAGCGCTGTATGTCACGGAGCTGCTGTCAGCGCTGTATGTCACGGAGCTGCTGTCAGCGCTGTATGTCACGGAGCTGCTGTCAGCGCTGTATGTCACGGAGCTGCTGTCAGCGCTGTATGTCACGGAGCTGCTGTCAGCGCTGTATGTCACGGTGCTGCTGTCAGCGCTGTATGTCACGGAGCTGCTGTCAGCGCTGTATGTCACGGAGCTGCTGTCAGTGCTGTATGTCACGGAGCTGCTGTCAGCGCTGTATGTCACGGAGCTGCTGTCAGCGCTGTATGTCACGGAGCTGCTGTCAGCGCTGTATGTCACGGTGCTGCTGTCAGCGCTGTATGTCACGGAGCTGCTGTCAGCGCTGTATGTCACGGAGCTGCTGTCAGCGCTGTATGTCACGGAGCTGCTGTCAGCGCTGTATGTCACGGAGCTGCTGTCAGCGCTGTATGTCACGGAGCTGCTGTCAGCGCTGTATGTCACGGTGCTGATGTCAGTGCTCTGTATTACGGTGCTGCTGTCAGTGCTCTGTATCTCCTGCACCCTCTTGTTTGCCTACCCTGGTCCCTGACCTTCCCTCTCCTCCATTGCCTTCATTAGCTCCATAGTCCTGAATTGTCAGAACAATTTCCCAAATAAAAAAAAAATGCTTGTAGTTATCGATCCCAAATTCACCTCATACATGTATTATGCTATTGTCCAGGTGGTGGGACTACGTGCTACCCCCTAATAATTACCCCGTGGCCGCAAATTCGACCTAAAGGTTTGCGAAATTCGCCTCCCATTGAAGTCAATGGAGCCCGCGGCGAACGGTCGTTTTCGCGAACGTTTGTGTCCGTTCGCGTTTCGCGTTCGCGAAACGTCCCGTCGGAAGTTCGTCCATCACTACTCTCAATGTCTTATATGTGCAAGACACAATGCTCAGGGAGGTATAAGACCACAGAAAGGGAAGTTCCCTACACCACAATATCCATTCCAACACATTTGCATGGATTTTATTGAATTAGACAAATGTGAAAGGAAGAAATATTGTTTGGTACCCAGGCACCCTGACCAAATGGGTGGAGATATTCCCGACAGGAAGTGCAGATGCACAGACTGTAGCCAAAGCATTACTAAGAGATATTATTCCTAGATTTGGAATCCCTGAAAGGATTTACAGTGATAATGGACCCCATTTTGTAATTAAAAAATATACAACATTTGATAGAAGTGATGAGAATTAAAGGGAAATACCATTGTGCCTATCATTCCCAATCAGCTGGATTGGTAGAAAGACATAATGGCATTCTAAAAAGCAAACTGAGAAAAGTTATGGAAGAAATAGGTAAAAATAATTGGATGTATTGCCTACTAGTAGCTGTGACCAGTATGTATATCACACCCCCAAAAGAAGATGAAAAGGTGTATGTGGGAGATTGGGTCTCAATAAAAAGTAATAAGAAAAAAAAACAGTGGTAACTCCCCAAGGTGGGATGGTCCTTTCAAAGTCCTTTTAACTACCCCTACTGTGATAAGGATTGCAGAGAGGTCTACCTGGATTCACCAGTCCCATTATAAAAACGTTTTACAGGCAGAGTAGGGCCAGTTGGCTACAAGAGGTCCAGAAAGTCCGGCTACAAAGGGAGGTCTCACACAAGGTGGGACTTGTCTCAAACCGGTGAAGTCTCCCTCCCCTTCCAACTCCCCTATCCTATCCGCTGGAACTCTGTAGCTGGTTAGGATGAAAGGGACAGTAATTATCCTTGGGTTACTGGTGACTCTAGGAGAGGCATCCATAAGAGGGGGTAGGCGCTATGGAAGAGTAGAGGAACCTTTGGATTGGGAAAGAACAGGAAAAGCATTAAATCTAACCTTTATAGAGGGAATAACTAGCACTATACTGGTAGACTTCTGTCAGATTGCAGATTGCGGGGATACAACTGGGGCTAGAGGACTTCTAGGGGCAGATAAATATATCTGCTGGCTCTGGAATAAGGTAGGATGTCAAGCATGGGATCAGGCCCTATGGACTACAGCGCATCAAGATTGGGGGTATAATCAACCAGGGGCTAAAAAGAGTGGTATAAAGGAGAGACTCGTAATCACAAAAGCGGCCAACTCCCCCTGCACAAATAGTAAGAACTGTAACCAACTATTAATAACATTAAAGGAGCCGAGGAAGGAAGATCAGCGGTTGTATTCCATGGGAGCATGGGTGTCAGGAACTGACCCCTCAGGAACATTTTTCCTTGAGGTATTACTACCTAATAAAATTAAACAACAGGAAAAAGTAGACTCAGAAGGGAAAGAAGTAGGCCATACTAAAATAGAACTTCTGAGTAAAACTATAAGATTCACTAACCTAACAATAGAAGATGCCATAGCTTTGGAGACGGGCGACCAAGGAAAAAATGAGTGGTTAGAATGGTTGAGGTACACGGTTAGAACTCTGAAAAAGGAAAACTGTTTAGTTTGTGCTGGAGCCAGACCACATTTAGCAACAGTTCCTTTTCCTCTAGATCACAATACAGATCCAGAAGGTTTAAAATGTATGTTGCAATTGTATAATAAGAGCTATAAACCTGAAGCAAATTCTACTTGTCACACATTGAGTTTGTTGTTTCCCCCAGTACAGAGACCTCAGATACCTCCAGCGGTTACCGCTTATCCGGGCAACTTTACTTGTTTTGCACTCCCAGGGAACCGTAGCGCGGTGGATCTTGGGTCACTACCCGATGACTACTGTGTGGAGAGGATTAACACGGACAACGGTGACTGGGTTGGACATGACATTCAGAGAGCTGATGTCTGGTGGATGTGTGGGGATAAGAAACTGCGAGCTAGACTACCGGCCAATGCCCAAGGGGATTGCGCTATGGTCCAGCTGGCTATGCCCCTGAGAATCCTGTCAGAATACCCGTGGACTAAGAGTCACCGACAGTATCGTAGGGACACCTCTCCCTTGGGGTCATTTGACTCTCAGATCTACATAGATGAGATTGGGGTTCCTCGCGGGGTGCCGGACGAGTTTAAAGCCAGGAATCAGGTGACAGCTGGGTTTGTGTCTCTTCTCTGGTGGGTGACTATAAATAAAAATGTTGACTGGATTAATTATATATATATTATAACCAACAACGATTTGTAAACTATACTAGGGATGCTGTGAAGGGACTAGCAGAACAGTTGGCCCCCACATCTCTAATGGCCTGGCAGAACCGAATGGCTTTAGATATGGTCTTAGCTGAAAGAGGAGGGTATGCAAAATGTTTGGTAGCATGTGTTGTACATTTATCCCCAACAATACAGCTCCTGGAGGGACCGTGACCAGAGCCTTGGAAGGACTGACTGCGCTATCGAATGAATTGGCGGAAAACTCAGGTATTAATGATCCATTCACAACTTGGCTTGAAGGATGGTTCGGTAAATGGACTGGATTTATCATATCATGTTTGATCTCAATCGCTGTGGCTTTGGCCGTTTTGGTTACTTGTGGATGCTGCTGCATTCCCTGTATTCGAGGACTTTCACAAAAACTCATTGAAACTGCAGTCTCAAGAACAATGTATCAAACCCTCTCTACCTCTGAGGAGACCTATGTGGACATTGAAGCTCAACTTAATGACATACAGTCCGAAAGTGTATAACACAGGGACTATCATCGAAATATGTGGAGATAAAATAGTCACACAAAGAGGAGGGAATGTTAGAAAAGTTTTAAATGTTTATTGTGTGACTATTAGAAAAACAATAGTCCTGAGACTGATTTGTTAAAAAGCTTACTTCTGAGCACATTATTGTATTAACTCATTGTATTGTTTTGTCCTAATTAACTCCATAGTAAGTAGGATGATTAGATTTAACTAAATATGATAGCCTAAGAATGTACAGGAAACATAGCTAAAAGAATAAAGGTACCAGTTCGTACCATGACAACTTAATTTATGTTTCCTCAGCCAATAGAAGCACAGAGATGTTATTCTTATGGGGTATGTGAGGGCGTAACACAGTCTTTTGGCAGACATTTTTTCTTCAGCTTTCGTGCTGTAAGCATGTCTCTCTGTTGTGGGCCACATCAGAAATAAATTTTCCTGCTTCTCAAGAACACCTGAAGTTTTTTTACTGATCACAAGGGAAATTCCTAACAAAAGGATTTGCAACCAAGTATTAAAAAGTGAAAGTTTGATGGATGATTGTTAATCAGGGAGGCCATGCAGCGTAGGTTATCTGAGGCATTCGGTCCGGACTCCTCTGGGTCACCAAGGACAACATGATCCGCAGCCACCTCCTCCCAGCCACGTACAAGTCCACAGGTTTCTTGGGACTATAAATCATCCCTAAAAGAATGCTGCTGATGCTGAGTGCCAAGCTCCACCTCCATGCTGACACAATCCTCCTCCTCCTCCTCTTCCCGTGCGATCGGCAGGCCAGCAGGAACACTGTCAGGATAAAGGGGGCCTTGAGAGTTAAGGAAAGGGAGTCCTCCTCTTCCTGCCTCTGTTCTGCCTCAAGTGCCCTGTCCATTATTCCACACAGCGTATTCTTCAACAGGTGGACAAGAGGTACAGTGTCACTGATGCATGCACTGTCACTGCTCACCATCCTCGTGACCTCCTCAAATGGTTGACAAGACAGTGCATGCATCCATGATCATGGCCCACTGGCGTGGGAAAAGAAAAACAAGCTCCCCTGACCCTGTCCTGGTGCCGTAGTCACACAGGTAATCATTGATGGCCCTCTGCTGCGTGTGCAGTCACTGCAGCATGGCCAATGTTTAATTCAACCTGGTGGGCGGTTCTTGGGCAAGTTCAATTCCTTTTGGAGCTCAGCCAGCCGAGCACTGGCATTATATGACCGGTGGAAATGCACACAGACTTTCCTGGCCTGCCTCAGGACATCCTGTAAGCCCGTTTACCTGCCCAAGAACTGCTGCAGCACCAAGTTAAGGATGTGAGCCACACAGAACACACGGGTAAGTTGTCCCTATTGGAGGACGGAGAGGAGGTTGGTGCCATTGTCACAAACCACCATTCCTGGCTTAAGCTGGCATGGCGTCAACCACCTCTCAGCCTGCCCTTGCAGAGCTGACAGAATATCTGCCCCAGTGTGGCTCATGTCCCCGAAGCACACCAGCGCAAGCACGACATGGCATCTTTTTGCCTGCGTACTTGCGTAGCCCCTTGAACACCTACGGAGCACCGCTAGTTCCGAGGACAAAGCACAGGAAGAGGCCATGGAGGAAGAAGAAGAAGAGAGAGTGGAGGAGAGAGGTGTGTCACAACTGGTAGTAGCATTTTGGAGGCGGAACAACCTCCAACACTACTGCACCTTGTCCTGCATCCTCCCAGCTGTCAGAAGAGTGACTCAATGCGCCGCAAAAGATAGGTAATGTCCCTGTCCATGCCTGCTGGACCATGAGTCAGCGGTAATATGCACCTTACAGCTGACCGCCCTGTACAGCGAGGCATGGACATTGCCTTCCACATGCCGGTAGAGAGCCAGAATCGCCTTCTGTGAGAAAAAGTGGCGTTTGGGAACCTGCCACTGAGGAACCGCACATTGCACAAACTCACGGAAGGGGGCCGAGTCTACCAACTGAAAAGGCATCAGTTGAAGTGCTAGAAATTTAGCCAAGCTAGCATTCAACCACTGGGCATGTGGATGGCTGGAAGTGAACTTCTTTTGATGGTTCAGCAGCTGGGGCAGGAAAATTTGTCTGGTACAATCGGACGTCGGTGTACTGCTAGTAGAGTGCCCACAAGTACTTGGCTGTGACACACCTAATTCTACACCTTCATTCCTCTCAGTGCAGGTTTCAGAGAGGACTGAAGGTATAGTGGGGTTGGAGATTCCAGCTGAGGAGCAAGGAGAGGTCCGCTTTGTTCTTTGGTGTGGGTCTTTAAGGTACCCTTGTGAAAGAACTGCATAGCAGGCCAACATATATCTGGTCAAGTATGTGGTGCCCAAGCGGCTGATGTTTTGGCCATGCAAGATATGCTTGAGACATATGTTGCAAATAGCAGCAGTGCCATCTGATGCACTCGTCTCAAAAAAGACCCACACCAAATAACATTTGGAATAACGCGCAGGGGCAGGGGCCTGGACAGGCAGAGCTCTGCGGTGTGATTTAATCTGTGTGCTGCCCTTAAGCTGGCCCCTGGAGGGCATCCTGCCTCGTTGGAGATGTGCCTCCTCTCTCCTATCAGGCACCCATGTGGAGTCAGTGACCTCATCATCCCTGGCACAAAGCCTCTATTGGGGACGCACCTCCGCCGGCCTCAGTCATGGCTGGATTATACTGTCAAAGTCCTGGATGTGAGGCCGGATTGTGGAGAGGGCGCCCCTTGCGGCTAAATGCAGCGTAACCCTGGGAATGGTACAGGGAGTACGGTACCCAAAGGTACACGAGTTGCTGAGTGTTATTGCTGGGTATCTGGTAGCAGGTGCTTCTGGGGTGCGCAGGTTTGGTTGGTAGGGCAACCGTGCAAGGAGAGATCCCAGGTATGGAGCCGTGGAAAAACCAGGAATGGAGTCAGAGCCAGGCCAGGGGTCCTGCGGCCATTACCCTGACAGGGGCTGACATACAGGTGTGTGTGTGGGGGGTGGGTCTAAAGCCTAAAGCTGTAAGGGGTCCAAAAATGTCTGATCGCTGCCCTGGTATCACCCTTCACCTATGCCATGCCCTGGCTGTTGCCTACAATGAGGAATTATACAGCAGCTAAATGTGTTCATCATCATGATAATCACACAGTACAGGTGCAATGAGCCACAGCACCTGTATTGTGTGATTATCATCATGATGAGGATATAGAATGACAGTGAAATTTAATCTTTAGGCCTCATTCACACAGGGCATGCTGTAGACATGCGTCTAACATGCAGGGCTGTCTTTTACTGGCTTGGGGATGCAAAAAGTGTTGCATATATCCCTGTGCAAGCATCCCATTTATTTCTACTAAGAAACACAGCCACTCTTTCCCAATATGTCATGCGTGCAGGTGTGGGTCCTAGAATGCATGCAGTGACCCGTACCAGCATGTCATATTGGGACAGTGTCAGTGTACAAATAAATAAAAGAATACAAATACATCGGATGCTGGCAGGGTTTTAAACAAGGTTAGGACTCTATGACACGTTAAATACAGTTCTGTAAGCAACACATTATTTTCTGGCAGTGCCCCTCCCGGAACTAGACTCTGGATCCACCTCTGGGAGCAACGCTGACTTTAGTTCCACTTTTATTTCAGCAGTTTTTTGGTGAAGTTCAACTTTACCAAAAAAACTGTCAATGCAGGTAAGGGCACCTGTAGAAAAGAAAACAAACTGTGTAGCTCTGACTGAAGTTGGATAATGCCCTTCCAATAGGTGTAATTTACATAGCCTGGCTAAAATACTCCTAGAGATGACATCCATCTGTCCTGCCTTGTTGCTAGGACGTAGCTAAGACACTCCCAGCTATTACTGCTCATACTCATCATCACAGGAGTGAGCTCTCCCACACAGGCGTGGTCCACTATGTCCTCTATCACAGCATTGCTGAGCTCAGTGAGACTGGGGAGAAAGAGAGCGCATTCCAGGGGGTGTGAGTTGGAGAAAGAGCTTCTTCCTGAGATGGTGGAAGTGAAAAGTAATGACTGGGAGTGTCTTAGCAACATCCAGCAAGAAGGCAAGGTGGGGAATGCCAACTCTGGGAGTTTTTCAGTTAGGCTTTGTTAGGTACTTAAAGCTGGAGTTCCGCCGTTTTTTTTTTTTTTTCTTTAAAGCCAGCAGCTACAAATACTGCAGCTGCTGACTTTTAAAATAATGACACTTACCCGCCCAGCACGCCTGTGATGTCGGCACCCGAAGCCGATCTCTCGATCGTCTCTCGGGTGCTGCAGCCGCCATCTTGGGTATGGGAATCAGGAAGTGAAGCCTTCTGGCTTCATTTCCCGGTTCCCTACTGCGCATGCGCGAGTCGCGCTGCGCAATAAGGATGGTCCCTGCTGTCTCTGGAATCCGTGTGTTTCCCAGCAGACAGCGGGGGACCTGCAGAAAGGGGCGTAAATATCCGTAGATTCTGCGGATATCTATTCCGGAAGTGGGTGCAGATACCTGTACTGTACAGGTACCTGCACCCCCCTCCCCCCTGAAAGGTGCCAATTGTGGCGCCGGAGGGGGGGAGGGTTCCAATGAGTGGAAGCTCCACTTTAGGGTGGAGCTCCGCTTTAAAGCAGAGTTCCACTCAACATTACTACTTGGTCTTAAACTAAAGACCACCCCTCATTCTTGAATATACAGTTTTTTTTCTTACCTTTTATGAAGTACAAAGGTGTACCTCCGTCCCAGCTTCGCTGTGGCAAGGTACGTCATTCCCTCTTCTGCCTCAGCCCCTCCTAGTCCCTCCCACTGTCTTCTGGGACCTGTGTGTGTCCCAGAAGATGACGAGGCCATTCAGAAAGCGGTGCGCATGTGCAGTAGGAAACTGGCTGCGAAGGCTTCCCTGCCGGTTTCTGTTAGTTGCAATGGCGGCACCTACACCCGAGCTGAGCCGAGCTGACATCATGGGCTCCTTGGACAAGTTAGTGTCCTTATTAATAGTCAGCAGCTACAGTGTTTGTAGCTGACTTTAAAAAAAAAAAAACTTGAGGGTGGAACGCTGCTTTAAGCCAGCCAAAGGCAGTTCGATTCTCGACTGGTTCAGCACGGACTGGCTGAGATTTGAACCATGTATGGGCAGACTGAATGTACCCAAGTTGGTCGATTAACTTGGGTATAACCAGCCTGTCGGATTTTACAAGCAATTATTGCTAGCGGCTATTATAGCAGGGGGCGGAGGAAGCCTGCAATTGATGGGGGATCCCGTCCCACTGAGCAACACTGGCTGTGTTAATGGGGGAATTTAGCGATTTTCGTTCCTGCAACCCGTGGTTGCAGGAAAGAAATCGTCTCTGTCTATGGTCAGCTTTAGAAGGCCTACATCTATAGCAGGGGTCTCCAAACTTTCTAAACAATGGGCCAGTTTACTGTCTTTCAAACTTTGGTGGTTTGACAGTGGTTATTGGTGTCAGTGGGAGGAATGTTGCCCCAGTACTGGTGTCAGTGGGAGGAATGGTGCCCCAGTACTGGTGTCAGTGGGAGGAATGGTGACCCAGTACTGGTGTCAGTGGGAGGAAAAATTGTCCCATAATTGGTGTCAGTGGGAGGAATGGTGCCCCAGTACTGGTGTCAGTTGGAGGAATCGGGCCCCATTGTTGGTGTCAGTGGGAAAAAACTGCCCTGTCATTGGTGTCAGTGGGAGGAATAGGAATTATGGCCCACTGTTGCTGACAGTGAGGGGAATAATGCCCCAAGGGCTGGATAAAAACAAGCAAAGGGCCACATCTGGCCCCTGGGCCACAGTTTGGAGACCACTGATCTATAGCAAGGGCATTTTTCAACTTTGGTCAAAGCACACTTTTTTTTCCTTACTGGCACCCCTTACCTGCATAGGCAATTTTATTTAAGGTAGAGGTGAACTAACCATTTAATCCAACATTTTGGGTGAAATACCTGCTGCCGCAAGCAACTGCTCCACCTGATGGCTCATAAATCTTGTAGTGATGAGCTGGGGACTGGAAACTACAGTGCACAGCGGAGGGAACTGGGACTTGCACAGCTGGAACCTGCAACAGCCACAGATCTGTGAAGTAGCAGCATTTTTACGACACAACTAGATGAGATGTATACTTAAAGCATTGCAGTAGATGGAAACTCACCATGCAATGTTTTCTTTGACAATTGTGACCTCTAGTGTCCACTGTCAGTAATTTCAAAACTGAGTAATTTACCTATTCTACTAGCATGTACTGCAAGGTTGGCTTTTTGGCTTGGAAACACCCAAGGCTCCATTATCACTTGTGCGACTTGTCATGCGACTTTGGACATCAAAGTTGCATGACAAGTTGCAGCCCATTCTTTTCAATAGCACCTGTTTGAATTGGTGTGACTTAAGGTCACAGCAACTTTGAAAAGGTGGCTGCACTGCTTCGGTACTTTTTGATGAAATTTTGGTCCAGAGAATGTAAAGTCGCGCTCCAAAGTCGCACTCTGAGATCATGCGATTTAATGTGAATGGAGCAAATGATCGTCTGTTTTTTTTTCATGCTAGTCTCATATCAAAAAATGGTTATAAAACTTATGAAAATTCTCGTATGTCAGAATTACAACTTGTGATGTAATGTATTGTAACGTATTCATGTTTTTGAGCATGTGTAGTCTGGCTCTTCCAATTTTTTTCGGACTAATACTGTACTGAAACAAAAATCGTAGGTTCTGAAAAGTTTTGTGTTTGCCACTTTTGGATAATTTCGGATGAACTGTCGTTATTGGCTCTCAAAAGCTTTGTACTAACAATCAGATTATTGCTTTGAAAGCTGTATTTCTGATCATGTGTAGTAGGCTTTAGGCTAGGTTTAGACACATTAATCTGGTAAAAAGATGCGCTGTCTCAGATCATGCAAGTAATACAATGAGGCAAAAATTGCCCACTGACAAAGAAATGATCAGTCTATAATTTTAATGGTAGGTTTAATTTAACAGTGAGAGACAGAATAACAACATTATTATTATTATTATAATTATTATTATATATTATTATAACACATTCAAAAAAATAAAAAAATTGATTTGCATTTTATTGAGTAAAATAAGTATTTGAGCCCCTATCAATCAAGCAAGATTTCTGGCTTCCAGGTGTCTTCTATACAGGTAACAAGCTGAGATTAGGAGCACTCTCTTAAAGGGGAGTGCTCTAAATCTCAGCTTGTTACCTGTATAAAATACACCTATCCACAGAAGCAATCAGATTCCAATCTCTCCACCATGGCCAAGACCAAAGAGCATAGTTCCCAACATTCTGAAAAAGTTAATAGGGACAATTTTTTTTTTGTATGTAGGCGGAGTCTTATTTAACTGTCAATCCATTGGTCTGGGGCTCCATGCAAGATCTCGCCTCGTGGAATTTCAATGATCATAAGAACAGTGAGGAGTCAGCCCAGAACTACACGGGATAATCTTGTCAACGATCTCAGGGCAGCTAGGACCATAATCACCATGAAAACAATTGGTAACACACTATGCCCTGAAGGACTGAAATCCTGCAGGGCCCTCAAGATAGCACATTTACAAGCCCGTCTAAAGTTTGCTAATGAACATCTGAATGATTCAGAGGAGATCTGAGTGAAAGTGTTGTGGTCAGATGAGACCAAAATCAAGCTCTTTGGCATCAACTCAAGTCGCCGTGTTTGGAGGAGGAAGAGGAATGCTGCCTATGACCCTAAGAACACCATCAAACATTGAGTCGGAATCATTATGCTTTGGGGGTATTTTTCTGCTAGGGGATAGGACAACTTCACCTCATCAAAGGGATGATGGACAAAGCCATGTACCATCAAATCTTGGGTGAGAACCTCCTTCCCACAGCCACGGCATTGAAAATGGGTCATGAATGGGTATTTCAGCATGACAATGAACCAAAACACACGGCCAAGGTAACAAAGATGTGGCTCAAGAAGAAACACATTAAGGTCCCGGAGTGGCCTAATCAGTCTCCAGACCTTAATCCCATAAAAAATATGTGGAGGAAGCTGAAGGTTCGAGTTACCAAACATCAGCCTCCAAACCTTAATGACTTGGAGAGGATCTGCAACGAGAAATGGGACAAAATCCCTCCTGAGATGTATGCAAACCTGATGGCCAACTACAAGAAACGTCTGACCTCTGTGATTGCCAACAAGAGTTTTTCCTCCAAGTCATGTGTTACGAGGGGATCAAATAATTATTTCACTCATTAAAATGCAAATCAATTTATAACTTTTTTGAAATGTGTTTTTCTGGATTTTTTTTTTATGTTTTTTTGTCTCTCACTGATAAAATAAACCTACCATTAAAATTCTAGACTGATCATTTCTTTGTCAGTGAGCAAACGTACAAAATCAGCAGGGGATCAAGTACTTTTTTTTTCCCTCACTGTAATTAAAATTACAATCTATACAATCAAATGTGACACATATAGGGGTGTGTGTGTTTAAAAGAACACACTTTTGCCCTGCAATAATATCTCATAAACATACCCATAAACATTACATAAATATAAACAATTGTTAAATTAATAAAGTGACAAAGTCCCAAAAAATAGGAGGGGTTCATAAGTGTAAAAATAGAAAAAAATAAAGCCAGCCGAATGTACCAATTCAACTGTGATGCCTCGTACACATGATCGCACATTCCGACAACAAAATCCATATTTTTTTTTTCCGACAGATGTTGGCTCAAACTTGTCTTGCATACACATGGTCACACAAAGTTGGTCGGAATTTGCGAGCATCAAGAACGCGGTGACGTACAACACGTACGACTAGAAAGAAGTTCAATACCAAGTGCACCACCCTTTGGGCTCCTTCCGCTAATCTCGTGTTAGTAGAAGTTTGGTGACAGACGATTTGCGCTTTTCCGCCTCCTGCTTTTCCGATCGTTACTGCTCTTCAGTCTGTGCTTGTGGGTTCATATTTCTATTACGTATTTGATTTTCAGTGCATTCTTGTCCGCTCGTATCTGATTTTCAGGTCCAGCCTTTGTTTTTCAGTGCTTTCTGTTAGTTCGTTCTGACTAGCTGACCATTTTGAAGCCATGAGGACCCTCACCCCAGACCAGAGAGTTTATAACGACTGTCTGGCCAGAGCCAGAAGAGTGGTGGAGAATGCTTTTGGGATAATGGGATTCTGCCTATTCCTTACCCCAATCAACATGGTGGAATATAAACCTAGCCATATAATCCCTGCATGATGCATTCTACACAACTATTTAAGGAGAAATTCAATGAACTATGTGGCTTCAGTTGAGCCTGTGGCCGGACTTCAACAAGAAACCCTGACGGCGCTTGAAGCTGGCCGTCCCAGCTTGTCCCTAAAAAGCACCCGCGAAGTAAGACAGAAGTATGTTGAGTACTTTGCAGTGGGGGGAGGCAACTGTTTTAAGAAACATTTTATCCTAAATTTTTTAACTTAAACTGGAAGAAGATTTCCTTTGATTTAGTGCCTGGGTATCTTTAAAGCCGCGTACACACGGGCGGACTGTATGGCCAACTTAGTCCGCCAGACAATCCGACGGACAGTCCATCCTACTTTCGAATGAACGGACTTGACCACACACGGATGCACAAACAGTCCGTCGAAAGTTTGCGCGATGACGTGTACAGCACGTACGACGGGACTAGAAATAGGAAGTCCAATACACAGCAATGCAACCTTTCGCCATGTAAATCCTTTCTGAGCATGCGCCATACTGAGTCCGTCGAACTAGCCTACTCACGAGCGGATTGTCCGCTGAAACCAAAGTACGACGGACAATATTACGGAAATTCCGAAATACTTAGTCCGCCAGACTGCACGCTGAAAAAGTCCGCTGAAGCCCACACACGAGCGGACTGTCCGCTGAAGTGTGTTTCGACGGACTAAGTTGACCAGACAGTCCACCCGTGTGTACCAGGGGCGGATCCAGGGGGGGGGCAACGGGTCAATTGCCCCCTCCGAGAATACCGCCAGCTAATGACAGCACGGCCGGTTCCGCGGGTCCAATCGCGGCCGGTTCCGCGGGTACCCGCGGGCCGGTTCCGCGGGTCCAATCGCGGCCGGTTCCGCGGGTACCCGCGGGCCGGTTCCGTGGGTCCAATCGCGGCCGGTTCCGCGGGTACCCGCGGCCGGTTCCGCGGGTCCAATCGCGGCCGGTTCCGCGGGTACCCGCGGGCCGGTTCCGCGGGTCCAATCGCGGCCGGTTCCGCGGGTACCCGCGGGCCGGTTCCGCGGGTCCAATCGCGGCCGGTTCCGAGGGTACCCGCGGCCGGTTCCGCGGGTCCAATCGCGGTCGGTTCCGCGGGTACCCGCGCTGAGTGGACGGGTGAGGGGGGGGGCAGCTGGGCGGCTTAGGAGGGCTGCTGGCCAATCAGGAAGCCAGCAGGCAGGGGAGCAGGGAGATGACATCATCTCTCACTGCCCTGCATCCCTCCAGTTCCACCCTCACTGTGTAGGAAGCTGTGTGCAGCAGAGAGATTGCATCATCTCTCTGCTGCCTATCTTCACTCTGAGACCCAACAAAAGACCACCAGTAGGTGACAATCCGCAGTGTGTGGCAGGCTACGTGGCAAGTGGCAATCCGCAATGTGTGGCAGACTACGTGGCAAGTGGCAATCCACAATGTGTGGCAGACTACGTGGCAAGTGGCAATCCGCAATGTGTGGCAGGTGACGTGGCAAGTGACAATCCGCAATGTGTGGCAGGTGACGTGGCAAGTGACAATCCGCAATGTGTGGCAGGTGACGTGGCAAGTGACAATCCGCAATGTGTGGCAGACTACGTGGCAGGTGGCAATCCGCAATGTGTGGCAGGTGACGTGGCAAGTGACAATCCGCAATGTGTGGCAGGCTACGTGGCAAGTGGCAGTCCGCAATGTGTGGCAGGCAACGTGGCAAGTGACAATCCGCAATGTGTGGCAAGTGACAATCCGCAATGTGTGGCAGACTAAGTGGCAAGTGGCAATCCGCAATGTGTGGCAGGTGACGTGGCAAGTGACAATCCGCAATGTGTGGCAGGTGACGTGGCAAGTGACAATCCGCAATGTGTGGCAGGCTACGTGGCAAGTGGCAATCCGCAATGTGTGGCAGGCAACGTGGCAAGTGACAATCCGCAATGTGTGGCAGGTGACGTGGCAAGTGGCAATCCGCAATGTGTGGCAGGCAACGTGGCAAGTGACAATCCGCAATGTGTGGCAGGTGACGTGGCAAGTGACAATCCCCAATGTGTGGCAGGTGACGTGGCAAGTGGCAATCCGCAATGTGGGTCAGGCAACGTGGCAAGTGACAATCCGCAATGTGTGGCAGGTGACGTGGCAAGTGGCAATCCGCAATGTGTGGCAGGCTACGTGGCAATCCGCATCTGGTGGCAGGCGACGTGGCAAGTGACAATCCGCAATGTGTGGCAGGTGACGTGGCAAGTCACAATCCGCAATGTGTGGCAGGTGACGTGGCAAGTGGCAATCTGCAATGTGTGGCAGGTGACGTGGCAAGTGACAATCCGCAATGTGTGGCAGGCTACGTGGCAAGTGGCAGTCCGCAATGTGTGGCAGGCAACGTGGCAAGTGACAATCCGCAATGTGTGGCAAGTGACAATCCGCAATGTGTGGCAGACTAAGTGGCAAGTGGCAATCCGCAATGTGTGACAGGTGACGTGGCAAGTGACAATCCGCAATGTGTGGCAGGCTACGTGGCAAGTGGCAATCCGCAATGTGTGGCAGGCAACGTGGCAAGTGACAATCCGCAATGTGTGGCAGGTGACGTGGCAAGTGGCAATCCGCAATGTGTGGCAGGCAACGTGGCAAGTGACAATCCGCAATGTGTGGCAGGTGACGTGGCAAGTGACAATCCCCAATGTGTGGCAGGTGACGTGGCAAGTGGCAATCCGCAATGTGGGTCAGGCAACGTGGCAAGTGACAATCCGCAATGTGTGGCAGGTGACGTGGCAAGTGGCAATCCGCAATGTGTGGCAGGCTACGTGGCAATCCGCATCTGGTGGCAGGCGACGTGGCAAGTGACAATCCGCAATGTGTGGCAGGTGACGTGGCAAGTCACAATCCGCAATGTGTGGCAGGTGACGTGGCAAGTGGCAATCTGCAATGTGTGGCAGGCTACGTGGCAAGTGACAATCCGCAATGTGTGGCAGGTGACGTGGCAAGTAACAATCCGCATTTGGTGACAAGTGACAATCCACATTTGGTGGCAGGCGACATGGCAAGTGACATCCTCAGGGCTCCCACTGATTCTGCAATATGGTGAGTTGAACCATTTAATTTTATATTACAATGTATTAATAGAAATAATGCGCTTCAATCATCCTGACACCATAACAACCATGGTGCCGTAATGATTGAAGCGCCAATACCAGCCATTTCCCATATAAATTGCCCCCCAAAAAACATATTTTATAGCAGTGCCCCTCCCGAGATTAGACTCTGGATCCGCCCCTGGTGTGTACGCGGCTTTAGCTGTCTCCTAGATTCTCCAATGGACTTTTCTTTTTCGACATTTTCTTAGTGCAAAGGTAATTTATTTGATACATGAGGTGACAATCTCTTCTTCAGCAAACTAGTATTATGTTGTGAGTGTGCTACACACACCTTGTTTTTGTTGTTATGTAATGTAATACAATACTGACAAATATTCATAATTTTCAGCACCATAAATGAATTTTGTGGAGTCATGAAAATGGCATGTTTTTGGCAAATTAGAAAGCACAGTGGGAGTTATTTACTAAAGGAAATTCCACTTTGCACTCCAAGTACACTTAAAAGTACACATGAAACTGCACTTGTAGTGCAAAGTGGATTTGCCTTTAGTAACTAACCCCCATTGTCACTGTAAACACCAAATTGCTACAAAAATTGCTATTGAGCATTGAAAGAAGAAGCCACACATTGCCGAGTAGAAAACATTTTACTCAAAGCACATTCACATGTGCGTTAGAAAAGGGTTTTTGAACAAACCAACATCTTTGGTGTATATATATTTTTTTCACGTTATAAATATCCTTTTTGGTTAAACAGGCATATAACATATACAATTCAGCAACCGATAAAGTTTAACTTTGATAAAGTGAAGGCAATATCAGACATTAGTATGTCTGTTGACATAAACTGTGTTGACATTGCCTTCATCAGATGGGGTGATGTTACCCCTGTAAAAGCCCCATTTTGAAGATGCACACAAATTGGGATTCAAACTGGGGATTTCCTTCCTGATCGCATGCTTAATGTCAACATGTGCTAGTTCCCATCATGGGGGATCAATGGACATATTTTGGGGTGTAACCCCTTCCTCTCACCTAATTGAGTTGGAAGGAAGGGGTTGCCCCCACAAAACGTGTACATTGATATCCCGTGAGGGCAGATAGCACACACTGGGGGCTATTTACTAAACGAAAATCCACTTTGCACTGCACTGTAGATCCAAGGGGCACATGCATGGAAAATAAAGAACAGCATTTTAGCTTGCACATGATTGGATGATAAAATCAGCAGAGCTTCCCCTCATTTCAGATCTACCCCTCAGATTTACAGCGACTACACTTCCAAATGCACTTTCAGTGCACTTATAGTGCAAAGTGGATTTGCCTTTCGTAAATAACCCCCATTGTGTGCATCTTCAAAATTTGGCTTTTAAAATACTTTAAAACTTCTTTTTTTTTAATTCAAAAATACATGAGAAAGCAGTCCAATTTTTGTGTGTTTTAGATTCTGCCTAAAACATTAATGATGTTTTCATTTTTTTTTTAACATCATTGATGTTTTCCTTTATATTTTCTAAATCGCGATTGCACCCCATTCTCTCCCCGATGAGGATCTGGGCACTTTCACTGGTGAACTGAGATTCTTCTTCCACAACATCCACATCACCTAAAATAAAAACACACCATGTATTATAAATATGCAGGAATAGATCTCTTAACTGAAGCTGTGGTCTCAGACACTCCCCTGTTGTGGTGACAATTTCGGCCACTTCATAAACCTCTTCCTCCTCATCCACTGCTTTGGGTGTGGGGATTTCTCCTTTAGGAGGTGGGGGTCCTTGGTGTCCTCAGATGTCCCAAATCTTTTCTCCCCTATGTGAATAAAAATAGCTATACTTGGCACACAGATATTGGAGGGCTGAAATAGGAATACGAAACATTGCTTGGAAGTGTTGTACAAGTGTCTGTTTTGGCAGAGTTCCAAGCTGAAGAACATTTTATTTCCTTTCTAAAGCTGGAATACTTCCCTTTTTTGTTAAAGTATCAAACATGTAGACACCCCTATAGTATCCACTGGAGCACCTGTGTGGGACATCCTAAAAAGTTTGTTCTGGTGTCCCACACTAGTGCTCCTGCGTCTAGATGTGTAAACAGCTGCTCAGTGTCCTCACACTGAATCAAGTTTGCATTTCATTCTAGTTACAAACCCGTCTAGACAACAAACATATTTTAATACAAATAGGCCTGAACAAATGTAGTTAACCTGTATCTGCCAAAAACATCTTATAAGTGGGCGAACGGACCATATTTCCTACGACCGATTACTATTAACATGAAAGTTGCCCTTTTAAAATGTACAACAGTAAATAAAAGCACACGGAACAACACGAACGTTAAGAAGAATAGAAACACACAACAAAATACTTACCTTTTTGCAGCACTCTCTTGATTCTTCTGTACTGATCTTGCTCCCTTAATTTGAGGTCTGACCATCATTGCCTCAGTTGATCCTTGGATTGCCATACCCCAAATTTCTTGTGCAGACTATTTACAACTTTAGGCATGATCTTGGCCTTTCTCACATTTGGGTTTGGGTACGGTCCATACTTCCCATCATAATCGGCCCTCTTGAAGATGTCCACTGTCTCCACCATCTCTATAAGGGCCATAATTGAGGCCTTCAATCTCCTCTGGGATTGAGAGGTTCAGGGCTCCGGCCTTTTGTCTTTGCAGCTGTTGTCTCTCCACCATGTGCTCTCCCACTGCGCCGAAAGACAAGGGGCAGGGAATAGACTAGAAAGAATGTCAGGGGCAGGGGAGTTTTTTCTAATGAGCAGTGTATATAAAGCGCAACACACCTGCATCGTACGTACGATCTGTGATCAGAGGATGGAGTAATGGAAGCGATGATCGTTATAACGAAGGTACATTTTAACTTGGTGCATCAGTGGCCTATAGTGATGGACGAACTTCCGACGGGACGTTTCGCGAACGCGAAACGCGAACGGGCACAAACGTTCGCGAAAACGACCGTTCGCCGCGGGCTCCATTGACTTCAATGGGAGGCGAATTTCGCAAACCTTTAGGTCGAATTTGCGGCCACGGGGTAATTATTAGGGGGTAGCACGCAGTCCCACCACCTGGACAATAGCATAATACATGTATGAGGTGAATTTGGGATCGATAACTACAAGCATTTTTTTTTTATTTGGGAAATTGTTCTGACAATTCAGGACTATGGAGCTAATGAAGGCAATGGAGGAGAGGGAAGGTCAGGGACCAGGGTAGGCAAACAAGAGGGTGCAGGAGATACAGAGCACTGACAGCAGCACCGTAATACAGAGCACTGACATCAGCACCGTGACATACAGCGCTGACAGCAGCTCCGTGACATACAGCGCTGACAGCAGCTCCGTGACATACAGCGCTGACAGCAGCTCCGTGACATACAGCGCTGACAGCAGCTCCGTGACATACAGCGCTGACAGCAGCTCCGTGACATACAGCGCTGACAGCAGCACCGTGACATACAGCGCTGACAGCAGCTCCGTGACATACAGCGCTGACAGCAGCTCCGTGACATACAGCGCTGACAGCAGCTCCGTGACATACAGCACTGACAGCAGCTCCGTGACATACAGCGCTGACAGCAGCTCCGTGACATACAGCGCTGACAGCAGCACCGTGACATACAGCGCTGACAGCAGCTCCGTGACATACAGCGCTGACAGCAGCTCCGTGACATACAGCGCTGACAGCAGCTCCGTGACATACAGCACTGACAGCAGCTCCGTGACATACAGCGCTGACAGCAGCTCCGTGACATACAGCGCTGACAGCAGCACCGTGACATACAGCGCTGACAGCAGCTCCGTGACATACAGCGCTGACAGCAGCTCCGTGACATACAGCGCTGACAGCAGCTCCGTGACATACAGCGCTGACAGCAGCTCCGTGACATACAGCGCTGACAGCAGCTCCGTGACATACAGCGCTGACAGCAGCTCCGTGACATACAGCGCTGACAGCAGCTCCGTGACATACAGCGCTGACAGCAGCTCCGTGACATACAGCGCTGACAGCAGCACCGTAAGCAGCCCCAGGAGGAAGTCAGCACAGCACAGGGATGGTGTGATCCCCTCATAATAAGAACCCCCAGGAGGAAGTCAGCACAGCACAGGGATGGTGGGAGCCCCTCATAATAAGAACCCCCAGGAGGAAGTCAGCACAGCACAGGGATGGTGGGAGCCCCTCATAATAAGAACACCCAGGAGGAAGTCAGCACAGCACAGGGATGGTGGGAACCCCTCATAATAAGCAGCCCCAGTAGAAATATGACACCGCTCAACCTCTTCAAAGAGGAGGGTAGGGGCATATAGTACGGTGTGCTTTTTTGGGTCAGGGAAGTGAGCCAAATGAATTAAGAAGGTCTGTGTGCTTGATTCCAAAAATTGTTTATAGACATATACATGGTCTACTGATCACATGTGTTGAATTCCTCCGAGATCCATGCCTCATTCATTTTTAGAAATGTGAGGTAGTTAACACTGTCGTGAGCTAGGCGAGTACGCTTATCGGTCACAATCCCCCCTGCTGCGCTGAACGTCCTTTCGGACAGGACACTGGATGAGGGGCAAGCCAACAGTTCGATTGCAAATTGGGCAAGCTCTGGCCAGAGGTCAAGCCTGCCCACCCAGTAGTCTAGGGGTTCATCACTCCTCAGAGCGTCCACATCGGCCGTTAACCCAATGTAGTCGGACACCTGACGGTCTAGGCGTTCCCTGATGCTGGATCCGGATGACACCTGTCGATGGGTCGGCTGAAAGAATGACCTCATATCCGAAGTCACCAACACATCTTCAAACCGGCCTCTTCTTGCAGGCGCTGTTGGATTGGTACCCGCAAATCCTTCTCTGGGAGTGGGAATTGCTCCTCTGCCAGCGCACGCAAAAGCAGAATGCAGCATTTCTCGAAGCAAGGCCTGGAAGTGCTGCATTCTGACAGCCCTCTGCGACGGCGGTAACATTTCCGCCATTTTGTGTTTGTACCGGGGATCTAAGTACGTTGCCACCCAGTACTGGTCCTTGACCCTCATGCTTTTTATACGGGGGTCCCTATTAAAACACTGGAGCATGAAGGCCCCCATTTGCACTCAAGCGGAAGGTATGTGGTGGTGGTGGTGTTGTTGGTGGTAGTGTCTTTGGGGGTGCACATAGCAGAGAGTGAAGAAGAGGGTGCAGATCGAGAGGATGAGGAGGGTGCAGAAGAATAAGGCTGAGTGAGCCACTCAACCAAGTCTGGTGCGTCCTTTAAAGTAATTGAACGCACCTTCTGCAACTTCCCACTTTGGCTCAAGGCTGTTGCTCCTGCCCTACCCCTACCACCCCTGCGGAAGGGCCTGCCTCTTCCTCTGCCTGTCATTTTTTAAATCACCCTGTGACAAAACTCTTAGTCCCTATACCGCTGAAGGACTGCTGCAGTATAGGGCAGCGGTCAGCAGTAGTGCACGTCAACCCTATGTATTGTGGACCGATAGCGGTCCTTACAGAACAGCAGACTGTACTGCACTCAGGCCTATGTACCGTAGCACCCTATACCAAGTTACCAGTCCTTATAAGAACTTTTGTGGACCAAGCAGGTTGTGTGTTAGTGATTAGCAGACTGTACGTCAGTCCCTATACCAATGAAGGACTGCTGCAGTATAGGGCAGCGGTCAGCAGTAGTGCACGTCAACCCTATGTATTGTGGACCGATAGCGGTCCTTACAGAACAGCAGACTGTACTGCACTCAGGCCTATGTACCGTAGCACCCTATACCAAGTTACCAGTCCTTATAAAAACTTTTGTGGACCAAGCAGGTTGTGTGTTAGTGATTAGCAGACTGTACGTCAGTCCCTATACCAATGAAGGACTGCTGCAGTATAGGGCAGCGGTCAGCAGTAGTGCACGTCAACCCTATGTATTGTGGACCGATAGCGGTCCTTACAGAACAGCAGACTGTACTGCACTCAGGCCTATGTACCGTAGCACCCTATACCAAGTTACCAGTCCTTATAAGAACTTTTGTGGACCAAGCAGGTTGTGTGTTAGTGATTAGCAGACTGTACGTCAGTCCCTATACCAATGAAGGACTGCTGCAGTATAGGGCAGCGGTCAGCAGTAGTGCACGTCAACCCTATGTATTGTGGACCGATAGCGGTCCTTACAGAACAGCAGACTGTACTGCACTCAGGCCTATGTACCGTAGCACCCTATACCAAGTTACCAGTCCTTATAAAAACTTTTGTGGACCAAGCAGGTTGTGTGTTAGTGATTAGCAGACTGTACGTCAGTCCCTATACCAATGAAGGACTGCTGCAGTATAGGGCAGCGGTCAGCAGTAGTGCACGTCAACCCTATGTATTGTGGACCGATAGCGGTCCTTACAGAACAGCAGACTGTACTGCACTCAGGCCTATGTACCGTAGCACCCTATACCAAGTTACCAGTCCTTATAAAAACTTTTGTGGACCAAGCAGGTTGTGTGTTAGTGATTAGCAGACTGTACGTCAGTCCCTATACCAATGAAGGACTGCTGCAGTATAGGGCAGCGGTCAGCAGTAGTGCACGGCAACCCTATGTATTGTGGACCGATAGCGGTCCTTACAGAACAGCAGACTGTAACGCACTCAGGCCTATGTACCGTAGCACCCTATACCAAGTTACCAGTCCTTATAAGAACTTTTGTGGACCAAGCAGGTTGTGTGTTAGTGATTAGCAGACTGTACGTCAGTCCCTATACCAATGAAGGACTGCTGCAGTATAGGGCAGCGGTCAGCAGTAGTGCACGTCAACCCTATGTATTGTGGACCGATAGCGGTCCTTACAGAACAGCAGACTGTACTGCACTCAGGCCTATGTACCGTAGCACCCTATACCAAGTTACCAGTCCTTATAAAAACTTTTGTGGACCAAGCAGGTTGTGTGTTAGTGATTAGCAGACTGTACGTCAGTCCCTATACCAATGAAGGACTGCTGCAGTATAGGGCAGCGGTCAGCAGTAGTGCACGTCAACCCTATGTATTGTGGACCGATAGCGGTCCTTACAGAACAGCAGACTGTACTGCACTCAGGCCTATGTACCGTAGCACCCTATACCAAGTTACCAGTCCTTATAAAAACTTTTGTGGACCAAGCAGGTTGTGTGTTAGTGATTAGCAGACTGTACGTCAGTCCCTATACCAATGAAGGACTGCTGCAGTATAGGGCAGCGGTCAGCAGTAGTGCACGGCAACCCTATGTATTGTGGACCGATAGCGGTCCTTACAGAACAGCAGACTGTAACGCACTCAGGCCTATGTACCGTAGCACCCTATACCAAGTTACCAGTCCTTATAAGAACTTTTGTGGACCAAGCAGGTTGTGTGTTAGTGTTTAGCAGACTGTGCGTCAGTCCCTATACCGCTGAAGGACTGCTGCAGTATAGGGCAGCGGTCAGCAGTAGTGCACGGCAACCCTATGTATTGTGGACCGATAGCGGTCCTTACAGAACAGCAGACTGTAACGCACTCAGGCCTATGTACCGTAGCACCCTATACCAAGTTACCAGTCCTTATAAGAACTTTTGTGGACCAAGCAGGTTGTGTGTTAGTGATTAGCAGACTGTACGTCAGTCCCTATACCAATGAAGGACTGCTGCAGTATAGGGCAGCGGTCAGCAGTAGTGCACGTCAACCCTATGTATTGTGGACCGATAGCGGTCCTTACAGAACAGCAGACTGTACTGCACTCAGGCCTATGTACCGTAGCACCCTATACCAAGTTACCAGTCCTTATAAAAACTTTTGTGGACCAAGCAGGTTGTGTGTTAGTGATTAGCAGACTGTACGTCAGTCCCTATACCAATGAAGGACTGCTGCAGTATAGGGCAGCGGTCAGCAGTAGTGCACGTCAACCCTATGTATTGTGGACCGATAGCGGTCCTTACAGAACAGCAGACTGTAACGCACTCAGGCCTATGTACCGTAGCACCCTATACCAAGTTACCAGTCCTTATAAGAACTTTTGTGGACCAAGCAGGTTGTGTGTTAGTGATTAGCAGACTGTACGTCAGTCCCTATACCAATGAAGGACTGCTGCAGTATAGGGCAGCGGTCAGCAGTAGTGCACGGCAACCCTATGTATTGTGGACCGATAGCGGTCCTTACAGAACAGCAGACTGTAACGCACTCAGGCCTATGTACCGTAGCACCCTATACCAAGTTACCAGTCCTTATAAGAACTTTTGTGGACCAAGCAGGTTGTGTGTTAGTGTTTAGCAGACTGTGCGTCAGTCCCTATACCGCTGAAGGACTGCTGCAGTATAGGGCAGCGGTCAGCAGTAGTGCACGGCAACCCTATGTATTGTGGACCGATAGCGGTCCTTACAGAACAGCAGACTGTAACGCACTCAGGCCTATGTACCGTAGCACCCTATACCAAGTTACCAGTCCTTATAAGAACTTTTGTGGACCAAGCAGGTTGTGTGTTAGTGATTAGCAGACTGTACGTCAGTCCCTATACCAATGAAGGACTGCTGCAGTATAGGGCAGCGGTCAGCAGTAGTGCACGGCAACCCTATGTATTGTGGACCGATAGCGGTCCTTACAGAACAGCAGACTGTAACGCACTCAGGCCTATGTACCGTAGCACCCTATACCAAGTTACCAGTCCTTATAAGAACTTTTGTGGACCAAGCAGGTTGTGTGTTAGTGTTTAGCAGACTGTGCGTCAGTCCCTATACCGCTGAAGGACTGCTGCAGTATAGGGCAGCGGTCAGCAGTAGTGCACGGCAACCCTATGTATTGTGGACCGATAGCGGTCCTTACAGAACAGCAGACTGTAACGCACTCAGGCCTATGTACCGTAGCACCCTATACCAAGTTACCAGTCCTTATAAGAACTTTTGTGGACCAAGCAGGTTGTGTGTTAGTGATTAGCAGACTGTACGTCAGTCCCTATACCAATGAAGGACTGCTGCAGTATAGGGCAGCAGTCAGCAGTAGTGCACGGCAACCCTATGTATTGTGGACCGATAGCGGTCCTTACAGAACAGCAGACTGTAACGCACTCAGGCCTATGTACCGTAGCACCCTATACCAAGTTACCAGTCCTTATAAGAACTTTTGTGGACCAAGCAGGTTGTGTGTTAGTGATTAGCAGACTGTACGTCAGTCCCTATACCAATGAAGGACTGCTGCAGTATAGGGCAGCGGTCAGCAGTAGTGCACGGCAACCCTATGTATTGTGGACCGATAGCGGTCCTTACAGAACAGCAGACTGTAACGCACTCAGGCCTATGTACCGTAGCACCCTATACCAAGTTACCAGTCCTTATAAGAACTTTTGTGGACCAAGCAGGTTGTGTGTTAGTGATTAGCAGACTGTACGTCAGTCCCTATACCAATGAAGGACTGCTGCAGTATAGGGCAGCGGTCAGCAGTAGTGCACGGCAACCCTATGTATTGTGGACCGATAGCGGTCCTTACAGAACAGCAGACTGTAACGCACTCAGGCCTATGTACCGTAGCACCCTATACCAAGTTACCAGTCCTTATAAGAACTTTTGTGGACCAAGCAGGTTGTGTGTTAGTGATTAGCAGACTGTACGTCAGTCCCTATACCAATGAAGGACTGCTGCAGTATAGGGCAGCGGTCAGCAGTAGTGCACGGCAACCCTATGTATTGTGGACCGATAGCGGTCCTTACAGAACAGCAGACTGTAACGCACTCAGGCCTATGTACCGTAGCACCCTATACCAAGTTACCAGTCCTTATAAGAACTTTTGTGGACCAAGCAGGTTGTGTATTAGTGTTTAGCAGACTGTGCGTCAGTCCCTATACCGCTGAAGGACTGCTGCAGTATAGGGCAGCGGTCAGCAGTAGTGCACGGCAACCCTATGTATTGTGGACCGATAGCAGTCCTTACAGAACAGCAGACTGTACTGCACTCAGGCCTATGTACCGTAGCACCCTATACCAAGTTACCAGTCCTTATAAGAACTTTTGTGGACCAAGCAGGTTGTGTGTTAGTGTTTAGCAGACTGTGCGTCAGTCCCTATACCGCTGAAGGACTGCTGCAGTATAGGGCAGCGGTCAGCAGTAGTGCACGTCAACCCTATGTATTGTGGACCGATAGCGGTCCTTACAGAACAGCAGACTGTAACGCACTCAGGCCTATGTACCGTAGCACCCTATACCAAGTTACCAGTCCTTATAAGAACTTTTGTGGACCAAGCAGGTTGTGTATTAGTGTTTAGCAGACTGTGCGTCAGTCCCTATACCGCTGAAGGACTGCTGCAGTATAGGGCAGCGGTCAGCAGTAGTGCACGGCAACCCTATCTATTGTGGACCGATAGCGGTCCTTACAGAACAGCAGACTGTACCGCACCCAAGCCTATGTACCGTAGCACCCTAGACAGACCAAGTTACCAGTCCTTATAAGAACTTTTGTGGAACAAGTGAGTTGTGAATGATTAGCAGACTGCAGCAGAAGGGCAGCAGTCAAGTATAATATTCTTTCTATATTTGGAAGAAAGAATATTATACGTGTACAAGCCTATTACCGTACCACTGATACCAGTCCTGAAAAGAACCTTTGTGGAACTAATAGTAACAGCAAGTCTTTAAAATTATCCTCACTGCCTGACACACTGCTTCCTGCCTGTCCCTATACAAATTGGCAAAAAAGAGTAGGCTGGAACGATTAGCTGGAACAGCTCTTTTGTGGACCTGATAGTAACAGCTAATGATGATGATGATGATGATGATGAAGAAAGACTAATCTGGCTGAGCTGTCCCTAAAATAGCAGCATACAGCGCTCTGTCCCTTTATCTAAACTGACAAAAGAAACTCAGGCTGCTGACCTAACACCTATACCAGTCCTGAAAAGAACTTTTGTGTACCAAATAGCTAGCGTTTTCTCTGTCCCTACTCCACACAGGATCCTTTCCCTACAGTGACAGAAGAAAGAATGTAAAATGGCCACCGGATCGGGTGTATTTATAGGTTAGGGGGAATGTCCAAGTGTCCATGAGCTGTCATGTCTCAATTGGTTGTCCTGTAACACATGATAAACGTGTCACGAAAGGTTAAAGTTCTTGTATACATTAAACACGTAAGTCCGCCGGGGCGAACGACGGAAAAAGGCGTTCGAACCCGCGGACGGCGAAAGTCGGAAATTCGCCGCGAAACGACCGCCGGGCGAACCGTTCGGCCATCACTAGTGGCCTATACTGCTTATAGATTGAGGCCTATATTGGGTCAAGATTAGGAGAGTTTCGCCTGACATTAGGGTTTGTCTTGTGTTTGTCTTGCAGAGAAAATGGATTCAATGATAGGGAATTTCTAGGAATTGCCATTGATATGTTCAGGGAGCTGCCCTGTCTGTGGCAGGCGAACCACCCATTTTATAATAATCCAACAAAGAGGCAGGCAGCGCTGGAGAAACTGCTTGAATTTGTGAAGCCGGTGATCCCCACGGCAGACATCAAGTATTTAATTTCCAAAATTGGTGGCAAGAGGAGCACTTATAATAGGGAGCACAAGAAAGTCCAGGATTCCCTAAGATCAGAAGCAGCAGATGACATTTATGTACCCTTCAGTCTTCCTTCAAGGCTTCCTCCCCCCCACCCCCCCCAGCTGAGGCTTCTGATGACCAACCTGGGCCTTCCAGGCAGCAACATGTGGAGGAGCCCAGCTCGAGTCAGGTATAGCATTCTTCAAAATATTTCTGGTTTCCAAATTAATGATGTTAAATATGTTAGTAATGATAACTAATTTCTGATTTCACAATGTATTTTACATATCAATAGACAGTAGTGGCCACAAATGATTAGGACAAGACTGAAAAATGCTGGGGTCAGAATGATAGTCTTTTCTATTTATTAACATTCAATTTGCAACAGTCATGAGCTGGAAATTGTGTGTGATTGAAGAACCAAAAAAGAAAACTATGTCCCTTTTTCATACACAGGAAAGTCTCAGCCAAGAGGAGGCCATGGAAAGTGGCAGCCAGGATGTGGCCGGGCCCAGTAGCCTTCCCAAATCCTAGGTCCCTCCCCTCGGCCTCCCCCAAAAAAAGTGTCAGGAAGAGGAGTAACCTGGAGGAGGCAGCACTTAGCATATTTCTGATGGCTACTGCGGCCCTCAGAAACCCCCCCAGTCTTCAAGAGGACTATGCCTACATGACAGCCTGCAAAATGCTGGAAATGGAGGAGTGCCAATGCCTCTTATATGAGGAAGTTAACTTACAAGCCCTAAATAAGAGGTTGAGGGGCAACCTCACAAGTCACGTTTGTGAGTTGAACCATGGTCCTCCTCCTCCACCTCCTGCCACAACTCCAACACCAGAGCCACAGCCTGGAAGGAAGCATCTAAGGAAGACAAGAGAGTCTGGACAGCAATGGAGTAGGACGCTTGTGACCTGAGCTCCGCTCCTACCACGATCTCCTGCAGTGATCCTGGGTGCCCACTGACTATTTTACCTGCAACTTTACCGGTGTAATACCCGTTACTTTCCCGTGTATAACTTGGTATGATGTCTCAGATGAAGAAGCAGTCTGCAGCGGCGGCATCTCTTGAAAAATTCCGGCAGGACCACGAGGGCCAACATGGCGGACAGTCCCCTCCGGCTGCAGAACCTGCTACCTCAGACACGACGAAGGTGCTTGAGGCGATTTCTACCTGCCAGGCCACACTGACAACTAAGCTTGAGGAGGTCAAGGTGGACGTCTCACTTATCCGGCAGGACATGGCTAAACTGCGTGACAGAGTGAAGGAAACTGAAACCCGGATCAGTCAGGCTGAAGATGTCCTGTTCCCTCTGCAGCATGCCCAGGAGGATGTGCAAAGACAACTCCAGCAGCTGGCCCAGAGACAGGATGACCTCGAGAATAGGGCCCGCAGATCTAACCTCCGATTCATCGGCCTACCGGAGGGCTCCGAGGGGGCTGACCCGCCGACATTTCTGGAATCTCTCCTGATCAAGGCCTATGGTAGGGAGGCGTTCTCTACCTCCTTTATTATCGAAAGGGCCCACAGAATGCCTGCCCGCCCGCCGCCGGAGGGGGCACCTCCCCGCACGTGCATTGCTAAGCTGCTAAACTACCGAGATAGGGATGCTATCCTTCGCCTTACCCGAGAAAAAGGCAACATCCCATTTCAGAACGGACATATATCGGTGTTTCCCGACTTCTCCGCAGAAGTTCAAAAACGTCGTTCCCGATTTGTGGAAGTTAAGAGGCGCCTCAGGGTGCCTCACCTCAAATACGCCATGTTGTACCCGGCCAGACTCCGCGTTGTGGGGGAAGATAGGGCCTACTTTTTTGAAGATCCTGAGATGGCGGTATCCTGGTTGGACCAGAGAGACGCGGCTAGAAATCGGCCACCTCGGGACTAAAATCGTTGGAGGATTTGTGAGTACTCTGCTCCCCCCTTACTATTTATTTGTGTGCACGCAGATCGCTGTTGGACTGCCTATGCATGGTTCACTAACCTCAGTCCCTGAATTGATACTTATGTTCCCCCCCTCTACCACGGCTGGCCGTTACCCTTGTGGACCGATCATTTGCTGCTGCCTATGGCCACGCTCTGCGGGGATCCCCCCGTTTCATTACACAGTACCCCTTCCCCCTCCCTGTTAGTTTGGGGGGCCCGCTTGGCGGGCTTTATTGGGCCCCTTCCCTGGGTGGGTGGTGGGGTTGTGGGTCATCTTGACTTGCTGCATGGGACTGCAGAACTTCGACTTTCTCCTGATACATGCCCTTTACTGGACTGCTATGGCCTGCTGCTGAATTGGGCACCGCACCAATGGGAGTGGGGTGGGAAATGGACGCATGGTCCGGCTCCGGCCTACAAGCCGGGTTATGACAAGAGAGAACTTGGTCTTGTCACTGGGTCCATACCTGGCACAGTCCACCCCCGTGGCTTATTGTTACTGACATTGCCTAGTGTTATATGCTTTGTTTTGGGAAGGGAGCTCCAGCCAAGTTGGGGTGGCTGAGAGCAGGGTGGGTGGGGATGGGTTGTAGTTGTTATGTTACAGGATGTTATGTTCTATGTTTAGTTTATGGCACAAGCTTTCTTTGGTTATGGAACAGACAAATGTCTCTTTTTTATGTCTACTCTGATAATTATGGGGATGGATACTGTTTTGACCGGTGGTGTGGGTACTATTTTTCTCCTTGTGATATTGGCTGAGACCATGCCATGGGTACCCTTAAGTTACTGACGTGGAATGTCAGGGGAATTCGGGATAAAATTAAGAGGGCGGCAGTGTTTGGGTGTCTTAAAACTTATAGAGCGGATATCACAGTTCTGGTGGAGACGCATGTAACTGGGAGATTGCAAATAGCTTTGCGTCGCCCATGGATTGGCTGGGCCTACCACGCCACACATCAGGGGCGTACTAAGTGGGGGGGCGGGGGGCGTGCCGCCCCGGGTGCCACACACTGGGGGGGGTGTCAGGCCAGCGCCCCCACCCCGCAACTGAAGTGTCAGACAGCGCCGTGCCTCGGGTTCGCAGCCCACACAGAGAGAGCAAGAGGCACTGGCAGTGGGCGGCATTGCAGGGGGGGGGGTGCGAGCAGCACCCGAGTGGAGTGACATCAGCTGGCTCAGTGACCTGGCACAATAATCCCCTTCTCTCTGGGGTCGCGTCTCGGGCAGCGGCTGTCACTCACAGCCGAGCAGAGTGAAGCCGCCTCCCCCTCCTCTATGCACAGCACTGTGTAGACAAGGAGGGGGAGGCGGCTTCACTCTGCTCGGCTGTGAGTGACAGCCGCTGCCCGAGACTGATCAGAACGGCGCGACGTGAGTCACGCGACCACAGAGAGAAGGGGATTATTGCGCCGGGTCCCGGATCACTGAGCCGACAGATGACACTTCACTCGGGTGCTGCCCACACCTCCCCCCTGCAATGCCGCTGCCTTGTGCTCGAGGTACACTATGGGTCCTTAGGGGAGGCTGTGCACTGTAGGGGGGTTCTTCACTGTGGTGGGTCCTGCACTGTAGGGGGTTCTGCACTGTAGGGGGGGTCCTGCACTGTAGGGGGTCCTGCACTGTAGGGGGGTCTGCACTGTAGGGGGGGTCCTGCACTGTAGGGGGGGTCCTGCACTGTAGGGGAGTCCTGCACTGTAGGGGGGTCCTGCACTGTAGGGGGGTCCTGCACTGTGGGGAGGTCCTGCACTGTGGGGGGGTCCTGCACTGTGGGGGGGGTCCTGCACTGTAGGGGGGTCTGCACTGTAGGGGGGTCCTGCACTTTAGGGGGGGCCCTGCACTGTAGGGGGGGTCCTGCACTGTAGGGGGGGTCCTGCACTGTAGGGAGGTCCTGCACTGTAGTGAGGTCCTGCACTGTAGAAGGGGTCCTGCACTTTAGGGGGGTCTGCACTGTAGGGGGGGTCCTGCACTGTGGGGGGGGGTCCTGCACTGTAGGGGGCTCCTGCACTGTGGGGGGGGGTCCTGCACTGTAGAAGGGGTCCTGCACTGTAGGGGGGTTCTGCACTGTAGGGGGGTCCTGCACTGTAGGGGGGTCCTGCACTGTAGAAGGGGTCCTGCACTGTAGGGGGGTCCTGCACTGTAGGGAGGTCCTGCACTGTAAAAGGGGTCCTGCTCTGTAGGGGGGTTCTGCACTGTAGGGGGGTCCTGCACTGTAGGGGGGTCCTGCACTGTAGGGAGGTCCTGCACTGTAGAAGGGGTCCTGCACTGTAGAAGACGTCCTGCACTGTAGGGGGGTCCTGCACTGTAGGGGGGTCCTGCACTGTAGGGGGGTTCTGCACTGTAGAAGGGGTCCTGCACTGTAGGGGGGTCCTGCACTGTAGGGGGTCTGCACTGTAGGGGGGTCCTGCACTTTAGGGGGGTCCTGCACTGTAGAAGGGGTCCTGCACTGTAGGGGGGGGGGTCTGTACTGTAGGGGGGTCTGTAGGGGAGTCTGTACTGTAGGGGGGTCTGCGCTGTAGGGGGAGGGGTCTGTACTGTAGGAGGGTCTGCACTGTAGGGGGGGGGTCTGCGCTATAGGGTGGAGGGGTCTGTACTGTAGGAGGGTCTGCACTGTAGGGGAGGATTCTGTACTGTAGGGGGGTCTACACTGTAGATGGGGGTCTGTATGGTAGGGAGGGGGGTCTGCACTGTAGGGGATCTGTATAACATGCAGAGGGTCCAGAGCTGTGAGGGGCTGTGTAATGTAAAGGGGTGCAGAGGTGCAGGGTGCTGTGTAATGTAAAGGGGTCCAGAGGTACAAGGGCTGTGTAATGTAAAGGGGTCCAGAGGTTCAGGGTGCTGTGTAATGTAAAGAGATCCATAGGTACAAGGGCTGTGTAATGTAAAGGGGTCAGGAGGTTCAGGGTGCTATGTTATGTAAAGGGGTCCAGAGGTACAAGAGCTGTGTAATGTAAAGGGGTCCAGAGGTGCAGGCTGCTGTGTAATGTAAAGAGGTCCTTAGGTGCAAGGTCCTGTGTAATGTAAAGGGGTCCAGAGGTACAGGGTACTGTGTAATGTAAAGGGGTCCAGAGGTGCAGGGCGCTGTGTAATGTAAAGGGGTCAGGAGGTTCAGGGTGCTATGTTATGTAAAGGGGTCCAGAGGTACAAGAGCTGTGTAATGTAAAGGGGTCCAGAGGTGCAGGCTGCTGTGTAATGTAAAGGGGTCCAGAAGTGCAGGCTGCTGTGTAATGTAAAGGGGTCCAGAGGTGCAGGCTGCTGTGTAATGTAAAGGGGTCCAGAGGTGTAGGCTGCTGTGTAATGTAAAGGGGTCCAGAGGTGTAGGCTGCTGTGTAATGTAAAGAGGTCCTTAGGTGCAAGGTCCTGTGTAATGTAAAGGGGTCCAGAGGTGCAGGGTGCTGTGTAATTTAAAGGGGTCCAGAGGTGCAGTTGTGGAGAGGGGGGGTACACAGTAGTGACAAAAAGATATTGAAGGATGCAGAGGTATGCAGGGGACACGGTGGGTGTTTTTACATTTTATGGTGGGGGGGGGGGGTGCCAGATATAGGATCCGCCCCGGGTGCCAAATGCTCTAGGTACGCCCCTGCCACACATACGTCCTATTCTCGCGGGGTGTCTGTATTGATATCTAAGACGGCACAGTTTTCCCTGGTCTCTTTACAGACAGACCCGCAGGGCAGATATATATTTATACACTGCTTATTACACGGCGAACAGTACATTCTTCTCACCTATTATGTACCCCCGCCCTACGATCATAGACTAATTACAGAGGGATTATTTTTTATGGCTCAACATCCCAATGTCCCAGCAATTTGGCTGGGAGATTTTAATATGGTTTTGAATCCAGGGGTGGATAGAATGATCTCTACTCGAGGGGACCATTCACAGGGGGACACTGGTCTAGGTCGCACGTTTCAGAAATTCTCTCTTACAGATCTATGGCGATTTAAATATCAGGCTAAACGTGTTTACTCCTGTTTCTCTGCAACTCACTCCACCATGTCACGCATTGATTATATTGCTGTGTCCGCCCAGTTATTACCCAGGCTAGTAGACACGGGCTATTATGCTAGATCATTGTCAGACCACGCCCCTTGCTGGGCAACTTTTTCCTTGACCCGGCCTACTGGCCCGAAACCATGGCGGCTTCACCCCTTCTGGTTAACCGCCTTGAGTGACAGTGAAGATTTAGGGGATGAATGGCGGTTTTTCTTTAATACTAATCAGGGAACGGCTCCGGCTGATTGTACCTGGGAGGCTTCTAAACTGCACGTACGCTCCACTTTAACACACCGGATCAACCGGTTGAAGCGCACCTCCAAGACTTTGCTGTCTAATGCCCTAAGGGAGCTGGACTCGGTGACCACTGACTTCACCACTGACCCCACACCTGTTAAGGCCCAGATATTAAGACACCACACAAGGATAGTAGATCACCTCCACACTGAACATGCTAAGCAAAAGTTGTTTTTTGTTAAGCAACAGGTGTTTGAACAGGGAGAGAGGGCGGGAAAGTTGTTGGCCTACTTGGCGCATCGGGACTCCAAGCCCCCGGTGGTGGTTTCGTTGACTAACAGTGGGGGTGAGGTAGTGGCTGATCCGCCGACAGTGGCCAATATGTTTCGTGCTTACTATGCTGCCCTCTATGAGTCGCAGGTACATAGGCCGAGGACTGAGACGGGGGCATACCTCCGAGATGTCTCTCTTCCCCACCTGTCCTAGGCTCAGGTTGAGACTCTTGAGGCCCCGATATCGGCAGATGAGATCAGGCTAGCGGTGGCATCCCTTGCAGCGGCTAAGGCCCCTGGACTGGATGGTATTCCTCTGGATTTCTATGCCCAATACACTGAGATACTAGTGACAGAATTGTTGAGATTATATACACACATATTTGAATCCGAGTCCCTACCGGATACTCTAAGGCAGGCAGTTATTATAGTGATACCCAAGCCAGGAAAGGATCCCCACTCCCCGGATTCCTATCGCCCCATCTCGCTGCTCCAAGCAGATATTAAAATTTTGGCTAAAGTACTTGCCACCCGTTTGAGTGGCATCATTCCTATCACTTATTCACCCTGATCAAACGGGATTTATGCCCGGGAAAAACACGGCCATTAATATCCGTTGGTTATATATGAATATCCAGGGTGAGCATGACAGAGTGGGATCGAGGGTGGTGGTGTCACTGGATGCCGCTAAGGCGTTTGATTCCATTGAGTGGAACTATCTTTGGGAATGCTTGGGTAAATTTGGGTTTGGCCCCAATTTTATTAAATGGATTACTCTCCTATACTATCGCCCAATGGCTAGAGTAGCGGTTAATGGATGGGTGTCGGACCCCTTATAGTTGGGCCGTGGCACACGTCAGGGTTGTCCGCTCTCTCCTATGCTGTATGCTTTGGCGGCAGAACCGTTGGCTGCTGCACTTCAGGCACACCCGGCTGTAGTAGGCCTCCGACGCGGCTCTCTGGTGGAGTCGGTGAGTATGTATGCGGATGATACTTTACTGTATTTAGAGGACTCGGGTCAGTCGTTGGGAGCTGCCCTGGGGGTCATAGAGGAGTTTGGCGGTCATTCCGGTCTGCGTATTAATTGGACCAAGTCGCAGGTTTTACCCATTGACTTGTTCCCCCCGGACCAGGGTGCAGCTTCTCTCCCGCTCTCCAGGGTATTCTCCATCCAGTATCTGGGAGTGCAGGTCACGAGGGAGCCCAGGGAGTATATTCATCTCAATCTTGAACCACTGCTTCTGTATGTGCGGGAGAAGACTAAGGCATGGTCCCGTCTCCCCATTGGGGTTATGGGACGGATCAATATTACTAAAATGATCCTCCTGCCGAAACTCCTTTATGTACTTTGGCATTCCCCTGTCCTGGTCCCTGTGGCGTTCTTTAAAACGTTAGACTGTGTCTTAAACGCCTTTATCTGGGGCCCCTCTAGACATAAGTTGGCATGGAACACACTTAAAAACCCGACCTCTATGGGGGGATTGGCTCTCCCTGATTTCCACACATACTACATAGCAGCCCAGGTTTCCCATTTTTATCACCTCCATAGAGCGGATAGTCACAGATACCAGGCCTTGGTGGGCGGGAGGGCTGAATCCCCTACTGATACTCCACTTCAGATGATCTTTCGGGGTGGTGGGGTTAGGGACTCCCGGTTCCGGATCCTGCCACACCACCGAAATATTTGGAAGCTAGCCCTTAGATTACTGGGAGCTGACTATCACCACTCACATACACCGCTATGGCGCAACCCCCTACTTCGTGAGTTGTTTGGCTTACCAGATGTAGACTTGTGGGCTTCTAGGGGGATACTTTATCTGCACCAGGTGGTGACTCCTATGGGCGTAAGGGATTTTCCCTCCTTACAAGTGGAATTTAACATACCCCCTCATATGCACTTTTGCTACTTGCAATTGAGACACGTGCTCCGTGCGCAATTTGACAGATGTAATTATGGGGGACGAACCGACTAAATTGATCTCGACTCTATACAGCCTACTCCGGACCCGCTTGGTGGCGCAAATCACTGAACGGGCTAGGTTGAGATGGGAAGAGGATATAGGTCCCTTTGATGGGGAGGAATGGGAGGATGCCCTCAAGAACATTAAACAGGCTTCACTTAACCTACCTGACCGACTAACGCAGTACTATGTGATGCATAAGTCATACCTCACCCCTGTCCGGATAGCTAAGTGTCATCCTGACTATGACCCGAAGTGTCCCAGATGCTCGTGTATGACTGGTACTTTCTACCATTTTCTCTGGCAATGCCCAATGGTCCAGGAGTATTGGGGGCAGATTGTCAAGTTTCTACATGACCATATGGGTTCACCCCTTCAACTTGACCCTAAGAGTTGCCTACTCAGCATATTTCCTGATACCTCTGTTGATAAATATTTGGCTACATTTTTGCACTCTACGCTGTTTACTGCACGAAAGCTAGTGGCTAAATACTGGATGCGTCCAACCATGCCTACCATGCGGGAATGGGTAATGGACATTAATAGTAAGTTACCCTTGGTTAAACTAGTATATAGACATCGTGGGTGTCCTGCCAAATACCACAAAATATGGGATAGGTGGGCGGAAAATTTACATACATGTGTGGAATGAGCTGTGTTGGAGTCCATATCATCATTGTCAGGAAATTTCCTTATTGTAAGATGTATTACTGTCCGTCACCTATGAAGTGGCTAATGTCTATACCTACTGTGATGCCTTGTTATAACTGAGTTGTTCAATAAACTTGTGCTGTTTCAAAAAAAAGGAAGACAAGAGAGTGATGGCCTGGGTTCAGTCTGGTCTGGCAAAAAACGCAGGCTGTTGTATGGCCAAAGCCTGGGGACAGATATGTCATCTGCTGCTGTCCCTGATCTCTTGTAGTCCTAGACCGGATTGTGCTCACTATTATAAGGACTCCTCAGGCCACCAATTTCGATGTAAAATAACTCATGTGTGCCCTGGGGTATATTAACACACAATATCATGTCAGCACAGTTGCCTACAGCACGGCCCATGTGTCCTGATGTCACCGCTGGCTCCGCCCAAAGCGGTTTGCCTCAGGTGTCAACTGGGATTGAAGATACGTGCCTAAGCCTATCTTAAACCGCCACTCCTCTGAAAAACAATCCACGTTCAGATTGCTTTTCAGAAGTGATTGACAGGGGAGGAGGTGATGCCTCCTCAATGCCTGTTTTAACACTTTTTTTGCCAAATGAACATGCCACTACTGTGTGCATTTCACTTCGTTGTGGGGCATAGAGCGGCCATGAAACCTCTTCTCAGTTCCCCCACCGATGCTCCTAGCCCCTCCTTTCTGTCCAGTGCCCCCGTGAGAAGCCGCTCCCCATGGGGGGCACTCGCGCGTGCTTGCTTCCGAGCCCCACTGCTGAGTCCATTGTGTCAGAGGGCGGCAAAACAATGTTTTCAAGGCGATCAGGAGGTGATTCTGCTGCCTTCTGAATACATGTTTTTTTTTGTTAGTTTTTTTCCAGCCTAACAGGGATTTTGTATCAAAAAATTGTGCCACAACCATGAACCAAACAATTGGCTTTAGCTTACGTTGGCAGTGAGGCCCCATTGACTTCAATTTGCAAGTTTGGCAGATGCTGCTGCTTGTCAAACTCGGCATGCCAAGTTCAATTTGCCATGGCTGAGAATCAAAACAATTCCCTCCTGGATGCATGCTATATTTTAGGTGGGCAGTCAGATGGGCACTTGGCTGCCTGTGTGAATGAGCCCTAAGTGTGTATACAGTTTGTCAGCTCCCCTGCTAGTGCTACTAACCTTCTGTACTGCCAGGAAATGAGAGTGTTACAGCATTTCTACTTTAGTTTCTCATTTATCCCGGTTGTGGTATAGCTTGTAGAAGTGAGTAACATCAAACTAGACTTCCTCAGTTCTAACCGAGAACATTACAACATAAATGATGTCTAGGTGGTGGTGAGAAAGTTTCCTCCTACCGTGTTTCACCGAAAATAAGCAGAGGTCTTATATTAATTTTAGCAACAAAAGAAACAGTAGGGCTTATTTTTGGGGTAGGTTTTATCATGCCATGTGCCATGTGCTGTCTCTCTACCTCCCTGCCTGTCAGGAATACCCTGTGTAAAAGTGTTGGTAGAATACTTGAATCCACTCTGTTACAGTATCACACAATGCAAATAATGTAGTGCCACATACTTTATAGCGCCCGTGACCCGCCGAACCTCTGCAGAGGGAGGGGGATCCCGAGATCCCCAACCCCCAAACATATATATATATATATATATATATATATATATATATATATATATATATATATACATAGTGGGGACAGAAAGTATTCAGACCCCCTTAATTTTTTCACTCTTTTTTATATTGCAGCCATTTGCTAAAATCATTTAAGTTAATTTTTTTCCTCATTAATGTACACACAGCACCCCATATTGACAGAAAACACTTTGTTTTTATTTCTTTTTATTTTTTTGCATTTTTGCAGATTTATTAAAAAAGAAAAACTGAAATATCACATGGTCCTAAGTATTCAGACCCTTTGCTCAGTATTTAGTAGAAGCACCCTTTTGATCTAATACAGCCATGAGTCTTTTTGGGAAAGATGCAACAAGTTTTTTCACACCTGGATTTGGGGATCCTCTGCCATTCCTCCTTGCAGATCCTCTCCAGTTCTGTCAGGTTGAATGGTAAACGTTGGTGGACAGTCATTTTTAGGTCTCTCCAGAGATGCTCAATTGAGTTTAAGTCAGGGCTCTGTCTGGACCATTCAAGAACAATCACGGAGTTGTTGGGAAGTCACTCCTTCGTTAATTTAGCTGTGGGCTTAGGGTCATTGTCTTGTTGGAAGGTAAACCTTCGGCCCATTCTGAGGTCCTGAGCACTCTAGAGAAGGTTGTCGTCCAGGATATCCCTGTGCTTGGCCGCATTCATCTTTCCCTCGATTGCAACCAGTCGTCCTGTCCCTGCAGCTGAAAAACACTCCCACAGCATGATGCTGCCACCACCATGCTTCACTTTTGGGACTGTATTGGACAGGTGATGAGCAGTGCCTGGTTTTCTCCACACATACCGCTTAGAATTAAGGCCAAAAGTTATATCTTGGTCTCATCAGACCAGAGAATCTTATTTCTCACCATTTTGGAGTCCTTCAGGTGTTTTTTTAGCAAACTACATGTGGGCTTTCATATGTCATGCACTGAGGAGAGGCTTCTGTTGGGCCACTCTGCTATAAAGAAAAGCCCGGAGCAATGTAAATAAAATGCCATAGGCAAAGGGCTGACATGACAGTGGGAACAGTAGAATGTAACAGGAGAGGGGTGGTAATTTGGTGCCAAGGGAGAGGGGTTAGGGAAGTGATGAAAGGGAGACCTGCCTATATGAGTCATCACAGCGTGGGGGAAAGTTGGAGAGTGCAGCAGCATGGAGAGAATCTTGGCCCTGCTCAGGGAGGAGGCAGCGGTGCAGGGTTCAGGCTGGCTGCAGGACACCTTGGGGACTGTGTTACAACACCCGGGGTCGGAGGCAAGTACTGGCAGGAGGAGCGGTAACCAGGCACGCAGTTCCGGTTTTCCCTGGACCATGCAGGGCCACAGCGACAGTCAGGTGGCAACCTTACAGGGCCGAAAAAACTATGAAAAAACATGACTTTATAGGTGCAGAATCAGATGAAAAAGTCATAATCAGTATATAAAAACTATTCCTTTTATTGGAAAAATAGAATACAAATACATATATTCCATGAAACCAAAAATAGAAAAGGAAGGGGGGTACAAGTTATGACTTAACACCTAATATTTCGGGGGGGGGGGGGGGGGGTGGACCTTCGGCCCAGGGAAAATCGGCTGGAAACAAGAAAGGGGTTTGTTGGCAATACAATACAGGGACCTGCAAGTTTGGAGGTAAGTGCCGGTACAAACACGAGTGTCCAGGGTGTGGAGGGTCTCATCTGGCGTCAAGATGTTTCAAACAAGGAAAAGGCCGTTCCGGGGAGGCTGGACACAAGATGGAGGACCCCAGTGCACCTTTTATGGTTGAATGTTCCCTATGGAGAACCCGTCAGGAATACTCTAACTGTGATGTGCATACTATTGTACTTCTTCAAGTGATATTTGATTATTGTTTTGTTTTATACCTCTATTAAAATTATATTGATTTTAAATTTCATTAGTGTTTGTCCATTACCAAGTACCGATATAGTCCAATCCATTATATGGCTGAATGGAACTACGTATAGGGTTGGTGTGAGCGACTACCCGGTATTTCCATTTAAGCCTTTCTCTTTAAAATTACAACTTCTGGATGATGGTATTTTATACGATATTATAACGATATAGACCAGAGGCGATACTCATAGTATTTGGAAATGAAAGGTTGTCTTTATTTTTAAGTAGTTCAAATGGGAAAGGGGAGGACAGTAGAGGTGCTTCCAGTGCCGGGTTCGCCGCTGTGTCCTGTGAGGGCAGTTAAGGTGTTTTTGGATATCTGCCCAGCGGTGAAGGGGTCCTTTTTGGTGCATTTAGACGGAGCTCCTTTATCGTGATTCCAATTTGTTGCAGTCTTTAGAAAATGCCTACGGGCCTTGGGGTTGGATGAGAAGGAATTCTCATCTCATTTATTTCAGATAGAGGCTGCAACGGAGGCAGACAGAAATGGGATGGATGTGGAGTCAATATAATGTATTGGGCAGTGGGAATCAAGGAGGTTCCAGACTTATGTTTGGCCCCATCTTGTGGTGGGGTTGTGAAATATTAGGGTGGGGAGGAATTTTTTTGTTTGACCGGGTGTGGAGCAGAATACTAGTGGTCATGGTATTGTGTTTTGTTCTCTTCTAATTTCAGGTTCGGTGGCAGGACTGGTCTGGATAATGGACCATTCCTATGTGTGCTGGGGGTCCGGAGGGGAGACGTTAGATATGAAGGCAGGCAGTTGGGTTTCTCTAGACAGGAGGCCTGCATTATGTGGTTGGGAGTCCCGGGGATGTTGTGGGGTAGGTTGGTCTCGGAAGTGCATCGATATGCACAAAGGGATAGGCCGCCTGACATTTTTAGTTTTGCACATAGGCGGCAACGATTTGGGAGTTAGATCCATGGCGGACATCACGCGAGACATCAAATTCGATGTGTGGCGGTTAATGGTGGAATTTCCTGAGATGGTCATTGTTTGGTTGGACATCGTGGCTCGTACAACATGGAGGATGGCCAGGTTGGTGGAGGGTGTTAACAGGGCCCGGAGGAAGATTGATAGGGATGTGAGCAAGTTCATGGTGAAATGGGGGGATTGGATATTAGGCACTTGGAATTAGAGTTTGAGACTTGGAGATACCTGAGGAATGATGGGGTGCATCTGAATGAAGTGGGAATTGATATGTGGGTGTTGGGTTTACAGGAAGGTATTCAGAGAGCACTTTGAGTGTGGAGGGGCACCCAAGGGTAAGGTTGTTACCCTTGGGTGCTGTGGCGGGTGTTGGTCTTTGCAGAGGAAGAAAGATATTGTGGCAGCACGCAGGTAAAGTCACCTGGTTGTATCCAGGATGGAAAATATGTGTGCCCTAGATTCAGGCTTTATGCTGACTTGTACAACTAGAGGGGAAGAGTTAATGAGCCCAGCTGAAGTAAGTGGGCTCATTAAGACCTCTACAAAAAACCCCAGCATGCTTAGGGAGATGCTCCATCCTGGAACCAGTTTTGTGTTGTATAGACTGGGGAGTGTGATATCTGTTCTGTGCGGTGAGTTAACGCCTGTGTGGCAAACCTCTACAACAGAGACAGGGACTGGTGCAGCACAAGGCTGCACTCAGTTGTTAGATAGGGAATCTAAGTGTGTAATTAGAGGTCAAGCTGACCAGGATTTATTTTCATGTTTTATTTTTGTTTGGCTGTTATATGTTTCACTGCATGGAGCATAAATAAACCGCATCTTTTGTTTTTTTTGCACCTACAATGCTGTCTGCTGTGCCTGATTTTGTGTTGTGAACCCATCCAGGAGGTCACACACACCCGCTGCCGAGCTAACCCCTCACAGTTGGTGGAGAATGCGGGCAGTTTTTTTTTTAAGGCCAGCATGGAAGAGATACTGAGACAGCTGGCTCTAGCAAATGCAAATCAGCAGCAAGCAAATGCAAATCAGCAGCAAACAAATGCAAATCAGCAGCAAACAAATGCAGCTTTACAAAAGAGCCTTGCAGCCCAGCAGCAGGCAAATGCAACTTTGCAGCAGAGTCTGGAAGCTCAGCAACAAGCCCAGCAGCGATCTGAAGCCCACTTAATAGACCTGTTGCAGAAGCAAGAGCAGAGTTTTCAACAGCAAATAGAGACATTAATACAGCAACGTCCGCAGACCAATGAAGCAAGTGGTTACAATAATACCGCATCCTTTGGTGTGAGCCGTTTACTAACAAAAATGACTGGAGAGGATGATCCGGAGGTGTTTTTGACCACATTTGAAAGGACTGCTGAAAGGGAAAAGTGGCCTAAGGAGCAATGGGCTGGACTGGTGGCCCCTCTGTTAACTGGGGAATCGCAGAAAGCTTATTATGACCTAGAGCCTGACCAAGCAAAATACTATGTGGTGCTAAAAACAGAAATATTGGCACGGCTGGGTGTCACCCTGGCCGTCCGGGCTCAGCGTGTGCATAATTGGACTTTTCAGGTTGGAAAACCCCCCAGGTCTCAAATGTATGATCTCATTCGCCTGAGCAGAAAGTGGCTGCAGCCAGAGATTTTGACCGCACCAAACATTGTGGAACGTGTTGTTATGGATCGTTTCCTGAGAGCTCTTCCTACTGCCATCCAAAAATGGGTAAGCCATGGAGATCCAGAAAATGCAGATAAACTTGTGGATCTTGTTGAGAGGTACTTGGCTACAGAGAACCTGACCACCTCTTCCAGGGACTCACGGACTTTCCACCCTAAGACCAGATCATTCCCAGTGGCGGGTAAGATGACTCCAAGGGGTGAGGGTGGAGAGAGTGAGAGAGTGGGAGTTCTACCTAAGGTCTGGCGGGAGCAGCCCGGGAAGCCCAGGCTGCAAGAGGCAGCGAAAAAGATTATTTGCTACCGCTGCCGCCAAGAGGGACATATTGCAGCCAATTGCCCAGTTGTGGATGAGCCTATGCAATGTGACTTTATAAGGGAGAGACGTCAGTCGCTGTTTGCGACAGTTGCATGCACTGCCATTCGGGGACCTGAGAAACATTTATGTAAAATGTGTATTAATGGTAGAAATGTTGATGTGTTGCTGGATTCAGGTAGCCTGGTAACATTGATAAAAGCTGAATTAGTTACTACAGAGGTCTCTGGGAAGAACAGGGTGGCTGTTATTTGTGTGCATGGGGACACCCGAGAGTATCCTGTAACTTCAGTGTTTTTTGAGACCCCCAAAGGTAACCTCTCTCATCAGGTGGGGTTAGTGTCTCACTTACCACATGATGCTATTGTGGGAAGGGATTTTCCAAAATTCTGGGAACTCTGGGATTGTCCTGAGCCCCCCACTGGTGCCCCTATAGATCAGGAAGATGACCAGAATTCCTCTGGGAGTGGTGAGGACTCTCCTGAATTTCCCTTGTCGGTATTGGCGGGGGAAACTCGAGAAACTGGGGAGGAGCCAACATCCTCAGGTGAAAACATGCCGTCTGTGGAGTTTTCAGATCTTGAGGTTCACAGGGAAAATTTTGCCACAGAACAGTTAAAAGATCCCACCCTAATAAAGGCACGGGAAAATGTGGTGAAAATAGATGGCGAGTTAGTGAACCCAGATAAGACTTGCACTTATCCTTACTTCACTATGGAAAGGGACCTGCTGTATCGAGTGGCTCAAAGGGCAGAAGAAACCATTGAGCAACTTGTAGTGCCCAAACCTTACAGGAAGTTGGTGTTAGAATTGGCCCATGGGCACATTCTGGGAGGTCATCTGGGGACCGAGAAAACCAGAGAGAGGGTACTGCAGAGATTCTATTGGCCTGGGGTCATGAAGGAAACGCAATGGATTTGGTAGGTCCGATAATGAAGTCTGCTAGGGGGCATCAGTACATTTTGGTTATATTGGACTATGCCACCCGTTATCCGGAAGCAATTCCTCTTCGAAATACCTCGGCCAAAACCATAGCCAAAGAGCTATCTCTTGTTTTTAGCCCCGTGGGTATTTGTAAGGAACTGCTTACGGACCAAGGTACACCCTTTATGTCCAGGGTTATGAAAGAACTATGCAAGTTGTACAAAGTGACACAATTGCGTACATCTGTGTATCACCCCCAAACAGATGGGTTGGTTGAAAGATTCAACAAAACCCTAAAACAAATGTTAAAGAAGGTGGTGGATAGAGATGGAAAGAATTGGGACTGTCTAATACCCTATCTGATGTTTGCCATTAGGGAGGTACCCCAATCCTCTACGGGTTTCTCACCCTTCGAGTTGCTCTATGGGAGACACCCAAGAGGGCTGCTGGATATCGCCAAGGAAACTTGGGAAAATTAGAGTTCTCCTCACAGGAGCGTGATTGAGCATGTCACCCTGATGCAAGATAGAATTGCACAGGTAATGCCAATCGTAAAGGAACATTTGACCCAAGCGCAGTTAGCACAGCAGAGAGTGTACAACCGTGGGGCCAAGACCCGTACTTTTTCCCCAGGGGATAGGGTCTTGGTGCTAGTCCCTACGGTTGAAAGCAAATTTCTGGCCAAATGGCAAGGTCCATACGAAGTGATTGAAAATATTAGTGAGGTGAACTACAGGGTTAGACAGCCAGGAAGACGAAAGCCGGAGCAGATCTATCACGTCAATCTGCTGAAAGCCTGGAGGGATAGGGAATCCCTAGTCGCAGAGACTTTGTCACAAGCACAGCCTGATTGCTTAGTTCCTGAGGTTGGAATAGCAGACACCTTATCGAAAGCCCAACAACAGGAGGTTAAAGAGTTTGTACTTCGTAACAAAGAGATTTTCTCTGAGCTGCCGGGACAAACATCTGGTGTAGAGCATGACATTATCACCCCGCCAGGAGAAAGGGTAAAACTAAAACCTTATAGAATACCAGAGGCCCAACGGGAGGCAATACGTGGGGAGGTTCAAAGGATGCTGGAATTGGGTGTGATAGAGGAGTCCCAGAGTGACTGGTCCAGTCCTATCGTACTAGTGCCCAAACCTGATGGGAGCTGGTGGTTTTGTAACGATTTTCGACAATTGAATAAAGTTACAAAATTTGACACCTACCCCATGCCGCGTATAGATGAGTTGATTGACCGGCTGGGAACAGCCCGATATATGACAACTCTTGATCTCACCAAAGGGTATTGGCAAATTCCCCTGGCCGACTCGGCCAAGGAGAAAACTGCGTTTGTAACCCCAGATGGGGCATTCCAATATAAGAGAATGCTGTTTGGGTTACAGAATGCACCGGCAACATTCCAGCGCAAAATGGATAAGATTCTGAGGCCCCATCAGAAATATGCTGCAGCTTACCTGGATGATGTGATTATCCATAGCACAGACTGGGTCTCACATTTGCCAAAAGTACAAGCAGTCCTAGACTCTATCCGGGAAGCTGGGTTTACGGCCAATCCAAAGAAGTGTACCATTGGACAGGAGGAGGCCAAATATCTTGGGTACACTATTGGGAGGGGGGTGATAAAACCCCAAGTCAATAAAGTCGAGGCCATACAGAGTTGGCCACGTCCCAACAGCAAGAAACAGGTACGAGCCTTTCTGGGAATCGCTGGCTATTATTGACGATTCATTCCCCATTTTGCTTCTCAGGCTGTGCCCCTCACCAACCTGACAAAAGGGAAAGAGTCGGTCATGGTTAAATGGTCCCCAGAGGCTGAAGAAGCATTTCAGTCCTTAAAAACAGCCTTATGTAGCCAGCCAGTGTTGTACTCACCAGACTTCTCTAAGGACTTTGTTGTACAAACTGATGCATCAGACGTTGGGTTAGGAGCAGTGTTATCCCAGGTCTGGAACGGGGAAGAGCACCCAGTCATTTACCTCAGCAGGAAGTTGAAGTCCCATGAGGTAAATTACGCCACGATTGAGAAGGAATGTTTAGCAGTGAAGTGGGCTCTAGATTCCCTTCGGTACTATCTGCTAGGTAGGCACTTTGACCTGGTGACTGATCACGCTCCTTTAACCACTTTCAGACCGGACCATTTTGCTGGTAAATGACCAGAGGTCTTTTTACACTTTGGCACTGCGCTGCTTTAACTGGTAATTGCGCGGTCATGCAATGTTGTACCCAAACGAAATTTGCGTCCTTTTCTTCCCACAAATAGAGCTTTCTTTTAAAGGTATTTGACTAACTCTGCGATTTTTATTTTTTGTGATATAAACGTAAAAAGACCGCAAATTTTGAAAAAAAATGATATTTTCTACTTTTTGTTATTAGAAAAATCCAATAAACTCAATTTTAGTCATACATTTAGGCCAAAATATATTCAGCCACATGTCTTTGGTAAAAAAAAGTCAATAACTGTATATTTATTGGTTTGCGCAAAAGTTGTCACATCTACAAACTAAGGTACGTTTTCTGGAATTTACGCAGCTTTTAGTTTACGACTGCCTATCTCATTTCTTGAGGTGCTAAAATGGCAGGGCAGTACAAACCCCCCCCAAATGACCCCATTTTGGAAAGTAGACCCCCTAAGGAAATTGATAAGTGGCATGTTGAGCCCATTGAATATTTTATTTTTTTGCCTCAAGCGATTGAATAATGACAAACATTTTTTTTTTTTTTTTTTACACAAAGTTGTCATTAAATGATATATTGCTCACACATGCTATGGGCATATGTGAAATGACACCCCAAAATAAATTCTGCTGCTTCTCCTGAGTATGGGGATACCACATATGTGGTACTTTTTGGGAGCCTAGCCGCGTACGGGGCCCGGAAAACCAAGCACCGCCTTCAGGCTTTCTAAGGGCGTAAATTTTTGATTTCACTTCTCACTACCTATTACAGTTTTGAAGGCCATAAAATGCCAAGATGGCACAAAACCCCCACAAATGACCCCATTTTAGAAAGTAGACACCCCAAGCTATTTGCTGAGAGGCATGTTGAGTCCATGGAATATTTTATATTTTGCCACAAGTTGCGGGAAAATTACAAACTTTTTTTTTTTTTTTTTTTTTTACACAAAGTTGTCACTAAATGATATATTGCTCACACATGCTATGGGCATATGTGAAATGACACCCCAAAATAAATTCTGCTGCTTCTCCTGAGTACGGGGATACCACATATGTGGGACTTTTTGGGAGCCTAGCCGCGTACGGGGCCCCGAAAACCAAGCACCGCCATCAGGCTTTCTAAGGCCGCGTACACACGCGGGGACTGTTCGCCCAACTTTGTCCGCTGAACAGTGTTTCGGCTGACAGTCCGCTCGTGTGTGGGCTTTCAGCGGACAGTTTCAGCGAACAGTCCGCTGAACAAGGTTTTTCGGAAATTCCGAAAAACTGTCCGCTGAAACTTTGTTTCAGCGAACAGTCCCCTCGTGTGTAGGCTTGTTCGTCAAACTAAGTTCCGCGCATGCTCAGAAAGGATTTACACGCCGAAAGTTATAATGCAGTGTATAGGACGTCGTATTTTTCGTCCCGTCGTACGTGCCGTTCACGTCATCGCGCACGGTTTCAGCAAACTGTTCGTTCGTCGTGTGTGGCCATGTCCGTCCATGCTAATTTTGAGCGGACTGTTTGCCGAAACTGTTTGACGGACAAAGTTGGGCGAACAGTCCCCGCGTGTGTACGCGCCCTAAGGGCGTAAGTTTTTGATTTCACTTCTCACTACCTATTACAGTTTTGAAGGCCATAAAATGCCAAGATGGCACAAAACCCCCACAAATGACCCTATTTTAGAAAGTAGACACCCCAAGCAATTTGCTGAGAGGCATGTTGAGTCCATGGAATATTTTATATTTTCCCACAAGTTGCGGGAAAATTACAAACTTTTTTTTTTTTTTTTTTACACAAAGTTGTCACTAAATGATATATTGCTCACGCATGCCATGGGCATATGTGAAATGACACCCCAAAATAAATTCTGCTGCTTCTCCTGAGTATGGGGATACCACATATGTGGGACTTTTTGGGAGCCTAGCCGCGTACGGGGCCCCGAGAACCAAGCACCGCCTTCAGGCTTTCTAAGGGCGTTACATTTTTGAAGGCCATAAAATGCCAAGATGGCACAAACCCCCCCCAAATGACCCCATTTTGGAAAGTAGACACCCCTAAATTTACGGGTACACTAGTGAGACTAGGTAATAAATGGCGGGTGCCCTGAAACTATAAAAAAATAACTAACCAACCAGCGTCACCTGTAAGGCCGCGTACACACGCGCGGACTGTTTGCCCAACCTTGTTCGTCAAACAGTTTCGGCAAACAGTCCGCTCAAAATTTGCATGAGCGGACTTGCCCACACACGAGCGGACTGTTTCAGCGAACTGTTTGCCAAACAGTTCGCTCAACTTTTGAAATGAACGGACTCGCCCACGTAAGGAGGAGGCAAATCCGCCCATTTCGAGCGCGTGTACAGGTAGGCGGGGCCCGCGAAGGAGACGTCGCGAGCTCCGCCGCCTGGAATGGGCTTAAAGGGGAACCCCAACGCCGAAAAAAATCGGCGTGGGGGTTCCCCCAAAGTCCACACCAGACCCTTGTCCGAGCACGCTACCCGGCCGGCCAGGAAAGGGGGGCGAGCGCGCCCCCCTCCTGAGCCGTACCAGGCCGCGTGCCCTCAACATGGGGGGTGCCTTGGGGAAGGGGGGGCCGCGCGGCCCCCCCACCCCAAAGCACCTTGTCCCCATGTTGATGAGGACAAGGGCCTCTTCCCGACAACCCTGGCCGTTGGTTGTCGGGGTCTGCGGGCGGGGGGCTTATCGGACTCCGGGAGCCCCCTTTAAGAAGGGGGCCCCCGGATACCGGCCCCCCACCCTATGTGAATGAGTATGGGGTACAATGTACCCCTACCCATTCACCTGTGAAATAAAGTACAAAAAAAAACACAACACAGGGAAAAAATATTTTATTGCACAGCTCCGGGGGTCTTCCGTCTTCGGGGGTCTTCTTGCCGGACTCCTCCGCTATCTGTGTGTAGCTCTTTTACTAGCGGAGGAGTCCGGCTTTCTTCCTCCCCGCCGCCGGCCTCTTCTCCCGACTTCGGGGGTCTTGTCCCCCTCTTCGGTTCTTCTGCCGGGCCACCGCGCCTTCTTCTAGCTCTTTTACAGGCGGTGGCCCGGTCTTCTGTCGCCGCTGCCTTCCGTTCTTCTGTCGCCGCCTTCGGTTCTTCTGTCGGGCCACCGCGCCTTCTTGTAGCTCTTTTACAGGCGGTGGCCCGGTCTTCTGTCGCCGCTGTCATCGCCGCCGCTTCCGTTCTTGTTCTTCTTCTTGTTCTTCTTCTTCTTCTCCTGGAGACTCGACGAGCTCTCCGGCCGGAATGCCAGAGCCGCGCTGTGCGGTCACTTATATAGTGACAATGGGGCGGTGTCACATGGTATATGTCACATGGGTTGGTCACATGGGTTGATGTCACATGGGGACTATGACATCGTAAGGGGGCGGGGTCACCATGTGACCAACCCATGTGACATATACCATGTGACACCGCCCCATTGTCACTATATAAGTGACCGCACAGCGCGGCTCTGGCATTCCGGCCGGAGAGCTCGTCGAGTCAACATCTCCAGGAGAAGAAGAAGAAGAACAAGAAGAAGAACAAGAACGGAAGGCGGCGGCGACGACAGCGGCGACAGAAGACTGGGCCACCGCCTGTAAAAGAGCTACAAGAAGGCGCGGTGGCCCGGCAGAAGAACCAAAGGCGGCGACAGAAGAACGGAAGGCAGCGGCGACAGAAGACCGGGCCACCGCCTGTAAAAGAGCTAGAAGAAGGCGCGGTGGCCCGGCAGAAGAACCGAAGAGGGGGACAAGACCCCCGAAGTCGGGAGAAGAGGCCGGCGGCGGGGAGGAAGAAAGCCGGACTCCTCCGCTAGTAAAAGAGCTACACACAGATAGCGGAGGAGTCCGGCGAGAAGACCCCCGAAGACGGAAGACCCCCGGAGCTGTGCAATAAAATATTTTTTCCCTGTGTTGTGTTTTTTTTTGTACTTTATTTCACAGGTGAATGGGTAGGGGTACATTGTACCCCATACTCATTCACATAGGGTGGGGGGCCGGTATCCGGGGGCCCCCTTCTTAAAGGGGGCTCCCGGATTCCGATAAGCCCCCCTCCCGCAGACCCCGACAACCAACGGGTAGGGTTGTCGGGAAGAGGCCCTTGTCCTCATCAACATGGGGACAAGGTGCTTTGGGGTGGGGGGGCCGCGCGGCCCCCCCTTCCCCAAGGCACCCCCCATGTTGAGGGCACGCGGCCTGGTACGGCTCAGGAGGGGGGCGCGCTCGCTCGCCCCCCTTTCCTGGCCGGCCGGGTAGCGTGCTCGGACAAGGGTCTAGTGTGGACTTTGGGGGAACCCCCACGCAGATTTTTTTCGGCGTTGGGGTTCCCCTTTAAGCCCATTCCAGGCGGCGGAGCCCGCGACGTCTCCTTCGCGGGCCCCGCCTACCTGTACACGCGCTCGAAATGGGCGGACTTTCCGAGCGGGAACAGTTTGCTCATTTCGAAAGTAGCCTACACACGGGCGGACTGTTCGCTCAAACACAGTTTCAGCGGACAGTTTTTCGGAATTTCCGAAAGACTTTGTCCGTCCAACTGTCCGCTGAAACTGTCCGCTGAAAGCCCACACACGGGCGGACTGTCCGCCCAAACACTGTTCAGCGGACAAGGTTGGGCGAACAGTCCGCCCGTGTGTACGCGGCCTAACAGTTATATGGTGATCACTGGTGAAAGGGTTAACTAGGGGGCAATCAGGGGGCTTTATGCGGTAGTATATGGGGGTCCCTGGCGCTATAAAAAGCTGCGGCGAACCTAAATACCTACCTGCCTAACTAGCGTCACCTGTGACACTAATACAGCGATCAGAAAAACGATCGCTTATTAGGCTGGGTTCACACTGGAGCGATGCGGGAACGCCACGAATCCGCGGCGGGTTCCCGCATCGCATGCCTCCCGGCGGCAGTTCACACTGCCCTATGCGAACTGCTGGGAGTGTCAGTGAAATGTTAATGACACCCCCAGATCAGTTCGCATATCGCAGTGCGATCTGCAAACTCGGATCGCATGGTGTGAACACCCATGCGATCCGATTCTGCTGCGGACCAAAAAAAGGGTCCCGTGCGAGTTTGCGGCGCTATCTGTATGGCTGAACTCGAATCGCACAGAGATCAGATGTGATTTGCACTGCAGTGCGGTGAGAATCACATCCGTTCTCATAAACCGCTGCAATGTGAACCCAGCCTTAGTGACACTGGCGACGGGGGGTGATCACGGGGTTAAACCTTTATTGGGGGGGTTAGGGGGGTACCTTAGAACTAAAGGGGGCTAACCCTAACTGCCCTAACAGTTATTACAGTCACAAATGACACCCGCCGTGTGATCAGGGGGTTAAACCTTTATTAGGTAATAAATGGCGGGTGCCCTGAAACTATAAAAAAATAACTAACCAACCAGCGTCACCTGTAACAGTTATATGGTGATCACTGGTGAAAGGGTTAACTAGGGGGCAATCAGGGGGATTTATGCGGTAGTATACAGTGGTGTGAAAAAGTGTTTGCCCCCTTCCTCATTTCCTGTTCCTTTGCATGTTTGTCCCACTTAAGTGTTTCGGAACATCAAACCAATTTAAACAATAGTCAAGGACAACACAAGTAAACACAAAATGCAATTTGTAAATGAAGGTGTTTATTATTAAAGGTGAAAAAAAATCCAAACCATTATGGCCCTGTGTGAAAAAGTGATTGCCCCCCTTGTTAAAACATACTATAACTGTGGTTGTCCACACCTGAGTTCAATTTCTCTAGCCACACCCAGGCCTGATTATTGCCACACCTGTTCACAATCAAGGCATCACTTAAATAGGAGCTGCTTGACACAGTAAGGTCCACCAGAAGATCCTTAAAAGCTACACATCATGCCGAGACCCAAAGAAATTCAGGAACAATTGAGAAAGAAAGTAATTGAGATCTATCAGTCTGGAAAGGGTTATAAAGCCATTTCCAAAGCTTTGGGAATCCAGCGAACCACAGTGAGAGCCATTATCCACAAATGACGAAGACATGGAACAGTGGTGAACCTTCCCAGGAGTGGCCGGCCGCCCAAAATTACCCCAAGAGCGCAGCGACGACTCATCCAAGAGGTCACAAAAGACCCCACAACAACGTCCAAGGAACTGCAGGCCTCACTTGCCTCAGTTAAGGTCAGCGTTCATGCCTCCACCATCAGGAAAAGACTGGGCAAAAATGGCCTGCATGGCAGAGTTCCAAGGAGAAAACCACTGCTGAGCAAAAAGAACATCAAAGCTCGTCTCAATTTCTCCACAACACATCTTGATGATCCCCAAGACTTTTGGGACAACATTCTGTGGACCGATGAGACAAAAGTGGAACTCTTTGGAAGGTGTGTGTCCAAGTATATCTGGCGTAGAAGGAACACTGCATTTCATAAAAAGAACATTATACCAACAGTAAAATATGGTGGTGGTAGTGTGATGGTCTGGGGCTGTTTTGCTGCTTCAGGACCTGGAAGACTTGCCGTGATAAAAGGAACTATGAATTCTGCTGTCTACCAAGAGATCCTGAAGGAGAATGTCCGACCATCTGTTCGTGTACTCAAGCTGAAACGAACTTTGGTTCTGCAGCAGGACAATGATCCTAAACACACCAGCAAGTCCACCACCGAATGGCTGAAGAAAAACAAAATGAAGACTTTGGAGTGGCCTAGCCAAAGTCCTGACCTGAATCCTATTGAGATGTTGTGGTATGACCTTAAAAAGGCCGTTCATGCTCGAAAACCCTCTAATGTAACTGAATTAGGACAATTCTGCAAAGATGAGTGGGCCAAAATTCCTCCAGGACGCTGTAAAAGCCTCATTGCACGTTATCGCAAACGCTTGGTTGCAGTTGTTGCTGCTAAGGGTGGCCCAACCAGTTATTAGGTTTAGGGGGCAATCACTTTTTCACACAGGGCCATGATGGTTTGGATTTTTTTTCACCTTTAATAATAAACACCTTCATTTACAAATTGCATTTTGTGTTTACTTGTGTTGTCCTTGACTATTGTTTAAATTGGTTTGATGTTCCGAAACACTTAAGTGTGACAAACATGCAAAGGAACAGGAAATGAGGAAGGGGGCAAACACTTTTTCACACCACTGTATATGGGGGTCCCTGGCGCTATAAAAAGCTGCGGCGAACCTAAATACCTACCTGCCTAACTAGCGTCACCTGTGACACTAATACAGCGATCAGAAAAATGATCGCTTATTAGGCTGGGTTCACACTGGAGTGATGCGGGAACGCCACGAATCCGCGGCGGGTTCCCTCATCGCATGCCTCCCGGCGGCAGTTCACACTGCCCTATGCGAACTGCTAGGAGTGTCAGTGAAATGTTAATGACACCCCCAGATCAGTTCGCATATCGCAGTGCGATCTGCAAACTCGGATCGCATGGTGTGAACACCCATGCGATCCGATTCTGCTGCGGACCAAAAAAAGGGTCCCGTGCGAATTTGCGGCGGGTGCGGCGAATGGCTGAACTCGAATCGCAGAGATCGGATGTGATTTGCACTGCAGTGCGGTGCGAATCACATCCGTTCTCATAAACCGCTGCAATGTGAACCCAGCCTTAGTGACACTGGCGACGGGGGGTGATCACGGGGTTAAACCTTTATTGGGGGGGTTAGGGGGGTACATTAGAACTAAAGGGGGCTAACCCTAACTGCCCTAACAGTTATTACAGTCACAAATGACACCAATGCAAAAAAAAAAAAAAAAAATGCATTGGTGTCACTGTGACTGGGGGGGGGGCAGGGGTAATTGGGGGGGTGATCGGGGGGTAAAGGGGGGGGTGTGAGTGTGCCTGGCATGTTCTACTGTGTAGTGTAGTGTTGTGCAACTCACCGATCCTCTCTCCGGTGCCGGAACGAAAAATACCGACACAGAGGAGAGATTACATCACTTCCTCTCCTGTGTTTACATTACAGGAGAGGAAGTGATGCAATGCTTCACTCCCATTCGTCAGGAGCGATCGCGAGGGGGTGGCCATGAATGAATGGCCGTCCCCTCATCACCGATCGCTCCTGCACGGATACCGACCGCCGCTGGCACTGGGCGGGGGCCCAATCGGGCTCCCGACCCGCGGGAAGGCAGGGACGTACATGTACGCCCATATGCCTGCCCGTGCCATGCTGTCGACGTACATCGTCGTGCGGCGGTCGGGAAGTGGTTAAAGTGGATGGCTCAAAACAAGGAGACCAATAGAAGGGTAAATAGGTGGTTCCTGGCCCTACAGGAATTGAACTTTACAGTTGAGCATCCCCCTGGTGTTAAAATGGGGAATGTGGATGCTTTGTCTCGGATACATGCGTGTCTGACTGCTTGTGTTACAACCCCAAGGTTGAAACAAGAGGGGGGGTATGTGGCAGCACGCAGGTAAAGTCACCTGGTTGTATCCAGGATGGAAAATATGTGTGCCCTAGATTCAGGCTTTATGCTAACTTGTACAACTAGAGGGGAAGAGTTAATGAGCCCAGCTGAAGTAAGTGGGCTCATTAAGACCTCTACAAAAAACCCCAGCATGCTTAGGGAGATGCTCCATCCTGGAACCAGTTTTGTGTTGTATAGACTGGGGAGTGTGATATCTGTTCTGTGCGGTGAGTTAACGCCTGTGTGGCAAACCTCTACAACAGAGACAGGGACTGGTGCAGCACAAGGCTGCACTCAGTTGTTAGATAGGAAATCTAAGTGTGTAATTAGAGGTCAAGCTGACCAGGATTTATTTTCATGTTTTATTTTTGTTTGGCTGTTATATGTTTCACTGCATGTAGCATAAATAAACCGCATCTTTTGTTTTTTTTGCATCTACAATGCTGTCTGCTGTGCCTGATTTTGTGTTGTGAACCCATCCAGGGGGTCACACACACCCGCTGCCGAGCTAACCCCTCACAATATGTTAGAAGGAAGAGTTCGGGAACTATCATTGGTATGGGTCCTGATGGTGGTTTCCGGCTAACGGAGGTTAGCCGGGAAGTGGTAATAGGGGCACTGCGGTCAGTGGTTGTCTCTGAGCCAGCCTGTCGGCTTGAGGCCTATTATTGCACTTGGAAAGGGACCGCAGTGCAATATTGTTCCTTCCACAGATGGTTACGAAGTTCCTGCAAAGACCAGTGCTAGATAGATTGATGGGTTGACTAACAGATGTTTTTGTATGTTTATGTTAATTTGAAGATATATATATTTGTTTAAATAAAGTAGGCTGCTACGGCCTTTTTTTGTTACTCCAACCTTTGTGTGGCCTCAATCAATAAGAGGAAGGTTAAGAGGTTGGGGTTATGTAAGTGGTGGGTGTAATCACATCTGTTATACAACAGTCAAGCCCCGACTGGTGGAGGGCTGCAGTGATGGTTGACTTTCTACAACTTTCTCCCATCTCCCGACTGCATCTCTGGAGCTCAGCCACAGTGATCTTTGGGTTCTTCTTTACCTCTCTCACCAAGGCTCTTCTCCCCCGATAGCTCAGTTTGGCCAGACGGTGCCAAAGTGCAGTAGAATTTTTTTGTAATCTTGGCCAGATCTGTGCCTTGCCACAATTCTGTCTCTGAGCTCTCAGGCAGTTCCTTTGACCTCATGATTCTCATTTGCTCTGACATGCACCTTGAGCTGTAAGGTCTTAGACAAGTGTGTGACTTTCCTAATCAAGTCCAATCAGTTTAATCGAACACAGCTGGACTCAAATGAAGGTGTAGAACCATCTCAAGGATGATCAGAAGAAATGGACAGCACCTGAGTTAAATATGAGTGTCACAGCAAAGGGTCTGAATACTTAGGACCATGTGATATTTTAGTTTTTCTTTTTTAACCACTTCAGCCCCGGAAGGTTTTACCCCCTTCCTGACCAGAGCACTTTTTACAATTTGGCACCGCTAATTGCGCGGTCAAGCAATGCTGTACCCAAATGAAATTTGCGTCCTTTTTTTCCCACAAATAGAACTTTCTTTACATGGTATTTGATTGCCTCTGCGATTTTTATTTTTTGCGATATAAATGCAAAAATGTTGAAAAAAATGATATTTTCTACTTTTTGTTATAAAAAAAATCCAGTAAACTAAATTTTAGTCATACATTTAGGCCAAAATGTATTCAGCCACATGTCTTTGGTAAAAAAATGTCAATAAGCGTATATTTATTGGTTTGCGCAAAAGTTATAGCGTCTACAAACTAGGGTACATTTTCTGAAATGTACACAGCTTTTAGTTTATGAATCTCATTTCTTGAGGTGCTAAAATGGTAGGGCAGTACAAACTCCCCCCCTCAAATGATCCCATTTTGGAAAGTAGACACCCTAAGGAAATTTCTGAGAGGCATGTTGAGCCCATTGAATATTAATTTTTTTTGTCCCAAGTGACTGAATAATGACGAAAAAAAAAAAAAATTACAAAAAGTTGTCACTAAATGATATATTGCTCACACATGCCATGGTTATATGTGGAATTGCACCCCAAAACTAATTTTTCCACTTGTCCTGAGTAAGAGGATACCACATGTGTGGGACTTTTTGGGAGCCTAGCCGCGTACGGGGCCCCTGAAAAGCAAGCACCGCCTTCAGGATTTCTAAGGGCGCAAATTTTTTATTTCACTCCTCATTACCTATCACAGTTTTGAAGGCCATAAAATGCCCAGATGGCACAAACCCCCCAAAATGACCCCATTTTGGAAAGTAGACACCCCAAGCTATTTGCTGAGAGGCATGGTGAGTGTTTTGTAGCTCTCATTTGTTTTTGAAAATGAAGAAAGACATGAAAAATGTATTTCTTTTTCTTTTTCAATTTTAAAAACTTTGTGACAAAAAGCGAGGTCTGCAAAATACTCACCATACCTCTCAGCAAATAGTCTGGGGTGTCTACTTTCCATTTGGTCATTTGGGGGGTTTTGTGCCATCTGGGCAGTCCATGGCCTCCGAAACTGTGATAGGCAGTGAAGACTGAAATCAAAAATGTACACCCTTAGAAAGTCTGAAGGCGGTGCTTGGTTTTCAGGGTCCCGTATGCGGCTAGACTCCAAAAAAGTCTCACATGTGGTATCCCCATACTCAGGAGAAGCAACAGAATGTATTTTGGGGTGTAATTTCACATATGCTCATGGCATGTTTGAGCAATATATCATTTAGTGACAACTTTGTGCAAAAAAAGAAAGAAAAAATTGTCTTTTTCCCGCAACTTGTGCCACAATATAAAATATTCCATGGACTTGACATGCCTCTCAGCAAATAGCTTGGGATGTCTACTTTCCAAAATGGGGTAATTTGAACTGTCCTGGCATTTTATGCACAACATTTAGAAGCTTATGTCACAAATCACCCACTCTTCTAACCACTTGAAGACAAAGCCCTTTCTGACACTTTGTGTTTACATGAAAAAATTACTTTGAACCCCCAAACATTTTATATTTTTTTTAAAGCAAAGGCCCTACAGATTAAAATGGTGGGTGTGTCATATTTTTTTAACACAGTATTTGCGCAGTGATTTTTCAAACGCATTTTCTGGGGAAAAACACACTTTTTAAAATGTTAATGCACTAAAACACACTCTATTGCTCAAATGTTTGAGCAATAGAGAAGAAGAAAAAAGATTATCTTAGGCCGAGTACACGGATACCAAACACGTCATGCTTTAAAATTGCGCACAAACGTGTAGTGGAGACAAACTACATACATTTTTAAAAGCCTTTGCAGGTTACCACTTTAGATTTACAGAGGGTCTACTGCTAAAATTACTGCCCTCGATCTGACGAATGCGGTAATTTTTTTGTTATAATTTTTATTGTTATCTCAGGGAATGGAATGTAAATATCCCCTATGATAGCAATAGGTAGTGACAGGTACTCTTTTTTGAAAAAATTGGGGTCTATTAGACCCTAGATCTCTCCTCTGCCCTCAAAGCATCTGACCACACCAAGACTGGTGAGATAAAATGCTTTCCCAATTTCCCAATGGCGCTGTTTACATCCGGCGAAATCAAAGTCATAAAATGCTTGTAGCTTCTGGTTTCTTAGGCCATAGATATGATTGGAGCTGTTCTTGTCTCTGATCAGCTCTATGTTCAGCTGGCCGAATCACTGGCTGCATTCTCAGGTTCCCTGTTGGTACAGGAGAGCCAGAGAAAAACATGGAAGACGGGGGCGGGGGACATTCCCTCCCACTGCTTGTAAAAGCAGTCTAGAGGCTAATTAGCCACTAGGATTGCTTTTACATGAAAGCCGACCGCTGGCTGAAAAGAATGATACCAAGATGATACCTAAACCTGCAGGCATCATTCTGGTATAACCACTCAAAGTCCAGCAACATACCAGTACGTTGCTGGTCCTTGTTTGGTATGTATTTTAATCTTTTTTTTTTCATGCAGCCTGTGGGCTGAACGAAAAAAGAGATTGATCAGTAGGTATGCCCACCATTAGAATACCTCCCTTCATCCACCCACTTCTAATGATGAGCATACATGCACCATTTATATATGCCAAAGCATATGGGCATCCGCCCCAAAAGGTAGGAGTATATCGCTCCTCCACCCGTGCTGCCCCCATGCTTCGGCATACATGCTCTTTTTTTTTTTTAACTGTGGTGGTGAAATCGCCTCTGACAGCGCTGGAGTCAAGGCTTTATGTATCGTGGGAGCAAATGCTGTTGCTGTCAAGATAAATAAATCCGCTCTGCAGCTGAATGGTGTACCTGAAAACAAAAAAAATGGTTAACAATAAAACATAGTCAACAGTAAAGTATAAAAAAAATTGCATACCTGAAAAGCAAACATGATAAAACATAATTAATAACAATAAAACATTGCAGAATAAAGTACAGTAAAAAAAAGAGCAGAACAATAGAGAGAGAGAGCAATAAAACAACAACTATTTTTTTATTTTATTTTTATATATATATATATATATATATATATATATATATATATATATATATATATATATTTTTTTTTGTTTTGTTTTTTTACTTTTTTTTGTTTTTTTTACACTTTTTTTGGAACTGTAATGGTTGTAATGGTTCCAGCGGTTTGGGTCTCTCAAAATGCCATGGCATCTTGGGAGACCCTGTGAAAGTGTGCCTAGTCTGTGCAGTGCTGTACCCTATGCTAAAACTCGACTAGTGTTTGGTAGTGTTCAAAACATTCACCAATGCAAAGACCAGGATTGTCAGGACAGGAGGGACAAAAGTAGCCCGTGTCACACCTATATCCGCACTTGTTGCAGACACAACATCTTCTTTGGGGGGTTTGTTGGATAGGGGTACTCGGGAGGACATAAGGGAAATGCCTCTCATGCAGCCGGCTTACAGCATTTGGTTGGGGAAGGTGAGGTGGAGCACCGTCTGGAAACAGAAGGGCACTGATGATCTCTTCCTGGAATTTAAGGTATGATCCAGTCCGTCCTGAAGCTCTGTGTAGCACATGAGCATTCAGCAAAACCAATTGAAATAAATAAACAGACACTTTCTTGTACCAGCGGCTGGCCTTACGGGCAACTAGGTATGGCGCCAACAACTGGTCATTGAGGTCCACCCCTCCCATATTTTGGTCATATTTATGGACACAGAGGGGTTTCTCCACAACACCAGTCGCCATAGTAATTTGTACCGTCATGTCTGCATGAAGGGAGGTAAGGACGAAAACATTCTTATTATCCCTCCACTTCACAGCGAGCAAATTATTACACTTGAAGCAGACTCTCTTCCCCAGCCTAAGACAGGAATCTACAAGCCGCTGGGGAAAGCTCTGGCAATTAGGTCGCACGGTGCCACATGCTCCAATCTGCTGATCAAACAAGTGACTAAAAAGTGGCACGCTCCTGTAATAATGGTCCACGTACCAGTGGTACCCCTTTCCGAATAAGGGTGACACCAAGTCCCACGCAATCTTGCCAGTGCTTCCTATGTAGTCAGGGCAGTTTGTCGGCTCTACGTGACTATCTTTGCCCTCGTAAACCATAAAACTACATGTATAGCTTGTGGCCCTGTCACAGCGCTTATACATCTTGACCCTGTATCTGGCACGCTTGCTGGGAAGGTACTCTTTGAATGACAAGCGGCCAGAAAACTTAATCAGGGACTCATCAATGCAGATAACTTGATGGGGAGTAAACAAGTCTGCAAAATGTTGGTTGAAGTGGTTTACAAGGGGCCGAATTTTGTAGAGCCGATCGTATCCAGGGTCTCCACGAGGATGACAGAGTTCATTGTCATTGAAATGCATGAACCTCAAGATCTGCTCGTATCGTGCCCTGGTCATGGAAGCAGAGAACAAGGGCATATGGTGAATTGGGTCAGTGGACAAATATCACCGCAACTCACTCTTTTTGGTTATGCCCATGTTGAGGGAAAGGCCCAGAAAGAGCTTAGATTCTGGAACCGTAATTGGTTTCCAATCTCTGGCAAGGGAGGACTGAGGAATAGTGGCGATGTGTTGACCAGTGTACAAATTGCTTTGGTCCACAAAAGATCTATAGAGATCGTCGGTGAAAAACAGTGAATAAAAATGACGTAAAATTAACTTTTTCCACCTGAATGCCGGGTTGGCCAGTGAATGGGGGAAGTATGGGTGCTGCAGAAGTTGTGGGTCCCAATTAGGACTGGCGAATGCAGCAGGAAGGGCACTATGGGCACAACGGGCCTGTGTTTATCTTTTTGGTGGCAGAGGGACACCACTTGTGCTTGCCACCTCACCAGCTTGAATTGTACTTATGGGACTCGCCGCGTCACCACGTGATACTGCAGTGCTGGTTTGACTATGACCAGGGTGTACTAGGCCGCTGGTGCTTGCCAGTTCACCAGGAGGATGAGCGGCACTAGTACTGCTCTGCTCCATACGAGGGACCTGCGGTTCTTGCGCCTTAACGACAACAGAAGAAGATCAGGGTCTGGTACGCCTGACCTTGGCAGGGACCACAACTCCATCGTCAGAGCTATCTGTCATGGAGCCACTGTCGTCTACAGGATCATATTCTGAGCCTGAATCTGACAGATGAGTGACTTCCTCTTCACTATCTGTCATGCTCAAAAACGTGTAGGCCTCTTCACTAGTGTACCTTCGATTTGTCATTTTGGGCTCTAAATTTAGTGGTACACTAGTGAGACTCCCAGGTAAAAAAGCTCCTGACTGTTAGCGAATGTATCAAAACGCTACCAAAAAAATGTTAGCGATCGCAGGGATCAGGCCTGACTCTGCGAACGCTGCAGTTATGTGTGTTTAGTGTTTTGTAAGTGATAGTGATCGATCAATACTGCACTTGGGTGGGGTGGGCTGGGCTGGGCGGAATGGGCAAAATGCAGGTGCTAACAGGTATCTGGGCTGATCCTGCTAACACTACGTTTTTGGGAACCCTAAACTGCTGGGGACGCTAGTATAGAGCGGATCAGATCAGATTTCGATCCATTCAGATACTATACCACTAAGGGAGGTTACATAGTTACATAGTCAGGCTGAAAAAAGACACAAGTCCATCCAGTTCAACCACAAAAAATAAATAAATAATATCATACAATCCCATATACCCAATTCTATACCCACAGTTGATCCAGAAGAAGGCAAAAAACCCCAGCAAAGCATGATCCAATTTGCTAAAGCAGTAGAAAAAATTCCTTCCTGATCCCCCGAGAGGTAATCGAATTTTCCCCGTATCAACTTTACCTATAAATGTTAGTACCCAGTTATATTATGTACACTTAGGAAATAGTCCAGGCCTTTCTTAAAGCAATCTACTGAGCTGGCCAGAACCACCTCTGCAGGGAGTCTATTCCACATTTTCACAGCTCTTACTGTGAAGAAACCTTTCCTTATTTGGAGATGAAATCTCTTTTCCTCTAGACGTAAGGAGTGCCCCCTTGTCCTCTTTGTTGACTGTAAAGTGAATAACTCAACACCCTGTTCACTATATGGACCCATTATATATTTGTACATGTTGATCATATCCCCCTTAATCTCCTCTTATCAAGAGTGAATAAATTCAGTTCCTCTAATCTTTCCTCATAGCTGAGTTCCTCCATGCCTCTTATCAGTTTGGTTGCCCTTCTCTGCACTTTCTCCAGTTCCCCAATATCCCTTTTGAGAAGTGGTGCCCAAAACTGAACTGCATATTCCAGATGAGGTCTTACTAATGATTTGAACAGGGGCAAAATTATATCTCTCTCTGGAGTCCATACCTCTCATAATACAAAAAATTACTTTGCTTGCTTTGGAAACCACAGCTTGGCATTGCATGCTATTATTGAGCTTATGATCTGCCAAAACCTCCAGATCCTTCTCCACTATGGATTCCCCCAGTTGTACTCCCCCTAAAATGTATGATGCATGCATATTCTTAGCCCCCAAGTGCATAACTTTACATCTCTCAACATTAAACCTCATCTGCCACATAGTCGCCCAATTAGACGGAGCATTGAGGTCAGCTTGTAAATTGGAGACATCCTGTAAGGACATTATTCCACTACATAGCTTGGTGTCATCTGTAAAGACAGAAATGTTACATTTGATCCCAGATCCAATATCATTTATAAAGATATTAAAAAGTAAGGGTCCCAGCACTGAACCTTGGGGTACACCACTGATAACCTTAGACCATTCAGAGTAAGAATCATTAACCACTACTCTCTTTTAGCCAGTTTTCTATCCATTTACAAACTGATATTTCCAAACCTGTAGACTTTACCTCACACATGAGCCGCGCATGCGGAACTGTATTGAACACTTTTGCAAAATCCAAGTATACCACGTCCACCGCCATCCCTCTGTCCAAGGTTTTACTTACCACCTCATAAAAAGAAATCAGGTTTGTCTGACAACTTCTGTCATTCATGAATCCATGTTGTCTGTTGCTTAAAACATTTTTTTCCTGCAAGAACTCGTCTATGTGGTCTTTTATTAATCTCTCCAGTATCTTCCTATAGAAGGTGTATGCTGCATGCGTGGGTGTTAGCGGTACTGGCACTAACCTGACGCTGCCTGGGGCGACGCAGACCCTAAAACCTAACTTATGTAGCGGCGACACTTTTGACAAGGTGTCCGCTATGTACAAATTTAGTTTTTCCTCAGAACAGTAAAGGGGTTCTGAGGGTTGATTGTGCTGGTTTAACTTTGGCCTCAGTTTGGCTGGGCTGTGTTAGGGTTCTGCCTGGTCATGTGTACAGTTAGGTGCACACGACAGGATCAGAACCAGGCCTTGTTGGAAGCTTTGAGTATCAGCGTTTCCCGGAGCCAATCAGTGGGTGCGTTTGGCCCCGCTGAGGAGTCAGGGGAAGGGTACTTAAGAGGCTGAAGTCACGTGTACGGGGTTGGTTCGTTCGGCCAGAGCTATCTGTTCCTGAGTCTGGACCGAGGTAGCCCCTCGAGGGGTCCTGGTCATGGGGCCGCTCCGCAACATGGTCAGTTTGACTAGCCCCACTAGACCCGCATTGTCTGGGGTAAGGATCCATCTGTTCCCAAGTCTCGGAACCGGCTGGTCCGAGGTGCAGTAATTGAGGGAGGATTCAAGGCGTCCGGGTGGGCTCTCAGCTTGGAGGGGCACCGCAGCTCGTATAAGCGACTGGGAGGAGTCTTCGGAGGAGGGCCAACAAGCTGGCATCCCAAGAAGTGCCTGGTTGCTGGGTTTTCAAGGACACTAAGGAATCCACGCTTTTCCAGTACTGCCAAGGAGACAGAGAACATTCCAGGTACTGAGAAAAGGTTCCTGTTCATTTTCGGTTGCATATTTATTCAAGGTCAGAGACTTTGCAAGTTTCGGATTAAAGTGCTGAATGCCATAATCTCTGGCTAGAGATTTGTTCAGCGTTGAAACGCCCAGCTGCTAGTGGCTACTCTGGGCTGCCTTAAAAACTTCCTGATGATTAGCAGTTCAAGGTGCCTGAGTTTCTTCACCCTTGTCCTCTGTTCCAATACGAGACTGTGTTTATTGGATGTTACCCCTGCAAATAAAAACCTTTTTTAAGGATTTTTATGGTGTCAGCATCCAAAGCCGTTGGGTACTTACCCTGGGAACCCCTAGACATGGAAGAACAAGCCAAGCAGAGGTAACCGGTAAGCCAAAAAGTCAAGGCTGCTCCATTGAGGGTTATGGCCGCTACACTTATATCACCCGCTGGGTGATCAGGGGGTTAAACCTTTATTAGACAATAAATGGCGGGTGCCTGACACTATAAAAAACAAACTAACTAACCAGCGTCACCCGTAATAGTTATATGGTGATCACTGGTGAAAGGGTTAACTAGGGGGCAATCAGGAGGTTAAAACCTTTATTAGGTAGTATATGGGGGTAACGGACGCTATAAAAAGCAGGGGGCGAACCTAAATACTTACCTGCCTAACTAGCGTCCCCTGTGACACTAATACAGCGATCAGAAAAACGATTGCATAGTGACACTGGCGACGGGGGGTGATCACAGGGTTAAACCTTTATTAGGGGGGGTTAGGGGGGTACCCTAGACCTAAATGGGGCTAACCCTAACTGCACTACCACTTATAACAGTCACAATGCACCAATGCAGTATTCAGTAAAAAAAAAACAAAAAAAAACTGCTATTGGTGTTACTGCGACAGGGGGTGCAGAGGGGTGATTGGGGGATGATTGGGGGGTGAAAAGTGTGTCTGCGTGTTCTACTGAAAGTGTAGTGTTGGTGCAACACACATTGATGTCTTCTCTCTTCGGAAGCCAGAACGAAAAGGCTCCACGAGGAGAGGTTACATTCTTTCCGCTGCTTCTGTTTACATTACAGAAGCAGGGGAAGGATTACATTTGCCGGGAACGAACACGAAGGGGTGGCCATGAATCAGTGGCCTCCCCCTCAGCACGGATCACTCCCGCAACGATGTCGACCTCGCGGTATGCCCCCCGCCCATTGGAGACAAGTAACGTGCCATTCTGCCGACATATATCGTCGTGAGGCAGTAGGCAAGTGGTTAATAAATCTTCAAAAATGTCAACAGTTCTGTGTTTTTCTGTCAATATGGGGTGCTGTGTATATGTATATATATATGTATGTATGTATGTATGTATGTGTATATATATATATATATATATATATATATATATATATATATATATTGTGACAGAGCGAGGCTCTGTCCTTATGAAATTGGAGGAAAAAGAGACACAGACACAGAGTTTGCATATCTGCGGACTGCAAGACTACGGAGTGTAGCGTTTAAATGGAGAAAACTGCTCTGTCAGTTTTCTCCAGGTTTTGCTAGCTCCAAATGGGATTCTATAGTTTGGAGATCCTTGAGAGTCATGGGTGGGACGGGATCTCCAACCCTGTGTCTGGGTCTTGACGATTGCTGCTGCTGCTGTTTGAAGACAAGCCTGTGTTTGGAGAGTGGTCTGCCCTGTGGGAGACTAGTCTGTGTAATGGACTGGGAAAGGCTGACAGCCTTGAGAGTCAGTAAGACTAATGCCGCATACACACGTAGCCAACTGTCCGACGGACTTAGTCTGGCGGACTTCCTGCCAGACTATCCGTCGGACTTTCCGAACAAGCTACTTGCCCACACACGGCACTTTTTCAGCGGACTAATACGGCGTACTAAGTCCGCCGTACTATCCGCCCTACTTTTGAAATGAACGGACTCGCCCACACACGCGGAGGAAAGTCCGCTCATTTCGAGCGCGTCTCCAGGTAGGCGGGGCCCGCAAAGGGGCGGGGCCTGCAAATCGGCGTGGGGGTCCCCCAGGTCCATATCAGACCCTTGTCCGAGCACGCTACCCGGCCGGCCAGGAAAGGGGGGACGAGCGAGCCCCCCCTCCGAGCCATACCAGGTCGCGTTCCTGCCCTCAACATGGGGGGTGCTTTGGGGAAGGGGGGGCCGTGTGGGGTGGGGGGGCCACGTGGCCCCCCCACTCCAAAGCACCTTGTCCCCATGTTGATGAGGACAAGGGCCTCTTCCCGACAACCCTGGCCGTTGGTTGTCGGGGTCTGCGGGCGGGGGGCTTATCGGAATCCGGGAGCCCCCTTTAATAAGGGGGCCCCCGGATACTGCCCCCCACCCTATGTGAATGAGTATGGGGTACAATGTACCCCTACCCATTCACCTGTAAAATAAAGTACAAAAAAAAACACAACACACAAGATAAAATAGTTTATTGCACAGCTCCGGGAGTCTTCCGTCTTCGGGGGTCTTCTCGCCGCGGCCTCTTCTTCCGACTTCGGGGGTCTTGTCCCCCTCTTCGGTTCTTCTGCTGGGCCACCGCGCCTTCTTATAGCTCTTTTACAGGCGGTGGCCCGGTCTTCTGTCGCCGCCGCCTCCTTCTGTTCTTCTGTTCTTCTCTTCAGATGTTGCCTCGTCGCTCGCTCCGCTCACAATGACGGGGACCGGGCGTGCGGCGACTTATATAGGGACATCATCGGATGATATCTCCGCCCATTATGGTGTCACAGTCCCAGAGGATGCTGGGACTGTGACATCATAATAGGCGGGGACATCATCCGGTGATGTCCCTATATAAGTCGCCGCGCGTCGCGCCGGAGCCATTGTGAGTGGAGGGAGCGACGAGTCAAGATCTGAAGAGAAGAACAGAAGGCGGCGACGGCGACGACATCGGCGACAGAAGACCGGGCCACCGCCTGTAAAAGAGCTATAAGAAGGCGCGGTGGCCCGGCAGAAGAACCGAAGAGGGGGACAAGACCCCTGAAGTCGGAAAAAGGGCGGCGGCGAGGAAGAAAGCCGGGCTCCTTCGCTAGCAAAAGAGCTAGAAGAAGATAGCGGAGGAGTCCGGCAAGAAGACCCCCCAAAGACGGAAGACCCCTGGAGCTGTGCAATAAACAATTTTTACCCTGTGTTGTGTTTTTTTTTGTACTTTTTTCACAGGTGAATGGGTAGGGGTACATTGTACCCCATACTCATTCAAATAGGGTGGGGGGCCGGTATCCGGGGGCCCCCTTATTAAAGGGGGCTCCCGGATTCCGATAAGCCCCTCGCACGCAGACCCCGACAACCAACGGCCAGGGTTGTCGGGAAGAGGCCCTTGTCCTCATCAACATGGGGACAAGGTGCTTTGGGGTGGGGGGGCCGCGCGGCCACCCCTTCCCCAGGGCACCCCCCATGTTGGGGGCATGCGGCCTGGTACGGCTCAGGAGGGGGGCCGCTCGCTCGTCCCCCTTTCCTGGCCGGCCGGGTAGCGTGCTCGGACAAGGGTCTGATGTGGACCTGGGGGGAACCCCCACGCCGATTTTTGCCGCTGTCCCGTGCGAGGTGGGGGGCATGTTTGCTTGCCCCCCCCACAATATTGGGCACCAGCTGCCACTGGTAACAACCATTTAGTTTTGCAATGCCCAGAGCCCTGAAAGACGCTGGTGAACTGAGTCCTAATTCCATCTTGAAGCACACACAGCCAGGCACACAGCATTCTGGGCAATCTTCCTCTGGCTCAAAAATCAATCTAAGGGTTTCTTATACTCACTTTGCCGCAGGATCGTTGGTTGCCTCCTGCCAATATCCACCATTGAGGGAGATGTAGACTCACACCGCCTCTTAATGACTTGGGCTCTCTCCCACAGATTCCTCCCAGCTCTATCCCATGAGTAGGGATGAGCTTCGTGTTCGAGTTGAACCCATGTTCGACTCAAACATCGTCTGTTCACCTGTTCAGCGAATTCCGAACGTTATGGGCCGTTCGCGCCAAATTTGAGTGGAGCGTCATGGCCCATAATTCACTGCGGCATCGCAGTGCATTTCTGGCTGATGATTGGCCAAGCATGCACTATGACACGCATGCTTGGCCATTCACAGCGCCGTCTGTCTAGCGAGCCACAATTGGCCAAAGCCAGGGTGGCTTTGACCAATTATGGCTCAGGGGGGTTTATTACAGGCCCCATGCTATATGGAAGTCGGCCTTGTGTAGTGTGTTTCAGCGTGGTGAGAGAGAGAGAGACAGTGTAATTTCATTTGAATTAGATAGAGCAGGCAGGAGGCTAGTCAGTTAGCTGCAGTCAGTGTATTGTGTGTGTGTATATCTATATCTATATCTTTTGTTCCTGTGTACGGTGTACTCTGCACAGTGTGCCCTTAAAGCTACCTCAATTGCTGGTCTTCTGCTGATCCCATGCCGCAGGCAGGCAGCTGCAGTAATTACAGTTGGTGTACGGTGTACTCTGCACAGTGTGCCCTTAAAGCTACTCCAATTGCTGGTGTTCTCATACTAATAATACTACAGGTAGGCAGTTGATTCTGCTAGCTGCAGTATAATCACTATATACACTGATTATATATACATCCCAGCTTTGTGCAGCTACATCTCCCTGCAGGCCATTAGTATGTCTGGAAGGCCAACAAGGAAAGGCAGACAGTCACGAGCCAATAAAAGAGGGCAAGCAGGCTCTGTGTCTAGAGGCAACAGAGCTGGTCATGGACATGGTGCATCCTCATCAGCACATGGCCATGGGACACGCTTGTCCTTTTTTTTTGCCTACTGGCCGCGTTGAGCTGCAACATGCTGAAGACGTGGTAGAGGGGATGACCAAGCCATCCTCATCCTCCTCATCCACTCTCTCACCCATGCTCAGGGTGCTTTGTCTGGCAAAGCAGCTGCCAACGCGGCCTCTTCCCTCAGCTCAATGACATCAGTCACTCCTTCCCTAGCCCCACCATGTCCTCCTGAGGAGTCCCCCGAACTGTTGAGCACGGTGTTGGGTACATGCTCCAGGAGGGTGCCCAGCGTTTTGAAGGCTCTGATGATACCCAGCTAGAGGAAGGCAGTAATGTGAGCCCAGAGAGAGGGGATGCCCAAGAAGGACAGCAATCTGGCAGTCATGTTCCCCCAGCTGCAACATACTGTCAGGTTTGCTCCAGTGATGAGGAGGGAGGGGATGATGAGGTCACTGACTCCATGTGGGTGCCTGATAGGAGAGAGGAGGAGGCACATCTCCAACGAGGCAAGATGCCCTCCAGGGGCCAGCTCAAGGGAAGCACACAGACTGCATCACACTGCAGAGCTCCGCATGTGCAAGGAGCTGCCTCTGTGCGTTATTCCAAAAGTTCTTTGGTGTGGGCCTTTTTTGAGACGAGTGCATCAGATCGTACCTCGCATGGCCAAAACATCAGCCGCTTGGGCACTACATGCTTGATCAGAACAAAGCAGACCTCTCCTTGCTCCTCATCAGCTGGGATCTCCAACCCCACCTTCGGCCCTCTCTGAAACCTGTACTGAGAGGAATGAAGGTGTAGAATTAGGTGTGTCACAGCCAAGTACTTGCGGGCAATCTGCTATCAGTACACCAATGTCCGATTGTACCAGGCAAATTTCCCTACCCCAGCTGCTGCACCGCCGAAAGAAGTTCACTCCCAGCCATCCACATGCCCAGTGGTTGACTGCTAGCTTGGCTAAATTGCTAACAGTTCAACTGCTGCCTTTTCAGTTGGTAGACTCTGCCCCCTTCCGTGAGTTTATGGAATGTGCAGTTCCTCAGTGGCAGGTTCCCAAACGCCACTTTTTCGCAAGGAAGGCGAATCTGGCTCTCTACCGGCATGTGGAAGGCAATGCCTTGGTCTCACTGGACAGGGTGGTCAGCGGTAAGGTGCATATTACCATGACTCATGGTCCAGCAGGCATGGACAGGGACGTTGCCTATCTTTCACGGCACATTGGGTTACTCTGCTGGCAGCTGGGAAGGATGCAGGATGAGGTACAGTAGTGTTTGAGGTTGTTCCGCCACCATGCCTCCAAAATGCTACTACTGGTTGTGACACACCTCTCTCCTCCACCCCCTCCTCTTCTTCTTCCTCCATGGCCTCTTCCTGTGCTTTGTCCTCAGAAATCAGCGGTGCTCTGTAGGCATTCAAGGGGCTACGCAAGTATGCAGGCAAAAAGATGCCATGCCATGGTTGCACTGGTGTGCTTGGGAGACAGAAGCCACACGGGGCAGAGATTCTGTCAGCTCTGCAGGGGCAGGCTGAGAGGTGGTTGACGCCATGCCAGCTTAAGCCAATAATGATGGTTTGCGACAATGGCACCAACCTCCTCTCCGCTCTCCAACAGGAACAACTGACCCATGTGCCCTGTTTGGCTCACGCCCTTAACTTGGTGGTGCAGCGGTTCTTGGGCAGGTACCCGGGCTTACAGGATGTCCTGAGGAAGGCTAGGAAAGTCTGTGTGCCTTTCCGCCGGTCATATAATGCCAGTGCTCGGCTAGCTGACCGCCAAAAGGAATTTTACCTGCCCAAGAACCACCTAATCTGTGACATGCCCACCAGGTGGAACTCAATGTTGGCCATGCTGCAGCAGCTGTACACGAAGCAGAGGGTCATCAATGAGTACCTGTGTGACTACAGCACCAGGACAGGGCCAGGGGAGCTTTGTTTTTTTTTCCCATGCCAGTGGGCCATGATCAGGGATGCATGCACTGTCCTGTCACCATTTGAGGAGGCCACGAGGATAGTGAGCAGTGACAGTGCATGCATCAGTGACACTGTGCCTCTTCTCCACCTGTTGGAGCACACACTGCATGGAATAATGGACAGGGCACTTGAGGCAGAACAGAGGAAGGAGGAGGAGGACTTCCTTACCTCTCAAGGCCCCCTTTATCCAGACAGTGTTCCTGCTGGCCCGTCGATCACACAGGAGGAAGAGGAAGATTGTGTCAGCTTGGAGTTGGAGCCTGGTGCTCAGCATCAGGAGCAGTCTTTTAGGGATGATTTACAGTCCAAGAAACCCGTGAACTTGTACGTAGCTGGGAGGAGGTGGCTGTGGATCCTGTTGTCCTTAGTGACCCAGAGGACTCCGGACCGAATGCCTCAGCTAGCCTACGCTGCATGGCCTCCCTGATCCTGAAAAGCCTGTGGAAGGATCCTCATATTCGTCGGCTCAAGGAGAGGGATCATTACTGGCTGGCAACCCTCCTTGATCCATGTTACAAGGGTAAGGTTGCAGACCTGATCTTGCTGTCGCAGAGGGAGCAGAGGATGAAACATCTTCATGAGGCCTTGCAGAAAGGTCTGTGCAACGTGTTCCCAAGGACTGGGAGGTTACAAATTCCTGGTCCTGGACAACGTGTTGCTAAGGCTTCGGCCAGTCACAGAAGGAGCGGTGGAGAAGGTGGCTATCTGACCGATGCGTTCAGACAATTTTTTAGTCTGCAGCCCCAAGGTATGATCGGTTGCAGCAACCATCGCCAGCGTCTGATTTACATGGTACAGGAATACCTAGGGGCAAGATCAAGCTTGGACACCTTTCCCACCGAAAACCCTCTGGGTTACTGGGTCTTGAGGATGGATCATTGGCCAGAGCTTGCACAGTATGCAATTGTGCTACTGGCCTGTCCTGCATCCAGCGTTCTTTCGGATTGAGGCTTTGTAACCGATCACAGGGTGCGCCTGTCCACCGACTCGGTTGATCGACTGACCTTCATAAAAATGAATCAGTCTTTGATCATCACCAGCTACCAAGCACCTGATGCTGATGTAACCGAATACATTTTTTTGAAATGTCAGATCCCTTCAAGACTGCCTATGCTGATGCAGAGTGACTATTCTGTTATGCTCAGTGATTATCCTCTTCCTCCTCAATGATCATGCTGAAAGCTTGTAAGAACATTTTTGGTTCTGGGCACCAGTGGCTAAGGCCCAATTTTTCAGTCCCTGTTTAACAAGGGCGTGTAATTACATTTTTGATGCAATATTTGTCAGGAGGGTTCGTTGCTGCGCTCAACTACAATATCTGTGAATGGTTCCAGTGTTGTGGCACCAGCATTAGTGCCTAAGGCCCCATTTTCAGCCCCTGTTTAACAGGGGCATGTAATTACAATTGTTGATGCGATACTTTGCAGCAGGGCTCATTCCTGCGCTCCAACCAGAATTTCTGTGAGGTGTTGCAGTATTGTGGCACCAGTGCCTAAGGCCCAATTTTTCAGCCCCTGTTCAACAGAGACATGTAATTACAATTCTTGATCTAATATTTCACAGCAGGGCCCATTCCTGCGCCCACCAAGAGTAACTTGTTGTGGCACCACCACCACCTATTTTTCTACCACTGTTCAACAATGGCATGTAATTACAATTCTTGATATAATAGTTCACAGAAGGGCGTTCCAGCACCCACCAAGAGTAACTGTGAGGCCGTGTACACACGGGCGGACTGTTCGCCCAACTTTGTCCGCTGAACAGTGTTTGGGCGGACAGTCTGCTCGTGTGTGGGCTTTCAGCGGACAGTTTCAGCGGACAGTTTGACGAACAAGGTTTTTCGGAATTTCCAAAAAACTGTCCGCTGAAACCTTGTTTCAGCGAACAGTCCGCTCGTGTGTAGGCTTGTTCGTCAAACTAAGTTCCGCGCATGCTCAGAAAGGATTTACACGCCGAAAGTTATAATGCAGTGTATAGGACGTCGTATTTTTCGTCCCGTCGTACGTGCCGTTCACGTCATCGCGCACGGTTTCAGCAAACTGTTCGTCCGTCGTGTGTGGCCATGTCCGTCCATGCTAAGTTTGAGCGGACTGTTTGCCGAAACTGTTTGACGGACAAAGTTGGGCGAACAGTCCCCGCGTGTGTACGCGGCCTGAGGGCTTACAGTGTTGTTGGCAACACCAACACCTTAGGCCCAAATTTCTGCAGATCATATAGGGCAGGCCCCTACTTTCAAACATAAAACTTACAAACGACTCCTACTTGCAAATGGAAGGAGACAACAGGAAGTGAGATGAAATATACCCCTAGGAAGGGAAATTCTCTCCTGTAAGAGTTTATATGGGAAAAACGCGTCTCCTCTCCACTGATGCTTTATCACCAATCTTTGTTTCACTAAAACCCCCAAATTTAAAAAAAACATTTGTCATTGGGACAGAAAGTGAGGTTAAATCTTCTGAAAAGGTGCACAAACAGCAAAACAAATGTTACAGGGGTGACAACCCTTCTCTATGGTTTCCAAAAAGCTTAAAAATAGATTTTTTGACTGGAGCTACACTTTAAAAATGGACCAGTTCAATTAGAAACCGATTTTACTTAACAACAAACACAGTCCCTGTCTTGTTTGCACGGCCTGTATACTGCTGTTAAGAGTATATAGGGCCTGGGGGCCCCACGCCTTTCCCTTTTTTTTTATTTGGGTACAGGGTTCCCCTTAATATCCATACAAGACCCAAAGGGCTTGGTCTCTCTCTTTCTCTATCTCTCTTTTTCTTTTTCTCTTTCTCTCTTTTTCTTTCTCTCTTTTTTTCTCTCCCCCCCTCTCTCCCCCCTCTCCCCCCTCTCCCCCGGAACGTACCCGTCTATTGTCGAGGAAATATGCCCTTGAAAATATTATACTGATATCTGGTGGATGGTAGGAGTGGAAAATCAATTTTTTCAAGGCTTGACATCATTTATTGTCTGGTGAATGCACCCCCAAAGGGGAGATTCTATCGCACGTGGTGAACTTTGGGTGGAAGCTTTTTAGCACAACAAAGACTAATTTTCCTACCGTTATATGCATTTTTTTTCATAGACTATTTATGAAAACGTATATCTACATTTGAAGGTGGATAAGAAAAAGCACTGCTGCAATATATTGAAGGACTTTCTATCAGAGTTTTAAATACTGCCTGGTTTACAATAAATTAGAATCCCTTGCAGAGATGAGCGATAGTGATTTGTGGGGAAATTCTTCATCAAACGCTTAATCTAACGACAGCGACAATTCTGCAACTGAGAAAATTTCAGTGTCTTTGATTTGATTACATTATTGAATAATTGTTATTATATTGTTTTTTATAATTATTTACAGATATTTATTATATTATAATTTATGATTTTGTGTTTCAAACTATATTATACCCGGGATGTCTGCTAGACTCTGGTTTGGACAGATTTAAGTGAGTTATTCCTAAGAATTGCAGGCCTACAATATAAAATGCCAAATTTCCATGCAAAATATTGTACTGCTTTCAGCACCTAAAATCAGAAATAAACATACCGCCAGGGAGGTTAAACCACTGTATGGTCTTAGCCACCATGCTGCAGCTCAGTTTCAGGGTCTTGGCAATCTTCTTATAGCCTATACCATCTTTATGTAGAGCAACAATTCTTTTTTTCAGATCCTCAGAGTTCTTTGCCATGAGGTGCCAAGTTGAACTTCCAGTGACCAGTATGAGAGAGAGAGAGCGATAACACCAAATTTAACACTAGCGAGTCACATGACACTGGGGAGGGAAAATGGCTAATTGGGCCGAATTTGGACATTTTCACTTAAGGGTGCACTCACTTTTGTTGCCAGTGGTTTAGACATTAATGGCTGTGTGTTGAGTTATTTTGAGGAGACAGCAAACTGTAGCAAAGTGTAATTTCTTCAGTGTTGTCACATGAAAAGATATAATAATACATTTACAAAAATGTGAGGGGTGTACTCACCTTTGTGCGTTACTGTAAGTATTGGTAACTGTAAATTGTATTCCTCTCCGTTTACAGTGAATTCTGTGAGACAGCCAGTTGGTGGACCCTGGGCAATGTTGGTGGCAAGGTCAGGGGGGGAGGGGGGGAGGGGGGTCCAGTCCTAAAGCTATGTAAGGGGCCCCAAAATTTATGATGGCTGCCCAAAATGAAATATGAAAGAAAAGAGAAGGGGAGAAATTGAGCAAAAGAATGAAAGCAAGGGAAAATTAGTCTGTGTCTCTTCACCGTCCAGGCCTGCAAATGAGACAAAGTAGCAAATGGTCAATAACAAACCTAGGGGTCTCCTAGAATAAGACTTCTTGCAAATGCCAGAACTCCAAAACATGGTTATGTCTCTCCATCGTATTCTTTAGGTGAGCGGTCAACATTTCCATGAGTTAGACATCTCTAATTCTAATTCTGTATAACACCATCTGAGAAGGAGGAATTCTCTTTTCCCAGTTAAGCGCTATTAAGCATTTAACCGCTGTGAGGATATGCCACAGCAGATTCTTATGTGATTTGGAAAGATTCTGAGAAAGGTAACCTATTAAGAATAGTTTAGGGGTGAAAGCAAAGGTGGAGCCAAATAGTTGTTGCAGTAATTGATGGAACACTCTCCAATAAGGTACTATTTGAGGACAACGCTGTCAGGGCTGGCTTAGCCCTTCCTTCTCTGGGCTGGCTGCTCAGCTGTCGGCTAATTGCCAGCTCTCATCTCTCTCCAGTTACCAGCTGTTCCTTATCCAGCTTGTCTGACCTGCCTACTTAAAGCTGTCCAGCTCACTTCATATCTGCCTTCGCCTTGGTCACATCACAAGAAACCATCTCCTGCGGTTCTGTTTAAAGACTGGCTTGCTGACATCCCTTCTGGCTCCTTATCCTGCTTGCTGTTGCTCTACTTGGATCCTTGACTTCTGGCCTGGCTGATTGCCCGATCTGGTTATTGAACTCTGGGCTGACTACTTGATCCGGTTACTGGATGCAGGAATCAAGGTTCAAGTTCAGGATCAGGGTGACAGGATACAGGTCAGGGCTCAAGGACAACCAAGGCAAACATGTGAGTGCTTGCCGGCTATTTCTAGGCCTTTGATTGGCCTCAAGTGACACCTGATTGCAGGAGTTGCTGTCTGCTCCACACTGCCAGGATCCATCCGCTGGTGGACGCCAGTACTGCAGCCCAAAGATGACATAACATCAGCAGGGAAAAGCTCTCCTGACAGTTCCAAACTGCTAGGAGACACCTGCTGTTGGACCTCAGTACTGCACGCCAAAAGACAGATATTATCAGTGAATGGAACATTTCCTGACAGTTCCCCCCTCCCTCAAAGGAGCAGCCTCCGGACACTCCAACTGGATGTAATTGTCCATAGGCTGTGGCATCAAACAGAACAATGGATAGGGGTACATCAGGCTGGGCAACAGGCACTTCAGGCTGGGCATCAGGCACTTCAAGGCAGATAGCGGGCTCTGGGCCATTGAGTTGGGTGGCAGGCACTGGGCCATTGAGCTGGGTGGCAGACACTGGGCCATTGAGCTGGGTGGCAGGCACTGGGCCATCGAGCTGGGTGGCAGGCTCTGGGCCATCGAGCTGGGCGGCAGGCACCTTGAACTACGCAACATGCACATCAGGCTGGACAGCCAGCACGGGTACAGCCGGCATGGGTACATCAAGCTGGGCAGTGGGTACATCAAGCTGGGCAACAGGCACTTCAAGTGGGGCAGCAGGGTCATCAAGCTGGGCAGCAGGCACAGGCACTTCAAGCTAGGCAGCAGGCACTTTGAGTTGGGCAGCAGGCATGAGCACTTCAAGCTGAGCAGCAGGCACTTCAAGCTGAGCAGCGGGGTCATCAAGCTGGGCAGCAAGCAATGGCACATCAAGCTGGCCAGCAGACAGTGGCACATCAGGCTGGGCAGCAGACAGTTGTACATCAGGCTCCGGGTCGTCGGGCTGGGCAGCAGGCTCCGGGTCGTCGGCCTGGGCAGCAGACACAGGTGCATCAAGATGTGTAGTAGACAGTGACACATCAGGCTGGACAGCAAGCACATCAAGGCAGATGGCAGACACATCGAGGCAGGCTCCGGGTCATCGGGCTGGGCAGCGGGCTCCGGGTCATCGGGCTGGGCAGCAGGCTCTGGGTCATCGGGCTGGGTAGCAGACAGGAACTCATCGGGCTGGGCAGCAGGCACCGCAGGCAGGGAAACCGGCAACTTACCCTCAGACCGGGAAAAAAACACCGTGACCTCCGGCTGGAACGCTGCCCCTGGCACCTCTGACTGGGACAGATTGGTGGGTGTGGAGGCAGGTTGGGTTAATGGCAGGATCATTTTGGTTGGGAAAAACTTTTTTTTTTCTTTGGTTTAGTCACTGAAGCTTTGTAGGTGGGGGGTGCAGCAGACTGGAAAGGAGGATTGGGATATGGCAGAGAGGAGGTAACAGCAGCTGGGGGAAGTTCTTGTGGATTAGTAGGCAGCTAAGAAGAGGCCGGTGAGTTGTATGCAGGATAGGTACAGGGAGCAGAGACCAGATAGGAGTATTTGATTGGAAGCAACGTATGCTGTGCTGCTACTGGGTTTGGCATAGGTGATGGGGAAACAGACTTTTGGGCAGGCAAGTGTCTGATGACAGGTGATTTGTTGTGGAATGGTTGGAGCTGGTAGTAACATATCAGACCATGCTGAGAGTATTGGTTGGACAAAGAACGGATCACATGCTGCCTGTCTAACAAGGGTCTGTACTGAGTGAATACATTCCATAAGCTTCTGCTGGGAACAAACAGAATAGTGCTCAAAAAAGCATGTGGAACCATCCTCTAACAGCCACACCAGAGACTCCACCTGATCAGCACTGAAAGGGGGAGAAAAATCATCACCAGTCTTTCTGAACACTGGACAGGGCTACCTCAGCACATATTTGGATCAAAGGCTGCACATCCCTAAACAACATACAGCCCTGGTCAACCAGGGAGTGATCTCAAGCAGCTGGTCATTGGTCCACTCTTTCAGTGTCTGGCGTAGATACTCGCCACTCTCTGACGCCAGCAGATTCATTCCAGCAAAGCTAACAGAACCAAGGTGATTCCTCTGTGCAGCCACTTCTGGTCAGGGATGGCCTTGGTTTCTGTCATAAACCGGATGTGACCAGAACTGTGTGACTGTGACAGAGTAAACCAAACATAAGTAGGTGAAAGTAAGTGATTTTATTAAGATGAATGCATATAATGTGAATACACCACCAATACCAGAGTGAGAAAACCGAATAACATTGACAACCAACCAGTATATATACAAAGGGGATTCCATAATTGTAGTTTGGCAAACATCCTAGCTACTCGCCTTAATACAGTAATTTCTGCACTGGTCCATGTGGACCAATAGTGGATCATGCCTGGCAGAGGAACAGACATTAATATTCACAGGTTCTTCACCCATATGTGCTTGGCTCGTGCTGACAGCCTAGTTGTAGTGGCCTCCCTTGATGCTGAAAAAGTGTTTGATTCCTTGGAATAGGCTACCTCTGTGCTGTCTTAGCTAAATTTGTCTTTTGGCCCCTGATTTATCTCCTGATTGAAGCTACTAGATCTTACCCCAATGGCTCGGGTGTGCATCAGCAGTTTGTTGACCCCCTTCCCCCTACATAAAGACACGAGAAAGGGTTGCTCCTTGTCGGAGCTATTGGCCACATTAAATAGGGAACTGACCACAGTGCAGGGAATAATGGTTAGCATTATGAAGGAGAAGTACTCCCTATATGTGGATGACACTCTGCTATATCTCCAAGACCCGACTATGCCTCTCCAGGAAGAGTTGCGGATTATAGACAAATGTGGGTCATTCTCAGGGATAAGGATCAACTGGGATAAATCTCTCCTGTTTCCACTTACTCCCTTCATGTCCCAGGAATGATACTAATACACCTCTCCAGTGGGTAACTTAGTTTAAGTACCTGAAAGTCACGATCGGTAACAAAATGACCACGTATCTAGATTTGAACTTATCCCCTTTGCTCAAGCAGTTTTCTCAATGTTGTTCTTCAATGAAGTCTCACCCACTAACCCCTATGTAAAGGGTTAACATAAATAAACCATTTTATTTGCTGACATTTTTATACTTTTTCAGGAAGGCTCCGGTAAGAATACCTAAATCGTTTTTTTTTAACTTGATAGATATTATTCCATGCAAAAAAAGAAAGGCTGGTGCCATGGAAGTCAGCTAAAACATTGTTTTATTATTGCATGTGAACAACAGTCAGAAAAGCCAACGCATTTTGGCAATTTGACCTTAAAGGCTTCCTTTTTTGCATAGATTACATGGAGGTTTGCAGAGACTTCCCAGGCTGAGTGCTGTGTTCTTAAGGCTCACCAGACATTACACAGGAGATAGTAGCTCGGATGCACCTGTTCCAGTTCTCGGCTAGATAGTATTATTATTATGTTCATTTGGGCTAGGAAAACTCCTTGGGTTGCTCAAACCACCTTGCAGCTCCCCCTTAACCAGGGTGGCCTAGTATGTCCCAATTTTCTTCTATATTATTGAGCAGCGGTCTTAGTAACCATGCCTCGGTGGTTCTCTTAGCCCAAATGCAGTGGTGGCCCATCCATACAGGGCGCAGGGGCGCCGCCCCCCAATCCATGCGCTCTGCCCCTAATTGATATGCAGGGCACCGGATGCATGGATTCCAATAGGGGTTTTTTTTTTTTTAGAAGCACATGATTAGAGCCTGAGGCTCTAATTGGATTAAAAAAAGGGTGGGCTAGGGGCATAGATCACTGCACCCTGAGGTCACCCAATTTTGTGACAATAGTGAATTAATATTCGATATTGTCTTCCTGATTCTCCTACCGGCCGATCAGGAAGTGGGTCCTGAGACCCGTCACCTCACTGGCCAATAGGAGAATCAATGCCATTGGCTGCCTATGAGAAGGAGGGAGGAGACGCATGGTGAAAGCTGAAGTGATGCCTAGAAGAAGATGCAGGGGAGCCCGCCACCCCAGAGGAAGCTCTGCCCGCGACCTAGATCAGGGCAGATGACAGAGTGACTGGGGGGTGGGGGAGGAGGCTGTGGGGGCTTTTTTTGCCGCTTCCCCTCCCCCAAATAATATACCACCAGCCCCCACTGCCCAAATGTAATCCAGCAATGAAACCAAAAGTGGTTATATGCCACCCTTAGCAAGTTAGCCTTTGCAGGTCCTCATTCACAGTCTGCTATTACACCCCCTATACATACTACTCTGCTGGTGTTGAGTCACTCCAGGGCGAAATATTGAACCCCTGCCTAATACCTAAACAAATTCCTGGTCCACACTTTTCAGCCAGCAAGGGCATCACTACTCATATTACAGCCAATGGGAAGCTATTCGATTTTAACACACTGTGTGCAATATCAGTTACCTAATTGGATTTTTTTCACTTTCAGTAGCTGCAGCAAGCCTTTTCCATGTTCCCACTGCTTCCCACTTTGAATTCTGATCCTCTTGAACATTTATTGGCCTTGCGAATGATGGGGCAAGCCTCTTTCCTCAATCTACCTCAAGTTATCTAATGCATATTCTGCTATGATTAGAACACACGCATCAGAAAGGGGTTTCAGACTTACCCAACCTCACTACTGAAAACTGGGAAGAATGTGCGTCTAACTATCTGACCACATGATATCTGTCAAAGACCATTTCATTTAATTGTAGTTTCTTCACAGAGTTTAGGATAGTAAAGAATGTAGCCGATGGCTATCCCTCTCGTATGACGCTTCTGGGCGATTACGCGTCATTTACAGGTGACCGTCTGATGTAATTTCAGGTGTTTGGTGCCACGAGGAAGGCGCTTGGCTGCTCTCTGCTCGTAGGGACAGACCCCCTTGGATGAGAGTTTTTTGGCTGTCCAGTCTGGGTGTTAAACGCCTGCGTTCCAGCCTTGTGGCTTCCAACGTCTGAGTTCCAGCCTTGTAGTTATCTGCACAACCCTTCTGGTAATAGTACATACCCCATACTTTTAGTGGAGGATATACTATCCCCGATGCTCTCATGCCTGCCAAAGCCATTGTACCCCATTTCTGAGTAACAACTACTCTGTGGTGGACTTTACAGGTTCATCATAGGATTGTTTCACTGATTGGACTTTTTTCACTTGTGTTTTTACTTAGTATATATATGATTGTTATAGTTAAGATTGATTTCCATCACAAAGTCATCATTTGTATATTTGGTACATCATTTTGTTCATTGTTTTTATCGCTACATTCTTTACCATCCTTCACTTTGAATTTTTGTCACATTCTTATGTAGCAGCTTTATATACATTTTTTATCACTTATTATGTTAGCATAGTAATATTTCTTATTTTTATTCTTCACAGAGTTTACTATACCCTAAAGCCGGCCATAGTTAAAGCAATTTTGAATTTCAGGAAAGACAATGCTCAGTTTCCCCAAGAACAATATGTGGTGATGGGGGAATCCCTTCTGTGGAGCTATTGTGTTCTCCAGAAGGGGGTGCAGGGAGTACACACAGGCATTATAATTAGCGGCTATAGCCACTGGCAATAATGGCATGCAAAATTTAACAGGCTGGTTGTATCCAAGTTGATCGATCAATCAACTTTGGTACAATCAGCCTGCCCATACATGGTTTGAATCTTGACCGGTCACTGCTGAACCTGCTGAGATTAGAACTGTCTATGGCATGCTTGACATACCAGTATACCTGACTTCCCACCTGTGTCAGAGATGCCTATCGTCATCATCGGGTACGTTTTTGCATATGGTCTTTGCTACTCTACTGGGACACAGTGATCCCAACTATTAACATCTGTGGTCTCCGTCTATGGTCAGATCCCAAACTATTCTTATTGAGCATCACTGACACCCTAGAGGTAGGTATATATGTTAAGTTGTTTGTTTTATATGCCTCCTTTTATATGAGAAGGAAAATACCAATTGCATGGAATCCTCCTCCCCACCCATTTTGTCGGCCTGGCGATCCTCCATCAATACTCTATTGCATTTGTATAAGCTTACTTATGAGAGCAGACAATGCCCTAGGAAATATGATAAGATCTGAAATCCATGGGTTGACTCCTCAAGTTCATAGATTATTATGTGACCAATCCCAAAGCTGATCTTGAACTTGTTCTGACTCCCTCCTTCTCTGACCCTCCCTTTCCCCTGTCCATCTCAGTTGCTCAGTCTATGGTAGACTTTACAAAACTATGTATCCTCTGAGGCTGGGCTGTGGGCTTGATTGACTGTTCCCCCTGTGGCTATGATGTATTGTCACGGGTAGTTAATGCTTTATAAGTCTCTGTGTTGCTTTATTAACTTACTGGTAAGATGAAAGTCGATATGACTTTATTGTTCTAAAGTGCCTTCAATGTATGTGATATACAGTGGGTAAAATAAGTATTGAACACGTCACCATTTTTATAGGTAAATATATTTCTAAAGGCGCTATTGACATGAAATTTACACCAGGTGTCGGTATTATAACAACCCAGAAAAATCCAGAAGTGGAAAGGATATCATTTCACCATAAAATGACCACGGCCAGGAGCTCCTTGCAAGATTTCTGACAAATAAGTGAAAAAAATTATCAGAAGAGTTCTCCAAGAGCCAAGGACCACTTGTGGAGTGCTCCAGAAAGACTAACAGGTACAGACTAGGGGGTACCCTCAAGCACTGATGGCCTCCTCGGCACTCCTTCTCTCGAATGAAACGTCCCACACTCCACTTGAGTGATTTCATCATATACCGCTTCCTCCCAGTCTAAATATAGATATCAGATCTTCAAACTGCTCCCAACAACAAACAAGACAATACTCATTTGGTTGCTGAACATGGACTGTTTATTGAAAACACATGTACACAGGTAATACGCTGGACATCCTCCCCCTTTGCATTCTGGGCGGGGTAGACTGTCCAATCAGCAGTGAGAGCTATTGGAGGAATTCACCCCACCAATCTCACAGCTAATCTACATACACATTCCATAATATCCAAGGCAGACAGACACAATAGAACATTGGAATAGAGCCACACTCTAAATGACCCAGCAAAGAGTACACAGCAAAATTAGACAATATACCAACCACCCCAAGCTGACAGAGACCATCATGGCCTCCTTAATAATGTCCTTTTGCATTACATAACAGAATATCTTCCTAAATGCTTGTAGCTCCCTCAAATGCCAGGGCCCATAGTTGGTAGGAAGGGGGTTGCATTCAGTCCCCTCCAAAAGCCCCTGTCCCGAGTGAGTCTGTCACATTCTCCATCTTCTGTCAGACTGTCCCTGCTGGCTTGACCTAAGGTATTTAGTAAGTGCCCATCTGGATGATGGGTGTGAAGCTATGCAGATGACAGCATGAATATTGGTACAGCCCAGGCCTATCCCAGAGAGGCAGGTTCTGATGCCATGCTGGGAGACTGTATATATTCTGTGAGCTCAGGGTCTTTTCCCAGAGTGGATTGGTCCAGCCTGGAGGGACACGTTGCCCTTCCTAGGCAAAGTTGCTGCTATGTTTATTGAGGTCTCAGGTGGGAGCGACCCGAGGGCCTGGATGCTGAGAATCTAATGCTAAAGAAAGCTGACTGAGGGTTAACTGTCCGCAGAAGATCCAGACTAGTATCACTGGAGTAAGGTGTCGCTTGGAAGTTGTAAGGAGGCAACCAGCTGTTCCTTGGGCCTTGTGTGAGTACAGACGCTTAAAAGATCTTGGGGGCTTTTTGCTAACCTTCTGGTGCTATAGAAAGTCAGCTGCGAGTCTATTTAAATGGGATGCTGGCTGGTTTCCTGAAGAGCTTTGTCCAGATAATCTCCTACTTAAAGGGACTCTGCTCAGTTACTACTACTGTTCTACAAAAATAAAAACAACATTCCTTGACTGGTAATTGAAGAATTGTGTGAATGAGCCTGTGTGCCCGGCAGGGCAAAGCCTGTGGGGAGGGCCTGGACAGTAATCGTGTGGCTCCTACAGGAGTAGCTCTACATCTCTACAAAGCCTCCCCTAGACCTCTTTATACTCATACCTTATACACTATACCTACCTTATAGACTTACCTGCACTACAGTGCTTTGCTGCTAGGCTCAAGCACTGTCATAGGGGAGGAAGTCATGTGCTTCCCCGTTCCCAATATCATCAGGTAGTGTACACTGGTTGTGATGAAGAAAGGAGCTTCAGAGGAATGCTAGTGAAGTAAGTGAGAGAAAAACCTCTGTAGTGGCTGCACAAATGGCAATAAAAACCTGACAGAGGTCCTAACTCTTGCCCACTTTATCTAAAAGTGAAAAAAAGATTTTGCCAGGATATTTTCTTTAATAGCACAGGAGTTATTCTGACACTGTAACATCACTGACTAGTTCTTGATGAACATAGTGTTTGTCAATGGAATATGATCTGTAATTTAATTATATAATTGAAACAATGTAACAGATTTATTGAGGCACCAAAAATATTTTTTTACAAAAACCCACATAAAAGAAGATAATAAATAAAATATAAATACACATAAAAATATTGATTATGATACACATAGTCCTTTGATTAATTATTTTGCCCCTACTCCCAGTCAATGGGAATAATATCTGTCCTGCCGTTTGTCTATTATACCAAGCCCACTGTGTGTCGAGCAATCCTTATCCAAAGGCAGGTCCCGGGAATTGTGGTTATGTGGATAAGTACTGTTATCGCTTTTGGTGTTAAGTGATAATTGTCTTCTCCAAATCCTCATGGCTCTACAGATGTCCTTCCTGACATTTTCACTGACCAAGACGTAGATAAAAGGATCAGCAACGCTGTTTACAGTCAAAAGACAAAGGAGTATAGAATAGACTGTGTAAACCTTTTCTTCAAAATCACAGAAGTTTTTGTCTTTTAAGAAATAAGCAACTCCTCGTATAAGCAACACCACATGATACGGAGCAAAACAGATCAAGAAGATGATGATTACGGCAATGGATAAATACTTTACTTTGTTTTTTTGCTGACTGGTGAAGCTGCCGCTTGTCTCGATCCTCCTTTTGATGATGTAGTTGGTGTACATCAAGGTCAATAAAGGGGCCAAGAAGCCAATAATGAACCTGGCAACATAAAAGTAAGCAATGTGTGATGGTACTGGCAAGGTTTCAAAGCAGGTGGTTTGGTTTCCTGTTTGGTCACCGTCACTGAGCCTGAATACTGGGGCGTGGATTAATGCCACCACGGTGCAGATGGTGACAGTGACACCAATAGCAATTTTCTGGCGCCGAACCCCTCTTGATTCCAAGGCATACTCCACGGCCATATAACGATCCACAGAGATACAACACAAGAGGAGAATGCTTATGTATATGTTGTTGAAGAATATAAAGCCTGTTATCTTGCATGCCAAGGGGCCCCATTGCCAGTCATGACCATTTTGTACATAGAGAATCCAAAGTGGTAGAGTGCCAAGATACATGATTTCACTTAGCGATAGGCTGAACAGGTACACTGCCAGAACATTCTTCCTATATATTTGAAGAAGTGTCAACCACAAGGTCAAAATATTAGCTGGCAGGCCAATAGCCAGGACAATGCTGTACATGATAATCACAAAGAACTTGCTGTCATCATATGGTGGATTGCACTGTGATTCAAGGATCGAAATGTTGGATGAGTTCACCATTGTGAGGCTTAGATTCCCAGAAACATTCATCTTCAGCTACTGGAAAAGAAAACACAAGAGAAATCAATATCTCTACAAATCCACTAGAGCTAAAGCCATGAGAAGACCCCCCCCCCCCCCCCCTCCTTCCATACTGAATACTTTTCTTTCAGCATGTAGAAGCAACACTATGTGGTTGATGCAGTTGCCCTCTGCAAGTGCAGTTGCTCCAGAGCTTAGTAAATGAGGTAAGGCTTAACTTTGCATAGAATACCCAATTACGTGCAAGGAAAATAATAAGAAGAGCATTTTTGCTTGCACGTGATTGTATGATGGAAGTCAGCAGAACTTCTGCTCATTTACTACGCTCTGGAACATCTGAACTTGCAGAGGGCAACTGCACTTTGCAAAGTGCACAGCATTTTTACCTTTAGTAAATCAACCCCTATGTCAGCCTATGGAGTTGATTTACTAAAGGCAAATAGACCGTGTACTTTGCAAAGTGCAGTTTCACTCTGCAAGTGCAGTTGATCCACAGTTTAGTTTAGTAGATGAGCAGAAACTCTGCTGACTTCCATCGTCAAATTATGTATAAGTAAAAATGCTGTTTTTCTTTATTTTCCTTGCATGTGATTGGTTACGCTTTGCAAATTGAAGCCTTACCTCATTCGCTAAGCCCTGGAGTAACTGTACTTGCAGGAGGCAACTGCAAAGTGCACAGTCTATTTGCCTTTAGTAAATCAACCCCTATGTGTCCATACACATCTGGACGTTTTCAGACATATTTGTAGGGGAGCATTTATAGTCTAAAAAAAAACAAGAAAAAAACATTACCGGTGCATTTTTGAGAGGAGCTTTCAGACAGAAAACAAATGCTTGCTGAGCCTAAGCATGGTGTTTAGGTGTTTTAAGTGATGTTAAGTGCAATGTTTTTCTAGTGTTTTAGAAAAAAAATGCTTTTATACACAAATGCTGGTAAATGCGTTCACAATCCACTCCATAGGATTGTTTTTTATTCAGATTTTTTTTTTGCCAGCAGTTCTGGTATCTTTTCTGCCACCTAGTGTTCATAGATACTAAATGCATTGCACAACATTTTAACACAAATAAATATATGTTGTAATTTTCCAATATCTATAAAACCAGACCAGCAGATGGCAGCATAAAATCATAAAGGGTTAGAATTTTATTAACGTGACCTTGTTAGTTGTTAACAACACTTGTAACAATTCCAAATGAAGGTCCATTGCAAAAGCAGAGCAAGAGGTCTTACACTCACTTCACTGGCAGCCTGTGTCACCTTTTTTTCTGCAGCCTCTGTGACTCTTCTGCATTGGAAACTTGTGGAAGTTTACATGTGTCCCCCGTGGTAAGTTGTCTAACCCCTACATCACCACAGGATACAGCAGTAACATAAGGGTTAAAGAGGAAGTAAACCCTGATGGGTTTACTTCCTCTTTCATTCCCTGCAAAGGCAAAGCATAATGGACTACTATGCATCGCATAGTAGTCCATTATGTGTCACTTACCTGACACAGGAGCCAGCGATGTCACCGCTGTCCCCTGTAGTCCGGCGCATCCATCTTTTCGGTGGGGTCTCGCAGCTCCGCCGCTGTCATTCGGCGGAGCCGCGATGACGTCACTCCCGCGCATGCGCACGGGAGCCGACACGCGCAGCAGCTCCATTGTTGGAAATGCCGCGCTCAGTGCGCCTGCGCGCCGCTGCGCCGTAGACAGCGGTGCCTGTCTTCGGCAAATATCTCCTAAACCGTATAGGTTTAGGAGATATTTCTTGGACCTACAGGTAAGCCTTAATCTAGGCTTACCTGTAGGTCAAAGTGGTTTGTAAGGGTTTACAACCACTTTAAAGAGGAAGTAAAGGCAAATTGTTTTTTTTTTAAAAGCACACCGAGTAAGGCAAAGGCATAATGAGCTAGTATACATAGCATACTAGCTCATTATGAATAACTTACCTGAGAACGAAGCCCCCGAAGTGGTCCTCCGTCTTCCTCTTCGCCGCTGCCATGGATCCCGGAGCGACTTCCGGGTCTTGCGGCTCCGGCGCTGTGATTCGTCGGAGCCGCGATGACGTCACTCCCTCGCATGCGCACGGGAGCCGACACTCGCGGGATATTGCCGCGACCTGCGCACTGCTGTCTATGGCGCATGTGCCGTAGACATCGGTGGCTGTCTTCAGGTAAATATCTCCTAAACCGTATAGGTTTAGCAGATATTTCTTGAACCTACAGGTAAGCCTTAATCTAGGCATACCTGTAAGTCAAAGTTGGTTGTAAGGGTTTACAACCACTTTAGAGGTAGTACCATGGCATGCAGAGGAGGGCACAGACATCCAACTCTCTCTGGAATTTTCTAACTCTAAAGAGGCTGTTAGAGGCTGCAAAAAAGAGATGCCTGCCATGTTAGATTTTAGTTTTTATTATTATTGGTATACCTTTAAAGGGGTTGTAAACCCTCGTGTTTTTTCACCTTAATGCATCCTATGCATTAAGGTGAAAAAAAAAACACCTAGCAGTGATTGACCCCCAATCCCCCCCGCTTACCTGAGCCCTGGAATTTCCCATGGCGGAGACGCACTCTTCCTCTACCGGGGGTTCTCGGCTCTTGATTGGATACATTGATGGCAGCGCAGCCATTGGCTCCTGCTGCTGTCAATCAAATCCAATGACGCGGCGCCGGGGGGCAGGGGACCCCAGAAGAGGAGGATCGGGGCCACACTGTGCAAATGAACTGCACAGTGGAGGTAAGTATAACATGTTTGTTATTTTTTATTTTTTCAACTTGAAGCTTTACAATCACTTTAAGTTTTATTAAATATTGTTATCATAAAGCTGAATCTTCATGGTAGTCTGGTTTAAAGTGGTTGTAAACCCTTACAAACCACTTTGACCTACAGGTAAGCCTAGATTAAGGCTTACCTGTAGGTCCAAGAAATATCTCCTAAACCTATATGGTTTAGGAGATATTTGCCCGAAAACAGGCACCGCTGTCTACGGCGCATTTGTATAATCCTGCTTCCTGTTTCATGTTTCTCCATGCTGTAAGACATGTAATATATTTCTCCATAATAGGTTAAGGGTCCCAGGCACCCAACAAAACCAGCAGCACCCAGAGGCACTGGAAATAATACTCAGTGAGTACAGCAAGTCAGTGAATAAGGTATACAAGCTATCGAAACATGGCAAGCAGTTCAGATGTGAAGTTTGCAATTGCAAAGCTGAAGATTACCAGCTGTGGAAGTTTAAACAAAGAATCTTTCTCACCAAGGATGACTTGTGGCAAGTGCTGAATACAGACAGACCCACAGACTGAGATGGAGGACTGGGATAGGAAAGACAGACAGGCAAAAGCAATTATAAGCTTACTAGTGGTAGATGACCTGATTATCCCCATAAGAACAGAGAAAATGGGCAAAGGTATGTGGACTTCATTACAAAAACTGCATGAGCATTCAAGTCTAAACAGCAAACTATTTTTGCTAAGAAAGTTGTACAAGATGAGACTAAAAGAAGCAAATGTGTAACCACATGAATGCTATGCTAGAGATCATAGAGCAACTGCGTGCCATCGGAGAGGACATCAAAGATAATCATATTGTTTCCCTGTTCCCCTGCAGCCTTCCAGAGACATATACTGCTTTAATTAACGCGTTAGAAACCAGACCCGAGTCGGAACTCACATTGGAATATGTCAAGGGCAAGTTAATCAATGAATATGAGGGAAGGAAAGAAATATGCACCATGATAACAAACGATAACGAAAGTACAGAATCCGAAAAACACGAAAGATCCGACATAAATAAATGCTTTATTTTCGTTTTTGTTGTGACAACAGTTCGATACAGATAGGAGATTCAACATAACGCTAACAATAACAATCTGTATCTATCGAACCTGTGGTCGAATGTGCCTAACCTTAACTCTATCAGTCCAGGATTATTCTACATAGAGAGAAAAGATTCGACATAGAGATTAAAAATTCGACAGAGAGAGAAAAGGTTTGTCAGAGAGAAAAGATTCAACAGAGAGAGAAAAGATCACGCTGGAATTGGGTGGGGGAAGTAAAATAAAAATAATGATGATGATGAATGTTATTGGCAGATTGTAATCAAAGAGGAGGAGCAGTAAAATAGCTAGAACTAAGTACACACGTACAGCCAACTTACTTTCGATTGCTAGCAGAGAGAGACACACACACTGAATCATTTCAGAAGACAGTCAATCTTAGCTGGTCCGTTTGTCAGAGAACCTAAATTATTTAGCCATTAAGCATAAGCACAGCAGCAGAACAATAGTGAAGCATGCTACAGTTCAACTTAACTTTTTAATAATAATCTGCTGCTATTGTGTTAGTGTTGTGAACTTGATAGTGATACTAGTGTTGCTAGTGTTGTGATAGCCTCAGAGGCTGCCCGTATTGTGGGGGGGGGGGATTTATTATTATAGATTCTATATTATAGATAGGGTATATAGAATCTATATAGAATCTCAATCTTGTTACCTGTCTGATCAGTGATCACTATCACCAGTCCTTTTTCTGTTTGAACTATATACATTCAACATGAACAAAAAAGATTCGACAAAGTAGTGAAAAACATACTAATGTTGAATCTTTGGCTTATGGTGTCTGTCGAAAGTTGGGACTTTTGGATGCAGTTGCAGAAGCAAGACCTACTACTCCCCATACTTCACCTATTTGGGCTACCCCAGCAACATGTCGGGACCAAAGAAGATGGCAACAATCTTTCACAAATATGGATACCTGAAGAAATTGTCTCATTCCCTCGGTTATAATGTATTCCTGTCTTTTAAAAGACAACATCAAAGAAAATATAGGAACTAAAATGAGACAAAGATCAAAGATTTCCACTTATTCCATCAAGTTAAAAGAAAGGTTATTAAAGTTTTGAAAGGTTGCAAGTTAATACGGCAGCTCAAAGTAAACAGTTGATATACCCCTTGGAGGGTCACTTGTTAGTATTTTATATTGGCTTTTATATGAAGCTATATATTTTTGTTTTTCACTTTTTTAATGTATGACATACTGATCTGCCCCGTCTCAGTTAATTTTTCCCCCTACTCTCAATGGGTTCCCAAAATATGGTTCAGTCTGTAGCGTTTTTTACACAACTGATCATGTTATCTGTTATTTTAATAGATAGGGCTCCCTATGTGAGTTTTGGACAATTTTGTCCACACCAAAATGGTTTTTGGTCAGGTGGTGTTCCACACCCTGACTCCCTACACTATAGTACATTTTTTTACAAGCTATCTTATATAAGAAGGTCAACCATAGTAAATCTACAGTTAAGATTCATATATTTAACAATGTTGTACACATGTGACAAATTACACTATATCATAGAAAAGAATAGTCTGATCTCTTTCACAGGTCCTATAAAAATCCTAATGCTGATAGTGATGATGAAAATAATAATTCCCCATTAATATCCAGCCTTAATAACAACACTCAAAGAAAAAATTTCCATTCAATTGGTGCACAGATTTAGATAATTTAGATACCTAGGAATCCATATTACACCCTCATACAAAACACTATTACATGCAAATTATCCACCAATATTTAATAACATCAAAAGTATAATGAAAATATGGTCATCATACCAAATATCATTCTCGGGAAGAATAGTGGCCAAGAGAATGGTTATACTACCCAAACTTTTATTCTTTTTTAGAGCCATTCCACTTACATTGCCCAAAAATACGTTAGATTCTCTCCAAAGAGAAATCAATACATTAATTTGGCAAAACAAAAAAACAAGGTTTAGCTATTCCTTAATGTTTAGGCCCCAACTAAAAGGAGGTCTAAATATCCCAAATTTATGGATTTATTATCTGTCAGACAGATTCACTCAACTAGCACAATGGTATGCCCCAGCCTCCCAAATCCCATTGCTCCTGTTCAAAGAACAATCAGTCCTCTCATACCACCTACAAGGACTACTCTGGTCCAAGTCTATTTTACCACAGAAAATAAGACCTTTAAATATAATTGTAACACATTCCCTACAACTGTGGAAAAGACAAGATACCAAATTTAACACATCTTTAGACATCCCTCCCCTCGCATCCTTTCTAGGAGACCCTCACTTCACTTCCTTAGATAATAACCAAAACTCCTTAACAATATGGAAACTGCATAAACTAACAAATCTACAATCACTTACTCATAACAATACATTTTACTCTTTCACTGAACTAAAAAAAAAAAGACCTTGCACCTAAAGAACATGAAAATTATACGAAGATAAAACACTTCTACCAAAAATACTACTTACTCATTCTACGTACCCCCTTCTCACAATTCGAACAGATTTGTATTTCCTCTACACGGGACAAAGGACTCCTTTCCAAAATATATAAAAATCGAAAAAAAATTAATATGCCTGAAAAATCACACCCCATGCTACAATGGAAATCAGACCTAAACGTTTCATTCTCCCCCGAACAATGGGATACCATATTTGAAAACTTACATAAATACACCAAAACTACCACCATCAAAGAATCTGCCACCAAACTGCTTTATAGGTGGTATCTTACCCCTGCCAAACTCAACTCATTCTACCCATTAACATCACCACTCTGTTTCAGGGGCTGCCCAACACATGGGACACTACTACATATATTTTGGGATTGCCCCCATCTAAAAAACATCTGGCACAATGCAAGTCTCATGATTGATTGAATTTCAGGCAGAAAAATCCCACTAACACCCCAAATGTGCCTTTTATTCTCCCTCATACAAGACATACCTATAGCCAGTTCTAGACTAATCCATACTCTATTTAGCTCTATCCACTGGACCATCGCTTTCAACTGGCGTTCATCCAACGTACCATGGCCTCAGGTTCTCAACCGTATGGCAAACTTAAAATTATCAGAAAGAATACACTGCACATTATATGACACCATGCATCCTTTGTGGGAAACCTTACTACTGGTGTAATGTTCACTACTGTAATCTAATTAAGCACATCTACAGATCCTTGCCTGCAAATGCTATATAGATTTATAATCTAATATGTGTATTTTCTCATATGATATGTCTTTACTCAGATATAATGTATAATCTAAATGACTCTCTCACTTGTACATCTTCTACCACTGTTAAAAACTTGTACAATGACCTTATCGATAATAAAAACTGTTTGTAAACAAAAAAAAAGTAGATATATGTTATTTTTGATTTTGCACATAGTTTTATTGTAATTTTATTGTATTTGTGAAGCAAGTTTTTAAATTCTTCATTAATCGTAGCTTTTTTTTAGTACAATTAAAGTGAAAAAAGAAAAAAAAAACACCTCTGGGTGTCAGACATTTGTGTTTATCATTAATAGAAATACCAAGAGAAGAAAGAAAATCAAAACCGCAAAACAGCTGAAGCAACGGTGCTGAAGCAATGGGTGCTGAAGCAACCACAGCTTTCGGGGGGGGGGGGGGGGGGGGTGAAAGTCGTGATGGTCTGCTATGTCTCTATAAACTATCTAAGAGACTTAGAATGCAGTAAATGTGAATGGCAGAGCAGCACAACAGAAAGCATAGGGGACTATTGACAACAATTTACTGGTAATTGAATGTGTTTAAAAATGACTGGGTCAGCATATGTAAAATGGGCCATATTATAGGTATGGTGACCTGGATTTTCCAATGAAGAATAGAAAAGTCCAAGGTGGGGGGGAGGAGGCAGGGGGCCTTGATGCCCTGGACTCATAGGAAGCAAGTTGAATGGCGCTGGGCCTCATTCAACCTGCAAGAGGAACAATGCTGGATCAGTAAGTGGGTGAGTCTGCATGGAACAGGGTCAGAAATAGGTGCATTGAAGCTGTAGCTGCCTGGCCAACTTTGCTAATTGGTTGCCCAAGTTGGACTTTAAAAGGGTTAAGTTTACCCCTTTGAAGACCAAGCCTTTTCTGACACTTTTTGTTTAGAAGTTTAAATCAGTATTTTTTGCCAGAAAATTACTTAGAACCCCAAACATTATATATATATATATATATATATATATATATATATATATATATATATATATATATATATATATATATATATATATATATATATATATATATATTAGCAGAGACCCTAGGGAATAAAATGGCAATTGTTGCATTTTTTATGTCACACCGTATTTGTGCAGCAGTTTTTCAAACACAATTTTTTGGAAAAAATACATTTTAATGTATTAAAAAAGAATAAAATAAAATTAATATATAAAAAAAAAATATATATATATATATATCCCAATTTTTTTGTATAATATGAGAGATTCTTAGATTCTTACGCCAAGTTAATAGATACCTAACATGTCACGCTTTAAAATTGCACATGCTTCTGGAATGGCGACAAACTACAGTACTTAAAAAATCTCCATAGGCGAGGCTCGAAATGCCTTTACAGGTTACCTTATCTTATTTATTACATTTTTTAATTTTACACTATCCCTTTTAATCTATTTTTTAATAACTTTTATTCATATTACAAGGCATGTAAACATGCCTTGTAATAGAAATAAAGAGACAGGTCCTCTTTATGGAGAGACCTGGAGTCAAAAAGACCCCAGATCTCTCCTTTTTACCTTTACCTGGCAGTTTTTGGAGGCATTGAAGCAGAGGAAGACATATGTCAAACATTCAGAGATGGTTTTCCATCCCCAGAACTCTTGGGATTAGTACGTGGCTGGGAGGAGGCACTTCCAGATACTGTAATCCTCAGTGACTCAGAGGAGTCTGCTTCTCATGCCACCAAACTTGCAGTGCATGGGCTTCTTCATGCTTCAAAGACTGCGAAAGGACCCAAGAATACGTGGCATAAAGAAGGATCACTATTGGTTGACAACCCCCCTTGACCACCGTTACAAGGGGAAAGTCTCAAAACTCATCCCATCCCCACAGAGGGTGCAGAAGATGAAATTTCCTGAGAACACCTTAAAGTGAAGCTTATCTAATGCTTTCCCCAATGGTTACAGTGTTGTGGAAAATGTTGTTTTGAGGCTTCTGTTGGTCAGGAGAGAGGAGCAGTGGAGAGGGGGCCGCCTAAGTGATGCTTTTTACTATTTTTTTTTAGTCCTTGCCACCCAGGGCTGTCAGCTTCCACATCCCATCGACAGCATCTGCATTATATGGTGGACGATTATCTAGTGGTGAAAACAGAGATAGAGAGATTTCCAATTGACGATCCACAGGGTTACTGGGTCATGAGAATAGACCACTGGCCAGAACTTGTTCAGTATGCAATTGAGCTGCTGGGCTGTCTTGCATCCAGCATGTTTTACAAATGGGAATTCAGTGCTGCTGGAGGTTTTTTTACTGATAATAAAACGTGTCTGTCCACAGACTCCATGGACCATCTGACATTTATTAAAATTAATATATATATTCTAGTGTCAATGCAGGTAGCATCGTTTTTATAACACAGTGGATTAAAGTGGTTAAGGGGAACTCTACTCCGAAATTTTTGTAAAAAATAGCATGGGGTCCCCCCAAAATCCATACCAGACCCTTATCCCTGCATGCAACCTGGCAGGCCACAGGAAAAGGGTGGGACATGAGAGCCCCCCCTCCTGAACCGTACCAGACCACATGTCCTCCAAAGCACCTTGTTCCCATCCTCATATCTACAACCCTTGCCCGATGGTCGTTGGGGTCTGCGGGTGTGGGGCTTTTCGGAATCTGGAAGCCCCCTTTAACAAGGGGGCCCCAGATCTTGCCCCCCATGTGAATGGGTATGGGGTGGATTGTACCCCTACCCATTCACCAAAAAAGTGTCAAAGTAAAAATGACAGGAGACCGTTTTTGACAATTCCTTTATTTAAAAAAAAAGTGTCCCATGATGTCCACCCTTCTTCAATCACAGCGCCAACAGACCAGAACAATAGAAAAGAAACCCCCTCATGTATACATCACATATATAACAGCTGTCAAAGTGAAAAGACGGCAGTCAGCGGGACGCCTCCCATGGAGGCAGAGTTTTTCAGTTTTTTTGGGGGTTTTTTTCTCGGGACCGTCAGACACCATGATTAACGATGGATTTACCTTGCGGGACAATTTTTTTTTTTTAATAAAGCAATTGTCAAAAACTGTCTCCTATTGCTTTTACTTTTTTGACCTTTTTTTGGTGAATAGGTAGGGGTTCAATGTACCCGATACCCATTCACATAAGGGGGGCCAGGATCTGGGGGTGAGGCCCTTGTCTCCATAAACATGGGGACAAGGTTCTTTGGGGGGGATTCCAAACACCCTCCCCATGTTGAGGGCATGTGGCCTGGTATGGTTCAGGAGGGGGGGCACTCTTTCGTCCCCTTCCCCTTTTCCTGTGGCCTGCCAGGTTGTATGCTTGGATAAGGGTCAGGTATGGATTTTGGGGGGGGGACCCCACACCATTTTTTTTTCATTTTGGCATTGGGTTCCCCTTAAAATCCATACCAGACCTGAAGGGCCTGGTATGGATTTTAGGGGGGAATCTACATCATTTTTTTTTTCCAATTTTTTTTTATGTATATTGCTGGAATCAACTGGAAGCAATTTTAAACAACATTTTTTCCTTTACAAATTTCATTTTGCTGCGGTAATGTTATAAACACAGGAAAGATGCACGATATTTAAAGGAATATTTAATTTTTATTGTTTCACTTTAAGCATTAATAAAATCACTGCTCCTGAAAAAAACAACTGTTTTAAAAACTTTTTTTGCATTCATATATGTGCCCTTGGGCAGCACCCGGGTCCCCAAACACTTTTTATGGCAATAACTTGCATAAAAGTCTTTAAAATTAACACTTTTGATTTTTCATGTTCCATAAACTTTAATGCTGTTCGCACAAATTTTGTGCTTCGGGGCATCCCTAATGTCAATGTTGTTGATTAAGTGTTTTTGCGATGTGGAATCTCTGCACAACTTCTAAGCTGCCTAGCGTTGTGGGTGTTCATTTCATATGGAAGAAGTTTTTGGGTGTAGGTTTCATGGGCACAATTAACACCCAAATACCAATTTTTCTGCACCTGTTTGAAAGGTGCATATCATTTCAGTTTTTGACAGCAAGGCCAATTCTAGCTTTCTGAAAGAGTACTTCTATAGGGTTACAGTGTGAAGGTACCATAGACACCCAAAGACCAATTTTTCCACACCAGTTTGGCAGGTGCATATCATTTAAATTTTTGACAGCAAGGCCCATTCTTGCTTTCATCAAGAGTACCTCAATAGGGTAACAGTGTTAAGGCACCTCTGACACCCAAAAAACAATTTTTCCGCACCTGTTATTTCCATCCAAAATCTGCGTAGGAGACTAGAATTTATCCAAAAAATCTCTTATCTTGTTCCCAATGCACTACATTGTTGCCTCATCATACAGACTGGCTCCCCAAGCTGTTTACAAAATAAAGGAAGCTTGCAGGGACAATGTAATTTGTGGGCTTTATAAATGCTATTATTGCTGCAGGAGCTTCTATACACAGTACAGATGTGCCTATTTACAGAAAGACTAAAGCCCCGTACACACGAGAGGACTTATGTCCGACAGACTTCCGAAGGAGTTCTGCCGGAGTTCTGCCGGAGTTCCGACAGAGTTCTGACGGACTTTTCGGCTGAGCGGACTTGGCCACACACAATCACACTAAACTCCGACGGATTCGAACGTGATGACGTACGACTGGATTCGAATAAGGAAGTTCATAGCCAGTAGCCAATAGCTGCCCTAGCGTCGGTTTTAGTCCGTCGGAATAGCATACACACGAGCCAATTTTTCGAAGGGACCGGGTCCGGCGGAGTTCCTTCGGAAAAATTTGAAGCATGTTCCATATTCTAAAGTCCTTCAGACTTTGGCGAGTCAAAAGTCCGTTGCAGCCCACACACGATCGAATAGTCTGACGGAATCAGTCCGTCGGACTTTGGATGTTGTAAAGTCCGCTCGTGTGTACGGGGCTTAAGAGGACCCCCCAGGCACTATATTGAAAGGAATTTTCAATTTTTATTGCTTTTTCTCATTTTTATGCTTTTACTTTAAGCATCAGTAAATCACTACTCATTTAAAAATTAAGTTTGTTACAAACTTTTTTTCATTGATACATGTTCCCCAGGGTAGTACCCAGACCCCCATAACTATTGTATGCCCAATTACTTGCAAGTAAGCCTTCCAAGTGGGCACTTTAGATTTTTCCAGTTCAGGTCGCACAGACTTATATGGGGTTCCTTCTTCGGGTCTCAAATTTTTGCAATGTTCTAAAGCTCTGCCATTGCAGAAGCGTTTTCCCATTAGGGCCTATGGAAGGTAGTTTGTTACCCCATGTTACCAAAGCTTTGGGTATTATACTAATATATTACAAAGTAACATTTCTAAATAAGTTAATTCCAAGTTACAACCATAGGGAACAATGTGCTGACTCTCATCTCCATCTAAACAGTTTTAGACTTATTTTACAATGGCCTTAAAGAGGAGGGCCGGTTTTGAATTTTTTTTTTAAAAGTCAGCAGCTGCAAACACTGTAGCTGCTGACTTTTAATAAGTAGACTTACCTGTCCAGGGCGCACGCAATGTCGGCCGCCCGAGGCTGACCCGTCCCTCGGTCTTGGGTCCCGGCGCCACCATTTTGGGTAAGGAAAACAGGCAGTGGAGCCTTGCGGTTTCACTGCCCGTTTCCTACTGCGCATGCACGAGTCACGCAGCGCTTTGTGAATGGGACGAGCTGTGTTCTGGGACACACAGTTCCCAGAACACAGCGCGACCCATTACCCAGAAGACGCCGCACGGAGGAGAGAAGAAAGAAGATCTCCGCGGAGGAGGAAGAGGCAGATTAGGATGATGTGCCTAGCAACAGGCATTTCTGGCAAGTAAAAAAAAATAATTTTTTTCATTTTTTTTTTTAAATGATTTTTTTCTAATTTTTAATGTATCTTCTTTTTTCAGGGTGGCGCTCCACTTTAAAGGGTATCTAAATCAAAAATGTCAAATATTATCCACTATAGCATCAAAAGTATTGAGACACCTGCTTTTCCATGCAAACTTTAATGGCATCCCAGTCTTAGTCCGTAGGGTTCAGTATTGAGTTGGCCCACCCTTTGCAGCTATAACAGCTTCAATTCTTCTGGGAAGGCTGCCCACAAGGTTTAAGAGTGTGTCTATGGGAATGTTTGACCATTCTTCCAGGAGCGCATTTGTGAGGTCAGACACTGATGTGGATGAGAAGGCCTGGTTTGCAGGGTCAGCTCTAATTCATCCCTAAGGTGTTCTATCGGGTTGAGGTCAGGGCCGCAGGCCAGTCAAGTTCCTCCATCCCAAACTCACTCATCCATGTCTTTATGGACCTTGCCTTGTGCACGGGTCCAAATTATTTAGTGGGGGGGGATTATGGTGTGAGGTTGTTTTTCAGGGGTTGGGCTTGGCCCCTTAGTTCCAGTGTAGGGAACTATTAAGGCGTCAGCATACCAAGACATTTTGGACAATTTTATGCTCCCAACTTTGTGGGAACAGTTTGGGGATGGCCCTTTCCTGTTCCAACATGACTGCACACCAGTGCACTAAGCAAGGTCCATAAAGACACGGATGAGTGAGTGTGGGGTGGAGAAACTTGACTGGCCTGCACAGAGTCCTGACCTCAACCTGATAGAACATCTTTTGGATGAATTAGAGCAGAGACAAAGAGCCAGGCCTTCTTGTCCACATCAGTACTTGACCTCACAAATGCACTTCTGGAAAAATGGTCAAACATTCCCATAGACACACTCCTAAACCTTGTGGACAGTCTCCCCAGACGAGTTGAAGCTGTTATAACAGCAAAGGGTGGGCCAACTCAATATTGAACCTTACAGACTAAGGCTGGATTCACACCTATGCAGTTTTAGTGCTTTTTGCATTTTGCAGATATGCACTACAGAACATGTTCCATAGGAAACCATGTTAAATGGACTGTAGTGCAAATCTGCAAAATGCAAAAAGCACTAGAAATGCATAGGTGTGAATCCAGCCTAAAAAAAAGATCAGTCCTGCTGGAATTTATACCTTTGGGAACTATACTTATTTAATTCTTTAAATAAATCTCTCTTTTTTGGTCTTTTCTTATACACTCCTAGGCAGAGGGGATACAGGAAGAATAATATATATTTTTTCTACCATATTTATATATGTTTTGTATATTTCTTTCTTTTTCAGCTGTGAGAACAGAAAGCTGTAGCTGACTACTGCATTGATCTGTAAAGGCAGAAGACTGTTGGTTTTGGCATTTTGTCAAGTTTAGCAGTTCACATCTTTGTTTTTCACACATTTAAGCAAAATGTTAGTGGCTGTAATGAACTGCCCAAATTAAACAATTTCCACCTTCACTATATAAGAAAGCTGCAAAAACCTTCCTGAAAACCAACATGTTTGCCGACAGTTGAAAAAAAAATATATGTACTGTATATATTGTTACTATATAATATTTTAACGTTTTTCACGTCTTCATCTATTTTTTGGTATAGTGTTTCTTTTATGTGGTATAACTGTGACTGTTACTTCCCTCCCTGAGCTGACTATAATTTCCCCTTCCTTTTTTTTGCCTCCCTACTTGCCCATTGCTTTTTTTGCCTCCCTACTTGCCCATTGCTTTTTTTGCCTCCCTACTTGCCCCTTCCTTTTTTTGCCTTCCTAATTTAGGCCTTATTTACACCTATGCATTTTTAATGCTTTTTGCATTTTGCAGGTTTGCGCTACAGAACATGTTCCATAGGAAACCCTGTTACATGGACTGTAAGTGCAAATTTGCAAAATGCAAGAAGCACTAAAAATGCACAGGTGTGAATCAGGCCTTAAAGGGTAACTCCACTTTTGTAGGGAAAAAAATAGCAAATAGTATATACAATTGTAATTGAATGTTATTTTAAAAAAAAATACCTTTCCTTTTAAATCTACAGCCAACGTGTCTGGCTCCCTGCACTGCGCAGGGGTGAGATACCGCGCTACTGAGCAAATGACATCTATGCTGAATGAGCTGGGGGGCTCAAAGCTCAGGCAACGCAAGACAGGGGTGGTTTCCAAAGGAACCATCCTCACCAGGGGAGTCATAAGTCCGCCGCTGGGGAGAAAAAAAGTAAACAGCCAGGAAAGAACTGGCTAAATGTGCAAGGAAAGCAACAACTCCAGTTAGTTATATCAATAATACACAAAAATAGTACAAAATAAAACATTAATTACAAGGAAAGATGTGGCGGCAAATTAATCCCAATTGTAAAGTAAAGCTTTATTAAAATAAAAATAAAGAACAGTTTGGAAATTTGACTATGACTGATCTAGCTCCAGGACAGGTATGGATGGCCGGGTAACCCAAGGTGTCATAGGCCAGTGGGGAATTACAGCAGTGGTTAGAAGGGGCCCACTTGTAAGACAGTCAAGCACACTGATTGGCACTGGGTATGTGTCATTATGACAATATTGGCGCCTTTGTCCGATTGTTTAATAACAGGTTCAGAACATTTTTGTAAGGACTTAAGTGCTTTAATTTGTCTGATGTTGAGATTGGATGGAATCTCATGCCAGTGCTGATTATTAAGGTCTCTGATAGCTTCATGCAGAAAGACCCAAATGGCCAGGCAGGTCATGAGATCAGGAAATTTAAGGGAACTCAGTCAGAATTATCTAGTCGAGCGAATCTGAGATAAGGAAGAAGTGGGAGCCATAGGTACAGAGGGGGAGGAGGGAGGTGAAGAAGCAGCAATGTTCTCCGTTGCCCCTTCAACATAGAGAATCATGAGGTTGCGAATCGCCTGAAACTCCTCCATAGTGTTTCGTTCGCTCCGCAAGCCCACGCTCAAGGTTAAGCTGTCCTCTATCCTTGTCAAAGATAAACTTAAAAGTGAGGTTGCGGACAAAAAGGTAGAGATCCTTGATGGTCTCTGTGATGATAAGTGAATCAAGTGGACCAAAAGCCCAAATCCAGCTGAAGTACTGAGGGCTCATCCTCTGCCAGCTGGTAGGGAGTCAAATTTATGATGTTGTGGTTCAGCAGTAACATTGGAAAGTTGCTAACCCAACAGGTCAATTGCCAAGTACAAGGCCCAGCCATTCAAAAGGCTCCCCCCGTGGCGGACAAGGGGGATTGTACGGAATTAGGTCTAAATAAAGATAAGAGTAGATGTATACAAAGTGATGGGTCAGATAGGGAATAAAAAGTGCACCAGGGAATGGGGGAAGGAGGGGGGGAGGGGAGGGGGGAAAAAGAGGGAAGGAAGGGGAAAAGGGAGAGGAAAGGCAAGTGGGGGAAGGGAAATGGGGGTATGGGGGTATGGGGGAAGGGGGGAGGAAAGGGGGAGTTTGTTAAGAAAAGAGGAAAGAAAAGAACAAAGGGAGAAAAAAAGGGGTGAGGAAGGAGCGGAAGAAAGGGAAGGGGGAAGAGTGGACCACTGATAAGGGGGGATGAGAGGGTAATGACAGGTAAAGGGAAGGAGATGCATATATACCTGGTAATTAAGAGGTATAACCCACCTGTTGGGAGGTCTTTAAAGATTTATTGGATAATTGTATACAAAACACCAGGGGGGAACGCCCCCTTTTCCTTCCCCTTCCCCCCCATTTCCCTTCCCACACTGCCTTTCCTCCCCCTTTTCCCCTTCCTTCCCCCCTTTTTCCCTCCTTCCCCCCACCCATCTTTCTCCGTTCCCTGTTGTACCTTTTATTCCCTGTATGGGCAATATCTGACCCATCACTTTGTATACATCACTCTTATCTTTATTAGATAGTCCACCACAAACTTTGTGGGTTAAAGCATATGTTTGGTCAGCCTCAGCAACTGTCCACATGCTCTTACCCCTCCCCTTCTTCTCCCATATCATTTTTAGATGATGGTACTATTTTATGCCTAGGTTTAGGCTTAAGGCTATACTCAAAAATTATCTATATCTATCGGGGTGGATAACACACCTTTCTCTCGCTTGAGGCTGAAGACGGATGTGTGTATTGTTCCACATACCATCAACACCTGCAGCATCTGAGTGCTTCTCTTTTTTATTGTATTACACAATTTTGACCCATTCAACGCTTATTACCTCTTGAAATTTGCCTTCTGGCTTGTTCCTTTGGATGGGATGGACGTTCTCGGTACTGATTGGGCAGGATTTATTAACAATTTATTCTGGCTTGTTCCTTTGGACGGGATGGACGTTCTCGGTACTGATTGGGCAGGATTTATTACCAATATACAGACCTCCTGTCTGAGTGGTCATAAAACAGATGAGGATGTCAAAGTGTTTTTCAACAGGATGCGTAGTCTATTGTAGAGTCCAGATATTCCCTACTATCAAAGATCCATCCCCGGATTTTAAAAAATCCTGGGAAAACACACTTACTCATTGTAGCCTCAAAATTATGAGATCTCTCATCATACAGTATACTGAACGGCTCAATACCTAATATTTACTTTTAACCAGTATCACCACCTTTTCAACTAAATGGAAGGAAGTAAAGATTGGTTAGAATTGATCAACAAGAAGATAATAGTCAAAAAACAGGGCAAATTCAGTAAAGACAAACTAGCCTTCTCTGAAAGCTATGCCTATAAGCGGTCTGGAAAAAACCCCGGTAGAAGGGGACATCCACGAGGCAACTATATCCAGAATTTTAACCAACAAAGAAAATGCAGCGCTCACATATACACTCAAAAAAAATATGGATACTGATTGTGTGACCAAATATAAGTGATAACACAATATGAGTGTAAAAACACAGATGAAATGTAAAAACAAAAATCCATTCAACAGTTGAAAAACACAGATAAATGTGTAAATAATGTCCACCAATGTGAAAAAAGGGAGTGTACAAAACAGGAGAGAAAGGGTTGAATAAAAAAGTCCTGAAGTAAATGGATGCTCTCAGTAAGTTGACATCACTGAGGGATCAAATGGGAACATGAGGGGTCAATGGAAACATGACAGGAAGGGGAACTTGCAAGGAGAACCACCACAAACTGTGTGAAGGCTTACCGGAAGCAGTGGACATAAAGGGGCATATACCGCTTAAGTCATGCAGGCTTGTGGTGATATTCACCGTTTAGAGTGAAAACAATCACAGATCCAGGTCACTATGATTACAGTTCCAGATCTGAACAGCACTGTTCATCAGCAAGTTCACAGTGAAACATATGGGTGAAGTTCACATGGAGGGAAGGAGGACCAAAGGGTAACCAAGTGCTCACACAATGTAACCACAAATTAAAGAAAGGTTCCACATAGTGTGATATCGTTTAAAAATTAATAAAAAGAGGGTAAACAGGAACACTCACATTTAAAATACAGATAAAGGCTCTTACAGAGACATGGAATAGCGTAATGATGTTGGCAGGACTCGACCCATCGCGTTTCGTCTAATCAGATGTCATCTCGTCATCTGAGGTGTGAGTCCTTGCCACAAACACTGCGCTTATATAAACTATGTGGCCCCAAATTGAATCACGTTCAGACCGGAACTTTCCGCATAAAAATGCATCACTTCCGGCAGACAAATTTTAATAAACATTATGATTAAATAGATACGAAGGTCAAAATAATTGATACAATACAAAAAGGTACATTGACGACATCCTCCTCCTATGGGATGGCACCCCTGAATCTGCAGCTCAATTCTTTTTAGTTCTTAACACGAATGACAGAGGAGTTGTTCTATCTTATGAATCTAGTCATAGTAAAATCATTTTTTTAGATCTAGAAATATAACTGTACACATCAGTTTAAGTTCAGCACTTACGTCAAACAGACTGATGGTAATTGGTTTATTCCTACTGACAGTTGTCATCATAAATCGTGGTTACGTTCAGTTCTGAGAAGTCAGTTTATGCGTTTACGCAGGAACTGTACTGATATAGATACGTTTAAAATGCAAGCCATGGTTTTATGACAGAGGTTCTTAGAAAAAGCTTATGGTCAAGGTGAACTTGACCTTGATTTTCATAATGTTTTACAAGTCGATCGAGCATCTTTGCTGGCTGACAAATCCCATCAAGAGTCTGATAAATCTTTTAAATGGTCATTATGAACATCATTTTCTGTATAACATAAGCAGATTAAATCCATTTTTGACCATCAATGGAGTGTGCTAAAAAATGATCGGATTCTAGGTACACTATTACCTGAATGAGTGAAGGTAATCTATAGAGGAGCTCCCTCTTTGAGGAGTAAGATCGCCCCTAATGTCATTAACTCGCCTGTTCGAGCAGCTTTTTTTCATAACCTGATTGGGTATTACCCATGTAAATAATGTACAGTCTGTCAGTTCAGTACTTGTGAAAGTCACACAACCAAACAGTTCACATCTACTACTGCTAAATGTACATATCCTATTAAACAATTTTGCACGTGTGCTACCAGCCTACCACCAATGTTGTTTATTTTCTGAGTTGTCCTTGTGGAAACAGTATGTTGGTCGCACCATACGTTTGTTTGCCACTAGGATCACTGAACATATCACTAAGATTAAGAGTGGAAGTATTAACATACTGTACCTAGACCGTCAATTTCACAATCGAGACCCTAGAGGCACTGAATTTCTAGTTATTGATAGATTTAGTTATTGGAGTGGGGGGCTACAACAAGGGGGGTCTCTAGACTTGAAATGTTTTGGATCTACGAGTTACAGTCCCACTCCCCAGTCGGAATGAAAGTGGAGTGAGATATTAATGCTGCTTGCCGACCAGTGCATGACGATATACGTCAGCACAATGGCATTACTGCGCAAATGGGCGTACCTGTACATCCAGTTTAAGACGCGGCATTGTGGTAGCACATGCGCCCGCCGTGACCGTGTCCTGCTGGTCCTGTGGACTCATGTCTGCCAGTGTCCCTTGATCGTGTCACGGAACGGCAGAACGAGGAGATGCCTATGTAAACAAGGCATTTCCCTGCACTGCCTAGTGACATGACAGAGATTTACTGCTCCCTGTCATTGGAAGCATTGATTGCTGTCATGTCAATGGTAGTCCATCCCGCCCACAGTTAGAATAACTCTCTAGGACACACACTTAAAGGGATTGTAAAGCTTCATTTTTTATTTTCTAAATAGGTTCCTTTAAGCTAGTGCATTGTTGGTTCACTTACCTTTTCCTTTGATTTCCCTTCTAAATTTTTTTTTTCTTTGTCTGAATTTCTCACTTCCTGTTTCTCCTCAGTAAACTTCACACCATCATTTGAGCTGTGTTTAGTCAGCCAGAAGAGCTTACTGAACAGCTTACTGAGGAGGAACAGGAAGTGAGGAATTCGGACAAAGAAAACAAAGAAAAAAAACATTTAGAAGGGAAATCGAAGGAAAAGGTAAGTGAACCAACAATGCACTAGCTTAAAGGAACCTATTTAGAAAATAAAAAACAAACCTTTACAACCCCTTTAACCCCTTGATTGCCCCTAGTGTTTAACCCATTCCCTGCCAGTGTCATTTATACAGTAATCAGTGCATTTTTATAGCACTGATTGCTGAGAAATGACAATGGTCCCAAAATAGTGTCAAACGTGTCCAATGTGTCCGCCATAATGTCGCAGTCACGATAAAAATTGCAGATCGCTGCCATTACTAATAAAAAAAATAATAATAAAAATGCCATAAATCTATCCCCTATTTTGTAGACGCTATAAATTTTGCACAAGCTAATAAATATACGCTTATTGCGATTTTTTTTTAACCAAAAATATGTAGAAGAATACATATTGGCCTAAACTGAGAAAGAAATTTGTTTTTTATATATATTTTTGGGGGATATTTATTATAGCAAAAAGTAAAAAAAATGCTTTTTTTCTAAACTGTCGCTCTTTTTTTGTCTATAGTGTAAAAAATAAAACTGCAGAGGTGATCACATACCACCAAAAGAAAGCTCTATTTGTGGGAAAAAAAGGACGTCAATTGTTAGCATCCATTTACATCAGGACTTTTTGACTCCACCCTTCCTCTCCTGTTTTGTACACTCCCCTTTTTTCACATTGGTGGACATTTATTTTTACATTTATCTGTGTTTTTCAATTGTTGAATGAATTTTTGTTTTTACATTTCATCTGTGTTTTTTACACTCATATTGTGTTATCACTTATATTTGGTCACACAGTCAGTATCATTATTTCTTGTGATTGTATATGTGAGCGCTGCATTTTCTTTGTGGGTTATTTTTTGCTATTTGTCTTTGGCTGTGCTGGCTGCTTTATATACTTTATTTTGAGCAACAGCGTTATGCCCAGAATTTTGACACTGAAGTTGAATCTGACTCTTCCCTGTCATGTTCCCTTTCTCAACAAAGTAACTTATGCTCTACAACTGCACTGTTCACTAATTCTTCACGTAAAAGATTGCGATATGGTGATGGGACTCCACCTGCTAACCCTAAAATAGATAAGAAAGCTCCTAAAGCTCCTAAAACCCCACTAGCACTCCCTACATCCTCCACAGTAGGTAATCAGGACCCAATTGATGGGGCCGCTAATAACTCTACCCCACATAGAACCATCCCAAAAATCCTGGGATCATCACTATTAACTCACAAAAACACTAAAGTTAATGAAGATCTCATTCTTTTAGATCTCAAAAAACAACAGGGCAACCTGGCCACATATGTCCTAAAGCCCCCACTCCAATTACCCAACACCCCCAACACGACACCCACCACAACATCATACATTTGACTCCCTACCAGCTGAAAGAGGATGAGTACTCAGTACTTCAGCTGGGTTTGGGCTTTTGTCTACTTGATGCACTTATCGTCATAGAGACCATGAAGGATCTCTACCTTTTTGTCCGCAACTTCGCTTTTAAGTTTATTTTTGACAAGGATCCAGGACAGCTTAACCTTGAGCGTGGGCTTGCGGAGTGAATAAAACACTTCACTATGGAGGAGTTTTGGGCGCTTTGTGACCTCATGCTTCTCTATGTTGAAGGGGCAACAGAGGACATTGCTCCTTCTCCACTTCCCCCTCCCCCTCTATACCCACAGCTCCCACTTCTTCCTCATTAGTGATGGCCGAACGGTTCGCCCGGCGGTCGTTTCGCGGCGAATTTCCGACATTCGCGGTCCGCACGTTCGAACGCCTTTTTCCGTCGTTCGCCGCGGCGGACTTACGTGTTTAATGTATACAAGAACTTTAACCTTTGGTGACACGTTTATCATGTGATACAGGACAGCCAATTGAGACATGACAGCACATGGACACTTGTACATTCCCCCTAACCTATAAATACACCCGATCCGGTGGCCATTTTACATTCTTTCTTCTGTTACGATAGGGACAGGTTCCTGTGTGGAGTAGGGAGAGATAAACCACTAGCTATTTGGTACACAAAAGTTCTTTTCAGGACTGGTATAGGTGTTAGGTGTTGATAGGTTTGCTGTGCTGCTGATTCTTGCAGCAGCCTGAGTGTCTTTTGTTAGTTTAGAGAAAGGGAAAGGACGGTGTATGCTACAGGGACAGCCAGATTAGTCTTTCATCATCATCATCATCATCATCATCATTAGCTGTTACTATCAAGGTCCACAAAAGAGCTGTTCCAGTAACCACTAATCGTTCTCTTTTTTTGCCAATTTGTATAGGGACAGGAAGGAAGCAGTGTTGTCAGGCAGTGAGGGTAATTTTAAAGACTTGCTGTTATTATTAGTTCCACAAAGGTTCTTTTCAGGACTGGTATCAGTGGTACAGTAATAGGCTTGTACATGTATAATATTCTTTCTTCCAAATATAGAAAGGATATTATACTTGACTGCTGCCCTTCTGCTGCAGTCTGCTAAACATTCACAACTCACTTGTTCCACAAAAGTTCTTATAAGGACTGGTAACTTGGTATAGGGTGCTACGGTACATAGGCTTGAGTGCGGTACAGTCTGCTGTTCTGTAAGGACCGCTATCGGTCCACAATAGATAGGGTTGACGTGCACCACTGCTGACCGCTCACCTATACTGCAGCAGTCCTTCAGCGGTATAGGGACTGACGTACAGTCTGCTAATCACTAACACACAACCTGCTTGTTCCACAAAAGTTCTTATAAGGACTGGTAACTTGGTATAGGGTGCTACGGTACATAGGCTTGAGTGCGGTACAGTCTGCTGTTCTGTAAGGACCGCTATCGGTCCACAATAGATAGGGTTGACGTGCACCACTGCTGACCGCTGCCCTATACTGCAGCAGTCCTTCAGCGGTATAGGGACTGACGTACAGTCTGCTAAACACTAATACACAACCTGCTTGGTCCACAAAAGTTCTTATAAGGACTGGTAACTTGGTATAGGGTGCTACGGTACATAGGCTTGAGTGCGGTACAGTCTGCTGTTCTGTAAGGACCGCTATCGGTCCACAATAGATAGGGTTGACGTGCACCACTGCTGACCGCTGCCCTATACTGCAGCAGTCCTTCAGCGGTATAGGGACTGACGTACAGTCTGCTAATCACTAACACACAACCTGCTTGTTCCACAAAAGTTCTTATAAGGACTGGTAACTTGGTATAGGGTGCTACGGTACATAGGCTTGAGTGCGGTACAGTCTGCTGTTCTGTAAGGACCGCTATCGGTCCACAATAGATAGGGTTGACGTGCACCACTGCTGACCGCTGCCCTATACTGCAGCAGTCCTTCAGCGGTATAGGGACTGACGTACAGTCTGCTAAACACTAATACACAACCTGCTTGGTCCACAAAAGTTCTTATAAGGACTGGTAACTTGGTATAGGGTGCTACGGTACATAGGCTTGAGTGCGGTACAGTCTGCTGTTCTGTAAGGACCGCTATAGGTCCACAATAGATAGGGTTGACGTGCACCACTGCTGACCGCTCACCTATACTGCAGCAGTCCTTCAGCGGTATAGGGACTGACGTACAGTCTGCTAATCACTAACACACAACCTGCTTGTTCCACAAAAGTTCTTATAAGGACTGGTAACTTGGTATAGGGTGCTACGGTACATAGGCTTGAGTGCGGTACAGTCTGCTGTTCTGTAAGGACCGCTATCGGTCCACAATAGATAGGGTTGACGTGCACCACTGCTGACCGCTGCCCTATACTGCAGCAGTCCTTCAGCGGTATAGGGACTGACGTACAGTCTGCTAAACACTAATACACAACCTGCTTGGTCCACAAAAGTTCTTATAAGGACTGGTAACTTGGTATAGGGTGCTACGGTACATAGGCTTGAGTGCGGTACAGTCTGCTGTTCTGTAAGGACCGCTATAGGTCCACAATAGATAGGGTTGACGTGCACCACTGCTGACCGCTCACCTATACTGCAGCAGTCCTTCAGCGGTATAGGGACTGACGTACAGTCTGCTAATCACTAACACACAACCTGCTTGTTCCACAAAAGTTCTTATAAGGACTGGTAACTTGGTATAGGGTGCTACGGTACATAGGCTTGAGTGCGGTACAGTCTGCTGTTCTGTAAGGACCGCTATCGGTCCACAATAGATAGGGTTGACGTGCACCACTGCTGACCGCTGCCCTATACTGCAGCAGTCCTTCAGCGGTATAGGGACTGACGTACAGTCTGCTAAACACTAATACACAACCTGCTTGGTCCACAAAAGTTCTTATAAGGACTGGTAACTTGGTATAGGGTGCTACGGTACATAGGCTTGAGTGCGGTACAGTCTGCTGTTCTGTAAGGACCGCTATCGGTCCACAATAGATAGGGTTGACGTGCACCACTGCTGACCGCTGCCCTATACTGCAGCAGTCCTTCATCGGTATAGGGACTAAGAGTTTTGTCACAGGGTCATTTAAAAAATGACAGGCAGAGGAAGAGGCAGGCCCTTCCGCAGGGGTGGTAGGGGTAGGGCAGGAGCAACAGGCTTGAGCCAAAGTGGGAAGTTGCAGAAGGTGCGTTCAATTACTTTAAAGGATGCACCAGACTTGGTTGAGTGGCTCGCTCAGCCTTACTCTTCTGCACCCTCCTCATCCTCTCGATCTGCACCCTCTTCTTCACTCTCTGCTATGTGCACCCCCAAAGACACTACCACCAACAACACGACCACCACCACCACCACCACATACCTTCCGCTTGAGTCACTGGAATTATTTTCCGATCCATATCAAGAGGACATTTCTGATGCGCAGCCACTCTTGGTATTGGATCAGGAAGAGGAGGTAGCAACAAGCGCTACTCAGCAGTCTGACGCCAGTACCCAGATCAGCCCAAGGAGGAGGTTGGTCCCCGGTGTTGCTGCCTACTCCGAGATCTCTACTTATAGCGGTGGGGAAGGTGACGTTGATGATGACGTGTCTAGTGATGTCACGTGGGTGCCCACAAGAGAGGAAGAGGAGGGGAGTTCAGAGGGAGATATGGACCAGCAGATAGGGAGGAGAAGCAGCAATGACTTACATTGCACAGCAGGGACAAAGCAGACTGCAAATGTATCAGGAGCGAGTCATCGACCATGTACGGTCACATCTGGCGCTCCCAGGACACCGGCACATGGCTCCGCAGTGTGGGCTTTTTTTAACGTGTCCGCTGCTGACAATAGCGTTGCCATCTGCAATCTTTGCAGTCAACGCGTTAGTCGCGGTAAGCCCAATACTCACCTAGGGACGACCGCCTTAAGAAGGCACATGAGCAGCCATCACCGAGCCCAGTGGGAGCAACGGAACACACAAAGCCACACTGCAGGCTCTCACCGTCCAGCCTCGTCTTCTACTTCTCCTTCTCCTCTCTCCTCACAATTGTCCTCCACTCCACCTTCCATCACGCCAAGCTCACATTTTTCTGCAAAAAGGCAGGCTTCCGTGGGCCTAATGTTTGAGCGTAAAAAAATGATGACGCCGGATAACCCTCTTGCCCAACGGTTGGCGGCTGGCTTGTCAGAACTCATAGCCCGCCAACTACTGCCATATAAACTGGTGGACTCGGAGGCCTTTCGCAAATTTGTGGCCATTGGAACACCACAATGGAAGGTCCCAGGAAGGAAGTATTTCTCAGAGAAGGGCATCCCAGAGCTATATGGCCATGTTCAGCGGCAAGTGAATGTATCTCTGGCACACAGTGTCGGTGCCAAGATACATCTGACCACAGACACGTGGTCTAGCAAACACGGGCAGGGAAGGTATATCAGTTTTACTGCCCACTGGGTGAACCTTCTGACGGCCGTCAAGCATGTAACCCGTGGCACCCGTGTAGATTTGGTTTTACCGCCACGGATTGCATGCAGGCCTGACTCTTCTTCTCCTCCTCCTACTCCATCCTCCTCCCTCTCCTCCTCAGCTGCCTCCTCCTTTTCCGCTGCTAGCGTCTCTTCCACTGCACCGCCCAAGCTCCCCAGAACCTATTCCACATGCCAGGTGAGACGTTGCCATGCCGTGCTGCGTCTGTTGTGCCTGGAAGCAAAGAGCCACACTGGCCCGGCACTCCTTTCAGCTTTGCGTTCACAGGCAGATGAGTGGCTAACACCGCTCAATTTGACAGTTGGTAAAGTGGTGTGTGACAACGGTGCCAATCTGCTTAGCGCATTGAAACAGGGCAAAATCACGCACGTGCCGTGCATGGCACACGTCTTAAACTTGGTCGTGCAGCGATTCCTTGTCAAATACCCTGGGGTCCAGGACATCTTGCGGCAGGCAAGGAAAATCTCGGCCCATTTCAGAAGATCTTACACGGCCATGGCTCGCCTTGCTGACATTCAGCGGCGACACCATCTGCCGGTCAGACGTCTTATTTGCGATTGCCCGACGCGATGGAACTCAACCTTCTATATGCTTGATAGGCTGCTCCAGCAGAAACGTGCAGTTAACGTCTACCTGTATGAACTCTGCGAAAGAAACGGTTCTGGGGAGCTGGGTTTTTTTTCACCGCGCCAGTGGCTGCTCATGCGCGACACATGCAGACTTCTGCGGCCATTTGAGGAGATCACCAAACTGGTCAGTCGCAGCCATGGCGCCATCAGTGACATGGTACCTTATGCCTTCTTTCTGGAGCGTGCATTGCGTCGTGTCATTGATCAGGCTGTGGAGGAGCAGGAGCGGGAAGATGAGGAAGTCGCAATGCTGGATGAATTCCCAGGGGGGGCTACTCTATCTGAGACAAGTCAACAACAGGAGTCTGATGAGGAGTCAGAGGAGGATGGTGCCGGGGCGGATGAGCAGGAGCAAGAAGAGCATGCTTTAAACCTTTCTGGGATCCCTGTTGTGCGAGGATGGGGAGAGGAGAATGAAGAGGACGACATTATCCTGGATGATGAGCAGGAGCCAGGCCACCACACCGCTTCCACTTTAGTGCAAATGGGGGCCTTCATGCTCCAGTGTTTTAATAGGGACCCCCGTATAAAAAGCATGAGGGTCAAGGACCAGTACTGGGTGGCAACGTACTTAGACCCCCGGTACAAACACAAAATGGCGGAAATGTTACCGCCGTCGCAGAGGGCTGTCAGAATGCAGCACTTCCAGGCCTTGCTTCGAGAAATGCTGCATTCTGCTTTTGCGTGCGCTGGCAGAGGAGCAATTCCCACTCCCAGAGAAGGATTTGCGGGTACCAATCCAACAGCGCCTGCAAGAAGAGGCCGGTTTGAAGATGTGTTGGTGACTTCGGATATGAGGTCATTCTTTCAGCCGACCCATCGACAGGTGTCATCCGGATCCAGCATCAGGGAACGCCTAGACCGTCAGGTGTCCGACTACATTGGGTTAACGGCCGATGTGGACGCTCTGAGGAGTGATGAACCCCTAGACTACTGGGTGGGCAGGCTTGACCTCTGGCCAGAGCTTGCCCAATTTGCAATCGAACTGTTGGCTTGCCCCTCATCCAGTGTCCTGTCCGAAAGGACGTTCAGCGCAGCAGGGGGGATTGTGACCGATAAGCGTACTCGCCTAGCTCACGACAGTGTTAACTACCTCACATTTCTAAAAATGAATGAGGCATGGATCTCGGAGGAATTCAACACATGTGACCAGTAGACCATGTATATGTCTATAAACTATTTTTTTAATCAAGCACACAGACCTTCTTAATTCATTTGGCTCACTTCCTTGACCCAAAAAAGCACACCGTACTATATGCCCCTACCCTCCTCTTTGAAGAGGTTGAGCGGTGTCATATTTCTACTGGGGCTGCTTATGATATCCCTGTGCTGTGCTGACTTCCTCCTGGGGGTTCTTATTATGAAGGGATCACACTATCCCTGTGCTGTGCTGACTTCCTCCTGGGGGTTCTTATTATGAGGGGATCACACCATCCCTGTGCTGTGCTGACTTCCTCCTGGGGCTGCTTACGGTGCTGCTGTCAGCGCTGTATGTCACGGTGCTGCTGTCAGCGCTGTATGTCACGGTGCTGCTGTCAGCGCTGTATGTCACGGTGCTGCTGTCAGCGCTGTATGTCACGGTGCTGCTGTCAGCGCTGTATGTCACGGTGCTGCTGTCAGCGCTGTATGTCACGGTGCTGCTGTCAGCGCTGTATGTCACGGTGCTGCTGTCAGTGCTCTGTATTACGGTGCTGCTGTCAGATGCCTCTATCACGGTGCATGTGTCATTCCGGTATGTCACGCTGCTGGTGATCATCTCCTGCACCCTCTTCTTTGCCTACCCTGGTCCCTGACCTTCCCTCTCCTCCATTGCCTTCATTAGCTCCATAGTCCTGAATTGTTAGAACAATTTCCCAAATAAAATAAAAATGCTTGTAGTTATCGATCCCAAATTCACCTCATACATGTATTATGTCATTGTCCAGATGGTGGGACTACGTTTTACCCCCTAATAATTACCACGTGGCCGCAAATTCGACATGAAGGTTTGCAAAGTTCGCCTCCCATTGAAGTCAATGGGGCCCGCGGCGAACGTTCGGTTTCGCGAACGTTTGGGTCCGTTCGCATTTCGCGTTCGCGAAACGTCCCGTCGGAAGTTCGTCCATCACTATTCCTCATCTCAGATTCCCTCGACTAGACAATTCCGACTGAGATCCCTTAAATTTCCTGATCTCATGACCTGCCTGATCATTTGGGCCTTTCTGCATGAAGCTATCAGGGACCTTAATAATCAGCACTGGCATGAGATCCCATCCAATCTCAACATTAGACAAATTAAAACACTTAATTCCTTACAAAAATTTTCTGAACTTGTTATTAAACAATTGGACAAAGGCGGCAATATTGTCTTAATGACACATACCCAGTGCCAATCAATGTGCTTGACTGTCTTACAAGTGGGCCCCTGCTAACCACTGCAGTAATTCCCCACTGGCCTATGACACCTTGGGTTACCCGGCCATCCATACCTGTCCTAGAACTAGATCAGCCATAGTCAAATTTCCAAACTGTTCTTTATTTTTATTTTTAATAAAGCTTTACTTTAGAATTGGGACTAATTCACCCCACATCTTTTCTTGTAATGAATGTTTTTTATTTTGTATTATTTTTGTGTATTGATATAACTAACTGGAGTTGTTGCTTTCGAAGCACGTTTAGCCAGTTCTTTCCTGGCTGTTTTATTTTTTTCTCCCCAGCGGTGCACTTGCGACTCCCCTGGTGAGGATGGTTTTTTCGGAAACCCCCCCCCCCTCTCTTGCATTGTCTGAGCTTGGAGCCCCCAGCTCATTCAGTATAGATGGCACGTGCTTGCGCAGTAGCGCGGTATCTCGCACCTGTGCAGTGCGAGGAGCCAGACCCGTTGACATGATGGCAGCGTGTGCATGGCTTCTATGTTGGGGAGCTCATTTAGCGCTAGCACTCATTTGACCCGCTAGTGAGCATTGTAGATGTCCTTCTCCAGGGGGGTCGTGAATGGTAGATAGCAGTAAGTTAGAACCGGGACCCTGTGGCCAGTCTGGGTGGGTTTACCTCCTTGTACCAACGTTGCATTAATTTTTGCTTCCACAGACCTATCTGATGCCTATTTGTTCCAGCCAGGCCGCAGACAGAGGGACCCCTTACCAGGCACCAGTCCCATGTCCAATAAGCTTCCAGTCTATAATTATCTACTAGTGTTCTAGGACGACTATATAGTCCAGTCATCACCTTTCGTAACACCCCTGCATTATATGTGGTATCGTTGCCTGCACTATCCTCTCCTGCCTGCCATGCTCTCTTTTTTCCTCCCTGGAGTTTTGTATACAATTATCCAGTAGATTTTTAAAGATCTCTCAACAGGTGGGTTATACCTCTTAATTTCCTGGTATATATGCACCTTATTCCCTTTACCTGTGCGTCCCTCTCATCCACCCTTATCCGTGGTCCACTCCCCCTTCTTCCCTTTCTTACGCTCCTTCCCCCTTCCCCCCCCCTTTTTTTCCTTCCTTTCCTCTTTTCGTAACAAACCTCCCCTTTCCTCCCCCCCTTCCAAACCCCCCTTTTTATTTCCCCTTCCTCCCATTTTCCTCCCCCCCCACTTACCTTTCCTCCCCCTTTTCCCCTTCCTTCCCACTTTTTTATCCTGCCTCCCCCCTCCCCTCCTTCCGCGTTCCCTGGTGCACTTTTTATTCCCTGTATGGGCAATATCTGGCCCATCACTTTGTATACATCTACGCTTATCTTTATTTAGATGTAATTCCACAAAATCCCCCTTGTCCGCTGTGGGGGGAGCCTGTTGAACGGCTGGGCTTTGTACTTGGCAATTGACCTGTTGGGTAAGCAACTTTCCAATGTTACTGCTGAACGTTACCTGTTTACAGTATGTTTGGTATATTTCTTCCATTATGTGTTTTTGTGTTTTATCAGATCATTTGTCTAAGCCCTTGTACACACGGTCGGACATTCCGATGGACAATGTCCGATAGGACCGTGTTGTCGGATAATCCGACAGTGTGTGGGCTCCATCGGACTGTTTCCGTCAGAGTATCCGACGGACCAAGTTTTCTAGCTGGGCTATAAAATTGTCCGACAACATGATCTGATCGGACTTTGTCCGATCATGTGTAGAGAATTCCGATCGGACAAAGTGCCACGCATGCTCAGATCAAATTCCTAGACCAAAGCTATTGGCTACTAGCCTGAACGTAGTCCTGTCCTAACGAAATAATGTCATCACGTTAAGTACGATCGGATTTTCTGACAACTTTGTCCGACTGTGTGTATGCAACAGTTTCGGATGAAATCTGTCGGACAAAATCCGTCGGACAAAATCCGACGGATTTGGTTGTCGGAATGTCCGACAGTGTGTACAAGGGCTTATACATTACTCCTCCTGATGAAGCGGTGTTTGTACCGTGAAACTAATAGAAGACTGGTTCATCTATGAGAAACATTCCATTAACAGATATCTCTTGGGGAAACCTTTGAGTATTTGTACATTGTTTATTCAAATCATTTTAATGTTATTTATGTATGTCTTTTTATATGTAATAAATTAGTAAATTTTTATCTAAGAATTACTTTTTTGTTGATCAGTACCGAGATAGTCCACCACAAACTTTGTGGGTAAAGCACATGTTTGGCCAGCCTCAGCAACTGTCCTCATGCTCTTACCCCTCCCCTTCTTCTCCCATATCAATTTTGGATGATGGTACTATTTTATGCCTAGATTTAGGCCTGTGGTTAAAAAGAGAGAGACCGTACTGTTGGCTGGGAGGAGATGAAACCAAACATATAACAGCAGTTATTTTCAGTTGATCACCACGGTTACTAATTACGATTTAGGTAAGCCAAGTGGTAATATTGAAACTTACAAAAAGAGTACCAACAATTCAGTTAGAGATGAGAGCTACATGTTGACTGTTAACTGTATTAACCTCATAGTGCAACTGTGTGTTCAAGTATAGGTTGGCTTTTTAACAAATTTTACATTATTAAGATGGTGTGATAAAATTTCCATATAATATCACCATCAGCCAGCTAAAAAAAAGCACAAAATATATAATCACCAAATGCAATCCTAATTTTACAATGCATAGAAAATAATACTCACTGGAGAGCTGCAGAGAGGGGTTGACATTTAGGCCTGGTTCATACCTATGCATTTTTAGTGCTTTTTTTGCATTTTGCAGATTAGCACTACAGAAAGTGTTCCATAGGAAACCATGTTAAATGGATGGTAGTGCGTTTCTGCAAAACTAAAAATGCACTAAAAATGCATAGGTGTGAATGAGGCTTTAAGAGCTGTGGATTACTTTTGCATGTGGGAGAGTTTTGAATACCTAAATGCCTTAGGCTGGATTCACACCTATGCATTTTTAGTGCTTTTTGCATTTTGCAGATTTGCACTACAGAATGTGTTTCATAGGAAACCATGTTGAATAGACTGTAGTGCAAATATGCAAAATGCAAAAAGCACAAAAAATGCATACCGTAGGTGTGAATCTAGCCTTAGGCTGGGTTCACACTATAGAATGCAAGTGGCTCACAGCAGGACTCCAGTGCGTTTCCATTCACCATATCAAGTCCAATTTCAGTCTGAATTTTGAGCTGAATTTGGACCTGAAATGGACCAAAAGAAAGTTAGGCAGATCCAGTCAGTGAGTGTAAATCCATTGGACTTGGAACACTTCTTGGAACACTTTGTTGTGTTGTCATGAGACTAATGCCGTGTACTCACGATCGGACTATCCGGTGGACTAAGTTCGGCGGACAAACCACTGGACTTTGCAGCGGAGGTCCACCGGACTTTCCGAACGAGTGGACCTGCCCACACACGACCGGACTTTTGAAATGAACGAACTTGCCCACGCACACAAAGAAAAGTCTGTTCATTTTGAACGCGGCTCCAGGTAGCCGGGACTAGCTAAGAAGGTCAATGTCGCCGCCTCCATCGGCGAGATTGACACCTCGCTAGCCCCGTCACCTGGTATGGACTTAAAGGGAAAGCCCTACGCCGTAAAACAGCGTAGGGGTCCCCCCAAAGTCCATATCAGACCCTTATCTGAGCACAAAGTCCGGCTGGTCAGGAAGGGGGCGGCAACGGCGACAGAAGATCGGCCCACCGCTAGTAAAAGAGCTGGAAGAATAAAGCGGAGCCCCGGCAAGAAGTACAGAAGAAGGGGACAAGACCCCCGAAGTCGGAAGAAGACCCACGGATGGTGTCGGCGATGACGAAGAAGAAAGCCGGGCTCCTCCGCTAGTAAAAGAGATAGCAGAAGATAGCAAAAGGAGTCGGGCGTGAAGACCCCCCAAGATGGAAGACCACTGGAGCTGTGCAATAAATGATTTTAAAAACATGTGTTGTGTTTTTTTCGTTACACTTTTTTTCACCAGGTGAATGGGTAGGGGTACATGGTACCCCAATACTCATTCACATAGGGTGGGGGGCCAGTATCTGGGGCCCCCTCATTAAAGGGGGCTCCCGGAATCCGATAAGCCCCCCGCCCGCAGACCCCGACAACCAACGGCCAGGGTTGTTGGGAAGAGGCCCTTGTCCTCATCAACATGGGGACAAGGTGCTTTTGGGATGGGGGGGCCCCCCTTCCCCAAAGCACCCCCCATGTTGAGGGCACGCGGCCTGGTACGGCTCAGGAGGGGGGCGCTCGCTCGTCCCCACCCCCCTTCCTGACCGGCCAGGCTGCATGCTCGAATAAGGGTCTCATATGGACTTGGGGGGAACCCCCACACTGTTTTTTCACCGTAGGGCTTCCCCTTTAAGTCCATACCAGGTGACGGGGCTAGGGAGGTGTCAATCTTGCCGATAGAGGCGGCGACATTGACCTCCTTCGCTAGTTCCATCTACCTGGAGCCACGTTCAAAATTAACTGACTTTTCTCCGTGTGTGGGCAAGTCCGCTCATTTCAAAAGTCCAGCGGACTAGCACACAGACGGCCGGATTGTCCGCTGGACTACCGAGTCCGGTGGACAATTTTGAGACAAAACTTCTTTCTAAGTCCGCTGGACTTTTGGAAAGAAAAAGTCTGCCAGAGCACACACACAGGCGGATTGTCCGGCGGACTAAATCCGCTGGATAGTCTGAACGTGTGTACGCGGCATAACATGGACTGTCTATGAAGATGGTGAAAAAGAAAAAGAGGGGCGAATGGCAAGAAGTGTGCTTGTTTCTCTGGGTGCCACATCCAAAAATTCGGAATCAGAAAATAAAGGAGTTCCCCTTGGTGGACTTTAAAGGCAACCGGAGAAACTGAGTAAGGGTCTATCACAATAATATAATAACAATAAATATTTTTATTAAAAATCATGTTTGCTCTTTAATAAAAACATTTATTGTTATTATATTATTGTGATAGACCCTTACTCAGTTTCTCTGGTTGCCTTTAAAGTCCACCAAGGGGAACTCTTTTATTTTCTGTCTATGAAGATGGTTTACACTGTGTGGACTTTTAATTTGATCTACTTGATACATTGTTCAAAGTTGGAATGAATGCATTTCCTAAATTGGATATTTTATATGTTTTGGCACTAAGGGCTGTTTATTAGTATTAGACAAATTGTTATAATCGTTCTGTGGGGAATTTTAACACACTGTATGGCGATATCATTTATTTGTACGCTAAGCACATTTCATTTTTTTTAACAATAACATTTTGGGTGTGGTGTACACTTTTAGCATTGAGTGGGTAATATAATTTGTTAATATGGATTGGGCAGCAGCTACAGTGCCTTGAAAAAGTATTCATACCCCTTGAAATGTTCCACATTTTGTCATGTTACAACCAAAAATGTAAATGTATTTTATTGGGATTTTATGTGATAGACCAACACAAAGTGGCACATAATTGTGGAAGGAAAATGATAAATGGGTTTCACATTTTTTTATAAATAAATATCTGAAAAGTGTGGCGTGCATTTGTATTCAGCCCCCCTGAGTCAAAACTTTGTAGAACCACCTTTGCTGCAATTACAGTTACAATTACAGCTGCAAGTCTTTTTGGGGAGGTCTCTACCAGCTTTGCAAATCTTGAGAGAGTGACATTTTTGCCCATTCTTCTTTTCAAAATAGTAATTTTCAATTGGATAGGAAAATAAATAAATTTTACAAATAAATATCTGAAAAGTGTGGCGTGCATTTGTATTCAGCCCCCTTTACTCTGATACCGCTAACTAAAATACTAATGGAACCAATTGCCTTCAGAAGTCACCTAATTAGTAAAAAGAGTAAACCCGTGTGCAATTTAATCTTAGTATAAATATAGCTGTTCTGTGAAGCCCTCAGAGGTTTGTAAGAGAACCTTAGTGAACAAACAGCATCATAAAGGCCAGGGCCAAGTCTAGGGTCACAGATGCCTGGGTGCAGAAATATTTCTGACACCCCCACATAGGCGTGGTCATCCTACGAAGTCCTCCCTTTTTATGTTTCTATGAACAACGACTCAAACATGGAGATGCTCCCCTAAGGAGTTTTTGTTACCCTGGGAACCTCCCACAATCTCTTAACAATAAACAAAATACAGGAAGAGAAACTGAGTACTCTTATGGGACCTGGAGGGGAAGTCTCTGCAATGGACAAAAAGAGGGCCAATCTGGTGCCCATCTTTCAGACTGTGATTAGTTAGTAACAGGCACAAGAGGCAGGACCTGGCGGTGTGTGGGCTGTGATCGATCAGCAGCCACTAGCAGGGGCATTCCTAGAACATTTGGCACCCCGGGAGGATCCTATATATAGTACTCCCCCAACTTTAAAATGTAAAAACACAGACAAAATGTTTTAATGTTTTCAAGAATATATATTGCACAAATATCACAGCCCTCCATCACAGTGCCCCTTGCAGTCTGCTCCACCCCCATCTCTCTTTAATCACGATGCCCCCTTTTACTCTTTGCCTCCCTTGCACAGTCCTACCTTCAGCATAAACAGATAGCTAATACTATTAGTAATGTGTTTAAGAGATTGCAGACATATTACAGGAGATGGTCAGAGACTGCAGACATACTACAGGAGATGGTCAGAGACTACAGACATAATACAATAGGTGCTCGGAGACTGCAGACATGATACAAGAGATGGCCAAATAATGCAAACATAATACAAGACATGGTCAGAGACTGCAGACACACTACAGGAGATGATACAAGATGATACAAGAGATAGTTAGAGACTGCAGGCATGATACAAGAGATGGTCAGAGATGGTCAGACTGTGGGCATGATACAGGAGATTATTATTATTATTATACAGGATTTATATAGCGCCAACAGAGCTATACAATGCAGAGGGGGACAGCACAAATTACAATACAGTTCAATACAGAAGGGACAGGAGGGCCCTGGAGCTGACATTATAATGGAAGGAGAAAGTTTTACGAAAGGAAATAGCTGTGGGGGGATGATCTTATGGGCATGGGTACAGTTCTTAGGTGGGTGTGTGATAGGCTTCCCTGAATAAATGAGTCTTCAGGGATCTCTAAGCCCTTGTACACACGGTCTGAGAATCTGTCGGAATGAGTCTTATCGGACCATGTCGTCAGATAATCCGACTGTGTGTGGTATGCATCGGACTGATTCCGTCCGAATCTCCGTCGGACCCAATTTTCCAACATGTTGGAAATATTTCCCGACCAACTGGGCCGGACAGACCTAACCTGATCATGTGTAGAGCATTTTCATCGGACCAAGTGCCACGCATGCTCAGATCAAATTCCTACATCAAAGCTATTGGCTACTAGCCTGAATGTAGTCCCATCGTAACTAAATTACGTCATCACGTTCTGAAAGATCAGATTTTTCGCCAACTTGGCCCGACCGTGTGTATGCAACAGTTTCGGACACAATCCGTCAGACTAAATCCGACGGGCAAAATCCGACGGATTTGGTTAGCAAAATCTCCGACCGTGTGTACGTGGGCTTAAAGGTGGACAGGGTAGGGGCTGACCAGACATACTGGGGCAGGGAGTTACAGAGGATGGGAGAGGCTCTAGAGAAGCCCTAGAGGTGAGCATGGGAAGAGGTAACAAGGGAGCTAGAGAGCAGGAGGTCTTTGGAGCAGTGGAAAGGATGATTTGGGTGATATCTGCAGATGAGGTTGGTGATGTAGCTGGGAGCAATGTTGTGGATGGTCTTGTATGTTGTGGTTAGTATTTTGAATTTTATAGGGAGGGGTAGGGGAAGCCAGTTGGACCCAAGGGACAAGGTAAGTAAATTCTCCCTGTGTGCTCCCTGTATCCAGTGATGCTATCCCAAGTCTGGCTCGGGGTGACCGCTTATGATAGTAAAATCCCAACCCGAGCCAGACTCGGGATCACCGCCAGGGAGGTTAAAGCAGGTTTAGGTTATAAAAAAATATCCCTAGCTTTGAACTTCTCATGGTGTACTGTTCAATCCATCGTCCAAAAATGGAAAGAGTATGACACAACTGCAAACCAACCAAGACATGGCCGTCCACCTAAACTGACAGGCTGGGCAAGGAGAGCATTAATCACAGAAGCAGCCACGAGGCCCATGGTAACTCTGAAAGAGCTGCAGAGATCCACAGCTTAGGTGGGTGAATCTGTCCACAGGACAACTCCACAAATCTGGCTTTTATGGAAGAATGGCAAGAAGAAAGCCATTGTTAAAAGAAAGCCATAAGAAGTCCCATTTGCAGTTCATGGGGGAGCCATGTGGGGGGCACAGCAAACACGTGGAAGAAGGTGCTCTGGTCAGATGATACAAAAAATTAACTTTTTGGCCTAAAAGCAAAACTCTGTGTGGGGGAAAACTAACACTGCACATTACTCTGAACACACCATCCCCACCGTATAACATGGTGGTGGCAGCATCATGTTGTGGGGATGCTTTTCTTCAGCAGGGACAGGGAAACTGAATAGAGTTGATGGGTAGATGGATGGAACCAAATACAGAGCAATCTAAGAAGAAAACCTGTTATGCCTCGTACACTCGATCGGACATTCCAACAACAAAACGGTGGATTTTTTTCAGACAAATGTTGGCTCAAACGTGTCTTGCATACACACGGTCACACAAATGTTGTTGGAAATTCCGATCGGCAAGAACGCGGTGATGGACAACGCATACAATGTGCCGAAAAAAAATTAAGTTCAATAGCCAATGAGGCTCTTCTGCTTGATTCCGAGCATGCGTGGACATTTGTGCGTCGGAATTGTGTACACATGCTCGGAATTTCCAACAACAAGTTTTTTTGTCAAAAAATTTGAGGACCCGCTCTTAAACAGCAAATGTCCGATGGAGCATACCCACGATTGGAATTTCCGACAACAAGCTCACATTGAACATTTGTTGTTGGATATTCTGATTGTCTGTACGTGGAAATAGAGTCTGCAAAAGACATAAGACTGGGGCGGAGGTTCACCTTCCAGCAGGACAACAACCATAAACATACAGCCAGAGCTGAAATAAAATGGTTTACAACAAAGCATATTCATATGTTGGAATGACCCAGTCAAAGTCCAGACCTAAATCCAATTGAGAATCTGGGCAAGACTTGAAAATTGCTGTTCACAGACGCTCTCCATCCAATCTGACAGAGCTTGAGCTATTTTGCAAAGAAGAATGGGCAAAAATGTCACTCTCTAGATATGCAAAGCTGGTAGAGACATCCCCAAAAAGACTTGCAGCTGTAATTGCAGCAAAAGGTGGTTCTTCAAAGTATTGACTCAGGGAGGCTGAATACAAATCCACGCCACACTTTTCACATATTTATTTGTAAAAAAAAATGAAAAACCATTTATCATTTTCCTATCACTTGACAATTATGTTCCACTTTGTGTTGGTCTATCATATAAAATCCCAATAAAATAAATTTCCTGTCGCATCATGGCAGCATACACTCTGGGTTGTGACTCCGCCCCCACAACCTGATAGGACCACATAGCTATAAGATGAAGATACGCCCCCGCCCCGGTATTCTCTTATTTTTCCTCACCTGTTGGGACCGCACGGATCATCACCCTCTTACCGCTTCGCCCCAGCCAGGTTCTAGCATCTCCTGGGTAGAAGTCCTTACCGGTACAGCCTCTAAAGGAAGCTAAATGGAAGGAACCCCACTCTGGTGATCTCAGGGGTGTGAATACTTTTTCTCTGCAAACAGAGCATTGCCTCTATAGCCGTTGGAAGTAAGCCTTAAATAGGCTGAAGGCATATAATAAAAAGATTGGTCTTTAAGCCTTAAACAGGCTTAGTACCTGCGGTGGTCTCCGGTTTCCTCTTCCTCCCTGGTGTCACTCTGTCTGCAACCTGACGGCATACTCTCTGCCTTCAGTATCTCTTGTCACCTTAGGTTGTCTGGTGCCTTTACCCCAGTGTTGCCTTTCTGCCATATTTTACTTCCTTTTCCTTAGCTCTCTTCCTGGTCACTCTGCCGCTTTGCACATGCTCACTGTGCACTTTGGGCAGCCTGTGTATGTCTATATATGTCTTTTCCCTTTTCCAAGATGGCGCCGGCGGCCGCATGGCACTACTGAGCATGTGCGGGCGGGACATGACCCCGGCTCCAATTTTAAAAGGGGAAGATGCCTTTTTTAACGCAGATGTCTTTTTTTGCCTGTTTTTTGTGCCCAGCTGAATTTCATGACTGCTGCATTTCTGTTTTTTTCTACCCCAGTGTTGCCTCTCTGTTTGGTAAGTATCTTCCCTGTATTTTTCTTCTCTCTATTCCCCTCTTGGTTCTGTTATGGCTTTATCTTCCTTACCTTTTTGTGTTACCTGTGTCTTCAGGCTTCCTCTGTTTCCCTATCCATGGAGACCACTGCTACAGCAGATCACCACCAGCATAATAGGTAAGAGGGGAGGAGTTTGGTAAGTAGAGAAGATCGAAAAAGAGAGCAGGACGCACTAGCGCTACCTAAATGGTTAGCCCCATCAGGTCCGCAAGATCATCTCGCAGAGATTCCTCGCATAGAAGAAGCCGCTCTGGCCATAGGCGGAGCCATTCGGGTGGAGGAAGTCGCTCAGGGAAAGGGAGTCGCAGAAGGAGTCGCTCCAGGTCTTGTTCAAGGCGCAGCCATTCCCACCGAAGAAGATCCCCTGACCGGAGGCGCCATTCACCAGCACGTCACTCCCATCCTTATGAAAATACCTGCTGGGTATGCGGGGCCATAGCCCTTCCAGATATGTTGGCATGCCGCCGGTGCTTTGAAGAAGCCACCAGAGAGAAAGGGCAAGAACACAGAGAGCTCACAGAGTCTTCTGCCCCACGTGTCGCTCCCGACACGGAGTTATCTCCACGGGGTGCTTCGCTGGCTCCCCCAAGTACTTCCAGAGAGAATGATTCTCCTTCAGATGGGGAAGAACTAGAGGCTTCAGCGGGCTTTGACTTCTCCCTAATAGAGCCTTTTGTGAGGTCAGTGAAGGGGGCCATTAGCTGGGAGGAACCACAGGAGGCCCAACCCAAAAGGAGAAAATATTTCCCGAACCTGATGAGAGAACCCGAAGCCTTCCCCTTCATTGATGAGTTGGAGGAACTTATCAGAGACGAGTGGCAGAGACCCGAGAAGAAAGCAAGTCTTAACAATCGGCTTGCCAAACTATATCCTCTAAAGGAGGCTAAAATTAAATCTCTCCTGTCCCCGCCAGTGGTGGATGCATCCCTCATGCGTGTGGCCAGACACATTACGCTCCCTATCGAGGACGCTGTGTCATTCAAGGATGTCCTGGATAGGAAGATCCATACTGATCTCAAAAGAGCTTACTTAGCAGCAGGAGGCGTATGCAGGCCAGCAATGGTTCTTGCAGCTGTGGGTAAGGCTATTGCCAGTTGGTCAGCAAGCACAGAAAAGCTTGTATCCAAGGCGCTGATCAGGACCAGATAGTAAGGGCCCTGCAAGAACTAAGCCTTGCAGGGGATTTTGTGGCAGAGGCATCTGTGGATGCTATTAAGTCCGCATCCAGGGCTATATTGTCCTCGGTAATGGCCAGACGGGCTCTCTGGCTCAAACCCTGGGCAGCAGATCCTGCTTCCAAGTCCAATTGGTGCTGCATCCCGTATGATGGTGAGAACCTTTTCGGCGCAAAATTGGACTCTGCTATTTCTAAGGTCACTGCCGGAAAATCAGGGCTTATCCCCTCGGATAGAAAGCCAAAGCTTCAGAGGCCTCCTCCCTTTAAGCGTAACCTCCCGGACAGGTACAGGGATGGCAAGTCCTACAGGCCTGGTAGGGAGTACAGAAGGAACTGGAAGGCCCCTCAAACGTCCTTCCTGACGTCCCAGAAACCCAGGACCCCAGCATCTACTGACCAGAAGTCCTGTTGAAGGTGCGTCCGCCCAGCCAGCAGTGCTGGGGGCCAGACTCTCAAAGTTCACGCTGGTCTGGGGGAAAACAATAAGCGTTAACCACCGTTCGCGTCGGGCACAGATGGTCATTCAGGTGACTTCCCCCGGGGGGACGATTTTTGCCCAACAAACCTCCCGTCATCCCGGCAAAAGAGGTTAGCCTTTACCCGATACGTTCAGGATCTGCTCCAAAAGGAAGCAATTACCGAGGTGCCCCTATCCCAAAGAGGTCGGGGGTTCTATTCCCCTCTATTTCTAGTAAAAAAGAAATCAGGGGACCTACATCCGGTCCTGGATCTAAACGTAAACCGCTCTATCCAGGTAGAAGCATTCAAAATGGAGAGCCTACAGTCTATCCTCCAGGCCATAAATCTGGGGGACTGGATGCTCTCCATAGATCTACAGGGCGCCTACCTCCATATCCCTATCCATTCAGAACTCCAAAAGTTCCTCAGTTTTTCACTAAACCACAGACACTTTCAGTTCTGAAGTATTCCGTTTGGAATTTCTGCGGCTCCCAGGACCTTTACAAAGGTCCTTCTTCCCGTTATCACGCATCTGAGGGAGAGGGGGCTGCGAGTCCACCATTATCTGGACGATATTCTCCTCCTCTCAGACAGCCGGGAGTCACTGTTACAGCATCAAAAGATCCTCGTCTCCACTCTGCAGAATCTGGGATGGCTCATAAACTGGGGGAAGAGCCAGACTCGGCCCACCCAGGGAATGATCTTCTTAGGAGCCCAGTTGAATACAGTGCAGCTGCCTCTGGAGAAGTCTTCCCTGTTGGTCCGGAAGGTGAAGAAGGCCATTCTAGCAAGATCCCTGTCGGCCAGAGTATGCCTCAGCCTTCTAGGCTTCTATCAGCGACAATTCCTATGGTCCGTTGGGCTCAGTGGCACACCAGACCTCTGCAGAACTCCTTCCTACATCAGTGGGATGGTTCATCCATGACCCAGACGATCCGGATCTCGGAGACAGTCAGGCGCTCATTGCGTTGTGGTCCCCACAACTTAAACAATTGCAAACACATAGTCATCCCTCCTCAGGAGGTAGTGACCACGGATTCCAGTCTAGAAGGTTTGGGAGCCCACTACCAGTCCCATGCAGCGCAGGGCCGTTGGCCTTTCGAAGTACGGGACTCGGTATCGAATGTGCTAGAGATGAGGGCGGCTCTACAGGCTTTCCTGGCCTTCAGCTCCCTTTTAAGGGGGAAGCAGGTCCTCTTAAGGATGGACAACAAGGTTGCTGTTGCCTACATAAACAGACAGGGGGGGACCAGGAGTCCCTCCATGATGCGGGAAGTTCTCCCTGTGATTGAATGGGCACAGTTGAACCTGTCAGACCTGAGGGCGACTTACATCCACGGGTTCGAGAACATCTTAACTGACACGCTCAGCAGGGAGTTCGCCTTCAACAAAGAGTGGTCCCTGAGCCCTCAGGCCTTCTCCCTCATCTGCCAGACCTGGGGTCAACCAGACATAGACCTTGCTGCGACTCCGGCAAACTCCAAATGCCGAAGGTTCCTGTCGAGGTTTCCCTTTCACTTAGCGGAGGGGACAGACTGCCTCCAGCATCCCTGGAACTTCCATCTCGGGTATATCTGCCCTCTGACTCCCCTGATGCGAGATTTCTCTTAAGGCTCAAGAGATCAACGGCATTGGTGATAGCGGTGATTCCTTTTTGGCCCAGGAGGCCATGGTTCACCACCCTCCTACAACTGAGCACGGCAGACCCTCTTGCTCTTCCCTGTCAGCCGACTTGCTCTCCCAGGGCCAGCTACTACATCCAGATTCGGGGAAGCTGTACTTGATGGCTTGGGGGCTGAGAGGGCTAGGTATCTATGTCAGGGCTGCTCCCAGAAGGTAGCTGATACCCTGCTCCAGGCCAGAAAACCTACCACCAACTGCACCTACCGCAGGGTCTGGGAGAAGTTTGTTGTCTTCTCTCAGGACCTTGGCCGGGATCTGTCCTCCCTTTCGGCTCCTCTGATCCTAGAGTTCCTGCAATCAGGCTTAGACAAAGGTCTTAGCTCTGGTACTCTGAAAGTTCAGGTGTCAGCTCTATCCGCCCTGACAGGGGTTAAATGGGCTCACGATCCCCTTGTTATGCAATTTCAGAAGGCCTGTCTTAAACTAAGACCACCTAGGAAGCCTTCCTTTCCAACATGGGACCCATCAGTCATCTTAGAGGTACTATCCAAAGAACCCTGTTTTCCGCTGGAAAACATCTCCCTCTGGCACCTGACACTAAAAGTCACCTTTCCTGGTCGCAATCACATCAGCGAAGAGAGTTTCAGAGATGCAAGCATTACTGATTAAGGAGCCGTATCTGATCATTCATCCGGACAGGGTAGTTCTAAGGCCCTTGGATCACTTTATCCCAAAGGTGGCATCCTCTTTTCACTTCAACCAGGAAATCAACTTGCCAGCTCTTAACACAGACACAGACTCATCCTCTGGATGTAAGGTGCAAAATCATAAAATATCTTTCCCTGTCCAAATCCTTTAAAAGATCGGAGAACCTCTTCATCATTCCCTATGGCCTTAGGAGAGGTCAAGCAGCTTCGGCCCGAACCATTGCCTCCTGGTTGGTGAAGGCCTACTTGCTGAGTGAGTCGCAAATTCCTGAAGACCTTAGGGCTCATTCCACCAGAGCAGTGGCCACCTCCTGGGCAGCGTATTGTAGGGTTTCAGTGGAAACCATCTGCAGAGCGGCCACTTGGTCCTCCAGGAACACCTTTATCTCTCACTACAAGGTGGACTCAGCTCAGCTATCAACAGTAGAATTGGGAAAGTCCATTATTCAAGCCAACTCTTCTATTCCTTGCTAATAAACGTTTACCTTTGCATCTCCCACCCAGTCTGCGAGTTAATCCCCAGAGTGTATGCTGCCATGATGCGACAGGAAAATGGAAAATTGTATACTTACCTTTCCGTAATTTTCCTTTCCTGTCGCATCTTCATGGCAGCATACAATATCCCACCCACAAAGGTGATTCATATATACAGAGAATACCGGGGCGGGGGCGTATCTTCATCTTATAGCTATGTGGTCCTATCAGGTTGTGGGGGCGGAGTCACAACCCAGAGTGTATGCTGCCATGAAGATGCGACAGGAAAGGAAAATTACGGAAAGGTAAGTATACAATTTTCCATTTTACGTTTTTGGTTGTAACATGACAAAATGTGGAAAATTTCAAGGGATCTGAAACATTTTTGAAGGCACTGTAAAAGCAACCACTGACTTCAAGTCTATCACAAAATAAAATGAAAGACAAAAAAAGCCTTCAATATTAGAAAATAACAAAAAAAAAAAAAAGACAGGATAGGTGTTACAATTACAATTACAGAACAGTTTCCTAAGGCCGCGTACACACGCGGGGACTGTTCGCTCAACTTTGTCCGCTGAACAGTGTTTCAGCGGACAGTCCGCTCGTGTGTGGGATTTCAGCGGACAGTTTCAGCGAACAGTCTGCTGAACAAAGTTTTTCGGAATTTCCGAAAAACTGTCCGCTGAAACTTGGTTTGAGCGGACAGTCCCCGCGTGTGTAGGCTTGTTCGTCAAACTAAGTTCCGCGCATGCTCAGAAAGAATTTATACGCCGAAGGTTGCATTGCAGTGTATAGGACGTCGTTTTCTAGTCCCGTCGTACGTGCCGTTCACGTCATCGCGCACGGTTTCAGCGGACTGTTCGTTCGTTGTGTGTGGGCAAGTCCGTCCATGCTATTTTTGAGCGGACTGTCCGCTGAAACTGTTTGACGAACAAAGTTGAGCGAACAGTCCCCGCGTGTGTACGCGGCCTAACTGATAACTAAAAGTCTATGCAGGTAGCAGTGAACACAAATCTCATCTTATTTATGCTTAATGATAAGCAGAACTGTCCTGTGTTCAGTTTGTCAGGGATCCCACACCCCATTGAAATAAACGGGAGATAAATCTGTCAAATTAGAAATGCCCATATCTGAGCTAATAGACAAAGGGGTGTCAAAATAATAGCATGGGCACTGCCCTGAGGAACATGTGCCAATGCAATAAATAAACAATAAAAAATAAATTTGGCCCGGAGCAGTGGTTTTTAATAGCATTGACATTTACAAAAAAATAAAAGTTTTAAAATGGCTGGCAAATGACTTTGACAATATCATTGACAGCTTGTTTGTTTGTTTGTTTTTTAAGAAACGGACAATGTAATTTGTTGGCAATTTAAACTGTTTCATATTTTTCTTTGTAAATGTAATTTTTGCTGTAGCATATCCTACAGCAAGAATGAAAATAAAATGTGTGGAGCAGTGGCAGTGCATCCATAAGGGCGCACGGGCACTGCCCCCTCTCTCCTGCCACCCCCTCTAGCACCAATAGATAGATTCATGCATTCCTTTTCGGATGCCTGAATTACAGCGGCAGTTTTTTTTTGAAGCACCTGATTAGAGCCATGGGCTCTAATAGGCATCAAAAAAAGGGAACCTGCAAGCACCATATTGGGCGCTTGCAGGTCACTCAGCTGTGTTAGAAAAGTGAATGAATATTTGCTTTCCTAACACTAAACCGCCTCTCCGCCAATCAGGTGCTTGGATCTGTTACCCGTCACCTGATTGGCTGAAAGGACAGGCGCTGTGATTGGAGGCACTGCTCTCATCAAAGCCTGTGTCAGGGGAAGAAAAGGGGAGAGACGTTACAGACAGGCCCAGCACTGGATTGAGATTGGGCCTAGGTAAGTATAATTGGGGTGAGAGGCGATGCACATACTGAAACAGGTAATGCATTAAGGCAACCAATTATAGCAGAGGACGGGAAGCGAGGACAGGAGAAGACATTGAGGAGCTGTCCCACTGCCACTGAGACAGGGTAAGTGCAGACGGCAGGCAGGGGGAACACTGGCAGCATTTGATATGGCCCAGTGGCTGCAATTGATGGGACACAGTGAGGCTGCATATGTTTGAACACAGTGAGGCTGCATATGTTTGAACACAGTGAGGCTGCATTTGATGGGGCACAGTGAGGCTGCATTTGATGGGCACAGTGGCTGCATTTGATGGGCACAATGGCTGCATATGATGTCACAGTGGCTGCATTCAATGCTGCACAGTGGCTGCATTTGATGGGGCACAGTGGCTGCATAAGATGTGTACAGTAGCTACATAAGATGGAAACAGTAGATGTATTTGATGGGGCACAGTGGCAGCATTTGATGGCACAGTGGCGGCAATTAGTATGGCACAGTGGCTGCTTTTTGACAGAGGCTGTGTTTGATTTTACAGTGGCAGAAATTGATGGGCACAGTGGCTCCATAAGATGGCCACAGTAGCTGTATTTGATGGGGCACAGTGGCAGAATTTTATGGCACAGTGGGAGCATTTGATAATGGCACAGTGGCTGCCTTTGATGGGCACAATGGCTGCGTTTGATGGGCACAATGGCTGCGTTGGATGGGCACAGTGGCGGCAATTGATGGGCACAGTGGCTGTGTTTGATGGCACAGTGGCGACAGTTGATGGGCACAGTGGCGACAGTTGATGGGCACAGTGGCTGCGTTTGATGACACATTGGCAGCTCCGGGGGCCTGCAGAGTCCAGACCAGTGAAAAACTGGCCTGGGTGAGGACAGTGCTTCATCCCTGGACTGGTAAGTGTCTTTTTATTAAAAGTCAGCAGCTATAGTATTTGTAGATGCTGACTTTTTATTTGTTTGGTTCAATTTGTATTGGGTTTTAGGTATAAGCAGTATAATATCACATAAATTGTACATTGAAAAAATCAGAAAGATTGCCAGTGCTACATTTGCATTTTAGAAAAAACAAAGTCAAAATGCATCAGACAAAATACATACACTCTGCATTAACCAAGTGGAAGGCAACTAGTGGTTGAAACAAGTAGTTCAACTTGACGGTCTTAATTAAGAAAAAGATAAGAAAAAAGAAGGGGGGGGGGGTGGTGGATGATTTTGTGGCTAGGTCCATTGACTCTGTTAATGGGTCAAAAAGTCCTGGTCAAACCCAGCAAGAAGGTAGTGAAAAGTCTATGGCCTCCAAAGTGCCTGGAGCTTCTTGAATCTATCAGTGAGTTTAGTGTGAATTTATTTTTGTTAAGGAGGACGTTATTGATCCTAGATGTTTTTTTGACCAGAGATAGCGTAGGGGGTTGCTATGCTTTTGCGTTTGTTTTCCTGCTGTAAAAACATACAGTAGCAATCTGAAGGTTTGTTTGTTTAAGCCTGGGGGCTTGATATTCTAGAGAGCAGCAAAATTAATAGGGTGTCTAAGCCCTTGTACACACTGTTTCCGTTGGAGTATCCGACGGACCAAGTTTTCCAACTTGTTGGTAAAATTTTCTGACAAAATGCTCCGGTCGGACATACTCTGATCATGTGTAGAGAATTCCCAATTGGACAAAGTGCCACGCATGCTCAGATCAAATTCCTGCACCAAAGCTATTAGCTACTAGTGTGAACGTAGTCCCGTCGTAACGAAATAATGTAATCATGTCGGATTTTCCAACAACTTTGTCCGACCATGTGTATGTAACAGTTTCGGACCAAATCCGTCGGTCAGAATCTCCGACCGGGTGTACAAGGGCTAAAAGTTCCCAAATCATATGATATAAAGCAGGCCAGAAGCAGTTTACTACAAACATGTTCACAAGATATGAAAAAGTGTACCGGTCTGTCCACAGTTGCAAAAGCAATGTGGTGGACATCCTAGACTGTAGCAAGCCACTTGAGAAGGAACAAGATATCACCTAGTTCAGTGATGGTGAACCTTGGCACCTCAGATGTTTTGAAACAACATTTCCCATAATGCTCATGCACTCTGCAGTGCAGTTGAGCATCATGGGAAATGTAGTTCAAAAACATCTGGGGTGCTAAGGTTCACCATCACGGACCTAGTTAAAACTGTAATTCATCTCCACTTCCAAAACATTAGTTGAGCTGGATTTAGTGGTTTTCCAAATTTGGGCCCAATCACGACGAGCATCTAACCCAATTCCTAGATCTGATGACCATTTTTGAGTGTAAGTGAAAGGATGTTGTGATGAGGGTTCCATGAGTTGTGAGTAGAGAAAGGAGATCAGATTGAGGGCATGTGGATCTGAAGCACATTTGGATTTAAAAGATGTGAGCACCCTAAGTTCTTCCAGGTATCATGTACTGGTTTGCAAGAGGTGTTTTATCTGTAGAAATAGAAAGAGTTCACTGTGTGGCATCTCTTTTTCTTGATGTAATTGTGCAAAGGGTTTCATCCTTTTTTAGTTAGGAGGTATCCTACCTGTAAGGTTTTTAATGACCCATTCGTGGTATGTCCAGGGGGTTAAGAGGCCCTGGGGAAACACAGGGTTATAAGTAAAGTCCATAATAGATTTATGCAGAGCAATACGGTTGGCAGAAAACTTGACTGACTTTTAATTTTTCTTTAAAGTGACTAAATGCAATAAAAAAAAAAAAAACAAGGAATGCAAACTAACCTCCTAGGGCTGTATTTATGAAAAAATGCATAGCAAATCACCTAGTAAAGGGCATGTATGTCCATTCTGTGCAAATACGGCGAAAAACAAATGTTATTAGGCTATTTCCTGTGCTGGTTGTGTTTTTCATTGAAATAAAATGGAAATTTCCACATTTGGCCCCTAGATGGTGCTAAGTATCATAGGAAAATCCAATGATACTTAACACCATCTAGTGGGCAAATTTAATATTTTCTGTTTTAAATCAAAGAAAAACTTTTGTCCAGAACAGGACATAGCCTAATAATATTTGTTTTTTGCCCCATTCACACAAAGCAAATGTATAAGCACTTTCCCCGGGATAATTTCTATGCACATTTTTTTTTAATAAAGAATCCTATGTGTTGCCTATACTATTTATTAAGCAGATGGTGGGCAAGAAAGAAACTATCTAGCGGTTTGTAGCGCTTGCTTGTAAATTTTTACATTTTTTTAAAACAACAACATGCTATACTTACCTGCTCTGTGCAACAGTATTGCACACAGCAGGCCCGATCCCTTTCTTCTGGGGTCCCACATAAGAAAACACTTCCTTTTGTGGCACATCGGCAGGCTTGATCCTGAGACCAACTGCCTGTGTCCATAGACACAGACAGCAAGACTCGGCCCCGCCCCCTGCTCCCTTGTCACAAGATTTGACTGACAGCAGTGGGAGCCAATGGCTCCCACTGCTTTTATCAAAGCCTGTGACAGGGGAAGAAAAGGGGAGAGACGTTACAGACAGGCCCAGCACTGGATTGAGATTGGGCCTAGGTAAGTATAATTGGGGTGAGAGGCGATGCACATACTGAAACAGGTAATGCATTAAGGTAAAAAAAAGTTTAAGCTTTACAACCACCGTAACTCTCGAGCATCTATCTACTTAAACCTGAAATACCAGTTTTAAATAGATTATTGATAATCCTTCTGCTTTTTTTGTTGGTAGCCATTGTGTCTGTGTTCAGCTGTCCACAGCTATCAACAGTTGACAGTGTAATGTCCTCATAGACATAACATTCCATGTGTCTAGCAATCCAAGTGGCAACATAGAAACTTTGAGCATTTCAAGCTAGACACAATACATATGTAGGAAGCCTGTACAAGCATAATGGAACAAGAGAAATACCCAATGATACATACTTAATAATACTCAATGAATACCTAACACCTTACCTACTAAAAGTATACAAGAACTCTATAATTGAAGATCTGCTTTCTTTTAGGGAACATCTAGAAATTATAGTTATTGTTGTGATTCTAGTGATTGTGATTTCAAAGGAACAATAATAAAAAAACAAAAAGCAAACAAACATGATGCACTTATTAGTTCTGTGAAATGGTTTTGCACAGAGCAGCCCAGATTCTCTTTATTTTGGGTCCCCTGCCAGCGTTTCTGGCTCCTCCCTTCTGCCGCATACCCCCAATAGCAAGCCTCTTGCAATGGGGGCACTTGAGCAGGCTCACTCCTGAGCCTCGCTCCTGTGAATGGACATTGTCCATTCACACACAGAGTGTGGCTCGGCCCCACCCCCACTCTCTCCTCATTGGCTCACTGGGTGTGATTGACAGCAGCAGGAGTCAATGGCTCCCACTGCTATGTGAACCAGTGAGGAGAGAGAGAGCTGCTGCTCTCCTGCACATTACTTGATCGATATGGGGCTCAGGTAATTATAAAACATTTTTTTTACCTTAATGCATAGAACCCCTTTTGCATAGAATCACTTTTAGCAGCCTTTAATTCCTCTTTGAAAATAACAGTGCACTTCCTATCATGTAATTGGGCCTAGGTATTCCTGTTGTGTACATGCATAGTTGTATATCTGCAGGGTGAGATCTAAGGCATTGTTTCCTATGACTGCTAGTCTCATGAGATGAAGAGTGAGATTTGGTGAAGTCCCTACTGTGCCATTCATTGTTCTCCTTGATTGAGGGGAAGCTGTACCTGAGATAATGCAGTGCAAGGGTCTCCCTGCTTCTGCTTCATTAAATCTGTGGCTCTACGCTTTCTGTTCCCCTTTTGCTGCTTCTTGGTCATTATCCCAGTAATTATTAGACAATCAATTTTCAATGGAAAAGCCCTAACAAAATCTTTCCTTTATCAAGATGTCCAACTCCACAGAGAGACACAGTGCAGTAAAAGGCACAGTAATTCAGTAATGGGGAAATGATCAGCTGCTTGGAGCCCACAGGCAATACTGGTGACTAGTCATTTTTACTCTGTTTGCCCTTTTTAAACACAGCTTCCACTGTTTAGGTCCTTTGTATATCTTTTTTAAATGTAGCAGAAATAACTAGAGCCAAAAGTATCTCAAACCCCATTTTTATCAGTCTTGTACATTTTTGGGAATTACTACTTATGAGTAGGGATGAGCCGAACACCCCCCGGTTCGGTTCGCACCAGAACTTGCGAACGACCCCCGCGTTCGGTACGAACGTTAGAACCCCATTGAAGTCTATGGGACTCGAACGTTCGAATTGGAAAGTGCTAATTTTAATGGCTAATATGCAAGATAGTGTCCTAAAAAGGGTTTGGCGACCTGCCTCCTGCCTCAGGGGACATGGGTCACTGCAAAAAAAAGTTTTAAAAACTACCGTTTTGGCGGGAGCACTGATTTTAATGACGATTAAAGTGAAAAAAAAAAAGTGAAATATTCCTTTAAATATGGTGCCTGGTGGGTGTCTGTAGTATGCCTGTGAAGTGCCACGTGTTTCTCGTGTTTAGAACAGTCCCTGCACAAAATGACATTAAGCGGAAATAACACCATTTAAAACTGCTTGCGGTTTTAATGTTATATCTGGTTCCTGCAATATGGTTGAAAATCATTCAGAAAAATGGCATGGGTAGCCCTCCCTGCCCATTACCAGCCTATTTGGGTCTTGTACGCATATTAAGGGGAACCCTGTACCCATATTAAAAAAAGGAAATGCGTGTGGCCCCCAGGCCCTATATACTCAGAACAGAAGTATACAGGCGGTGCAAACAAGACAGGGACTGTGTAGGTTTGTTGTGTTAAGTTGAATCTGTTTGTCATTTTCAACCGGTACATTTTTAAAGTGTAGCTCCAGTCAAAAAAAATATTTTTAAGCTTTTTGGAAAACATAGGGAAGGGTTATCACCCCTGTATAATTTGTTTTGTCGTCCATCTTTTTTCATCTCACTTGCTGTTGTCTCCTTCCGTTTGCAAGTAGGAGATGTTTGTAAATTGGATGTTTGAAAGTAGGGGCCTGCCCTATATGCTCTGCAGAAATGGCAGAACAAGGTGTTGGTTTTGCAACAACATTGTAAGCCCTCAAAGTGACTCTTGGTGGGCGCTGGAGCGCCCTGCTGTGAACGATTATATCAAGAATTGTAATTACATGCCATTGTTGAACAGTGGTAGAAAAATTGACCTTTGGTGGTTGTGGTGCTGGTGCCACAACACTATAAGTCCTCACAGTTACTCTGGGTGGGCACAGGAAGGGGCCCTCCTGTGAAATATTATATCAAGAATTGTAATTACATGTCCCTGTTAAACAGGGGCAGAAAAATTGGGCCTTAGGCACTGGTGCCATCACACTGCAACCTCTGCCATACACTCTAGTTTTATTGCAGGAATTAGCCCTGCTGCAAAGCATTGCATCAAAAATTGTACTTAAACGCCCCTGTTAAACAGGGGCAGAAAAATTGGGCCTTAGGCACTGGTGCCATCACACTGCAACCTCTGCCATATACTCTAGTTTTATTGCAGGAATTAGCCCTGCTGCAAAGCATTGCATCAAAAATTGTACTTAAACGCCCCTGTTAAACCGGGGCAGAAAAATTGGGCCTTAGGCACTGGTGCCATCACACTGCAACCTCTGCCATATACTCTAGTTTTATTGCAGGAATTAGCCCTGCTGCAAAGCATTGCATCAAAAATTGTACTTAAATGCCCCTGTTAAACAGGGGCAGAAAAATTGGGCCTTAGGCACTGGTGCCATCACACTGCAACCTCTGCCATATACTCTAGTTTTATTGCAGGAATTAGCCCTGCTGCAAAGCATTGCATCAAAAATTGTACTTAAACGCCCCTGTTAAACAGGGGCAGAAAAATTGGGCCTTAGGCACTGGTGCCATCACACTGCAACCTCTGCCATACACTCTAGTTTTATTGCAGGAATTAGCCCTGCTGCAAAGCATTGCATCAAAAATTTTACTTAAACGCCCCTGTTAAACAGGGGCAGAAAAATTGGGCCTTAGGCACTGGTGCCATCACACTGCAACCTCTGCCATATACTCTAGTTTTATTGCAGGAATTAGCCCTGCTGCAAAGCATTGCATCAAAAATTGTACTTAAACGCCCCTGTTAAACAGGGGCAGAAAAATTGGGCTGCTGGCATCACCCAGAACCAAAAATGTTCTTCCAACATATCAGCGGAGGAGGAAGAGGATAGACAATCAACATAACAGGACAGTCACTCAGCATCAGCATAGGCAGTCTTGAAGGGATGTGGTATTTCAAAAAAAATTATTCGGTTACATCAGCTTCAGGTGCTTGGTAGCTGTGGGTGATCCAAGACTGATTCATCTTGATGAAGGTCAGTCGATCAACTGATTCAGTGGACAGGCGCACCCTGTGATCGGTAACGAAGCCACCAGCAGCACTGAAGGTGCGTTCCGAAAGAACGCTGGATGCAGGACAGGCCAGTAGCTCAATTGCATACTGTGCAAGCTCTGGCCAGTGATCCATCCTCAAGACCCAGTAAGCCAGAGGATTTTCAGTGGGAAAGGTGTCCAAGTCTGACCTTGCCCCTAGGTATTCCTGCACCATGTAAATTAGACGCTGGCGATGGGTGCTGGAACCAATCATACCTTGGGGCTGCGGACTAAAAAATTGTCTGAAAGCATCAGTCAGACGGCCACCTTCTCCACCGCTCCTTCTGACTGATGCCTCAGCAACACGTTGTCCAGGACCAGGAGTTTGTGACCTCCCAGTCTCTGGGAACGCGTTGCACAGAGCTTTCTGCAAGGCCTCCCGGAGATGTCTCATCCTCTGCTCCCTCTGCGATGGCAAGATAAGGTCGGCAACCTTACCCTTGTACCGTGGATCAAGGAGAGTGGCCAGCCAGTAATGGTCCCTCTCCTTGATCCGAAGAATACGAGGATCCTTCCGCAGGCTTTGCAGGATCAGGGAGGCCATGCAGCGTAGGTTAGCTGAGGCATTCGGTCCGGAGTCCTCTGGGTCACTAAGGACAACATGATCCGCAGCTACCTCCTCCCAGCCACGTACAAGTCCACGTGTTTCTTGGGACTGTAAATCATCCCTATAAGACTGCTGCTGCTGATGCTGAGTGCCAGCCTCCACCTCCATGCTGACACAATCATCCTCCTCCTCCTCTTCCTCCTCCTCACCCTCTTCCTGTGTGATGGGTGGCACAGCAGGAACACTGTCTGGATAAAGGGGGCCTTGAGAGGCAAGGAAGTCCTCCTCTTCCTGCCTCTGTTCTGCCTCAAGTGCCCTGTCCATTATTCCACGCAGCGTATGCTCCAAGAGGTGGACAAGAGGTATAGTGTCACTGATGCATGCACTGTCACTGCTCACCATCCTTGTGGCCTCCTCAAACGGTGACAGGACAGTGCATGCATCCCTGATCATGCCCCACTGGCGTGGTGAGAAAAAACCAAGCTCCCCTGACCCTGTCCTGGTGCCGTAGTCGCACAGGTACTCATTGATGGCCCTCTGCTGCGTGTGCAGCCGCTGCAGCATGGCCAATGTTGAGTTCCATCTGGTGGGCATGTCACATATAAGGCGGTTCTTGGGCAGGTTCAACTCCTTTTGGAGCTCAGCCAGCCGAGCACAGGCATTAAATGATCGGCGGAAATGCACACAGACTCTCCTGGCCTGTTTCAGGACATCCTGTAAGCCGGGGTACCTGCCCAAGAACCGCTGCACCACCAGGTTAAGGACGTGAGCTACACAGGGCACATGGGTCAGTTGTCCCTGTCGGAGGGCGGAGAGGAGGTTGGTGCCATTGTCGCAAACCACCATTCCTGGCTTAAGCTGGCGTGGTGTCAACCACCTCTCGGCCTGCCCCTGCAGAGCTGACAAAACATCCGCCCCAGTGTGGCTCCTGTCCCCCAAACAAACCAGCGCAAGCACGGCATGGCATCGTTTTGCCTGCGTACTTGCGTAGCCCCTGCAACGCCTACGGAGCACCGCTGGTTCTGAGGACAGAGCACTGGAAGAGGCCATGGAGGAAGAAGAAGAGGAGGGGGTGGAGGAGAGAGGTGTGTCACAACCAATAGTAGCATTTTGGAGGCGTGGTGGCGGAACAACCTCCAACACTACTGCACCTTGTCCTGCATCCTTCCCAGCAGCCAGGAGAGTGACCCAATGGGCCGTGAAAGACAGGTAACGTCCCTGTCCATGCCTGCTGGACCATGAGTCAGCGGTAATATGCACCTTACCGCTGACCGCCCTGTCCAGCGAGGCAAGGACATTGCCTTCCACATGCCGGTAGAGAGCCGGAATCGCCTTCCGTGAGAAAAAGTGGCGTTTGGGGACCTGCCACTGAGGAAGCGCACATTGTACAAACTCACGGAAGGGGGCCGAGTCTACCAACTGAAAAGGCAGCAGTTGAAGTGCTAGCAATTTAGCCAAGCTAGCATTCAACCGCTGGGCATGTGGATGGCTGGGAGTAAATTTCTTCCGCCGGTCCAGCAGCTGGGGCAGGGACATTTGTCTGCTATAATCGGACGTGGATGTACCACTAGCAGAGTTCCCGGAAGCACTTGGCTGTGACACACCTAATTCTACACCTTCATTCCTCTCAGAGGAGGTTTCAGAGAGGACTGAAGGTCTAGTGGGGTTGGAGATGCCAGCTGATGAGGAGCAAGGAGAGGTCCGCTTTGTTCTTTGGTGTGGGTCTTTGAGGTATGCTTGCCAACGAGCTGCATGGCAGGTCAACATATGTCTGGTCAAGCATGTGGTGCCCAAGCGGCTGATGTTTTGGCCACGTGAGATACGCTTGAGACATATGTTGCAAATAGCAGCGGTGCGATCTGATGCACTCGTCTCAAAAAAGGCCCACACCAAAGAACTTTTAGAATAACGCGCAGAGGAAGCGCTCTGCGCAGAGGAAGCGCTCTGCGCAGGCGGAGCTCTGCGGTGTGATTCAGTCGGTGTGCTGCCCCTAAGCTGGCCCCCGGAGGGCATCCTGCCTCGTTGGACATGTGCCTCCTCCTCCTCCTCCTCCCTCCTTCCAGGCACCCACGTGGAGTCAGTGCCCTCATCATCCCCTCCCTCTTCATCGCTGTAGCAAACCTGGCAGTATGCTGCAGCTTGTGGAACATGACTGCCAGATTGCTGTCCTTCTTGAGCATCCCCTCTCTCTGTGCTCACGCTACTGCCTTCCTCTAGCTGAGTGTCATCATCAGAGCCCACCAAACACTGGGCATCCTCCTGGAGCATGTACCCAACACTGTGCTCAAAGAGTTCAGGAGACTCCTCAGGAGGACGTGGTGGGTCTAGGGAAGGAGTCACTGATGATGACATTGAGAGGAGGGACGACGATGTGTTGGCAGCTGCTTTTCTACTACCCTGAGACTGGGTGAGAGAGGATGAGGAGGATGAAGAGGGCTTGGTCATCCACTCTACCAAGTCGTTGGCATGTTGCGGTTCAACATGTCCAGCTGCAGAAAAGAAGGACAAGCATGTCCCATGGCCACGTGCTGATGACAATGCACCGCGTCCACGACCAGCACTGTTGTCTCTAGACACAGAGCCTGCTTGCCCTCTTTTATCGGCTCGCGCCTGTCTGCCTCTCCTTGCTGGCCTTCCAGACATGGTAATGGCCTGAAGGGAGTTGGGTAAAACAGTAGTTGGGTAGTTTATATTGTGCTGGAGGCACACAACACCCACTAACTCCTGCAGATGCCTTTTTTATAGAACAGCAGAGTTAAAGGGGTATATACAGATGTATACTGTGCTGTGCTGGAGGCACACACAACTTCCAATAACTCCCGCAGATGCCAATCGGGCCCAAATAGAGAACAGCTATGTAGGTGGATAATAGCGGTATGTACTGGGTACAGAGCAGGCACACAGCACGCACTATCTCCTGAGTGACACTACTGACTGCAAGCTCTATTGTTAAAGATGGACCACTAGCTATATAGGTGAGGTGAATATCACGGTGTATACTGCGGTCAGGGCACGCAGACAATAACAAGAAAACAGCAGAGTTAAAGGGGTATATACAGATGTATACTGTGCTGTGCTGGAAGCACACACAACTTCCAATAACTCCCGCAGATGCCAATCGGGCCCAAATAGAGAACAGCTATGTAGGTGGATAATAGCGGTATGTACTGGGTACAGAGCAGGCATACAGCACGCACTATCTCCTGAGTGACACTACTGACTGCAAGCTCTATTGTTAAAGATGGACCACTAGCTATATAGGTGAGGTGAATATCACGGTGTATACTGCGGTCAGGGCACGCAGACAATAACAAGAAAACAGCAGAGTTAAAGGGGTATATACAGATGTATACTGTGCTGTGCTGGAGGCACACACAACTTCCAATAACTCCCGCAGATGCCAATCGGGCCCAAATAGAGAACAGCTATGTAGGTGGATAATAGCGGTATGTACTGGGTACAGAGCAGGCACACAGCACGCACTATCTCCTGAGTGACACTACTGACTGCAAGCTCTATTGTTAAAGATGGACCACTAGCTATATAGGTGAGGTGAATATCACGGTGTATACTGCGGTCAGGGCACGCAGACAATAACAAGAAAACAGCAGAGTTAAAGGGGTATATACAGATGTATACTGTGCTGTGCTGGAGGCACACACAACTTCCAATAACTCCCGCAGATGCCAATCGGGCCCAAATAGAGAACAGCTATGTAGGTGGATAATAGCGGTATGTACTGGGTACAGAGCAGGCACACAGCACGCACTATCTCCTGAGTGACACTACTGACTGCAAGCTCTATTGTTAAAGATGGACCACTAGCTATATAGGTGAGGTGAATATCACGGTGTATACTGCGGTCAGGGCACGCAGACAATAACCAGAAAACAGCAGAGTTAAAGGGGTATATACAGATGTATACTGTGCTGTGCTGGAGGCACACACAACTTCCAATAACTCCAGCAAATGACAATCGGGCTCAAATAGAGAACAGCTATGTAGGTGTATATAGTGGTATGTACTGGGTACAGAGCACGCAGACAGCACGCACTAACACTACTGACTGCAAGCTCTATTATTAAAGCTAGATCACTAGCTATATAGGTGAGGTGAATATAGTGGTGTATACTGCGGTCAGGGCACAGACAGTAACCACTACACAAGAGCAAAATAGTAAATCAGCCAAAAACGATTGGTGTGTAACTGTGTTGAAGGTACACAGAACACCCACTGCTTCAGATGCTAACAAACACTACACGAGGCCGCCTGAAAGGCAGCTTTATATAGTGTGGGGCGTGCACTACACAGCCTGAGCTATGATTGGCCACAGGCAGGATGCCTGTGGCCAACCATTGCTCTCCTCGCTACTGGCGCTGCGATTGGCCAAGCATGCGGGGTCACAGTGCATGCTTGGCCAATCGTGAGACAGCAATGCATTGCGCCATCGCAATGCATTGTGGGCCACACGAATTTTGCCGCGAACGGCCCAAACGTTCGGAATTCGGCGAACGCACGAACGACCGATGTTCGAGTCGAACATGCGTTCGACTCGAACACGAAGCTCATCCCTACTTATGAGTAATGTGGCGAAGAAATCGTTTTTATTGTGTTGTTGTGCACAGTAATGTTTTAAGGGGAAAAAGCCATAAGCATACCTCCCAACTTTCTGAGATGGGAACAAGGGTTACCTTTTAGCAAAAGTATATAGGCATTGGCTACACCCCCTGCCACACCTCCTTAAAGGAAAATCGTCAAAAAAAAAGTATTAAATTAAACCCACTATTAACCGCTTGCCAACCAGCCGCCGCAGTTGTATTGTGGCAGAATGGCACAGGCAGGTAAAGCGCCGTCATGTTACGTCGCTCCTTCTGGTGGCCACTAGGGGAGCCGATGCGAGTGCTTGATGACCACCAGGCTCCCACGGTCCCTCGTAACATGGCGAGAACCGGGATCTCTGTGTGTAAACACAGAGATTCCGGTTCTCTGAGGGGAGAAGTGACACATCGTCTGTTCATACAAACTATGAACATCGATCTGTCATCTCCCCTAGTTAGTCCCCTCCCCCCTTCAGTTAGAAAACCTCCAAGGGAACACAATTAACCCCTTAATCGCCCCCTAGTGTTAACCCCTTCACTACCAGTGACATTTTTAAGTAATCAATGCATTTCTAGAGCACTGATCACTGTATTAATGCCAATGGGCCCAAAAACATGTCAAAATTGTCCAATGTGTCCGTCATAATGTCGCAAGTCATGATAAAAATTGCAGATGGCTGCCATTACTAGTAAAAGAAAAATAATAAAAATGCTATAAATCTATCCCCTATTTAGTAGACTCTATAACTTTTGCGCAAACCAATCAATATACACTTATTGTGATTTTTATTACCAAAAATATGAAGAAGAATACATATCGGCCTAAACTGAGAAAAAAATAGTTTTTTTAGAAAAAAAATGGGGATATTTATTATAGCAAAAAGTAAAAAATATTGTATTTTTTTCAAAATTGTTGCTATTTTTTTGTTTATAGCGTAAAAAAAAAAAACGCAGAGATGATCAAATACCACCAAAAGAAAGCTCTATTTATGGGGAAAAAAGGACATCAATTTGTTTGGGTACAAGGTTGCATGACCGCGCAATTGTCAGTTAAAGTGATGCAGTGCCGAATCGCAAAAAGTGCTCTGGTCAGGAAGGGGGTAAAATCTTCCGGGGCTGAAGCGGTTAATTTATACTGGCTTTTTAAAGCTACAAATGTAGCAATTTAGAAATTGAATAAAAGTTTTAGCACTGGGAAACATTTTTTGAAAGATAATTAATGCATTTTATATACAGCTATATAGATCAGACCAAAATGAGGGACAAATAAGAAGGAATGAGGGACAAAAGGACTTTGTTCCAAATCAGGCACTGTCCCTTGAAATCAGGGACAGTTGGGAGCTGTGCAAAGGTTATACTGTTGCAGGACTATGAAGAAAACTGAACTATAGAAAGACAAAAAGACAGCTGTGTAATCATTAACCACTTGTCCTCTGGGCACATAAACCCCCTTCCTAACCAGACGGATTTTCAGGTTTCAGTGCTCTCACAGTTTGAATGACAATTACTCAGTCAATGATTTTTTTTGTCCTTTTTTTTACACAAATAGAGCTTTTTTTGGTGGTATTTGATCACCACTGGGTTTTTTATTATAATTAAAAATATAATATAATATAATATAATATAAAATTTATATTTATAAAATTTTGCAAATTAGTCATTTTTCTTCATAAATTGTGACCACAATTTATACTGCTACATACTGCTACAAAATTTATACTGCTACTTTGGTAATAATAACCAAAATAAGTGTATATTATTTGGTCTTTGTGAAAATTATAGAGTCTACAAGCTATGGTGACAATCACTGAAAATGTATCACATCTGATATACTGACGGCTGATCTCATTTCTTGAGACATTAACAAGAAAGGAAAGTACAAATACCTCCCAAATTACCCCTTTTGGAAACTAGACATTCCAAGGTATTTAGTAAGAGGCATGGTGAGTTTTTTGAAGTTGTAATTTTTTTCCCATAATTCCTTGCAAAATTAAGATTTTTTTCTTTTTTCTTTTTTTCCCCACAAAATTGTCATAATAACAAGTTATTTCTCTCACACAGCATATGCATACCACAAATTACACCCCATTCTGCCACTCCTCCTGAGTATGGTAATACCACACGTGTGAGACTTTTTCACAGCCTGACCACATACAGAGGCCCAACATGCATGGAGCACCATCGGGTATTCTAGGGACATAATTTACACATATAATTCCTAGACTAACTCTTACACTTTTGAAGGTCCTGGAGCATCAGGACAATGGAAACACCAAAAAATGCCCCAATTTTGGAAAGTAAACACCCCAACATATATTCTATGAGGCATTATCAGTCTTTTGAACATGTGATTTTTTTCCACATGTTTTTGTAAAATGTGGAAAGAAAATTAAAACCCTTTTTTTTTCAACAAAGTTGTCCATGTATAAGATATTTTTAACACATAGCATGTACATACTAAAAATGACATCCTAAAATATATACTGCTACTCCTGAGTTTGGGGATACCACATGTGTGAGACCTTTACACAGTCTGGCCACATACAGAGGCCCAACATTCAGGGAGCGCCATCAAGTATTCTAAGAGCATAAATTACACATCTAATTTTACTACCTATTACACTTTTGTGGGGCATTGATGGGCACTGTAGTGGCACTGATGGACACTGTAGTGGTGTGGGTGAGTACTGATGTGGCATGAATGTAGCAGGGATGAGTATTGATGTGGCATGGATGTGGCATGGATGAGTATGGATAGGCATAGCTGGGCATGGATGATCATGGCTGGGCATGGCTGAGCATGGATGAGCATGGATGGGCATGGATGAGCATGGATGGATGGATGGATGAGCATGGATGAGCATGGCTGGGCATGGATGGATGAGCATAGCTGGGCATGGATGAGCATGGCTAGGCATGGATGGATGGATGAAAATGGCTGGACATGGATGAGCATGGCTGGGCATCGGTGTATGGATGGATGAGCATCGCTGGGCATGGATGGAGAATGAATAAGGATGGATGGATGGATGGATGAGCCATGAATGGGCAGAGATCAGCACTGTGGGCACTTCAGATCCAGCCCACAGCGCTCCTGTACCCAGGCTCCTTCCGCTCCCCGCACACTGAACCAATCGGTGTGAGGAGAGGTGAGGAACTGAACCGGACATGCTCCGATCTGTTGACAACTGATCTGTCTGTCATTTGACGGAGCAATCACATGGTAAAGGACCGCTGTCATTGGTCCTTTACCCTGTTCTGTGACACGCTGGGCCCAGAGCACCTGACGGTCATGGACATTCCCCGGTGCAAGAGGACATTATAGTACGTCCTCCCAGAGTTATCTGACCGCACTGTAGCAGTCATTCGGCTATAGCCTGGTCGGCAAATCGTTAATACATAGCTAAACTTATTTTCTTTTTTTAATTCAAGGAATGTAATTACCCAGATTCGACCTAACATCAGCCTCTTTCAGTCTGGTGTATATCAGTTGCTTTGATTAAGTAAGGAAGAAGCACCTTAAGAAGTCAATCAGGCGTGATGCATTGTAAGGAGCATGCTCATAGCTGGGCAGAGCCTAGTGACAGAGAGAGGACCTCATCAATATGCTGCTTCTCCTTTCACTGTACAGTCACAGGAGAGGTGTGACAGGAGATCTGTAAATGAAAGTGAAACTGCTGCACAAAAATATCAGGTGTACTCCCGTCAGACAAAAATATGCTGTGTGAGAGAGTAGTGTAAATCTCAGGACTGGCTGTTACATTAATGCCTGTTTCTAGTAAAGTCTTCAGTAAAGGAGTTACTGTATACTCAAACCACATCTCAGGTGTGCTCTCATACCGAGGTTAACCTGTGTCCCCACAGTCCAGTGATGGTGAAAAGCCTGTAGTAAGCATTACTACATTAACCATTAGCCATTAGCATTATCAAAATGTGTTGTCACAACATCTGGTCAGAAGTGGTCTAAATCTACAATCAAGAACTGTGAGTAACCAAACAAAAGCCTATATCCTCTTGACTACCTATAGGACATTGCTAGCATTCAGCCGCAGTGGTTAATTCTGAACTCCAGGCAAACTGCTGAATACACAGATGAAATACAAATATGTAAACTGTTTTATCTGCCAAAAAATCTGAAATTCTATCCAACCACTTTTGTGATGCACACACCAAAGCAGGGCCCCGTTTTCTTTGTAAGGCCTCTCACACACAGACAATCACAGACATAAAATATGCCTAGCATAAAATTCCTGCCATTTTCTTGCACCCAAAGTGCCGCTGGTGGGGCGTAGATGTGAGTGTAAACACAGATGCTTCTGTGCAACGGTGTTTACCCGCATGCACATGTACAATGTCTTTTCCGATAGTTTCCCACAGAAGAATCACCATTTACATGTGTACCATCATTGCCTGTATGCCCCGCCTGCAGCACTTTGGGCAAGGCAGAATTATGCAAATTTAATGCTGGGCATAGTTAGTGCCTGCTATAAACAAACCTGTAACAGCGCAAAAGACAGCCAGTAAATTCTGCAATGCTGAAGTCCAAGTTTCATTTCATAATATCCACACAGGCTGTACTACTGGTAAGCTCAGCCAACCTCAATAACTTAGTACAGCTCCTCAGCAGATAGAGGTAATATCTGTAGCAATAGCAAGAAACACAAGAGGGCACTTCTAAGTGCAGTAAGTATAAATAAAAAGTAAAAAAAACACTCACAAGTAGTAGAATTTAAAAAAAAAATGTCATAAGCTCTGTTTTTGCCATTCAGAAATCCAGGTAGTACAAAGATGTTAAACAGAAGAAACTGCCAATAACAGAGCATATGCCAGCTCTAGAGACGATCTGACAGCATGTAAACTTGGCCCGATGATGTCACACGCCGGGAGGCATGAAGGAGATGTCGCTACGCGTTTCAAGGTGGTGACGCCTCTTTCTCAACTTAGAAGCATCCTCTTATGTTTCTTTGCATAGTTTATGCCTGCATTAAAAGGGTTGTAAATCTACATGTTTTTTTAACCTTAATGCATCCAATGCATTAAGGTAAAAAAAAAAACTGCCAGTGGAGTTAAGTATGACATGTTATTTAAAGAAAAAAAAACCCCTTACAATCACTTTAAGACTTACTTCCCTTTCACACTGATGCGGTGCGGATTGACCGCACCACGTGTGCAGCACAGCGTATCCACGGGTTTGGTGCGGGTTAGCTTTGCTTTCCCATTGACTCCTCTTATCTCCTGCAGTTTTGGTGCACTTTGTGAAAGTGCACCAAAACCACGAGAGATAATAGAATTCTATGGGAAAGCACAGCTAACTCGCACCAAACCCCGAAGTACACTGTGCTGCACCTGCAGTGTGGTCACCCTACACCACATCATTCTGAAAGAGCTCTTTGAGTTGAGGAATACCATAGTATTCCTTTTCTCCACCTACAGCTTACTGATCATACAAAATAGGAGCAGCAGAATGCTGGTACCTCCTTCTGTCTTCATGTCCCTTGACTGCACATGTGCATGCAGCAGAATCTCATTAGTTACTACTACTGCCCCTTTTGCTTCTAGTCTGAGTACTGCTGTGGGATTACAGGAGGCTTTTTTTTAAGAAAGATTCACATCTTTACAGTATGTCAGCTATATGTAAAAATAAATGTAATTATTTTAAAAGAGAACGCTGCTGCTTTCATTTTTTTTTCTAATATCTGCCTGAACTTAGCTTTAAATAATTGCCAACTCAGTGTCACTGTTATGCCATGTACACCTGACCGGATTTCCTGTTGGAATAAACTCTGAAGGTTTTTCCGACGGAATTCCACTGAAGCTGTCTTGCATACACACGATCACACCAAATTCCGACCGCCAAGAACACGGTGACGTACAACACATACGACGGGACTAGAAAATGGAAGTTCAATAGCCAGTAGCCACTAGCCAATAGCTTCCGTCTCGTATTTGCTTCAGAGCATGCGTCGTTTTTAGTACGTCGGAACAGCATACAGACGAGCGGTTTTCCCGATAGGAATTGTTTCCATCGGAAAAATATAGAACACGTTCCCTTTCTAGGTCCGTCAGAATTTTCCACTTAAAAAGTCAGATGGGGCACACACACGGTTGGAATATACAATGAAAAATTCCCGTTTGACTTTTTCTACAGGAAATTCTTCTAGTGTGTACAGGGCATAAGTGCTAAGACAGTACAAAAAGCATGCAGAAAAGCATGCACAAGTGATCAAAAATAAATAGTTACATGACATAAGTGTTGTGAGTACTGTCACATGGTATGTTCCTATCCATATCCAAGTACACAGTCCTGTAATAATTGAAAAGAATGAAAGATCAATAAAGCAGCATTTATATAGCACCAAAAATGTACTCTACACAGTCACATCAGTCCCTGCTCCCAAGGAGCTTACGATCTAAGGTCCCTATCCCACGTGCATGGGTCAATGTCATTGGAGTATAGGAGGAAACTCATGTGCGCACAGGTAGAATGATCAAATTCCAAGCAAGTAGTATCCTGGTTGGGATGTGAACCAGTGAACCACATTCTGCATGGCCAATGTGCTAGCTACTAAGCCACTGTGCTACTCTGTTTACCCTATGGGGCCACACAGTTTAAAAAATATTTTTCAAATTTGAATGCACCCTTTGCAGCTACAACAGCTTCAACACTTCTGGGAAGGCTGTCCACAAGGTTTAGGAGTGTGTTTATGAGAAGGCCTGGCTCGCAGTCCCTGCTCCGTTATATCAGGTTGAGGTGTCGGCCAGTAAAAAACAAATGGCCCCTGCCCACACCTATAACTGGCCTTCACAGCAAGGAGAGCATGGAAGGGCAAACGCATGAAAGACAAAAACAGAACATTCCATAGCTCAACTCACCAACCAGTCTGCTGAGCAACTGATTTAACCTGTCCAACAGTTTGCATTAAAAACAGGAGTTTAGTTAGCACGCATTTGCAAGCGTAAGCTGCAAGGCCTCTTCACGGCACCCTGTGTATGCTTGCATTCCTAACACTACTGAATTCATGAGCATCTCCACAGTTGGAACAAATGCATTCTAATGGATAGGATAGATGAGGGGCAGGTAGGCCTGGAGGTAGCCCAAACCCCCTTAAAGGAACAGGAGCAGACTGAACACCCAGCACAATAGCAGCAAAGCTGCTCAGTGTGTCCCCAGACCATTTTACACCAGTAACAAACAAATGGCCCCTGCCCCCACCTATAACTGGCCTTCACAGCAAGGAGCACATGGAAGGGCAAACGCATGAAAGACAAGGTGCAGGCCAGTCAAGATCCTCCACCCCAAACTCGCTCATCCTTGTCTTTATGGGCTTTGTGCACTGGTCCAAATCCTTTGGTGGAGGGGGGATTATGGTGTGGGGCAGTTTTTCAGGGGTTGGGCTTGGCCCCTTAGTTCCAGTGAAGAGATCTCTTACGGCACTAGCATACCAAGATATTTTGGACAATTTCATGCTCCTAACTTTGTGGGAACAGTTTGGGGATTCCTGTTCCAACATGACTGCGCACCAGTGCACAAAGCAAGGTCCATAAAGACATGGATGAGTGAGTTTGGGGTGGAGGAACTTGACTGGTCTGCACAGAGACCCCAACCTGATAGAGCACCTTTGGGAAGAATTAGAGCGGAGACAGCAAGCCAGGCCTTCTTGTCTAACATCAGTGCCTGACCTCACAAATGCGCTACTGGAGGAATGGTCAAACATTCCCATAGACACACTCCTAAACCTTCCAGACAGCCTTCCCAGAAGAGTTGAAGCTGTTATAGCTGAAAAGGGTGGGCCGACTCAATATTGAACCCTACGGACTAAAACTGGGATGCCATTAAAGTTCATGTGTGTGTAAAGGAGGGTTAACCAATACTTTTGACAATATAGTGTATGTTCCTACATACAGTTGGACCATGGAAAAAGAGCATAGCCTCCTCTAACAGGAAGTCAGATCACAGCAGCATAAACAAAGGAACCGTATAAGGCCCTAAAATTGTGCAAAGGGAAAGAGTTTCACTTTGTTTAGATATGTGCAGTGTATTTCTTTATGAATCGAAAATTCGAATAAATTTTTTGTTATTTGGAAATTCGGATGTGTCCAAATTTCCGAATTACAATGGTAACTAATTTAAAGGAATCTGAAATAACAAAACAAACATTTTCGAAGAAATTCGAATAGTTTTCAAATCGAATTTGAATTTCAGAAGCAAATTTAGTAGAGACACGCATACTGCAGCAAGACAACAGCATTTCTTTGAGCAAGAGATTTGCCTTAGGGCCAGTTCACACCATATGCAATCCAGGGCATTTTTGTTCTACATCAAAAATGCATGGAAAGTAGGTTATATGGTTTCCAATGGCATAGTTCACACCAGTACAGTCAGTTACAAGACTTTCCAGTTCCAGAAAAAAAAGCAGAACATGCTGCATTTTTCCTGTACTGGAACACAGTAAAACACATAAAAAAAGCACTGGAACGCATCAAAAATGCACTGGACCCTAGTATAGTGGAAAAAAAACAGGAAAAAAAAAAAAAAAGCACCTGGAATGCATCTGGAAACGCATCAAAAATGCACCGGAACGCATAAAAAGCGCATTAAAAATGTCCATGCAGGAACGTACCTGGGATGGATCTGGAGTGCATTTTTGTGGAGTGAACCAGCCCTAAATGTTTCTTAAGTTCCTATCTACTAATTGTAATGAAACAGGGTTTCTGATGGGAATGCCACATCCCAATGAAATATAGAAAAGGAGGAACCCCCTAGGGGCACTACCACATCAAGGTTCTAGAAAAAATATATATTGAATTTATTGAAAATATCATACATATAAAAGACATATATAACACATGACCAAGGCCGCGTACACACGAGCGGATTGTCTGTCCAACTTAGTCCGCTGAACCGTGTTTCAGCGGACAATCCGCTCGTGTGTGGGCTTCAGCGGACTTTTTCAGCGGACTGTCTGACGAACAAAGTCTTACGGAATTTCCGTAATTTTGTCCGTTCAAACTTGGTTTTGTCCGTCCAAACTTGGTTTCAGCGGACAGTCCGCTCGTGTGTAGGCAAGTTGGACGGACTAAGTATGGCGCATGCTCAGAAAGGATTTACAGGGCCGAAGGTTGCATTGCAGTGTATAGGACATCGTTTTTCTAGTCCCGTTGTACGTGCTGTACACGTCATCACGCACGCTTTCAGCGGACTGTCTGCTCATCGTGTGTGGTCAAGTCCGTTCATTCAAATTTTGAACGGACTGTCTGTCGGATTGTCTGACAAACTTAGTTGGGCAGACAATCCTCCCGTGTGTACACGGCCCAAGGATGTAATACAATGTACAAAGAAATAGCAAAGGGAGATGATACAACTTCCTTAACCCAACAGCATTTCAGAGATGAATTGTTGTTTCCTTCATCAGCCATTTTCATAGGGAGTACAGTATCTATGAAATTTAAATGTAAGGCAGTCGGCCCTAATATATAATACTACATAATTAAAAAAGCCATTTTTAAATTTCATAGATACTGTACTCCCTGTGAATACCCTGATGGAGGCGAGAACAATTCATCTCTGAAACGCCGTTGGGTTAAGGAAGTTGTATCATCTCCCTTTGCTATTTCTTTGTACATTGTATTGCATCCTTGGTCATGTGTTATATATGTCTTTTATATGTATGATATTTTCAATTCATTCAATATATATTTTTTCTACAACCTTGAAGTGGTAGTGCCTCTAAAGTCCCATGCCTAGGGGGTTCCTCCTTTTCCATCTACTAACTGTAATGCCCTGTACACACGGTCAGACTTTCCGACGAAAAATGTGCGATCGGATCGTGTTTTTGGAAAATCCGATCATGTGTGGGCCCCATTTGACTTTTTCCATTGGAATTTCCGACACACAAAGTTTGAGAGCTGGATCTAAAAATTTCCAACAACAAAATCCGATCGTTTAAATTCCAATCGTGTGTAGACAATTGACAGACAAAGTACCATGCATGCTCAGAATAAATTACGAGACGAAAGCTATTGGCTACTGGCTGCCCTCTTTATAGTCCCATCGTATGTGTTGTACGTCACTTCGCTCCGAACGATCGGATTTTCCGACAACTTTGTGCGACCGTGTGTATTCAAGACAAGTTTGGCTCCAAATCAGATGAATTTTGTCGTCGGAATGTCCGACCGTGTGTACAGGGCATAATACATAATAAAAGCACTAAGGCAGTTCTAGTAAAATTACTGTGATACATAACTCAATAACACAATTAACGTTTAAAAAAAGAATTGCGACAGCAACACGAAGAAAAACAGAAGAATATATTTTTAAACACATGAGAAATTAGATTTTCTCAGGGGAGAGTAGAAAATTGTTTTCACATATGTGGAGGAATTTGTGCACATGTGACACATTTTTTCTGAACTTTTCTGGTCTGTCTGTTAAGATACAATAGCAAGAAATCCCCAACCATGACTTGCATACTGTAGGAAGACATCTGAAGGTAAAATACAAAGGATAATCCCAAAAAGGGAATAGAGACATTAATAAATCATTAAGTTAAGATTGCACCACTTTTACAACTGTTGTTTTTGTTGTTTTTGTTTTTGCAGTAATAATCTCAATTGTGTTACCAAAACAAAACAAAACAGCAACCATAGCACTACTACACAGTACAAATAAAACAATAGTAGGAATCATACTATCAGCATTCAGCATCAGCTATTGGGCTCTGTAGACAACATGATTTTATTTGCAGCAAAGGTATTTCTAATTTGGACCAAAGTAAATAAAAAATATACACAAAATTATAATAAGATAATAATATAATAATGGTTATAATGCAGGAATTATTACTGGTCTGTTTGTTAACCACTTCCCACCCCGCCAATGTACATATACGGTTGGGTGGGTGCTCTCTCCTTTTGAGTGGACATTCAGGAACGTCCTCAGAAGGAGGGGGATCATGTGCGTGCATGCCCGAGCAGTGGCGTGATCCCGATGTGCTTGTGTCACACGGAAACGGCGCATCTACGATTTGCAGGAGGGCACTGTGAGTGGCCTTCCTTATCACATGACGGCCATGTCCAATCACAGCCGTCATGTGATGGTTGCTAGGCAATCGGCTCTCCTCTCCTCACACAGAAGTTGTCGGTGAGGAGAGGAGAGCAGATCGCTGCAGCCGGCTGCAGTGAGTATGAGCTGTTTTTTACAGCTTTTTACTCACTGATCACCAACCTAATGTAAACACACATGTAAAACACACAGTGTAAACACACGTGTCCCCACACAATGTCTCCAAAACACACATGTTCCCAAATAATAAAAACACATGTCCCCCACATATGTCCCACTAAAATCACGTCCCAATGATTATCTGCACACATATGTCTGTGATAACTTGCACACATATGTACATGATCATTTGTCTGTGATCACACAAACCAATTATTATACACTTAACGGAAATTATTTTACCAAAAACATGTAGCAGAATACATTTTGGGTTAAATTTACGACACAATTCGATTTTATTGGATTTCTTTTCAAATAGAAAGAAGAACATTTTGTTTTTTTTCAAATTTCCGCTCTTTTTCAGCTTATATCGTAAGAATAAATACCACCAAAATAAAGCTCTATTTATGTGAACAAAATGATAAAAATGATAAAAATTTAATTTGGGTACGGTGTAGCATGACCGTGCAATTGTCATTGAAAGTGCGAGAGCGCTGAAAGCTGAAAAATGGTCTGGGAAGGAAGGTGGCGAAAGTGCCCAGTAAGTGGTTAAGATACAATAGCAAGAAATCCCCAACCATGTCTTACATACTGTATGAAGACATCTGAAGGTAAAATACCATAAAGGGCAGGGGTAGGCAACCTTATAGAGGTGGAGCAACACGGGAGAAGTCAAAGATCACTGGGCACAGTGTCGCCTTCTCACACCTGATTTAAAAATGGAATTGCCTTACTACCGTGTCGCAATCACGTCCAATACAGGCAATCATGGGTTTAAATCTGGTGCTGAGGAGGCAACATATCGGCTCCTCACCACCTGTCAAATAAACTCGGATCATTTTTCAGAGGAGCAGCAGTGCCTGCTGCACTTGTGAATGAGCACCTAAGTTGCATTTGGCAGTGGCACCCACGTAAAGTTGGGGGGTGGTAAAACCCTATGGTTGAGTCACGGTTCAGTGTGAAAGCAACCCTATACTATTATACCAATGTATTGCTTCACACTGACATGAAGATGTCTTCTTTCCCACCGCCGGTGTTCTGCCGAGAAAGGTCCCCCTTGTGCAGTACGGAGGACAAAGGAGACGCCGAAAGTCTCCGAACGTGAACAGCTGTTGATGAGCTATACATGGCGCCTGCGCAATTAACAGTACATTGTGCCACACGCTTCCGTGTGCTTCCGATGCTCATGCAACTCTGCAAGGGGCAAGTGAAGGGGTGGATGCATACAGAAGATGGCCAGAGCTCATACGATGGGGGTGTTTTCCCAAAGGGGCTGATCTTTGTAACCCGCCCATCAACATTGAACTACCCACCCTTATGAGCTCTGCTCATCATTGTAAAACTGCAAAGACATGTAGTTTACACGCTTCTCAATATTACATCCGCCCCTTTGAGAAATCCACCCCCATCGTATGAGCACTAGCCATCATGCGACATCTTCTGTATACATCCGCCCCTACAACCGCCCTTCTGGAGACCATTAGCCAGGATAAGAAATGGAGTGCAGTTGGTATCACTCCGCATAAAACAAGAGCCAGCAATACAGAAGAGGCATCGGCTCTTGCTCCATACTACAGATCTAACTTTACAAGTAATCCCTCTGCATTGCAATCTGATGCTCTAGAATATCGGGTCAGCAACCCCAGACTGAGATCTACCAGTGACCTGTCCGAGATCTACTGGTAGATTGCGATCTATAAGTTGCTGACCCAAGATAAAGGCAATAGAAACGTTATTGAATCACTAAGCTAACATTGCGCCACTTTTACAACTGTTAGTCAACTGATTTTTTTGTTGTTTCCTTTTTTTTTTGCAGTAATAGTATCAATTGTGTTACGAAAAAAAAAAAAAACAGCAATCATAGTACTACTACACAGTACAAATATAACAATAGTAGCAATCATACTATCAGCATTATTTATGCTGCTGCTTTTACTATTTTAATACTGATAATATAGTGTACTATTAATATTTCTGAAATGTATGCACAAGAAAAAATTAAGATACTGTGGTGCAGATGAAAAAAATATTTAATATTACAAAGAACCATAAGGTACCCACAGCAGCCAGTAAGGGTTAACCTTTCACTGCTCCGAGTAGGGTAAACTAAAATCGAATTGGGGGATACCAATTGTGGCACTGTCAGTGCTCTATGCGCTGCTTTTAGAAAAACAAAATAGGTGAATACAAATGCACAAATATCTTTTAGTAATATTTATTATAAACCTGTGCAATGTAAACTTAAAAACATAAAAGCAACCAAGCTTACTGTACTTTGCACATTATCATTAGTTAAATAAATTAATCTGGTTAATTAAACAAATAATCGTTACATAAATGTGTTTGTGCACTGCTGCAATCCTGTATACTGGGCAGCACATTATTAGACAGTGTATGTGGAATCCCATGTGGTCTGTGTATAGAGTTCTCTTGGGCGTCAAGTGCACATCAAAGAGGAAATATAAGAGTAGCAGATGAAATGCATTCTACACCCATCTATAGCAACTATATGAAATAAAAATGAATGTTTTATAGGAGACGTACCTATTTTGGAACATGAAGCATTTCCAGCCTTCTTTTTTTCTAAATTCTTTAAGCTTCTTTAGAACCGTTCTTGCTCTTCTCGAATCCGTTAACATAACAGGAAGTTTCAGAGTGAACCAGACGTATTGAACTGTAGTGAGAATCACAAAAGAGAATGAATAGTACTTTCCACTTTGTCATCTGTGTAACTCTTAAAGTCTGATTTTTCTCTGATCTTTGCTAGCTAACTTTCCACCAAACATTTTGTCTTCAAGTTGTAACACTGAAAGCAAACCCAAGGCAGAATTGCTGCCAACTTGAATTTTTTTTTCAAATTGAAATGGGAAGGGAAATTGTGTTCATGGTTTGACTAAAGGACTTTTTCATAGATGTAAAGAAACAGAAAGAGAAAAAAAATTAAAAATTGTGTGGTATAAGTGAAAGTCCCTAACTTTATAAACTCTTATTTATTTCTTATTTATCTTTGAAGGGGAACTATATAATATTTTTTTTTTATGATTCTTTTTTAGAAACTTGTAATAGGGTGTTTATGGGGACCATTGATTGTGGCACTTCCCAAGGGAGGAAAGATGGAACTGTGTCCCAAGAAGCACTTGGAACATACACAATCACATAAGTGCTGTGGTGCTCTGTGCACTAAGGGCAACCCAGGAAAGGACTGCATTATCCTCTTTAGTGGGCTCCCTGTGGCCATCTTGGACACGCCTGTGTTAATTTTTAGACACAAGATTCTCACGAGATGCTGCCATAATCTACAAGACTGCAAGTGTGAAATTAGTTAAGACAGGTAACCCCCAATTAGGAAAATAGATAAAAACAGAAACATTTGTTTCTTTTTTTTTAGCCAGTCTGCCCACACCGCCAGCCCACAGTAAATGTACTGTGGGCAGTCTGGAAGTGGTTAAATGAGAAATGTGTAAATATATGTTAAATATGTAAAAATATTAACAAACAAAAACAATAAAAAAAAAATAATAATAGTCAATTGTCACGTCTACCCCTTCGCAGGTGGTCAGACACTATAGCTGGCTACTGTGTTCTTCACTTATAGCAGCCCCCTTTCCCATAAGGCAAGAAGGCCTACTGATACTCAGTTCCCCCGGAACTTATAAACAATGCTATAGTGCCTGGCCACCAGACCAGGGCAGGCACGAACTGAGCAAAGCAAATATGCGGTTGGCAGACAGGCAGAGTGGTTCTATGACAGTCCAGGTAAAAGGCAGGCTGAGTTCAGGGAATAATTCAAAATCCAGTCCAAGGTCCTACAGAGGGAAATCCAATCTAGCAGAGCAGGGCAGACAGACGGGGGCTTGATCAGGATTTACACATGCATCACGCCCTATCACAAGCATAAGACTGAAGATTTGGCTTGTTTATAACAGGTTTGGTTTCAAGTCGGATTGCTGAAAGACAAGCAGAATGCAGAGAGACTTGAAAGAAAGGTTAAAAGCCCCACCTGGCCGAATGAGGCAGTCTATCCAAAGGATGAATTGAACTTCTTAGCCCCTGTACACACGGTCGGAGATTTCCACAACCAAATCCGTCGGATTTTGGCCATCGGATTTTGACCGTCGGATCTTGTCCGAAACTGTTGCATACACACGGTCGGACAAAGTTGGCGAAAAATCCGATCTTTCAGAACGTGATGACGTAATTTTGTTACCATGGGACTACATTCAGGCTAGTAGCCAATAGCTTTGATGTAGAAATTTGATCTGAGCATGCGTGGCACTTGGTCTGATCAAAATTCTCTACACATGATCAGAGTATGTCCGATCGGCCCAGTTGGTCGGGAAATATTTCCAACATGTTGGAAAATTGGGTCCGACGGATATTCTGACGAAATCAGTCCGATGCATACCACACACAGTTGGATTATCCGACGACATGGTCCGATAGGACACATTCCGACGGATTCTCCGACCGTGTGTACAAGGGCTTAGACAAGTTTGAATGGATGTAGTAGCAGTAGGGTGAAGTCAGGTTACAGAAAGTCCTGAATAAGAAAAAACAGGAGGCTCAATTGGCATTCGCTGAACCGCAATAACTGGCACAAAGGCCGACTGAACTGCATTGGCAGGAGTTGAGACTGACTGGACCACATCATCAGGAGTTGAGACAGACTGACTGAACCGCATCAGCAAGTGTAGAGATTGCAGAACTTGAGGACAAGTTAGCCTGAACATGTGTCCAAAGGGAATTTAGGGACAGGCAATGGTAGGGATAATCCAGAGGGCTTGACTTCTGAGGGCCTAGAGTGAGCACAGGTTTTGCAAGCTTTTATGTAGGAACAGGAGTTCTTATAGAGAGAGGGTCACCAAAGCCCATGAGAAATCAAAGAAAAAGTTTTAGTAATTCCTGGGTGCCTGGCTGTCTTAGCAACATGTGCTTCTGAAAGCACTTTAAACCTTCAGTGGAAGGGAAGGGGAACAAACAGATTTCCAGGGGCTAGATTAACACAGGACTAAGCCTTTTAAACAGTCCAGAAGGTCAGGAGAAAAGGCCCCCATTACTTGTGCTGGAGGTAAGATATTGTGAAACTTAGAAGAAGTTTCAAAACAGGGATCAAAGCTGCAAGCCAGCGGGTATGTTTGGCTTCTAGGAGGAAAAAAATCAGACTGTGGCAATTGGCTGGAGAGGTGATCTGTAGAGAATCCAATAAACTTGTCAGCGTCTTTTGCTTTAATAGTCATGTAAAAGCAAATGGTTATGCAAACTGGAGTCACGCTTATAAAAAGTGTCATGATCAGGATCCGAATAGGACTGTAGTAAAGGCACTGGTACTGGTCACACAAAAGTTACAAGGTACTGTTTATGAAGATGACCACAAAGAAAGTCAACTAAACTGAAAACCCAAAGACATAGGTAGTGTATCTGGGGTGAGCTCGTAGTCTTGTGCACAGTTGCCAATAGGATATGAATATGAGCACCCCAAGTTCCCGGAAGTAGGTTATTCTTTGTTGAGGTTAGTAAATTATTCAAAAGGAAGACTTCATAGTGGACGGGAATGGATGAAAATGGATGTAGAGAGGTGGCCAAGGAGTTGGTTGCTCGTTGAGATTGTGTTGAAAAAGGGTAACCATTTGTGAAGAAAATGTGGAGACAAACCGGTGGAGGAGAGATCGGTGTCTAGTTTTTCCTTTTGTAGAAGGCTTATGAGATCCTGTTTGACTTCCAGGATGGTAGGGGGTTTTGTAGAGGCCCAGTTTTTGAGAATGGCTTGTCTGGCTGTCATAAAGCAGGTCGCTGGCCATGCCTTGTTTTGTTGGGTAATGCTATGCTGAGTCTTTGTGATGCTCATGTTGACAGGTGTAAAGTCGCCAAATAGTAAAGGGAAGATGTCCTTTGTCAGGGAGTGACCTGTGACAGAAGCGGCAAAATTTTCAGTTTGGGACCAGAATGAGGTGATGTGTGGGCAAGACCATAATCTGTGGAGTAAGTTGGGTTTGTCCTTCCTACAGAGGGGGCATAGGCGTTTTTGCTGTGGTTGTGGTGAAGACAGAAATGGGATGTAGGCCTGGTGCAGTATTTTAAATTGTTGTTCATGCCAAAATTCGTTGACCACCAGAGCACAGGTGGTGTTAAAACCATCTAGTATACAGTCCAGAGCCTCTGGAGAGTTTAATTCTTTGTTCCAGGCTGCTGCAGATGTGGCTTGGATTGGTTTACTGAGGTGTGTATTTAAAGGTTTGTAAACATCAGATATCTTGTATTGTTGTTTCTCCATAGTGTCCAGGAAAGTGTGCTGAAATCTTTGTGACTTAGTTGGGCACAGGCTTGAGATGTGCTGGACTGCTTGGTGAATATAAAGGAAAAGGGACTCCGGTAGCTGAAAGCGTGACAGCAATTGATGGGTCGGAAGTGCTGATCCTGTGGATGGGTCAAAGAGTTGAATGGAGTGTGATAGATTCTGGGAGGCCCATATCGTGTATCTCATGTGCCGTTTTACATTCTGGAAGGAGTGGTTCTCGTGGATAGGGAGGTAATGGGAGACCCATGGAGATAATTTTAGTTATCTTCTGGTTTCTCTCAAGGCAACCAAGGCGTCCTGTATTAGTATGTTTTGCTGGAGACGTGGTGGCATAGAGTGTAGTTTGCAGTGCAGCAGAGCAGGTAGACTGTACGGGCTTGCCATGTGGGATTCAAGTTCAAAATTTGAGTACTTAGAACATAGAGATAGCCAATCAAAACAGATTCTTAGCAAACAGGACAAATTATGAGGGCGCCGTCTGTGCCACAGAAATTTGGATAAGGATTTTTGTAAGTTCTGTACATCTCTATGTCGTAGTAGTAGTGGAATGGTTTGGAGGGGGTTCATTAGTCTGGCGAAGGATACCATTTTAAATAGGTGGCACCTCCCGAGAAGCGAGATGGGGAAATCCTTCCATGTTTCCAATTCACCCTTGACTTTGGACAACAATGGGGTAAAATTGACATTATATAAGGAGGATGGTGATTTGCCTATCTTTATACCAAGGTATATAATGTAAAATATAAAGGGAAATTGGGGCAAGGGGAAAAAAATGGGACTTTATATGATAACAAACCCCTCGGGTTGGATGGGACATACAATATAATATCTAGGATATTCATTGGTGACGATAATGGACTTAATACAGTGATTGATATGCGTTTAATTAATTCAATAAATATGATACAAATTAGTAAAGAATGATTGATACATTATATCATAATAGAATAACATAGTAGACAATGTATCATAATATCATATGATAAAATCAATATCAGCAGTACATCCAGAATAGTCACAAAACAACATAAACATATTGTATTAAATAAATTGATGGCTCATCCAGATAAAACCCATGGTATAGACATGGTTGCTGTGACAAGACATCAAATATAAAAGCTCTACGCGTTTCATGGATTTCTCTTTATATTACATAGGGATGGAAACACACTACTCATTTACTGTTTATACTCCATGGTTTGCTGTTGTTATGCATCAAGTGCCACCTTAGGTATTTGCAACATTGGGATACCCTAATTTGTTGGTACCACTGAGAGGTTAACACTCGGGGGTGATCTCATTCATTCCCGGGAGCTGCGACGCGCACCGGGTCTGTCCCCCACTCCCTCGATCTTGCTGGTTGTGGGGCTGGGAGCCTGTACTCGATGCACGTCAATGCCACGCCCCATACACGCCCACACGGCTGACGTCATTATGGCGCCGCATGTTGGCGTGTATTTGACCATCTGCGTGCAGTTTGGCAGAGGTTTAGGTGCCTACATATAGGCGTGCAGTCGCCTGTGTGTGGTCGCCTCCTCTCGCAGTGCACAGCATAGCATGGCGTTGGTGGGTCACCGCTGGCGGGCAGGCTGGTTTTCTTTCCAGCATCCAGGGGCTTCATAATTGATAATGGGCGAGTTGAGGTTGGTCAGTGAGGCTGGGTCTAGGGGGAGCTGGGCTAGAAAGGCCTGGGTGGAGGTCAGATCAATGGGGTCTGGACTGTAGAGCTTGGTGTAGAATTGTTCAAAGATTAAACTGATGCCATCCACCGAGGCGGTGACATTACCTTTTGAATCTTTTAGCCCTGGTATGTGAGTGGGGGTGTGATTGCCTTTACACAGTCTTGCCAGCAGTTTCACAGACTTGTTACCAAACTTGTGGTATTGTAAGTCAGAGTGTGACTGGTAGATTAGTTCTTGGGCATCCGCCCACAGGTCAAATGTAGCCTTGGCCCATGAATTGTTTTGCGATAGCTGGGTTTGTGAGTGTTGTAGCCTGTCACTGGCTTCTCTGTAGCGCTCAAGAACTTTCCTATTGTATGATAAGGTGAAGGCTATGTTCTTGCCACGCAGAACTTCCATGCCTTCATCCCAGCACAGATTGGGGTCGGTGATGTGGGCATTGTTTGTCAGTTCGTATTCCGACCAGGTCTGTTGTAGCATTGTTTTGAGATCAGGATTGTGGGCAAGGTATTGTGGGAAACGCCACATTTTCATAGGGGATGAGGGACCAAAGTCTATAAAATGTGCTGAGATAGGGGCATGGTCTGAGATAGCAATTGGGTGGATAAGGGTGTCAGAGGTGAATGGTAAAATGGCTGCATTCACTAGTAGATAGTCAATTCTCGATAAAGTGTGGTGTAGGGGTGAGTAAAAAGTGAAGTCTTTTCTCTCAGGATGCTCTAAACACCAAGGGTCAATGAGTTGTATGGCAGTAGCAAAGGAGGACAGCGCTGTGGGGGAATGGTGAGGTGAGGGTAGGGTTCTCACTACAGATTTGTCTTTCAGTGGCTCTATAACTGAATTAAAGTTACCACCTATCACTAGGGGTAAGTGCAGGAAGGGTGCCAAATGGGTGGAGATCCTTGGATGCATCATTTACTGATGACACTACCTCACAGGGGAAATTTTTGTGAATGAGAATTAGAACCCCTGCCTTGCCTATAGTCAATGCTGATTGATATACTTTCCCCACCCAGAGTTTGCACATGCGCTAGAAGTCTTCCATGGGGAGATGCGTCTCCTGTAGGAGGGCAATATCTGATTTTAGTCTTTTTAAGTGTCTGAGCACTGCCATTCGTTTATGGGGGGAACGTGGTCTCTTAACATTCCATGAAGTGATTCTCATTGTTAAAAATAGGGAAGGAGCAGAAAGTTGTAGAAAGTAGCCTGTTCTACTGTGATCTTAGATTATAGTATGATAGCAGACTGCTGGTGTCGGGGGGGCCTGGTACGGGTAGAAAGAAAGGTACACGGGTATAGTAAAACCTTGGTATAAAGTATAAGCATGACAGACAAATAAATAACTCTTAGAATAAAGCCTAGACTTCACTTTCTTCCACACGTAACTCACCAATCTAATGACAGCGTTAACGGAGAGGGGACTGTGGTCAATTGTGCTGTGGCAGGTCTGTCAGGCGAGTAGACAGAAGTATTGGTAGGGTTATAAGAGGTCCTTTAGGTATCATAAAACTGTAAATTGAACATGCTGCACATCTCCGGAAGGCTGTAACAATAATAAGAAATAAGGAATGAACCAACGGGTAAAGGTGTAACAAAACACTAGTCAGGCAGCAGTGATATTTATCACATAGAATGACGTAATAGTTAGAACATTTAGAGGATGTGAGCTCTGGCTAGGTTGAAATGCGTAGGTGGCTGAGCTGAAGGGGCCTGGTAAGGAACTGCTTCAACCATGTTTGATCGGTTCCTGGTTGGCAGAATAGCGAAACCTTTTAGGCGGGTCCTTGCGAGGGCTACGTTGATCCCTAGGGCCCTCTGGATAGAGGTTTGTTTCCATAGGAGTTAGTTCTGGAGAGATATGGAGGTGTGTCTTGAGGTATGAGGCAGCTTCATCCGAGTGCGAGAAGGACTTGGTTTGCCCCGATTGGTTAGTGAGCCAGAGGATAGCTGGGTAAGTGAAGAACATATGGGCTGAAACGCCTTTCTTCTACGTGAGACTTCTTGAGAGTAGTCCGCAAAGATCAATAGCTTTTGACACTCTAGTTGCAATGGAAAGATTTCAGTATGGCTACCCTATCCGAATAGTTGAGATAGTGTGCAATGATGGGGCGTGGGGAGCACCTGTCATTTGATGGAGCTCCTATGTGGTGTGCTCTTTCCACTGTGCATGGGTTTGCAATCCCGAGGGCTGATGGTATGCACCTGGAGCAGAGGTCAGCCAGAGATTCAGAGTTGATGGACTCAGGTAGACCGATGATGCGCAAGTTATTTCTGCAAGAGCGATTTTATAAATCATCCAGTTTTTCTAGGATGTATTGCTGGGTTTGGTAGGTTTTATGAGCTGCAGTCTGCAAGGTCTGATTCTCCTCTTCTAGCTCAGAGATGTGATTCTCTTCCTCAGAGATTCTGCCTGCCTGCTCTTTAATCTCCCTCCTGAGCTGATCAATACCAGCATTTACAGCTCTGTCCACTGCTGCTGTGATCATGGGTGAGAGCAGGGCAGCCCCTGCCTGTGCCATCCTTCCATACTCCTCTTCTAGAGGGTCAGGAGCAGCAGGAACTGGCTGGGCTAGAGGCGCGCTGTTACACACAGCTGCACCGTCGACCATTTTAGCTTGCTGAGTGCCAAGGGACAGAGCATCTGAAGCCGTGGGCTGTGTGGCAGTGGAGCCGCCTGTAATGAGGAACCGTTCCATGCCCTGGTAGAGCGGAGAGAGAGTGTGGAGCGTAGGGGAAGCAAGAGAGGACCCGGGGCTGTGCCTGAGAAACGAAGCCGGTCTGTTTATCAGTGTTCCCACCGGAGCCGCTGTCTCTCACTGCCGTTACATGTGGCGCCGGAACTGGAAGAGAGTGGTCAGCAGTTTTAATGTAGTTCTGGATTAAGGTCTTGGGACCAGGACCTAATCAACCCTGTAGCCCAATTTATGTGCGGGTTATAAAGTTTAAGCAGGGGATACCCCAAGATAAGGGGTTAAGCAGGATAGGTTATCAAGTGGAAGCTGATTTTCTCCTTATGAAATTCCCCTACGGTCAGAGTATAGGTACAGTACACAAGTTGACCAGGCCCATGGACAAGGGAGAGTTATCAACAGCTAAGACTGAAAATGGTCTGTGCACCTTAGTCACAGGAATCTATATACAGTGTGCTAGGCCCCTATTAATGAAATTGCTAGCAGCACCAGAATTTATGAAAGCTGATAGGTGATGAGAAAACTTGGCAGAACTAAGTTGTACAGGAACAAATAGTTTATCTCCGAGGGAAACTGACACAGTATAGTCTATAGAAGCATATCCCACCCACACTAGACTCTTGCCATTTCCCGGCTTGTTAGGGGAGCTGGCGACAAAGTGGCCATGGTTGCCACAATATCAACCTGAGTTCTTTATCTAGCCTTTTCCCCAGAGGGTGCACCTATTTGCATGGGCTCATCCTCCAGGAGAGGTTGAGAGGGCTCAGGAAGGTTTGATGAAGAATAAGAAGTAGGCAGCTTACTAGGGGGCAAAGAAATAAATGTCTGTGTACGCCTTTCTCGTAAACACCTGTCTAAACGGATGGCTACTTGCATGGTTTCATTTAACGACTTTGGTTCAGGGTAGTGTACTAAGGAGTCTTTGATGAAGTCTGATAAGCCTAACCTAAACTGGCTTCTTAGAGCTGGGTTATTCCACCCTGAGTCAGGTGCCCAGCGGAGGAAATCAGAACTGTATTGTTCAGCGGTGCATTTATCCTGGCACAGTCAGGATCATCATAGAGTAAACCTGGGGCCTTGAAAAAGCTTCAACTGTCCCTCTGGCTGGGTAATCTGTGGGGAGACTAAAAGCCCAAGACTGGGGATCCGCTTGCAACCATGTAATAATCAAGCTGATGGGGGGTCACCAGAAAAACGATCAGGCGGGTTAACTGTGGGCTCTGGCTCCTGCGTTACTGCTGAAGGTGCATTTACACGCACAGAGAGCTCCTGGATAGGGATGGCCTTGCGGTTCGCCCGGCGGTCAGTTCGCAGCGAATTTTGCATGTCCGCGATTCGCCAAACCAGCGGACTTCTGGTGCTGTTCGCGCGGCGGACATATGCGTTTACATTGTGAAAGAACTTTGACCCATGATGACACATCCATCATGGGGTACAGGTCAATTGAGACATTTCAGCACATGGATAATTGGACATCCCCCCTACCTTATAAATAGACCTGATCTGGCAGCCATTTTACATTCTGACTTTTGTCAGTGTAGGGAGAGGTTGCTGTGTGGAGCAGGGACAGACTGTAGTGACACAAATCGCTAGCTATTAGGTCCACAAAAGTCCTTTTAAGGACTGGTATAGGTGTACAGTATATAGGGTTTTGGTGCACTGCTGCTGATTGCTGAGTGCACTGCTGACCAATTCTGCAGGGACAGGGCGCTGTGTGGAGCAGGGACAGTCAGTTTGATCACTAGCTATTACTATTAGATCCACAAAGGTCCTTTTAAGGACTGGTATAGGTGTACAGTATATAGGGTTGTACACGTATAATATACTTTCTTTCAAATATAGAAAGCCTATTATACTTGACTGCTGAGCTGAGTGCTGACCGATTCTGCAGTTGTCTTTTATCAGTGTAGGGACTGAGGGACAGTCTGCAAATCACTAGCTACTAGGTCCGCAAAGGCCCTTTTAAGGACTGGTATAGGTGTACAGTATATAGGGTTGTACACGTATAATATACTTTCTTTCAAATATAGAAAGCCTATTATAATTGACTTCTGAGCTGAGTGCTGACCGATTCTGCAGCTGTCTTTTATCAGTGTAGGGACTGAGGGACAGTCTACCAATCACTAGCTACTAGGTCCGCAAAGATCCTTTTAAGGACTGGTATAGGTGTACAGTATATAGGGTTGTACAGTGAGGGAGATAGCAGCGGAGAAGTCAATCAGCAGGCAGTGCCAGCACCATGGCTGAGGATCAGCACTGGACTGGCACCTCCGGACCACCGCAGTGGAGCCCTGCATAAGTGGGGGTAAGGGCCGGGCAGAGGGAGGGGCTCAAGCACAGGTTGGCACACTGGGACACTGGCACAGGACTGCGCTGCCCTGACTGTGGCACTGATCATCTCCTGCACCCCCTTCATAGCCTGCCCTGACCTTGCCTCCCCACCATGGCCTGCATGCGCTCCTGAATTGTCAAAATTTCACAGATAAAAAAAGAATGCTTGTCGTTGTCGATCCCAGATTCCCTCAATACTTTTGTTATGTCAGTGTCCATGTTGTGGGACTATGTGTGCACAGCTAGTAAGTATTTTGTGGCTGAAAATATGACCTGGAGGTTTTTAAGGTTCGCCTGCCATTAAAGTCAATGGGGTCTGCCGTGAACTTTGCGGTTTGCAAACTTTTGGCCGCGTTCGCGGTTCGCATTTGCGAAATGTCCCGTTGGAAGTTCGTCCATCACTATTTCTGGACGTGGCATGTCAGTTTGGAAATTTCCTCAGCAAATAAACGAGCCTATGTAGGGTCCATCTTCACATAAATAGTTTTTGTTAAAGGCTTGTAATAATGTCACGCAGTGGCGGCTGGTGAAGTTTTAAGATGGGGGGGCGCTAGACCACGCCCACCCTTTTGACCCATCCCACTTCTCATAAGCCCCACCCATTATAGAATCCACCAACTCCATCCCCTGTAGTACATCATATACAAGGCTCTACATCATACACAGGGCTCTATACTTCATATACCAGGCTCTACATTATAGACAGGGCTCTGTACATCATATACCAGGCTCTACATTATACACCAGGTTCTAATGACACATCAATATGTCTGACAGCCCAGCCACACTCCTCGTTCACCAGAGAAAAAAAAACAGGAAACACAAAAAAGGTGCTCGGGAAACAGCAATAGGCAGAGGTCACCGCAGACAATGAAGTACAAGAAAGCCTAATAAAATAAAACAAATACAGTCATCCCATTTAGTGACTGCAATAATGCAATATCTTACATGTTTGCCTTTGGTGGTGGGATCAGAGGGATGGTGATGATCAGAGACAGAGGGATGGAGGTGGGGTGGGGAGTTGGATCAGTGGTGGGTGGGATGGGATCAGGGACAGAGGGATGGATCAGGGACAGAGGGGTGGTGGGATGGATCAGGGACAGGGGGATGGTGGGTGGAATGGATCATGGACAGAGGTATGGGTGGGTGGGATGGATCAGGGACAGAGGGATGGGTGGATGGATCAGGGACAGAAGGATGGTGGGATGGATCAGGGACAGAGGGATGGGTGGGTGGGATGGATCAGGGACAGAGGGATGGATGGGTGGTATGGATCAGGGACAGAGGGATGGATGGGTGGGATGGATCAGGGACAGAAGGATGGTGGGATGGATCAGGGACAGAGATATGGTTGGTGGGATGGATCAGGGACAGAGAGATGGTGGGTGGGATGGACCAGGGACAGAGAGATGGTAGGTGGGATGGATCAGGGACAGAAGGATAGTGGGATGGATCAGGGACAGAGAGATGGTAGGTGGGATGGATCAGGGACAGAAGGATGGTGGGTGGGTGGGATGGATCAGGGACAGAGAGATGGTGGGTGGGATGGATCAGGGACAGAAGGATGTTGGGTGGGTGGGATGGATCAGGGATCAGGGACAGAGAGCTGGTGGGTGGGATGAATCAGGGACAGAGGGATGGTGGGTGGGTGGGATGGATCAGGGACAGAGAGCTGGTGGGTGGGATGAATCAGGGACAGAGGGATGGCGGGTGGGTGGGATTGGATCAGGGATCAGGGACAGAGAGATGGTGGGTGGGATGAATCAGGGACAGAGGGATGGGTGGGTGGGATGGATCAGGGACAGAAGGATGGTGGGTGGGTGGGATGGATCAGGGACAGAAGGCTGGTGGGTGGGATGAATCAGGGACAGAGGGATGGTGGGTGGGTGGGATGGATCAGGGATCAGGGACAGAGAGATGGTGGGTGGGTGGGATGGATCAGGGATCAGGGACAGAGAGATGGTGGGTGGGATGGATCAGGGACAGAAGGATGGTGGGTGGGTGGGATGGATCAGGGATCAGGGACAGAGAGCTGGTGGGTGGGATGAATCAGGGACAGAGGGATGGTGGGTGGGTGGGTGGGATGGATCAGGGACAGAGGGATGGTGGGTGGGTGGGATGAATCAGGGATCAGGGACAGAGAGATGGTGGGTGGGATGAATCAGGGACAGAGGGATGGGTGGGTGGGGGGAGGCTTCATATGGGCTGTGTGTTTCACAAGAGCCTCCACTGACACTGCCAAACCGAGACACAGCAACACCAGTGGAGATAATAGAAGCACTGACGATCAGCACTTGATAAACACACAGCCCGTGTGAAACCTCCCCCTCCATCCATCCTGTAGAAATAAGGAGACCAGCCTTGTGTGATTCATTATTACGATATTGCCCCCTTTGTCGGAGGGTTTGATTGTTAATTGATGTTGTTTTTCTAAAGTGGCTAGAGCTTTTCTCTCAGAGCTGGAAAGGTTGTCTACAGGAACTCCCTTAGACAATTTTGTGATATCTTCGGTCACCATTGTTACAAAAGCTTTTAAGTTAACATTCTGGGCAAGGGAGGGGAACTTGTTTGACTTTTTCTTTAGGAGTGATTTGCCCTGGATACCTCCTGTTGTGGAAGTAATGTTGGTTAATAGGAGAGTATCCAGATCAATAGTGTCAATTACTTCTCTCTGCTCCTACTCCAACAATGATACCAATTCGTCCAATGCTTGCTTCTCCTTGTCACATAAATAATTTTCTTGTTGGGGTTTTGTATATAGATATTTTAAAATCAATTTTCATGCAAAAAGCTGCACGTCTTTGGTGGCTTCGAAGGTGTCAGTGTTGGAAGATGGACAGAAGGTAAGGCCTTTAGTTAGTAGGGCCATTTCATCCTCTGACAATTCGTAGTTCGAATATTAAAAGTCGTGTCTGAGGCTGATGCCCCTGACTTCCGTCATTGTGTCTCTATTACGTCATTTTTCCCACTTGTATTAGGGGATTCCGATATAGACCGTCCCTGCCCAGATGGGCCACCGTGTGTATTGCCTGACCTTAAAATGCGCTCCGTACCCCCCCCCCCCCCACTAAAAATGAAGGTTGTGTGGTCATGGAGGCCTCCATGATATGTTTTTTATTACTGGGTGCGGGTTCAGGTGACCGCCATTTTTGTTTCCTTGAAGCTTTCTTTGAGGTTTGCGAACATGTGGAGGACAGGGAGTTCAAGGATGAATTGGATCCCATGTCTCCCTCTTTATTGTTATTGGTGTTCCTTTGTCGTCTAAAACTTAGTTTCTTCCCCCTTTGTTGTTGACGCCCCTGGGGATTGCGGGGGTGCCAACGATAGGCCTTTCCCTCCCTTAAAGCCACCTTGTCCCTCCAAAACGTTTTCTCTTTCAGAGAGATGGAGTCCTTTACTATCATATCTATGTATGTCTTAATGCATTCCTCCTGTTCCTTGAAAGCAGGTACATCTTTAAAGGGTTCAAATTTTATGTACACTCCTTCAATCTCCCTTTCTAATATACCTATCCTTTTCTGGTATTCCTCTATTAGCAGGCGCATCATTGTTTTTGTACATTGTTGCAAGTTATTTTCCCATCTTTTTTTAAAAGTGTTGTTCAGGTTCTCCAATGTGGGAAAAATCTGGACCCTCAGGCCTAAAGGGTTTATATCGTCTTGTATATAATGTTCAAAGTTGTCAACCTGCCAATAGAGGAATACTTTGTTTTCTATCAGTGACTTTAATTGTAGAAAAAGGGAATTCATTTCTGACTCTTTAGCTTCTTTATGACCATGTTCTCTATACTGGCCCATAAGGGCATCAAACTCCTTGCCTTTGAACATAATGGGAGAGAGAGAAACAACAACTATGCAAGAGACTTAGCAGACATATACTGAGTATACGCACCTGTAACCCTGATTTAACTCTGGGTCGGCATGCCCATGATATTCATATGGGGAACTTTCCCAAAGTTAGGTTTCTAGTACTGGATCGGGTGCATCCCAGCCCCAGAGGGGGAGATTGGGATAAAACCCTGTTACAAAGAGAGACGAGGTGGATAATGGCCTTACACGCCACATGTCCACCAGGACTCAATGAATGTGTCAGTTTTAGACCTTTCTTAGAGGGTTTTACTTCTGGCACTTGGGACGGATATGAGGGCCAGTAATAAACTGGGTATTATTCTGTCATCATGTATTTATATATTGTCTCTGAGTCACAAATATTGCAACTGTCTGCTACGACATATCGCCTTTCTTTTTCACAAGTTTTGAAATTTATGTCCCCATTATCCTCATTGTTTTTCCTAATATGTTATTATTACACATACCTTGCACATAATCCTTTCTTTTTAAAATTGTAATTTTTTTTTTTCTTTCCTCATTCTTATTTTTATTATTACTTTTATCTTTTTTCACTTTTAGCACTGACTGGTTGCATTTTTCCTTTGTATAACAATTTTTTCTTAAATTTACAGTTCATCCTCTAGCTATGGATGATGAGATGGTTTTCTGTATCAGACCACCTTCGGTGCATCTCGGTATTTCCGCCCCCGACGCTGCGTTCCATTACACGCTGGATGATTATATGGCTTTCTGTATCAGACTACCTTCGGCGCATCTCGGTACAGGATATGACGTCACTTCCGCCCCCAATGCTGCGTTCCATTACACGCTGCCTGCGCAGGGACACTGATGTCTGAAATCATGGTAGGCATTGATTACAGAGGGAACGTTGCAGTGACGTTCCTGGCCGCGCGGGCCAACACTCCGTCCCCTCTGCACGTGCCGCCGCACTCCCTCATACGTCAGCACTGACGGCCAATGCTCATACACCAGCGGGCTATTTAAACCTCACCAGCTGTACATAGATGAGCAAAACCTACATGCCCTAGACGCCAGACAATGCCGATCCACTCTCTGGTAATTATACTGGTTATATATACTCTCTATTGGCTAACCTGCTTGTTGTCTAATGTTAGTTTGGCTTATGGCAACTTTATCTTTATAGGTATACAAACCCACAGGCATTGCTGATAACCCCACTTTTGGGGGGGACAAATATGTCCAACGGGGGTGCTTGCTATTAAGTTAAAAACCTCCTCTCTGTGCCACTGGGTACATTTTTCTTTCTGTGGTCTGCGGTCTCCTTGTTGCGAGTATTATCCTGCAGGCATATTACTACTATTTAGTGTTCTTGCACGCTGTGACTACTTGGTTACTATATTTTTATGTTGCTTTCCTATTTACACGTGCTGCTTCTCTGTTCTTTTTCTTGGTTTTAGGTAACATGATTTCACACGGGCTCTGTTTGACATTTGTCATATCTTTGTGTAGGGAATCAGAGGTACTTCCTACCGCTATCCAGCCATTCTATCACATATAGGTCTATTTTGAGACCCGTGTAGGGCTGCTACCCTGCCTGTTTACATGTTTTATTACTTTCTGGCTCTAGGAATGGTGGTTGACGGAGTGGTAGTCCATATATCATCTTTCATTAGTATACTATGACACGTGATTCACTTTGATATTATTCAAGTGTTTTCATTATACATGTGACTAATCAGGTGGGCCTCAGGTGGTTTCACATATAAATACTATCTCTATAGCAACCGAATCAGTAGCTTCACATATACATACTTTATGCTAACCCCCCCCCCCTTTTTTTTCTTTCTTTTTCCCCCCTCCCTTCCACCCCTCTGTTGTGTTTGGTGTGGTTTTTGATGTTTTCTTACGCTCTAGAAATACTACTATGTTATGAATTTCAGCTCTCCACCCCTGATGAAAGTTCTGTGACAACAGCAACTGGAAAAGCGTCGGGTGTGGGATATCTAGGAGAGTATTTATTATAACTGTATAGTTGTTGGTCTATTGTAACAATTTATGTGACTGTATCTGCATATCAGAGAGACTGTAGGCATGCATGTCTCTTTTTACCTTCTTGTTAACTACCGTATATACTCGAGTATAGGCCGACCCGAATATAAGCCGAGGCCCCCAATTTACCCCCAAAAAAACTGGCAAACTTATTGACTCGTGTATAAGCCGAGGGTAAGACATGCCTGTCCATCCCTGTGTGTGTGTCCGTCCATCCCTGTGTGTCCGTCCATCCCTGTGTGTCCGTCCATCCCTGTGTGTCCGTCCATCCATCCCTGTGTGTGTGTGTCTCCATCCATCCATCCATCCCTGTGTGTGTGTGTGTGTGTGTGTGTGTGTGTGTGTGTGTGTGTGTGTGTGTGTGTGTGTGTGTGTGTCCAGCCTACCTGTGTCCTGAGCCTTTGTCCCGAGCCTCCGTCCCGTGCCGAGCCTCCTTGCCTCCGTGCCTCGCCGCCGTGCCTCGCCGCCATGCCTTGCCTCCGGTCCCGTCCCGTCCCGTCCCGTGCCGTGCCGTCCTGTGCCTTGCCTCCGTCCCGTGCCCTCTTCGTTCGTCGGCGGCCATTGTAAAATTCAAAAGCTGCGCCGCCGCCTTCGCCTGTGATAGGCGGAACACTGAATTTCCCAGCAGCCTGTGTTCCGCCTATCACAGACGTCGTATCATCCTCGTCCGTAGTACGAGGATGATACGAAGTCCGTGATAGGCGGAACACAGGCTGCTGGGAAATTCAGTGTTCCGCCTATCACAGGCGAAGGGGGAGCCGGAGGCGCGGCTTTTGAATCAGAATGGCCGCTGTCTGTCTGCTCGACACGCTGATCGAGCGGGCAGACAGCGATGACTCGAGTATAAGCCGAGGGGGGCACTTTCAGCCTCAAAAAAGAGGCTGAAAATCTCGGCTTATACTCGAGTATATACGGTATTAATAAAATATAAGTATGTTTTAATTGTATTTTGGTGTTGGTGGTCTTTTAAAGTCCCATCCAAGGGGGATTTCCTTTCTTAATTCTATTAGGGATGGGACCACCTCACCAAAGACATTTGACTAAGTGAAAGTCCTTTCTATTATATGTGTATTAGTGCTCGGACAGACACACTTAGACCAAATTTTAATGGTTCAATGGTCGGCCCTCGTGCATGTTCACTTCCTCAAATCTGGCCCTCTTTGGAAAAAGTTTGGTTGTTGGGCTCTCCCTATGGGATTTGGTTTGGGAGTGTGTTACTCACGTGCTTATATTTTGTCTCAGCAGCTGAAGTCCTCCATTTGGATCTTACAGAGAATGTTGCTGATTTTTTTAAGGTTTTTGAAAACGAATTTATGTGTTTTCTCCCCAATTCCAGATCCTAAAAGTTTGTAAGGATCTAAAACTAAAGCCAGGTGACTTGTGGATTGTTAAGAGACATTTATATGTAAGGAAATGTTTGGAGACTTAATACAGCATCTATTTCATGTACAGTTGTGCAAAACTTGAAGGAGAAGTTACCTGGATGCACACCAGACAAAAATTACTAAATTAAAGAAATATCTGTGTTTGATTTGTTTCCCTCTTGCAATCACAGTCTAGGATACTTATTGATTCAATTACTTTAATTGTGAGCGATATATATATTTGAAAAGTAGTTTAGCCACGTTGAAGTCATATTTGTCTTTTGTACCTCTTCCATTTTATGTAGAATTGTCTGTGTTTACATTTGCTGATAAGTCAGCATACCAACAATTACCAACAATTAAGCCAGTACTCTGTAAATATGTCTTATCAATCATTTGTTTTTCACTATGAAAAGTCATTTTTTGTAATGAAATAGCTGCTCAGCTATTATTTTCTCCACAATGGAGTTTTTGCCTCTTTGGCCAGGACTACCTCCACCTAAGCATGTGGAGGTTCCAGGTTAAAGGTGATAGCAGGTATGGTTAGTTATCAAAATATTGATCAAAAGAGAGGAGACTGTAATGGAAATTTGTAAGTTCTGTATATAATTGTATTCTTTTTTATATGTATTGCACAATGCCCTCACTGTGCACACAGCACTAATAATGTTTTCAGTACATGTTTTGCATTCTTTCGAGTCCTGAATAGAATTAGCCTGCCTATGTAACGCCCCTTGTTACCATAAACGTACAATTGTAATAATAATTATTATTGTGATACCTACATAATCATGTGTATAAAAACCATTAAATGCGTCATAATAAAGGAGAACGGTTATTTGGAAAGATGCTGAGCGTATCTTTTGTGTCTGTTCCCTACTGCAGTAGTTATTATTAATTTGGAACCACTAATCAATATGAGGATAGGAGTTGCCTATCTATAAAATATATATTTCAAGTTATACATAGAATTATAAAACAAATGTCTGAAAATTTGTGTGGTTAGTGGAACAGGACTGTGCAATGCATAACCATTGTTGATGAAACATGCAATGATGTAAAGCAATTAAAGTGGAAGTATATATTACATTTATGTCTGCTAAAAAAAATAACACTGCTTCCCTTTCCTCTTACCTATGCTGTATACTGCTTGTAAAAAAGATTTGTGAATACCCTTTTTCAATTCACTCCAGTGTCTTTACATGCTGTAAAACCTCCAGTTCCCCTGTGTCATGGGGCAGCTGCTGCAGGGAAGAAGAGGGAACACAGACATTAGGCAATGGAAGCTGGCTGGGGATGTCACTGCTACAACATTTCACCCTAATTGTCGAATGACATGATACAGGGGTGTCTGAGCTTCTGCATCACATGACTGCACTGCAACAAGCAGCATTTTGAAGCAGAGACTGTACATTCAGCATACCCATAGATGGTTAGAATTCTGCTGATCCCTGCTGATTTGGCCAAGGTTTGAACCATCTATGGGTGACTTAAGTAGTCAACTCATAACAGCCTGCGCTGAAGCAGAAGCAACAAGGGCAAAAGTTTATTGCATTGTGAGGAAAGCTGACATTGAAACACAAGCTTCTCAAGCAGCAGCACAAGCTTTCAGAACACTTCCACAGTCAGAGACTCAAGCTGCCCAGGTTTGTGTGCAGACAGACAAGCATGCTACCCAAACACTTGAGCAGACAGGGGCTCAAGCTACCCAGGCACATGATGATACAGAGTTGCAAGCTGCCCAGGTACTGTGCAGGCAGAGGCACAAGCAGCCCAGCCAAACGCCCATGCCACTCAGGCACAAGTGCAGGCAGAACCACAACTAAAAGTCAAAGTCTTGACTAAGCTCAGAATTCTACCGTTCTGTCTTAACACTCTTTGACCCTGCAAGACAAATCTTGCAATTTGTCCCAAACCAAAACATTATCCTCACAATTGCACAGGGTGCTTTAAATGCAGTAGTACACCAGCCTTCATTGAATTTGCCAGCACTAGAAGCTACAGCAGATAACCACACAGGTCGCCCTGACACTTTGGACACTTCTCTGCATACTGAGTTACTAATATCCTCTGTGGTGGTTCATATGCCATTGTAGTTCAGCTCACCAAAAGCCCTCAAAACCTCCTGAGACTCGTTAAACAGTTCTCGAGACCCACACCATGAGACCTCAGATAGAAAACCTTCACCTGGGCTGAACCTGAATCTGCTACCCCTACACCTTTATATCAGGTATCAGATACCAAAACCTCCAGCAATTGTGAAGGAGCACTTGACTGAAAGAACTGATACACCAGACCTTGCAAGATATATACCTCACAGACAACTAATTAACACTGGTCTCATGAAGTTCGACAATCGACTGAAGAACTTGAGGAGTTGAAGGTACACATTCAAGTCAGTAGTCTGAGACCTCAGCACTTCACCTATGCAAGAGCTTAATCTGCTGATCAGATGGTTAGATCTTCAGCCATCAGACTGTGTTAAGAGACATAAAACCATTCATGTCCATGAACCAAAGACCTTAATCTTGAATGGGAGCGATTAAAGCAGCCCTAAGGCAATATAACTTGCCTTATTCAAAAAAATGACAGGATTTTCCTAGCTTGTTGAACACAGGCAACCAGATGTTCCAGGAACGGAGTGATCTTCTTCTTCTTGAGCTGAAAATTGCCAGGAAGACCCAAATCTACCAGATCCTAAATTTGTAGACACTGAACACAATGTTAACCCAGTTATAGCAACCAAACCTTATAATATCCAAGAAAAATGGGAAATAATGGGTTCAACATAGAAGGAAGAACATCAAGTCTCCTTTCTATCTTTCTACCTTTCTCCTTCTTTTCATCAAAGAGGTATAAACAATACAAACTTCTCAATTTTTGGCTAGCTTATTCCAAATATAAGAAGAGAAAACATTACTACTGAATACAGAAACTCTAGGAACATTGTATGTTAGGTCAGGTGATACTTCCAGTACCAGTAGAAGCAGCAAACAAGAACAAAATAACCCAAACACCTACGGTTTCATTCAAAACAAACCACATCCTTTCAAAAAGTGTAATGCTTTCAAAGGAAAGCTCCTTAAAGAATTCAAGGAGTTTGTACAGAACCATGACGTCTGCTTCAGATGCTGTGCCCCTACTGAGCATTTTGCTAGAGGTTGCAAGGCTGCAGTTAAAGGCCCCATGTACACGAGACACTGTTAAACGTGCATTCAGAGGCAGTTGGACACTTTTTTCAACTGCCCCTGAACTCCTTCAATGTTTTCTAAAGATGGCAGGCACCCATCACCCTTACATCTAGCCCCCATAAACAAGACTCTACATCCATCCTACACAGTCACCTCCAATGATCATATCTAAATATAGTGAGCTATAGTGATCGCACAAAGGACTTGTGAGCAAAATTGTGTTGAATTTAAATTTTCGAGCAGTTAAGCTGGCTGTGGATGGTTCCAATCACCAGGTGACTATACTGTCTGGAAAGACAGGGTCTATGGGGGTATGCCAATGCATAAAGCGGCATTTGAAACAGAACACACATCCCTGTGAGTACATGAATCAGAGGTTACCAGACAAAGCAGGTGAAATTTAAATGAAACAAAAAAAGAAACATGGCAACCATGCACAACTAAAATAGGTATATTGTATCCAACAGTTTGATCTAAGGGTTTACCAATACTTTAGCTATATTATTTATTAACATAAAGTAGTGGAACACAATACTTTTTTATTTTTTTTGGAACAAGCTAGCCAATGTATTGCCAGCTTAAGATGACACCTTGTAGTAGTAGCAAGAATCGCGATTCGCTCCTTCTGGCTTCTAGGTTCCATCTGCTACTGTATAAATTTATTTGCATCACTCCACTGCTGGTCAAGACCAGGTTTGCCCTACTACAGGGTAAATAATAGACTATATGGATATGATTACAATGGAATGCAGGGAAAACTAAGTTGTCTTGGAAAAGCTTCCAGTTAAATACTATTATTATTATTATTGTTAATTAGGGAACAAACGTCCTATTTGGGGCAAATACGATTTAATAAGTAGCCTCAGTGTTTCTTAAGAAAAAAAACAAAAAACAATCACCTCTGGGTGATATATGTACATTGTAGGGATTTTAACAATCTTTGTTAAAGAGTCCAATCTTTTGTTGCTCTGTAGAAAACCACTGATTTATCAATCAGTGGATACACCTTCAGGCTTCTAATGAGGGAAACTGCAATGTCTGAATCTCTTTAGACCAGTCTTTCTCTGCCTTTTTAACACATAGGAACCCTTTAAATAACTTTCTGGTCTAAGGGAACCCCTCCTAAAACATTACTGTATCTGCACTTATTGGTACAATAGTGTGATGATCAGTGGGGAGAATGATTATACTTGTGGACATTGGGAAGAATTACTTCTTTACAAGGCCGGGGCAAGGAATTTATGTACTTAGGTGGATTTTTGAGTGACGTGGCTGCATATATCCGGCAGATGACAAGCACACATGACCGAATCATTTTATGAGATCAGATTTTTTGGTAAGCAGATGGTGTGTGCTCTGTATTGGTGATGGTACTAAAGTCAGTGCAAACAGCTTGCAGTGGGTCTGCACAAGTTTATTACAACACAATTTTATTGGATGTTTTATATGAAATGTATGCATTTACTGCACTAGCACTTTAGAATGTACATATATTAATTATTCTCAATTTCTATCACATCACACTTTAGGGACTTTTACATGAGCAATCCAATTGGATCCGCCTGTCTGTTTTTCAGGCAGACCCAACTGGGCCCTCCAGTCTCTTCTATGGAGCAACCAATCCACTAAAAATAAAACGGAAGGGCATCTGTTCCCATCCATCTGGGCGGATAAGATCACAGTCAGGTGTAAACGGACAGCAAAGTCTATTTACATTTGACCGCCTATAGTGCAGAGCGGGCTTCACCCCACTCTGATCAGCTCACAGATCGCAGAAAGCGGATTCCACCCCACATGTCTTCTGTAGCTTCTCTAACTGCCCCCATGTCCCCTTCTGTCCCCATCTCTCTTTTCCCTTGGTCTGTCTCTTCTTCTCTGTCCTTATCTATTCCTCATGTAGGGTCCACATGTACATGCAGTGGGCTGTATAATAAAAGACATTGTACAGACAGTCAGACATAAAAAGGAACTTAAAGTGTTGCTAAATCCATTCACTATATCTGGTCTCCCACAGTACACAGAACATGGAAATGCAATTATTTTAGTAAAAATAAACTGCTAAATACCTTTTTTCATCAGCAGTCTTGTGACTTCTATCAGTTCCTGATAAAGCTTGTAGGAGGAGTTTTCATACTGCACTGAGCTGTCCTATCAGGATCCAGGACCCCCGATGCTCTGTCTGGACAGTGCTGATCACATGCACCCTCCCTAGCAATGCACACCAAACTGAGCGTGTGCAGCCTAATTTCAAAGGCTCTGTCTTATCAGGAGATGTTCTGGAGTCAGTGGAAGAAGGGGAGGATCTGTGCATACAAGATCAAACAGCCTTTTTACACAATGCAGAGGTTTAACCCCTTAGGTTCCACAGTGAGTATAACAAGCATGCTTTACTGCATATACAGACTGATTTTACTGTTGTGGGTTTAGTAACACTTTAAGCCATGCCCTACCTTCCACAAAGGATCGTCATCTGTGCCATTCCAGCTCCTGTGCCTGCTTGCCACACCCCCTGGTCTTCTTTGGCTCCCCCCCACAGTCTCCCAGGCTCCCTCTTATCTTAATCACCTCCAGTTCAGCAGAGATTGAGAGATTGTCTCTGTGCTGGACTGGAGATATTATTATTATTATTATACACAATTTATACAGCGCCAACAGTTTACGCAGCACTTTACAATGTATAGGAGGGGGACAACACAATTACAGTACAGTTAAATACAAAAGGTACAGGAGGGCCCTGCTCGTAGAGCTTACATTCTAAAGGGAAGGGGTGGTGGTACAAAAGGTAATAGATACGGAGAATGATTTGATGGGGATTAGATATGACTTAGTAGCAGGGGATTGTTGATAGCAAAGGCTGGAGGGAGAGAAGCAAACTGGGGGAGGGGTCAGGAGAGCAGATGGAAATGTGTGGAGGCAGCACTGAAGTTGACAATGTCTGGGGCTTTTCTGCCTGTCACTTTGCGCTGCTGTGCAGTAAACATGAGAGCAGGACCGACGCCAGCATAATACCTTCCTGAGAGAAGTACTGGTTTTAGCACCCCTCCTCTCCTGCCTTATGCTGGCGCCGGCCCTGCTCCCTTATAGATAGCTAAAAAGATTAATGTCAGTGTAAACTTTTCTGAGAGCCAGAAATTGCTCACTGCTCAAGGTACCCCTAGCAACCTCTGGATGAACCCTAGGTTTCGTGGGAACCCTGGTTGAGAAACCCTGCTTTAGATGTTTATAATCCTTTTGAAGTAACTGACTAAAGTACATTTTTTTGCAGAGGATGCCTAAAATCTGATTTGTATCTTAGTGCAGAGTTCTGAGAAAATCAGTGAGCCAATCATACAAGCAGGAAATTACATTTCTGGGGGCCGTTTTATACACCAGCTCCGTACAGAATGCCTACAGGTTTCCATATTGAATTGAATTTTACAGAAACGAATGCCGCGTACACAGGATCGGAAATTCGGCCAGCAAAAGACCGATGAGAGCTTTTGGACGGAAAATGCAACGGTGTGTATGCTCCATCGGACTTTTGCTTGCCAAATTCCAGCCAGCAAAAGATTGAGAACATGTACTCAATTTTTCGGTTCGGAAAAAGTTCCGATCGGAAAATCCGATTGTCTGTAGCAAAATGTTCAGAAGCATTGAACTTCATTTTCTTGGCTCCTCGTAGTGTTGTATCTCACAGCGTTCTTGACAGTTCAAAGTTCAGCGAACTTTTGTGTGACCGCGTGAATGCAAGCCAAGCTTGAGCGGAATTCCGTTGGAAAAACCATCCAAGATTTTTCTGATGGAAAACCTGCACGTGTGCATTACAGTGTTACAGATTTATAAAGAAAAGGTAATTTTTTGGAACACTGAATTACAATAAGGCTTGAATGGCAACTGTATATGCAATATATTTTTTTACTTGCTATTTTTTCTCATTAAAATGCAGTTAACCCTTATCCATCAAAAATAAGAGATTTGCATATCAAAAAGTGGAGAACTACCTTCTGCAAGAAGAGAAACTTAGGGGAACTGATAGAGCAAGTCATTAAAATGATTTGTAAAACAATTGTGGGAACTGACTTTAGAGAAGAATACCTGGGGCTTAGTAATAGGGCTTTTATTTCTACAGCTAGATACTCTGATTAGAAAGTTAATAGTAGCTGTCACATCTTGAAGTGTGGGACGCCAATTCCAAACATAAATCACATGCTATTAAACTGCAGAAATGTTAAAATACTCTGAAACAGAACTACAGGTTGGGCAATTGGTTTAATTGAAAGGCTGAAATGTATAATTTAAAACAAATTTGCTCCTACCTAGGATGAAGGAAAAGGATATGAATTTGACAATCTTGATATGATTAATTACAAAAAAAGAATTGCCTAAAAAATAAGTTGATGGAAGGGTAACTCAAATGAGTTATGTCATTCACCAGATTTCTAGATTTTTTGATAGTTTCATGGGTCTTTATACAGTAATGCCTTTAGAAAAATGTTTTTTTGAAGGTCAAATGGTTACATATAAGGTTCTAGAGTATCAGTTATTTGGAACTGTATTGTAATTACCTCGGTTTTTAGGAAAATTTGTTGTCATTGGTATTGTTATGCATATTGCAGATCTACTCTAAATAAAGGAAAATAACAGGTTTGCCAATATGGTGTTTTTGGACTACATGCATCCTTTGCGCCCTTGTCTTTAAATGCACTTATTTTGAATGTTATTTTATTTTTATTTTTTTTATCTTTCGTGGATTGTAGAAAGAAACTAGAATGCTCAACATGTACAGGGAAACCAGTTAACACATACATTATCTCCCAAAAGTGAGTACACCCCTCACATTTTTGTAAATATTTTATTAATTCTTTTCATATGACTTTTGAAATGAACGGACTTGCCCACACGGAGAAAAGTCTGTTCATTTTGAACATGGCTCCAGGTAGCCGGGACTAGCGAAGGAAGTGAATGTCGCCACCTCCATTGGCGAGATTGACACCTCGCTAGCCCCGTCACCTGGTATGGATATAAAGGGGAAGCCCTACGCCGAAAAAACAGCGTGGGGGTCCCCCCAAAGTCCATAGCAGACCCTTATCCGAGCACGCAGCCCAGCCGGTCAGGAAAGGATGAGCGAGCTCCCCCCCTCCTGAGCTGTACCAAGCCGCGTGCCCTCAACATGGGGGGTGCTTTGGGGAATGGGGGCCCTGCGGCCCCCCACCCCAAAGCACCTTGTCCCCATGTTGATGAGGACAAGGGCCTCTTCCCGACAAACCTGGCCGTTGGTTGTCGGGGTCTGCGGGCGTGGGGGCTTATCGAAATCCAGGAGTCCCCTTTAATAAGGGGGCCCCAGATACCCACTTCAGGAGCAAGTCTTGTATTCCTCCAAAAATCGGAAGAGACTCCATGGCATCCAGCGGGCGTTGTGTTCCTCCTCCTTCTCATCCCAGGGCAGCTGTAAGCCGTTCCATCTGTTGGATATCACATACCCTCACAAACTTGCTTCCACACACTGGGGATGCATACCCTGGCGGCACCCAGAAGGTGTTTCAGCAGGGACCTGTGTTACCGCCTACTGGAAAACAGGAGTCAGATTTAAGAGTATTGCTGCTGGATTATCCTGGAGAGCGACATCCGTGAGTTTATGGATGATCTGAAGGACTTATCTCCAGAAAGGGGTCAGGACAGGACACTCCCAAATGGTGTGCAGCTAAGTGCCATTCTGCATTCCACATCTCCAGCACAATGGGCTATGTCTCGGATATATGGCAGCTAGCACTGTGGGTACCATAGTGACAAAATGTTATATGTGATCTCCTGGTACTTACTACATAATGAGGATTTATGGGCAAAAGTGAATATGTGGGTCTTTTGTTTTTCAGTGAACGTAATGTTGAGGTCTCTCTCCCACTTCCTTAGGTATGGGGGGTCGTGCTGGGATTTATGAACAAGTAGGGTGTTATATGAATAGGAAAGAGATTTCTGCATAGGTTCCGCTCCCAAGCATATTCCCTCAAACGGCGATGGTTGTCTCTGAAAACTTCCTACTTCCGGGAGGGATTTGAGGAAGTGGGTGAGTTGCAACAACTTCTATCTACCCAGGGAGGAAGATCCCAGCTCAGGGTAAATGTTGGAGGGGTCGCACCACTCCAAAGTACCCAAAAAGGAGGAGGCTCTAATTAGGTTCTGATCCTGTTGGAGCCTAAATGATTTGTCAGAGATACCTGGTGAAAAGTTTGGCTAGCCAATTATAGGCGTTAGTGGCGAGGGGAAGCTGGATGTACAGTTTGAAATATCTGTTTAATTCTTGTAGGGTGGGTTCAATTAGTGGGTGCGGCAAGGAAAATCTGGAAAAATTTACTCCACTCCACGGCAGTCCTTCAATGGGAAATGGAACTGATTCCGGCTCCAGGTGGACCCATAGTTTATAGGGCAGGTGTCTGCACCAGTCCACTGCTCTGTTCATGTGGACTGCCATGTAATAAAGGGCTGGATCAGGGAGGCCGTCCCCTCCCTTGAGTTTCGGTCTCTGAAGAAAGGACCTTCCAAGTCCCGGAGGCTTGCCCTGCCTTAAGTACTTAGTAAAAGTTGTGTGCAGTGATAGGTAGGGCTTGCAAGAGATAGAGCAACCTCGGCATGATGTTCATCTTCAGAACATTGCATCTACCAAACCAATTCCTCCATCTCTCTAAATCGGAGGAAAAGATTTTCAAGAGGGGCTGAAAGTTGAGGTGGTAGATGAGGTGGGGGTTCGTGGGGATCTTGGTACCCAGATACTGAATGGCCTGGGGTGCCCACTAGAAGGGAAAGTTACTCCAGAGGCATGATTGTAAGCTGGGAGCAAGAGAAACATTGAGCGCTTCTGATTTTTGAAGATTAATTTTGAAATTTGATAATTTGCCATAGTGGCGTATTTTGGACAGGAGGATTGGCAGCAAGGTATATGGCTCTGAAATATAAAACAGCAGATAATCCGTGTACGCCGCCACTTTATGTTGATATGAGCTAGTTTCCAGACCTCTAATTATCCATGCTAAGCCTGATGTGCTGCAGTAGGGTTTCTAAGGTAAGTATAAAGAGGAGTGGGGAGAACGGGCACCCTTGCCTCGTGCCATTGCTTATATTGAAGGGGTTGGAGGCTACCCCATTCACTTTGACCGAAGCAGTAGAGGACGAATAGATGGCCGCTATCCAAGACAGCATGGAGGCTGTTGGAGGACAGGCCCAAGTCTCTGAACAGTTTGAGGTCACAATTAAGTAAGGAGATGGGCCTGTAACTCGAAACAAAGTTAGGCTTGGGAATTACGGAAATGCTGGCATGCAAGAGGTCTGGGGGCATGAAGTGGGCGTCCAATATTGCGTTAAAGGTCGTGACGAAATGGGATCCTGTAGTAGGAGATTGTGAAGCCATCAGGGCCAGGTGCCTTCAGTAGATTGCTTTTAAAAAGGCATGGGCTCCTAAATGTACATAATATAACTGGATACTAACATTTATAGGTAAAGTTGATCCAGCAGGTAAAGTATTGTGTATATAGGATTGTATGGTTTTGTTTTATTTGTTTTTTAGGATATTTATTATTTATTTATTTTTGTTTCCCTGTTTTTGGTTGAACAAGATTGACTTGTCTTTTTTCAACCAGACTAACTGCTGTATGTAACCATGTAGCCTCCTAAAACGACAAAATTAACACAATTTTAGTTGACTAATACACAAGTAAAACTAAAAAAATTTAGATGACTAAAATACTACTAAAAATTAAACAGCATTTTTAGTCAAAAGACATGACTAACACTAAATCCAAATTTGTTGTCAAAATTAACACTGCACTACCACAAAAGGATAAATAGGAGGCATCTGTTGAAAGAAATAAAATTAAGAAAAAGGCTTTTCTTATTTTCTTAACATTTAAAGGTGATAATATATTCAGGTAATAAGTGCAATGGCATTACAACCAATAGAGTTTCGATTTTTTTCATTTTTTTATATTTTAAAGTTGCACTTCTGTTTGTCAAAAAGCATAATTTTTGTTTATGGTTTTATCTATAAAGATGTTATATATCGCAATGGCTAAATCTGTGTCTGTAGTGCATATTCAAACTTTAATAACATAAATAATAACATGTTATTCGATTTTTACTTTAGGAGTATATCATGAGTTTGGCAATTCTAGAGAAATGCTTAAATAATGCATTACAATTTAACTAAACCCTTTAGATTTTAGTCAACTATAATGTACTGAAGATTTTAGTAAACTAAAATAAAACTAAAGCTAAAACAATTCATATGACTAAAATACAACTAAAACTAAAATGGCATTTTATTCAAAAGATTATGACTAAAACGAAATCAAAATTTGACGTCAAAATTAACACTATCTTAAACCTCACCCTAAGTTTAAATTCGTCATTTAAGGTTAGCCCTAATGCTGACTTAACCACTTATTTAACAATATAGTTAACCAAACTCCTAATGCTAGCCATACATGGCTCAAATGTTGACCATTTCCTGTTGAAAGAGCTGAAATTTGAGCTGTAGGTTGTCTTGTGGCTCAACAAACTTTGATTGTTGGCTCGACAGTGAAATTCAGTAAAACCCAGTTACAGCTGCGGTATTCAAAAAGTGAAGTAGGAGAGATTCCTCCATCCTCACTCTTTCTTTCATTCAGCCCCATAGGCTCTCGATTTCCCTATCCTCATTCAACATAATATGACTGGGAGAATCAAGTGGTTTCTCTTGTTCAGCCTGTGGAGCTGGGTTACATTTTACTCTTTTGTCCTTTTAATAAAAAGGCTCCAAGGGTAAGGCAGTGCAACCAACTACACCAGAAGACCATGTTTTCTGTGAAATTGTGTAAGAGTAGAGAGAGTGTCAACTCAAAACTTTTTAAAGTGCAGAGAGTTCATTGGTTTCCAGAAAGGTATCCTGGACAATGTAATAAGCAATCTGAAAAAAGACAATGACGTTGGTAGGCAGAATCAGCTTAAAAGTGAAAAGAAGGTGCTATCTTACAGAAGCAATCTCACCAGTCTGCCATACCCACCTTTTACCACACATAAAGGAAAAATGCTAAATGTGAAGTTTGAGGTTTCTTTTTCCTGTTTTCAATCACACTTGCACCTTACATACACTGTATGCTCATTTCCTTCAAGCGACTGAGAATTTGCAGTTATGACTAATTTAAAAACTTACACCTTCAGTTACAGTTATGGCAAATTTCCATTGTCCTGAATTATATAATCCATATAGTCAATTTGGTGCAAAGTAGTTATTTATGTCTGGAGGAAAAAGGATAACCTACAGATATGTAAAGGCTTCTTCATGAAGAGCTGTAAAAATGTGAAGTAGACTATCTCAGGAACTAGTATTGGCCAGCTCAGTTGATTGTTTTAAAAGAGCTGCATGCATTCCTAAATGTACAAAATATAACTAGATATTAACACGTATAAGTAAGAACACCAGAGATTTTGGATCCAGGGAATATCAAGTTACCTTCACATGATCAGGAAGAAATTTTTTCCCCGCTGTAGCAAATTGGACCCTGCTTTATAAGTTTTTTTTTCTCCTTCTTCTTGATCAACTGTAGGTGTCAGGGATGGGCTCAGCCCTTCCTTCTCAAAGATGGCCGCTGAGTTGCTAATTGCCAGCTCCTTCCTCTCCACAGTGACTCACCTGTTGATAATATCCTGCTCGTCAGTCCTGCCTACTTAAGCTGTCCAGCCCAGATGATCTCTGCCTTCTCCTTGGTCACATCTCTAGAGACACTCTCCTGTGTTCCTGTTAAAGACTTGCTTGTTTGACATTCCATCTGGCTCCAGATCCTGCTTGCTTTTCTACTACGCTCATCTCTGGATCCCTGACGTTTTGGCTTGTCTGACTATCCGTTTTGGTTCATGAACTGTGGCTATGTTTTGACTACATTTACTCTGTTTACCTTTTTATTATTATCAAACAAAGTGTGATTTAACTGTACTTCTGTCTCAGTCTGATTCATGGTTTCTGACAGTAGGCAAAGGCCATGAATTCAGAAGACACAGCCAATCCACTTGTTGGTAATATTTTTTCCAGATTGGATGAGCAGGATCATCGCATGGATCAGTTTGCCATGGTGTTACAAAGGCTCCTGAGTAGCACGGCTCACCTGGAATCTCCCACGGTGGCTCCTCCAGTACAACCTGTGTTACAAGCTGTCCCTGTGGCTGCTCTAGTCTCTGTGCAGGCACCCAACTCGAGTATTACCTCTATAAGAGGTATGTCTGGTTCGGCTCCACTTCCCCAGCGATTTGGGGGTGATCCAGTCCAATGAAGAGGCTTTCTCAACCAGGTTGAGATATACTTTGAGATGCTGCCCCGGGCATTTCCCACGGACAGAAGCAAAGTAGGTTTCCTGATATCTTTGCTTTCTGAGAGAGCCTTGGCCTGGGAAAACCCTCTATAGGAAACACAAAAACCTGTTGTCTTGAGTTACACAAAGTTTGTGGCTTCTTTAAAAAGGGTATTTGACATTCCCGCATGCTCTGCTTCTGCTGCCAAGTGCCTCATGTCCATCAAACAGAGTATGAGGACTGTTGCAGATTACGCCATTGAATTCCGTACTCTGGCAGCAGAGGTTGCTTTTTTTCATGGTCTCTCTGATACCATCAAGGATGAGATAGCAGCCTGAGATATACCCACTGAACTGGAGAAGTCGATCATGTTTGCCATCCTCATTGATTACAGATTCAGAGAAAGACTTCCTTTTTAAGGAACGCTTGTGAAAGCCTCCTGTAAATTTTGTCTTTGAACTTTGCAGCCCCACCCTTGCCTCCCTCACCTCCCATGCCTCCTAGTAATGAGTCGGTCTGTGATGATGAACCCATGCATTTGGGCTTCACGCGTCTCTCTGCGGATGAGAGAACCCTTAGGAGGAGGGAGAGATTGTGCCTTTATTGTGGCCAGACAGGTCACTTTTTGAAGTCTTGTCCTAGCCGTCTAGGGAACACCCGAACCATGAGGTCCTGTCACAGACAGACCTTAGGTGGCGCTGTTTCATCCCCAGTTATCCAGAAGCATAAGCCCCTGGTTTCGGTTACCCTTTCTTGGTCTGAATCGTCCGCCGAGATACAGGCTCTAATCGACTCTGGGGCTGTAGGCCTGTTCATTGATGCTGCCTTTGTATCAAAGCACTTGATTACGCTGCAGCTGCGTGACACTCCACTTGCCATTGATGCTCTTGACTGGAGACCTTTACAGTCTGCCCATGTGACTCATGAGAGAGTTCCGTTGTCCATGGCTGTAGGAGCTCTTCACCATTAGATAATCCAATTTCAAGTTATTTCCTCCTCTAAGTTTACGCTAGTTATTGGTTATCATTGGTTGCAGAGGCACAACCCCTCTTTTGATTGGCTCCGTGCGGAGGTTTTCTCCTGGTCACCACAATGCAGTAAGACATGGTTCCAGAAGGTAGCCAAGGTCCTTTGCACCTCTCCACTCTCCTCCCTTCCGGAAGAGCACTGTGATTTTAGCGATGCCTTTGACAAAGGTCAAGCTGTTAGTTTGCCTCCACACCGGTCGTATGATTGCGCAGGTTTTCCCTTTGTCGGTCTAGGAGGATAGGGCCATGGAGGAGTATATTGCAGACACACTTTCTCGAGGTTTCATCCGCAAATACTTGTCTCCTGCTGGTGCTGGTTTCTTGTTTGTGAAGAAGAAGAGTGGTGAACTGAGACCTTGTATTGATTATAGGGGTCTCAATCGTTTCACAAGAATGCCTATCCAATTCCTTTGATTACAAAGTTATTTGACTGCCTCAAGGGAGCAACGGTTTTCACAAAGCTTGATTTGAGAGGGGCATACAATCTCGTGAGGATTAAGGAGGGTGTTTAATACCAGAGAAGGCAATTATGAGTACCTCACAATGCCTTTTGGCCTTTGTAACGTCCCGGCAGTTTTCCAGGAATTTATTAACGATATCCTCTGAGATTTGTTGCAGTTATGTGTGGTGATTTATATCGATGATATCCTCATATTTTCCAAGTCCCTGGCGAGCCACCACACAGATGTCTGTCATGTGCTTCAGAAATTAAAAAGTGAATAATCTCTATTGTAAATTGGAGAAGTGTGAATTCCATCGTGAACAGGTTAAATTCCTGGATTATGTCATTTGCACTGATGGTTTTTTGATGGACCCAGAGAAACTTTCAGAAGTCCTACAGTGGCCCTGACCCATGGGTTTACGTTCTCTGCAGTGTTTTCTTGGCTTTGCTAACTATTATCGGAAGTTTATTCGTAACTTCTCGTCTCTGGTCAAGACCCTGACTGATATGACCAAAAGGACGGTAGACCACAGAGTTGGTCTCTGGAGTCGATTAAGGCCTTTGAGAGTCTGAAGGCTGCCTTTGTTTCTGCTCCTGTGTTGACACATCATGATCCTACGTTACCTTTTATCCTTGAGGTTGATGCTTCTGATGACTGGAGTTGGCGCCCTTCTGTCTCAACAACCTAACTCTGAGAGTGTTATGCATCCTTGTTGCTACTTTTCCAAATCGTCACCTGCGGAGTGAAATTACAAGATTGGTGACAGAGAGCTTTTAGCGACCATTTTAGCCCTGAAAGAATGGATACATCTCCTCAAAGGTACCACTGCACTGGTTCTCATTCTTACTGACCATAAGAATCAACTGTTTTGGGCCTTTTCCCAACAATTTTGATGGCTTAGTCTCCGTGCTGATGTAACCACCTTCGTAGCTGCCTGTTCGGTGTGTGCTCAGAGTAAGACTCCACGACACCTTCCAGTGGGCCTCCTACAACCCATATCCAATGGAGAGAGGCCCTGGACCCACCTGTCTATGGATTTCATTGTGGAGTTTCCCAACTCCCAGGGCAACACAGTTATCCTTATGGTGGTTGACCGGTTCTCGAAAATGTCCCGTTGTATTCCACTTAAGAAGTTGCCCACTTCTAAGGAACTGGCTTCCATTTTTGCTTGGCAGATCTTTCGCTTACATGGGCTACCCAAAGTGATTGTCTCGGACAGGGATAGTCAGTTTGTGTCCCGGTTCTGGCGAGCCTTTTTTGCACAGTTGGGAATTTCAGCTTGCTTTCTCTTCTGCATATCACCTGCAGTCTAATAGGGCCGCAGAATGAGTCAATCAGTCCTTGTAGCAATTCCTACGTTGTTATATTTCTGACCATCATAACAACTGGTCAGACCTCTTACCATGGGCGGAGTTTGCTCACAATAGTTCCTAGAATTCTGCTTCCCGATTGTCCCCGTTTATGGTGAACTATGGTTTCCAACCTTCCATGTTGCCTGACTCATTTGTCCTGCAGAGTATTCCTGCGTTAGAGGAGCATCTCTGTGGTCTTATTTTCACTTGGGCAAAAGGCCAGGAGGCTTTGCGACATGCTAATAATAGGTAAGACTCCATGCTGACCGCATGCCTGCGCCTTCCTACCAGGTTGGGGACAGGGTCTGGCTGTCATCTCGCAACCTCCGGCTTCATGTTCCCTTTCTGAAGTTCTCACCTCGGTTTATTGGGTCTTTCCGTATTCTTCCCAGGATTAACCCAGTGGCTTACGCATTAGACCTTCCTTCTAATATGCATATCTCAAATGTATTTCATGTCTCCTTATTAAAACCTTCGGTCTGCAACCGCTTTACCACCTCGTTGCCTCCTTCTCACCCAGTACAGGTTGAGAACCATGAGGAGTATGAAGTACAGTCCATTGTTGACTCCCGTAGGTTCCGTGGGCGCATACAGTACCTGGTGCATTGGAAAGGGTATGGTCCGGAGGAACGCTCTTGGGTCTCATCCTCAGATGTACATGCCCCTGTCCTCCTCTGTGATTTCCATAGACGTTTCCTCCTCAAGCTTGGTAGTCCTCCGAGGGGGGAGTCATTGAGGTGGGGGTACTGTCAGGGCTGGGCTCAGCCCTTCCTTCTCAAAGCTGGCTGCTCAACTGTCGGCTAATTGCCAGCTCCTTCCTCTCGACAGTGACTCACCTGTTGATGATATCGTACTCGTCAGTCCTGCCTACTTAAGCCATCCGTGTTGTCGGATAATCCGACAGTGTGTGGGCTTCATTGGACTGTTTCTGAATATCCAACGGACCAAGTTTGAGAGCTTGACTTTAAAACTTTCCGACAACATGATCCGATCGTGTCAGTTCCGATCGTGTGTAGCCTAGTGTGTAGCCTAGTTCGACGGACAAGGTGCCACACATGCTCACAATAAAATTCTGAGACGGAAGCGCTCGGTCAGGTAAAACTACCGCTCGTAATCGATATAGCACATTCGTCACGCTGCAATGTTAAAAATTCTTTAATGCAGTGCATTCTCTTTTTCTTTATAATGCTACAAGAATGAAGTTGTTTTGTTGCTCATATTCACACACACTTCTCCAAAACTTATTTCTTTATTCTTTTTACTCATTTCATGAATACAATATTTTAATTCGTCACATCTCCCTAATCATTTTTTTTTGTTTTTAAATTTGGTGGTTGGTTTTTTTAATCAACATCTCCTTTTTTGACAGTTTGTTCATCTTCACAGTTTTTTTTTTTGTGTTTTGTGTGTCAACTTACCACAACACCATTATTATCTTTTTATTTTTTTGTTTTCTTTTTTAATCTAGAGGAGGTTGTTTGGTGTTGGTTCCCCTTGTTATTCATTTGACTTTGTATTTTTGAAATGTACCTGCCTACTCACAAATAAACTATCCTTTTTGAAGTAAAACACATAGGCAAGTATTTCTTCAACCAAAAAAAAACTTTATTTAGGTGTCAGTAACAAATAAACAAGGAGGCAGCACTGGAGAAATTGGGGAGATTAGCGAAGCCTTTGGCCCCCAGGGCACACATCAACTATTTAAACGCAAAAATTGGTGGGCAGAGGAGTACATATCTGAGGGAGAGCAGTCTGGTTCTGAAGTCCAAGAAACCCAGAACAGCATCAGATGACATCTATGTTCCCAGGCTGTGGTCCTACAAGAGGCTGCATCTTCTGTCAGACCAGAATGAACCCAGGTTATCACTCTCTGGTCTTCCTTCCACGCTTCCTTCCAAGCTGTGGCTGTGGTGCTGGAGGTGTGGCAGAAGGAGGAGGAGGAGCATGGTCCAAATCACACAAGTGTGTTGCTTGTGTGATTTGGCCCAACAACCCCTTGTTGAGGGTGTGTATGATGAGCTTCTCCCACAAGATGTGTTGCTCCTCCTCCATTTGCTGGAGTTTGCAGGCAGCCAAGGCAGCAAACGCCTCTTGATATGTGAGGGTGGCTTTGAGGGCCGCTGAAGCCTCCCCGATGAGCTACAGAGCCGACTCCTCCACATTCCCCCCCCCTTTCTGGCCCTTTTGTGTGGAAGGCGGAGGGGAGGGACCTGTCACTGAGTCAGGCTGCTCCGCCTGCCCACCGTTTGGCTCCTGCTTACCCCTGCCTCCTCCTGGCTGTCACTTTCCACCGCCACCTCCTGGCTGCTGCATTCCACACCCTCCTCCTGGCTGATGTCTTCCTGTGTATGAAAAAGGGACATAGTTTTAGTTTTTGGATCATCAAACACACACAATTTTCAGCTCAAGACTGTTGCAAATTGTTAACAAATACAAAAGACTATCATTCTGAGCCCAGCATTTTTCATTCTTGGCCCAAAGGTTTTGGCCACTACTGTCTATTGATATGTAAAACACTTTCTAATATCAGAAATTAGCGATCAAAAATCAAGTTAACATCATTCATTTTTACTCCCAAAATATGTAGAACAATACTATACCTGGCTCAAGCTGGGCTCCTCCAGTTCTTCCTGAGTGGAAGGCCCAGGTTGGGCGTTGGAAGACTCAGCAGGGGTGGAATGTAGCATAGAAGGACACGTGGAAGGAAGGGTAGAGAGGGATTCCCTGACACCAGCCTGGTCTGACAGAAAATGCAGCCTGTCATAATACCACAGCCTAGAGATATAAACTTCATCTGCTGCAGCTCCAGTTTGCATGGACTGCAGCACCTTCTTGTGCTCCCTCAGATATGTACTCCTGAGGCCTCCAATTTTCATAGTTGATGTCTGCCCTGGGGATCACTGGCTTCACAAACTCAACCATTTTCTTCATCGCTTCCTGCCTCTTTAATTTGTTACTGTAGTGTGGATGCACTGTACTTATCGATGAACAGAGGGAGGAAACTATGGTCATTAAACCCATCCATATTCTCTGCAAGACACAACACAAGACAAACCCAAATGTTAGGCTAAACTCGACTAAATATTGTCCTAATACAGGCCTCAATCTAGAAGCAGTATAGGCTAGTGATGTACAAAGTTAAAAATCGTACCTTCGTTTGCACAATCGGCACGTCAAATTCTCCCTCTGTTCACAGATCGTACGTACGACACACGCGCGTTGCGTTTTATATACAGTGCGCATACGTGAAACTCCTCCCGCCCCTGAAGTTCTTTCTAGACTATTCCCCACCCCTTCTCTTTCAGCGCAGTGGGGAGAGCACATGGCGGAGACACAGCAGGGGCATGCTAATTCCACTAACGAAGAGGAGGATGAGGAAAGCCCCGAGACAGAAACGTCCCGATCCCGTGGGGAGAAGGTTTAAGGCCTCAAATATGTCTTTTGGAGAAATATTGGAGATGGTGGACATATTGAAGAGGACTGACTATGATGGGAAGTATGGACCTTACCAAAACCCAAATATCAGAAAGGCCAAGATCATGATTGTGAAGCGTCTTCAGAAGAATTTTGTGGTGCGACGATTCAAGGATCAACTGAGAAAATGCTGGTCAGACCTGAAACTGAGGGAGCACGATCAGTACAGAAGGATCAAGCGAGTTCTTCAAAAAAGTAAGTAGTTGTCGTGTGTTCATATTATTATTATTGCTTGCATACTGCTCCATGTGCTCTGATTTAATGTTGTACAGTTTAAAATGGCCACTTTCATGGTCATGGGTTCAATCGTTCGTAATAAACATCGTTCGTTAGCCCACTCCAAAACGATGTTTTGCCAACTTGCACTTGACTACATTTGTTCACACTACAGGTAAGTATCCCAGCTTTAGAAAGTGTCAAAAATAATGTTTTCACCTTTGAACTCTGCCAAAAAACACAATTGTACGACACTTCCAAGCAATGTTTCATATTCCTATTTCTGCCCTCTGTATGCTAAGTATTCCTTTTTTACATTCTCATGGGGGAGATAAGACTCGGGACGTTTGAGGACACCAGGGACCCCACACCTCCCAAAGAAGGGAAAATACCAACACCAGAAGCAGAGGAGGAGGAGGAAGGAGAGATTGTTGAAATTGGCGAAATTGGCACCACAACAGGTGAGTGTCGGAGACCACAGCTTCAGGTAAGCTAATCAATGTATGTATGCATATTTATAATACATGGTGTTTTATTTATTTTTGCTTTGTTTAGGTGATGTGGAAGAAGAATCGCATTTTACCAGTGAAAGTGCCCAGATCCTCATTGGAGAGATAATGGGGTGCAATCGCGATTTAGAGAATATACAGAAAAACATCAATGATGTTCCACAATAAATGAAGAACATCATGGATGTTTTGGGGAGAGTCTGAAACACCCCAGACTAGCTAGCATCGTTTGTAAAATTTTCAAAAACACTTTTATATTTTTAGAAAAGCCAAATTTGGAAGATGCACACAGTGTGTCAACATGTGCTATCTCCCATCATGGGGGATCAATGTACGTGTTTTGTGGGTGCAACCCCTTCCTTGCTACTAAAGTGGCTGAGATGAAGGGGTTGCACCCCCAAAACACGTACATTGATACCCCATGATGGGAGATAGCACATATTGACATTAGGCATGGGAACAGGAGGAAACTGGCCACTTTATAATTCTCAATTTTTTCGCATCTTCCAAATTTGGCTTTTCCAGGGGTGACACCCCATCCGATGAAGGCAATATCAGCACAGTTTGTACATACTCATGTCTGATATTATCTTCACTTTTCAAAGTTGAACTTTGTAAGTTCCTGTGTTCTGTATGTTATGCTTTGATACATGCCTGTTTACACAAAAACGCCAAAAATGTTACCCAAAATAATGTTATATACTCCAAATATGTTGGTTTGTTGTAAAACCCTTTTCTAAACGCACATGTGAATGTGCTTTGAGTAAAAAGTTAAATTATCAACAATGTGTGGCTTCCTTTTTCAATGTGCAAAAGCAGTATTTGTAGTAAAGTTGTTGTTTTCTGTAGCAATGGGTGTTATTTACTAAAGGCAACTCCACTTTGCACTCCAAGTGCAGTTTCAGGTGTACTTTTGCAGTGCACTTGTAGTGCATATTGGATTTGCCTTTAGTAAATAACACGAGTTGGGAGGTGGGATGATGCAGACGTGTTTCCCATCAATTGCACTTCTAAAATTGGGAGAATCCCAACGGCTGGCAAAGTGGAAGGTCACAGTCTGCCATTCCTGTGGCGTTGAATGAAACTGTGGAGTGAAACAAGAATTTTTTTTTTAATTTTGCACATCAACATTGCAAGCAGATTAGACACAAACATTTTTGGACAATATCAGTATAACATTTTGGGAAATGAGTATTTAAAGCCTAAAGTATAAGGCCCCCTATCAGATTCATCAACCCCCATCTTATGGGCCATTGCAAAAAATTAGGGGGGGGGGATGTTTTGGACAGGTAACCGTCTCCATTTCATTGAGAGCTGAATGAATAAATAATGTGTGATACTTTGGCCAGCCCCTCCTTACTTACACTATTGGCGGCCCACCAAACAGGTAAGAAGTGTCATAATACAAAAAAAGGAACAAATGGAAGCACATTTTGACATTCTGCTATTACCTATCAAGATAATAATAGGAGAAAAAAAACTATAAACTGTAGCATTTGAAAGTATTGAGGCAGGCCCTTGCATTACATGCTTTGGTGAATTCATTAATAAATCTGACCAGAAAAAAGGTAGGTATAGTGTGTATTGGGTTTGGCAAAGTCAGCAGATAGAGGATTGCTATCAGCTGACCTAGCAGTTGGGGGGAGGGGGGTTCCTAATGAGTTTGGCCCAACCAAAAAACTGAAAATTGTTTCATACTTACCGTAATTTTCCTTTCCTGGTGCCTATCCATGGCAGCATACCAGTGATACCAGTGATAACTCCACCCCAGAGTCCTCGCCTCAGGATAGTTACTAGCTTATAAAAAGGAAACCCATATCCCCCCCTAGCATTCTCCAATTATATCGAATACCAAGGAGGGTATGTATGCTGCCATGGATAGACACCAGGAAAGGAAAATTACGGTAAGTATGAAACAATTTTCAGTTTTCCTGGTGCCTCCATGGCAGCATACCAGTGATACAATGAATAGCTAAAACCAGGGTGGGTAATGCTTCAAAGGAAAACTTTATTTAAGCAATGCCAGGGCTGACTCAATAGTCCTTCTACCAAATTCCACCAAAGTTAGTGCCCCTGGGTCAATTCTGTAGTGACGCATGAACGTATTTGGAGACGTCCATGTGGCTGCCTTGCAGATAGTCTCTAAAGATACGCATGTCCTTGCCGCCCATGAGGATGAAACAGCTCTAGTGGAATGAGCTCTGACCGCCGGCAGATCCAACCCTCTTGCTCTATACACCTTTTGAATTAATTTGAAGATTCCAGAGGCGATAGACCTAGATGTGGCTTCTTTCCCTTTATTCCTACCCCATGGTATTATTAATAGCCTATTCGAGGACCTAAAGGGACTCGTGACCTGTAAGTAGCGTGTTAAAACTTTTGAAATGTCCAGTTCTTGTACCGCCCCAGAGTGTGGGTCTGTAAAGGTTGGTAGTGCCCAGGCTTCAGAGAGTGTGGCACGGGACAAAACCCTGGGACAAAACCATGCACTGTCCGTAGTTCTACCATGTCTGGAAAAAGGTTATGTGCTCTTTTTCTGCCCTCAACGCTTGCAACTCTTCTTCTTGAAGTAATAGCCACCAAGAAAACCGGTTTCAGGGTTAGGTTCAAAAGTGAAGCAGAATCCAATGGATGAACGGTTGAGACTTTCTAGAACCAGAGGTAGATCCCCGGCTGGAAAGGAACGTTTTAGAGGTGGGCGAATCTTCTTGACTGCCTTAAGGAACTGTACGATGAGTGCATCTTCTGCCCATCTTTTCTGGGTACTCGCTGAAATAGCTGCCACTTGGACTTTTAGGGAGCTTAGGCTGAGTCCCAAGTCCGAGCCTGATTGTAAGAATTTTAAGATTACTGAGGTGGACAGCACAGCTGGGTTCAACTGTCTGTCTTCCGCAAACTGTTTGAACTTATCCCATATCTTTGAGTAAATGTAATTAGTGGAGGGCATCCTTGCCTTTAATAGGGTTGAAATTATGCCCACCGAACATCCTAGGGATTGGAATCTTTTCTGTTCAAGATCCAGGCATGTAAGTTCAGCTTGTGTGGGGCTGGATGAAAAAACTTTCCCTGTGAAAGCAGTTGCAGGAATACTGGGATCTTGACCGGAGGACGTACACTGAGGCTCATTATCCAAGAGAACCATGGCCTCTTCGGGCCAATAGGGAAGACCTGTCACAACCCTGACCGGCTTCCTCGATAATCTAAGCAGAAATTTTGCAACCAATGGTCTGGGAGGAAATGCATATGCCGTCTTGCAGTGCCACGGGCACGATAAGGCATCTATCGCCTCTGCTCCAGGGTGAGGTAGGCGGGACAGGAACCTTGGCAACTTTGCGTTTGTCGGCGAGGCGAATAGGTCTATTTCCGGAGGTTTTTGTAACTTCACAATCCACCTGAACACCGCCAGATGGAGCGACCATTCGTTGCTGTCTGGAAAACAGCGAGATAGGAGATCCGCCTGTTGATTTAAACGGCCCCGGGAGATAGATTGCTTTCAAATCCACCAGATTTCTCTCTGCCCACAACATAATAGGCTCTACCTCTCTCAACAGCATGAGGCTGTGAGTTCCCCCTTGACATTGTATATATGCTACCACTGCTTTATTGTTCAGACGGACCAGCACCTGTTTCTGACGTACATGTTCCTCCAAATTTATCAGTGCCAAATATACCACTCGCAGCTCCAGGATATTGTATATTATTCCCTCCGTGGGGATATCCCATCTCCCTTGTACCTCCAGGTGACCACAGTGTGCCCGCCACCCCTTCACGCTCGCATCAGTGGTAAGGAAGGTCCAAGAGGGCCCTGTAGGAGGCGAGGCCTTGAGATGTTGTCTTCTTTTGTCCACCATAGCAGACCCCTCTTCATGGATGTCAATATCGCTATCCTTTGATACAGTGTCAAAAAGCCTCATTGAAAAGTCCTCAGATGCCAATGGGACCAGGGCACCATCGGTATACAGGCTGACATGGTCCCTATCAGACTTTGGCAATTTGACACCGACAGGTGTGATAGCGTTCTTACGTGGCCCATTTTCTGAGCGATCGCTGTCATTTTCTGGGGGGGCGAGGCGCACTGTGCCTGCCTTGGTGTCAAAGAGGGCACCTAGATAAACCATTGCTTGCGTCGGGATCAGGACCTTCTTTCCTGTGTTTATTAGCCACCCGAACTTTTTCAGAGTGGACAGAAGAATTTGCCTATGCTCTACCAATTGGTCTGAACTGTATGCTAGCGATAGGATGCCGTCCAGACAATGGAAAACTCGAAGTACCTTCTCTCTGAGGAGTGCTAGAACTGCAATCAACACCTTTGAGAATATTCTTGGCGATGTGCACAGACCAAAAGGAAGGCACTGAAATTGAATGTGAGTTGATCTTACTGCCACCCTCAAAAACCTTTGGTAGGCAGGCAGCATGGGCACATGGAAATACGCATCTTGCAAATCCACCAAGAACATCCAGTCTCCTGGTTGAACTGCCTTTATGATCGTCTGTAATGATTCCATCTTGAAGGATTCCAGCTGAATAAATCGATTTAACCTTTTCAGATCCACTACCGGCCTCCACTCTCCACCCCTTTCGGGGGTAAGAAAGAGAGGAGAGTAGAACCCTGTGAATCTTTCTGAGGGAGGGACAGGTATCACTGCTTGTTGCACCAGCAGGAGTTGAAGGTAACTTTGCAGAGCTTCTGCCTTTTTGAGGTTAGGTCGGGATCTTTGTTTGAATGAATGAGTCTTGTGGGGGCTGTTCTTGGAACATCCATAAATGTCCGAACCTGACCGTAGATACCACCCACAGGTCCCTGCATCCAGGCTTCTGCGAACTCCTTCAAACTGGCACCTACTGGTGGGGATGTCCTCTTGTCAAAAGGACTTTGCATCCTCCTGGGTGCTGGGGAGACTTCTTTGCTTATTTGTTTTCAAGAAAGTAGCCTGAGTGCTTCTCCAAGTCCTTTTGGAGTCCCTACTTTTAAGTTGCTGGAATTTCTATTTCTAGACCACTGATATTTAGACGACACCACTTGAACGCCTAACCCTTCTATCCTGGGGGGAGCAACCCTGATTTTCCCCCAGTCACTCTCGAGATTGCCTTTTCCAGCCCCTTTCCAAAGAGGGCCTTCCCATCAAACTTTTTTGTTTGGATGCCGCATCCGCTGCCCTCGGCTTTAGCCACAATGCTCTTTTGGCCATGTCAGCATGGAACATTGCCCTGGCTGAATATCTCATTGTGTCTATTGCAGACTCTCCAATAAAATCTCCAATAAAATCTGCCGATATTTTAAGCTCATTCAAAGCTTTAATAATATCTTTGGGGACATCTTCTCAAATAGCCTCCTAGATATTCTCCGTCCACACTTTGACCACATTGGAGACTGAAGCCAGGGCCACCGATGCTCTGCAGGCTCGGCCAGCCAACTGGTAGACCTTCTTCAGGTCCGCATCTATTAGTCTATCCAATGGGTCCCTAAAGGAAGCCGAATCTTCCATAGGAAGGGTAATATTCTTTGCTAGCCGCACTACCGCCACATCAACTACTGGAGGAGTGTCCAGGAAAGCCGCATCCGAATCCGCCAGAGGATATAACTTCTGAAGTCTATTCAAGGAAAAACGTTTGTCCGCTTTCTCCCCATTCACCCTCCACTAGATCTTTCAATTGCTCCAGGAAGGGGAAACATTTTTTTTTTTTTAGAGGCTCTACTGCTTCTTCCCAACCAGTGGCTTGTTTAACCACCAATACAACTGGTTGCGCTAGCGAAAAAATGGAATCCACACGGATCCGATTCATCTATGGAGTCCTCCGAGTCACTTTTGTCTCCTGCTTGGGTAGGTGGGCTTGATGTAGCGCCTGCAGGGGCTGCAAAAGACAGGCCAGGAACGGATAACTCCCACCAGAGGAACCCTGCAGAGAGGGGTTCACCTGCATTGGTTCAGTTAAGGAGTCTTTGACTACTCTTTTAATAAGGTCTGTGACCTGCTCAACTTCTGTCCCCTGAATCGCATAACCCTGCAAGCAATTTTGGCAGATATGTTTATCTGGTAAAGACGTCGCTCTACATGCCCTACACTCTTTGATCTCTTGTCTGGGTGGGCTGCTTGACTGCTGCCTTTTGGAGGATGACCTTTATACTGATGATGAGAGCTAGACGAATGGCTGTGTCTTGAGCTAGGACTGGAGCGTCCATTTTGGTGGCCAGAAGTCTGGTTAGACGTGTTCTGGTGTATAGGGCTGAAACGAGAGTAACAGCCCAAGGCACTCTTTTAGTCTAATTCCTTTCTTCTTTTTTTTTTTTTTTTAGAAAGTATGTATGTGCCCTTTCCTGAGAAAGCGAGGGTCTTGGTCAAACGGTGGCTGGCTCATAATTGTGAAGGCAAGTAAGGGCGGAAAAGGCGACTGAAATAGAAGCTAATAGAAGCTAAAAGAATGGACAGGAAAGAATAAAAAGGCTCCTAAAAAATTGTAATTATCTAATTCTACGAATTTTTTTTTAAATATATATTATTTTTCTTTATTACAGATTAGATATATATATTTATGGTTCAGAGCCCTATGTCCGATACGTATAACGATGACAAACAGGGTTAACATAAACTTACCACTTGAAATAGACCTGAGGGTGTGCCCTGGTCTAACGTACGGTATACCAAAATAAGGGGGCATACCCTAGATAAGAAATGAGGATTAAATGAAATGAACATGAAATGAAGTGCAATGAGTACTCTGTGAGGAGTATGATGCCTTGAGAAATGCCCTAAAAAGGGGATGGGAGGGTGGGTATTGCACACAGGAACCGACAAGGAACACAGCAGAATGGGCTGATTAAATACCCCTCCGGGCTCCTCCCATAAATTCCGGCCACCGTACTGGCTGATAAGGAACACAGCTGAACGGGCTGATCAATTACTCCTCCGGGCTCCTCCCATAAATACAGGCCACCATACTGGCCTTTCAACACATATATATATATATATATATATATATATATATATATATACACACATATACACATACACATATCTATACACATACATACATAGACTATATACACATATATACATATTTTTAACTAACTGGCAAAAAAAGGAAATACTCCCCAAAGATCCCATATTCCCTAGAATTATATAGGTATACATTAAAACATTCTGGCACTCTGCATGAATTTAAGCACACACATAACATTTGTACACATTTTAGGGGGTATTTAGGGGAAAGCAATACTATGGAGCTGACAAAATACAGTGACTAGACGATGGGTTTATTGCCCCAGAAGAGCATGCTGGGGAAGTTAGTGAAGGCAAATATGCATGAAGGACAAAAAAGGAACTTGAAAAGCTTTCAGCATGCATGAGGACAAAGGGGCACAGCATAACAATTAGAGCATATTGCAATCATGGTAATTAGGGAATGAGGAAAGAAATACAACACATTAGCAAACATTAAATACATAGAATGTGATGTTAAAGGAGAAAACTTACCTTCATATAGTCCTTCTGCAGGACCTGAATGATGGCAGAACAGGTCTCTGAAATAATGATTCCCAGAGCCTGGGGGGAGATGCCTGTCGAGAACTTGAGGTCCTGAAGACTTCTCCCTGTCGCCAAGTAGCTCAACGTGGCAATGAGCCTCTGCTCCTCAGTGATGGCTTGCTGCATGCAGGTATCCTGCCTGCTGATATAAGGGGACAGCAACGCCAGCAGATGGTGAAAAACGGGGTCCGTCATTCAGAGATAATTCCTGAAATCATCAGGATTATTCTCCCGCATCTCACGAAGCAAAGGCATGTGAGAGAACTGGTCACGTTGGCGCAACCAATTCTTGGTCCACGAACTCCTCCTCGCCCTGTTCATGGACCGGGCTTGTGTCAAAGCTAAAAGCCCAACACCAAGCCCCTGCACAGCACGAACTCTACGATGAGTACGTACATGAAACATGGCTTGAAAACAGTCGGACAAGAGAAAGCACCGATAAACAGCAAGGCCTGAAAGAACGAACTGAAAATCAGAAACGAGCAGACAATAAGCAATGAAAATCAAAGCGTACTATACCAAGATATAGTCCACGATGACCAACAAAATGCTAACTGACTACACGCAAGATACAAGCAGATACGCACCAACAAGCACTAACTGAAGAGCAGTAACGATCTGAAGCACAAACCTGAAAAGCGGGAATCGTCTCTAATCAAGCTTCTACTAACACGCGATAAACACGAGATCAGCAGAAGGAGCCCAAAGGGTGCCGGACGTGGTGTTGAACTTCCCTTTTCTAGTCCCGTCGTACGCGGCTTACGTCACCGCGTTCTTGGCAACCGGAAATTCCGACAACTTAGACCGACCGTGTGTATGCAACACCACTTCCGGACCACTTCCGGAATTTATCCGATGGATTTGGTTGTCGGAATGTTCGACCGTGTGTACAAGGGCTTAAAGACCTGCTTGGCTGACATTCCTTCTGGCTCCAGATCCTGCTTGCTGTTCTACTATGCTCATCTCTGGCTCCCTGACGTTTTGACTTGTCTGACTATCCGTTCCGGGCCTGGAACTCTGCCTATGTTTTGACTACGTTTACCTTTTTATTACTATTATTAAACAAAGTGTGATTTAACTGTACATCTGTGTCAGTCTGATTCATGGTTTCTGACACTATGTAAATAAAATATCAAAACAAATACCCTAAAATAACCCGGAAGTGCCTGTATTGGTTAAAACCACTGCCCCTTCATTCTACAGTAGCCAACCATATGATCAAATGTCAAGTGATCACTACTAAAGTAAAGCATACACTCAATGGCCACTTTATTAGTGTCATGATTCTGCAGTAGTGTTCTTGTCTTTTTGCTCACCTTTCTTTTGTGTTCAGCTTAGAGGCCAGTCGCTGTTCACCTGTAAGCTTAATATCTCCCCTCAAGCATGACTTCACCCCAGCCTTTAATTAATAACACTATATTACCTGTCAGGGGAGGGCTAGCAGCCTTAAGCCTGGGGGGCAAGTTCAGTCGAGTGGCCCATTGTACCACCGAATCAGTGCACCATCAATCGCCACCTAGTTTTATAACGGCTATTGATGTTATGAAGCAAGACAAATATGACACAGCATGACCACGATCTTGGTAAAGAGCCGACGCCGCTGCTCTTTTCCCATGTGATCAGCTGTGTCCAATAACAGCCAATCACATGTAAATGACAGCATGTTAAGTGAGGAGAGGAGAACCAATCAGTGGCATCTCCTCACAGGGGAGACTGTACAGATAATCAGGGCACTGATTATAGTGCAGCCCTACAAGTGGCCAGCAAGTGATTCCAGTCTGTGCCCATCAGTGACACCAATCAGTGCCCATCAGTGACACCAACCAGTGCTGCCTTTCAGTGCCCATCAGTGCTGCTCATCATTGCCCCCTATCAGTTTCACCCATCAATGCCCATCATTAGGACCCAACAGTATCGCCCATCAGTGCCACTCCCTATCAGTGCCGCTCATCAGTGCCACCTAATAGTGCCCATCAGTGCTGTCCTTCAGTGCCATCTATCAGTGCCACCTGTCAGTGCCCATCACTGCTGCCAATCAGTGTCCCTATCAGTGCCACCTATCAGTTCTGCCCATCAGTGCCACCTATCAGTGCCACCATCTATCAGTGACGCCCATCAGTGCCATCTATGCTGTACCCAAACAAAATTTAGAATAAAGTTAGAACTAAAAAAATTGGTTATAGTTTCTTACTGCTATAATCTTTAAAAGACATTTTCTGCATTCTGTATTTTCAGACTGTACTATTAAAGCCAGTTATTTTTAGTGCTCTCGTGTGTGGAGATATGTTTTTAATTGATCTATTGTAGCAGCCATCGATAATGGATGAGAATGGTGGTGTGTGGGGGGGGGGGGGGGGGGGGGGGGGCGGCATTGAAGGGCCTGGCCTTGGGGCGGCAAAAGGAGTAAATCCGAAAACCCACTTCCACCACACATTTAAGAAAAACAGCGATAAACTGAAACTTGGAAAGAAAGGAGCCATCCAAGTGCAAGAAAAAGGGGCCCGCGACCTGCCGTCGGGTGTCCAAAAATCTTTCCACTGCCCTTACTAGGCAGATGTTGGATTTCCCCGATCCTGGCTACTTCCACTTGTAACCCCCTGACCGTTTGATCAGTCTTAGACTGCCTGACCCAGATTCTAACCAAGTCCTGGCCTATCTCCACGTCCTCCCTTGCTAACCCCACTGCCGCCCGTTTCGACGGGCTGACCAGCTCACTGATCCTGAATGCCCCGAAGAAGGCCAGAGCGAATGCCACCTGTTCGAAAGCCGAACTACAGACCTTCCCCACCTTCCCCCACTTCCCCATAAAGCCCTGAAGTAGGTCAAAAGAGACAAGTTGTCTTCCGTCCCTCCTCTTGTGTGCCCTCCGGTATCGCTTTACCACTTGTCTCAACCAGAATTCCTTTGTATGGTCCCGTTGCCCCTGCCATTTAAATAAAAACGCCAACCCTGCCAGTTTGCGATTAATTGTAGCCGCCGACACCCCCTTTTCCATAGCCCACCTGAGCCATGCCCGCATCTCCCGGGGCCATGCCGATCACTTCCAGGCAAGCCGGCCATTCCTGCCAAACCCTTGAGTAGGCACCCCACGTAGCCTTACTCACAGATTGCCTGATCCATTGTGCCGCTATTCCAGCGCTATGTTTCACAACCACGTGGGGTAGTCAATCCTGTGACGCTCCGGCTCCGTGCCAGTCCCCGAAATCTATCCCACTGAAAACGAGACAGAGCATCAGCAACCGTGTTGTCCACCCCCGGCAAATGCACAGCATAGAGGAAAGCATTCACCTGCAAACACCGCAGTACCAGATGCCGTAAAAAAAGTTTGACAACCGGCCCAGAGGCCGCCGTCAGCCGAATGACCACCTGCACCATGCCTAGGTTGTCGCAGTTAAACCAGGTTCTTCAGCAGCCCTGCCTACGACCACTCCGAAGGCCAGCGTGCCATGCACCATTGACCTTTAAAGAAGGCCCCGAAACCCGTGGAACCAGCCACATCTGTGAATAGCTCCTGGTCACAGTTACTGATGGGCCCGGACATCCAAAGGGCCGTCCATTAAAGGACTCCAAGAACCCCTGCCAAACCCTCAGGTCCTCCCTGAGGTCCCGATTGAGTGTCACAAAATGGGTCGGAGCCCGGAAGTCCGCCATAGTGGCCGCCAGCCGGTGGCAAAACACACGCCCCATCGGCATAATCTGGCAGGCGAAGTTCAGCTTCCCTAGCAACGATTGCAACTGACGCAGTTGCAACTTACGCAATCCGACCGTCCTGAGTATTTCCTCCTGAAGCCTCGTCATCTTGTCCAACGGCAACCTGCACTCCATCTTCACGGAATCGATCACGATCCCCAAGAATGTGATACAATCCGTGGGACCCTCCATTTTTCCAGGGGCCAATGGGACTCCGAACCACTCTGCCAGATGTTGAAGCGTTCCCAAAAGAACTGCACAGACATTGGTGCCTGCCGGACCCCCACATAGGAAGTTGTCCAGATAATGGATGACTGAGTTGATGCCCGACACATCGCGGACGGCCCATTCCAAGAAGGAGCTGAACTGCTCAAAGAAGGCACACGAAATCGAACAACCCATCGGAAGGCACTGGTCCACATAAAACCCCCCTCCCAAGTACAGCCCACTCTCTGGGTGCACCGGCAGAAGTCGGAAAGCCGATTCGATGTCCGACTTCGCCATCAACGTCCCTCTGCCATAACGCCGGACCCACGCAACGGCGCATCAAAGGAAGTGTACGCCACCGCACACTCCTCCGGAGCAATGGCCTCGTTAACGGAACCCCTTTTGGAAAAGACAGGTGATGTATCAACCTGATCTTATTTGGCTCCTTCTTAGGAACCACCCCCAGCGGGGAAACCACCAGATCTGGGAGAGGCGCCTCCCAGAAAGGGCCGGCCATCTGACCTAATGCAACCTCTTTTTCCAATTTTTCAGTGACAACTGCTGAGTACTGCAGCGCGGATTTCAAATGTTTTGCCAGAGGAGGCACAGAGGTCAGCGAACAAGGGATCTTAAAACCAAACGTAAACCCATCCTCCAACAATCAAGCTCCCACCCGGTCGGGGTATCTATTGAGGAAAGGCAGCATCCTTTCCACCCACACCGGAGTCGTCCCTCTTGTGTGTAGGATCTCCGGGATGCCCTTTTCCTTTTTTAAAGCATTTGGCAAGTGCGTGGGATCCCCCTCAGTCGGAACACGTGTGTTTGAATTGGCAGTGCCATGCTGTAGCTCTGCCCCCAGCTCCGCCTCCCCTGCTTTTAAAGCGGCCCGAGGCTTTCTATTAAAATGGCAACAGAGCTGTCCATGCACCTGTCATGCCGTCCCTGGGCTGACCCCCCCTTGCGGTGTATGGCTGCGGGACTCTCTCTACTGGTAGCCTACTCTCCACTTGGATGTCAAGGACTACGTTAAGCCTTGTCATGATTGTGCTTAGTCTAAATCCTCCACACAAGTGCCTGCTGGTCTTCTCATGCACTTGCCCATTCCTAAGGAGCACTGGTCTCACATTACCATGGATTTTTTCACCAATCTTCCACTGTCTGAGTATAATATGGTCATTTGGGTGGTAATAGAGTGGTTCTCCAAAATGGCTCATTTTGTTCCCCTTCCTGGGTCTCCCTTCTCCTCTTGCTTTGGTTCCCGATTTTGTTAAAGAAATCATCTGCCTCCATGGGGTCAGGGGCAAATCCAGAGTCTAGTCTTGGGATGGGCACTGCCAGAAAATACTTTTTTTGCGGGCAATTGTTTGGGGAAATGGCTGGTGTTGGCGCTTCAATCATCCCAGAACCATGGTTGTTATGGTGTCAGGATGATTGAAGAGCATTATTTTATTATTACATTGTTATATAAAATGGAATAGTTCAACTCACCTTTAATGCAGAATCAGTGGGAGCCCTGAGCATGTCACTTGCCACCATCGCCTGCCACCAGATGTGGATTGTCACTTGCCACGTCACCTGCCACACGTTGTGGTATGTCACTTGCCACGTCACCTGCCACAGGTTGCGGATTGTCACTTGCCACGTCACCTACCACACGTTGCTAGTTGTCACTTGCCTGCGCCAGATGTAGATTGTCACTTGCCACGTCACCTGCAACATGTTGCAGATTGTCACTTGCAACATCACCTGCCACATGTTGCGGATTGTCATTTGCCACATCACCTGCCACAGGTTGCGGATTGTCCCTTGCCATGTCCCCTGCCACATGTTGCTGGTTGTCACTTGCCTGAAACCAGATGCAAATTGTCACTTGCCACGTCACCTGCCACATGTTGCTGGTTGTCACTTGCCTGTCACCAGATGCAGATTGTCACTTGCAACATCACCTGCCACAGGTTGCGGATTTTCATTTGCCACATCACCTGCCACATGTTGCTGGTTGTCACTCGCCTGCTGCCAGGTGCAGATTGTCACTTGCCACTGTCACCTGCCACAGGTTGCGGATTGTCACTTGCATGCCGCCAGATGCAGATTGCCACTTGCCACGTCACCTGCCACACGTTGCTGGTTGTCACTTGCCTGCTGCCAGATACCGATTGTCACTTGACACGTCACCTGCCACAGGTTGCGGATTGTCATTTGCCATGTCATCTGCCACAGGTTGCGGATTGTCATTTGCCACGTCACCTGCCACACATTGCTGGTTGTCACTTGCCTGCCGCCAGATGCAGATTGTCACTTGCCACCGTCGCCTGCCACATGTTGTGGATTGTCACTTGCCACGTCACCTGCCATGTGTTGCTGTTTGTCACTTGCCACATCACCTGCCACAGGTTGCGGATTGTCATTTGCCACATCACCTGCCACACATTGGTGGTTGTTACTTGCCTGCTGCCAGATGCAGATTGTCACTTGCCACCGTCGCCTGCCACATGTTGTGGATTGTCACTTGCCATGTCACCTGCCACACGTTGCTGGTTGTCACTTGCCACGTCACCTGTCACATGTTGCGGACTGTCACTTGCCACACGTTGCTGGTTGACTCTCCGTCTCTCGGCTGAGATCGGAACTCCACCCCTCCAGCCCTCTGCACCGCCGCTCCTTATACTCTTCCCCGAATGCATGGGGGCAGGGGCGGTAGAAGGATGATTAGCATTCGGGGGAGAGTAGGAGGAGCAGTGGTGCAGAGGGCTGGAGGGGCAGAGTTTCCGATCTCAGCCAAGAGCCAGGGGAAACACATTTTGTTGGGGAAACCGATCTCAGCAGGACACTGGGCCCCCCCACTCTCTCACCTGCCCGCTCTCTCACCCGCATCTAATTTCTCGGGGTGCAATTACCACTTTGCCCCCCCCCCCCCCCCCCGATCCACCCCTGCATGGGATGTTCAATTTACTTTTTGGAGAGACTTTTGTAAATCCCTCAATATTGTCTTGGATTTTTCCTCTTCTTACCACCCTCAATCCAAAGACAGACTGAGAGGGTTATTCAGGAGTTAGAGGCCTTTCTCCACACGTTAGTCTCTGCTCATCATGACAATTGGTCCTCTCTACTCCCTTGGGCAGAATTCTCTCATGACAATCATGTAAAACCCAGTTCTCAGAAGACACCCTCAGCTCCCTCTTCCTATGACCTGTTCTCCAGTCATTCCAGCTTCGGCTATGGCTCAGGAATTCTTTAATTCTATTTGGGGTGACGTTCATGATTCCCTCCGGGCAGCCACTAGCAAATTCAAAGGTTTTGCCAACCGTCACAGATGTAATCCAATGGACAAAGTCTGGCTTTCCACCAGAAACATCAAGCTCCAGGTTCCTTCTCTGAAGTTTGCCCCAAGATTCATTGGCCCGTACATTATAACTTCTAAACTGAATCCAGTTTGTTTCAAACTTCAGATTCCTAAAAGCCTCAAAATCTCTGACTCCTTCCATTTTTCCCTTCTAAAGCCTTTAGTACTCAATAAGTTCTCTCGTTCTCTCCCTACTGCGGCCACGGTTTCTGAGGATAATCAGAAGTACGAGGTTAGTCAAATTCTGGATTCCCGGCTCTGTAAAGGCATTCTTCAGTACCTCGTGCATTGGAAAGGGTTTGGTCCTGAGGAGAGATCTTGAATCACAGCATCTGATGTTTTTGTGCCTCGTCTTTTGAGGGGGATTCATCTGAGGTTTCCCTCCAACCCTGGGCCCAAGTAGGGGAGTGGGAGACTTCGTAAGGGGGGGTACTGCCATGACTCTATAGTAGTGTTCTTGTCTGTTTGCTCACCTTTCTGTTGTGTTCAGCTTAGAGGCCAGTTGCTGTTCACCTGTATGCTTAAGTAATCTTCCCTCAAGCATGGCTCCACCCCAGCCTCTAATTAGGAACACTATATTACCTGTACACTGCAAGCAAGCCTTGCTGATCAATATTGTGTATTTGGCTTTTGTGTGCTCATTGCTGTGTGTCCTACGCCTGATCCTGTTTACTGACCTTAGCTTATTCTTGACTGTCCTCGTCTGCTTCATATCCCAACCTTTGGAGTGTTCTTTGATTTTCCCTATCTGCTTGTTGTCCTGACCTTTTGGCCTATCTCCTGACTATCCTTGTTCTCCCAGGCTGCTGCTTCCGTTCTATCCTGCAGTAGTCTACCGTGACCGTGAGCTGGAAGACCCTGGGGGCCGCGACCTGGAGCCAGACTGCAGCTAAGTCCATCCCCACCATTAGGGGCCCTGGTGACACCTGCTGGCTCTTAGATTCTGCACCCTGGGAAATCTCATGCTCTAGCTCCCAGTGTGATCCGTGTTGGTGCTCCAGAGTACCTGCTTTCCTGAACCACCCAGAGCTCCATCCGCAGCAGTCAGCAATAGGGTCCACTACCTCTGCGGTGCACTCCTGACCCCAACAGAGTGCATCTGTCACCAGGCCTCAAGTGACCTGACAATTAGGTATACCTTTTCTCTTGCTTGGCAACACAAAGTGCTAATCAGCCAATCACATGGCAGCAACTCAATGCAGTTAGGCATCTAGACGGGGTGAAGAAAAGTTGCTGAAGTTCAAAATGAGCGTCGGAATGGGAAAGAAAGGGGATTTAGGTGAATTTGAATGTGGCATGGTTGTTGCTGCCAAATGGGCTGGTCTAAGTATTTCAAAAACTGATGATCTAGTGGGATTTTCATGCACAACCATCTCTAGGGTTTACAGAGAATGGTCTGAAAAATAGAAGTGAGTGGTAGTTGTGTGGACAAAAATGCCTTGTTGATGTCAGAGGTAAGAGGAGAATGAGCAGATGATAGAAAGGCAACAGTACCTCAAATAACCAACCAAGGTATGCAAAATACCATCTCTGAACCCACAACACATCGAACTTTGATGGGCTACATCAGTGCTTAACCTCACCAAAATTTGCTTCTGGAAGAATGGTCAAACATACCCATAGACACGCTCCTAAACCTTGTGTACAGTTTTCACAGAAGAGTTGAAGTTGTTACAGCTGCAAAGGATGGGCCAACTTGTGTACAGGCAGGTGTCCCAATACTTTTGATATCATAGTGTATATTCATATATACTTCTTTTGCTTTTACGCATTATACATTCGTGCTTTTAGTTATATGCATTTATGTATTTATGCTTGTTATAGTTGTATACTAATTACTATTTGCATAGTTGTTATATGGCCCCCTTTTAAACGTGATTACAGTGCTACATAAAGCCGTGTTTATATCCCGTGTGGTTAGCGTGACAAAGGAGTGCACCTGCCAATACTCCGGCAGTGCGCATGCTCGGAAATGTGTTGCACCTGGTCCAGTGATGTCACCATGCCTCATACCGCGCTCCACAAGTGGCTCAGCCCTTGTTCTGGGTTCTTCTCTACTGTTCAGCCGACTTCCTGAAATCAAGAAATGGACTCTATTGACTTGAGATGGCAATCTCAATGACGATCACTGCTGACACCTTCCTGTGATACCTTTCAGATGTGCCTTTTTATACTAGCCAAATGTGAGTTGTCAACTATTTGATCCAAATAAATTTATTTTAACGTCTTCACTCTCTCTTTTTTCCTCTCTATTTGTTTGCTACTTACTTTTCTACGTAGATCGCTAATTTTATCTATCTAAAGTGAAAACAGTGCAGCGCTAAGAATCAAATGTTGAGTATTGACATATCAACATACTGTGATTAGCATATACTGTACAAAAAACTCTAAAACCATAATCTGATTGATAGTGTCTCTAAATAAAATGCACTGTGCAAATTGTAAATCAACATTGGTGGTATAGTCCCATTGGTGAATAAAACATTAATCCATTAGTATATATTGATGGGTAAGAAATCCAGGAGTGTAGGACTAAAGGAGTCGTGTGTGCATCCACCACCCAGGGGAGAAGATTAAATATGCTTACCAGAAGGTAGCATCAATCAGGCAAGTGATATCAAAGCTTTGCTTAGCGAGTGGTGCAATTCCTTCTCCTCAGCTGAGCCACCTCAGGCAACCTCGACCCAGCATGTGAGAATATGGATCAAGATGGCAATGTCCCAGATAGTAAAAAAAACTCATTCCTCCACAGGACTGTTTGGTGGGTTTATGGTTTACAGCATCCATAAAAAACAACAGAAAGCCTTCACATAGTGAAAAACCATATGGTTACGGGTTTATTTGGAATAAAAAGGCTTTAGACCCCTTTCACACCAGGGCGTTTTGCAGGCGCTATAGCGTTAGAAATAGCACCTGCAATCCGCCCTAAAAAAGCTGCACCATTGTTTGTAGTGTGAGGGCTTTCACACTACAGCGGTGCGCTGGCAGGACGTCAGGGAAAAGTCCTGCCAGCAGCTTCTTTGGAGCGGCGAAGGAGCGGTGTGTTTACTGCTCCTCCACCGCTGCTGCCCATTGAAATCAATGGGGCAGCGCTGTAATACAGCCGGCAAAACGCCGCTATTGCGGCGTATTGCCGGCGGTTTTAAACCTTTCTCAGCCGCTAGCGGGGGGTAAAAGCTCCCCGCTAGCAGCCGAAATGGGCCGCAAATCCGGCAGTAAAACGCCGACAAAAATAGCAGCGTTTTACCGCCCACGCTTTAGGCGGTGTGGTGTGAAAGGGGTCTTAAATAGATTCCAAGATGTATTGCATCAAGTAAAAAAATCTCCTCTGTGATCATAAAAGCATAAAATTCAAAGGTGCAATGGCATGGAAAGGACTCATCAAAACCAACGCGTTTCATCTACAAAGACCTCAAATTGGTCCACATCCATGCACTGCGCAATAATATACACTCAGTAATCGATAATAATTAAATAAACCTGTATACAACATAATGACATGTGACCATATTCAACATGGTATCTGGCATGTGTTCCAAGCCTCAATGTGACCACCAATTATGATAGGTGTTAAACCATAGCGAGGCCCGGATAGAGCCAAGCCTCGATGTGACTAAAAACAATAATGGGTGCTAAACCACAGCGAGGCTTGGATAGAGCCAGATAGATGTTCGGCTGGAAAAACACATTCCAAGCCTCACTCAGAACACCAATGCATACAGGCAGATCCTTGGGACGTAAATCGGATTATAATCTGACCTAGTTATTGATTTTAGCTAATTTTATCTATCTACCCAAAGTAGTTGTATGATTTTTTTGCACCTTCACCTTTCTGTTCATAGGCAGAAGGAAAATACTCTGAGCATATGGGTATGATGTAACATGGGATTCACATGCTTTGCTCCCAGAAGATGCTATTTCTGTCCACTCAGGTACAAGAACCATCACGCAGGAGCAGGACGTGAGTCTACAGCTGTGTGTAGACTAAATTCTCACATAGTGGTTCTTCTCTTTGTTTCCACATGTAATGTGATGGGGCAAGGAAGGGAACATAGGTATAAGTTGCCACGGAGTCAGGTTTTAAAGTGAAGCTGTTGCTTTGACCTGCAAAAGGAAAGGACAGGTTCACTTTAAGGTTGTACGACTGAGATGATAGTGCTGACCTTGAAAACTGTCACTGAAAAGTGTGTGGGGAACTGGGGAGAGGACATCTGCTGCTAATATTTTATTGAATTCTAAATTGTACTGAACTAGTCAGCTCAATACATGCTTTTTACAGGACATTTTGAATAAAGCATGTATCATGGATTTTAAGTGAACCTGTGTAATTCAGTCAAGGGCTCTTCACTTTTTGCAGGTTCTTGTTTCGGGAAAATGTTTTTAATATAACAGGAATGTCCAGATGAGAAGATCCTTACACATTGTGCTGTTTACTGGTGGAGATGTTGGTACAAATCCAACAAAGAGGTACTATTCTTTAAAGTGGAACTATACCCATAACAACCTAATAAAAAAATATTGTTCTTCAGCAAGGAACATACATTCCACATTAATAATTATGCTACCAAAATTAGTATGTGCTGCATTGCTCCTGTTTTTTCTTGCCACAGGCTGCCATTTTGCTGAAGTCCAGAGCCCCTAAGCAGCAGTAAATCTTTATACAGTCATCAGATTGACCTCTAGTGGCTCAGATTTTTACCACAATGCCAAAAATGGAGAGCATGTGCAGAGCAGGGTGAGACAGTGTATTACTGGATTTTAACCACTTAACGACCAGTGCACGCCGATGTATGTCCTATTTTTGAAGAGGGATATCTCGGTAATGGCAGCAGCTGCTGCCACAACAGAGATATCCATCTCTTCAGGCGCCAGTCGTGTGTGCGATAACGGTGGTCTCCGTGGCGGGTTCACCGCGAGATCACCGTTATCGGAGGCGGGAGAGGTGCCACCCCCCCTCCGGCCGCTCTCCCGCACCCTCTGCTGCTTACCGGAGCCGTCGGTAGCGTCAGAGGCAATCGGGTCCTACCAATGGCTGGGTATGGAGACGAGTGAGGCTAAGATGGCCCCCACTCATCTCTATACCATAGGAGGGCGGAAGCAACGTCAAAACGTCACTTCCACCCATACCTCTTAAAGGTTAAAGGTATATTTTTTTCAATGTCATTTTTTAAAATGACATTTTTTATTTTATTTTTTATTATTGCATTTAAGTCCAAATATGAGATCTGAGGACTTTTTGACCCCAGATCTCATATTTAAGAGGACCTGTCATGCTTTTTTTCTATTACAAGGGATGTTTACATTATTTTTTAAATGTTTAAATTATTTTTTTAAAGTGTAAAAATAAATAAAAGCACAGAAGCAAATGCATACGCATATGAAAACGGCGGCCAAACCCCACATGTGAGGTATCGCCATGATCAGTAGAGCGAGAGCAATAATTCTAGCCCTAGACCTCCTCTGTAACGCAAAACATGCAACCTGTAGAATTTTTTTAATGTCGCTTATGGAGATTTTTGAGGGTAAAAGTTTGACGTCATTCCATGAGCGGCGCAATTTTGAAGAGTGACATGTTGGGTATCAATTTACTTGGCGTAACATTATCTTTCACAATATAAAAAACTAAGTTTACTGTTGCCTAATTTTTTTATTCAAAAAAGTGAATTTTTTCCCAAAAAAGTGCGCTTGTAAGACTGCTGCTCAAATACGGTGTAAAAAAGTATTGCAATGACCGCCATTTTATTCTCTAGGATGTTAGAAAAAAAAAACAAAATATAATGTTTGGGGGTTCTAAGTAATTTTCTAGCAAAAAAACTGTTTTAAAAATGTAAACACCAAATCTGAAAAAGAGGTCTGGTCCTTAAGTGGTTAAACAATATAGGCACTTATTTCTAATATTTTACATAGCTATTTCCGCAAACGGGGCCAGCCTTAAGTGATCTATCAGGACTTAATTTTCTGACATAAGCTAAAGTTAAAGCTCCACTGGTATGACGCATCCTGCCTTCACCAATTAAACAACAAAGAATTCTTCATGGTACAAGTTATGGTTATCAGGAGGGGAACCTTAATACCCACATTTGGCATGGAACAAAAAGTCCAGTGTTTTGACCCATCTCTGCTAGGGAGGAGGCTCTCCATTTCCCTAAAAGTGAAAGCGCTGCCCGTCTTATAGCTTACATGATGATGAAGATGATTTTCACCCACCAAGATAGGGGTGGACTGACCATTTGGCCACTCGGGCACTGCCCGAGGGCCCCAGGCCACTAGAGGGCCCCATCAGGGTTGCCAGCCTCAGTAAAACCAGTAAAAAAAATCTGTGTTTTTTTTTTTACATCTGTCTCTGAAATGTCCCTTACCAACATCCTTTTGGTCTAAAAATCCTGAGATTATAGCTGCCCCACCTCTCCAGTACCTTCTCAGCCAATAGAAACATGTCTGTGTATACTGTGTGTACATGTATGTGCATACTGTTTGATTGTATACTGTGTGTGTGTATACTGTGTGGCCCCATAATCTCTGATTGCCTGGGGGTCCCATTATCTCCTATTGCCCGGGGGCCCCATGAGTTGTCAGTCCGCCCCTGCACCAAGACCTTCCTTTCTCCCACAAGATCTACTTCACTTTCCCCCTTGGACTTCCCCAATCTCTATATGTATACTTCCCAGTAAAAAATCTAGAGTGGTAGGAAGGGAAGGGCTGTCTAGGAACCTCTTGGGTGTTATCGCCCTTAAATAAATAATCCACAAACAATTTAAAGAAATTTGGGGACATATAGTGGCACCAATGAAAAATTCATCCTAGCCTGCACCATGAAAATACCATAGGGCTCTACATAAGTAAAACCAATACATCTAGTGGTATCAGAGAAAACTATGAGAGACAACCTACCAGAGTCTTCAGATATATCAGTGTTATGTTCTACATTAATTGACCTTCAATGCTGACATAAATTGTTGACATGAAGTGAACTTTTTATCTATTTGTTTCACCTAATCTACGCTGCATGCTACTTACCTGATGGTTCCTATTGAAGCACAGTGGTTCATTTAAATTTTTCGTATCATTGTTTGTCCAATGTATGAGGTGCATTTGCTAAAATTTCTTGTGTCTGTTTTATAATAGAAATGGTTATTAAACTCAGATAAAGGAAAACACGTACATGTCAGAATTTTCATTTTGTTGGACAGCCTTTTGTTTTAATTACAGTCTTTAGTCTGTTGGGATATGTCTCTACTAACTATGCACATCTAGACTTTACAATATTTGCCCACTCTTCTTTGCAGAACTGTTCAAGTCAAGTTAAATTTGATGGTGACTGTTTGTGGACTGCAGTCTTCAAGTCATTCCACAGATTTTCCAGGGGATTTAAGTCTAAGCTCTGACTAAGCCATGTAATTGTCCCAAAAACACCCGACCCTTGAGCTATTGCACTTACACAAAGCTATATTTAAAACAGCATTCAAATATAATATAAACTGCTTGTGAAAGCAATTCCGATAATCTCACCACCACCAGAGAAACAGATCGTTCGTGATAGTTCCCAGGAGAGACTCAGAACAAATCTCCAGTGCAGCAAGCCGTGTGGTCTCCCCTAGATACATTGCCACATTCTGTCTTTGTCAATAGGTCTATTGACATAGGTCACCTATTGACAAAGACAGAATGTGGAAACGCATCTAGGGGAGACCACACGGCTTGCTGCACTGGGGATTTGTTCCGAGTCTCTCCCGCGAACCACCACAAACTATCTTTTTCTCTCTGAGGTGGTGAGATTATCAGAACTGCTTTCACCGGCAGTGTATATTATACCTGAATGCTGTTTTAAATATATCTTTGTGTAAGTGCAATAGTTTAAGGGTTGGATGTTTTTGGGACAATAAAAGTTTGCAGTTTCACACTATGTGGATTCCTTTTCCTTCTATATGCTTGACTGGAATAAGAGGATTGCGGGTGTGTTCAGTCTGGAATATTCAGGATCGGGACGCCATATCTCTGTTAATTTGATTGTTACTGAAATTGCACGCTGATGTCCTTTAAGTTGCTGAGATAAAACTGGATTGATTCACTAAGGCGAATGATAATTAGCAGTCCAGTGAGTGCAATTCCTATAGGGAGTAGAATCACAAGGTATGGTGACGGTGAAACATTTCTGCAATGATATAAAATGTCTCATGAGAAATTACTCAACACCTAGACTGTCACAATTTTTATATTTTTAGAGTGCTGGTTGCTCTTTTGCATTTATTTTTTTTTTTACTTTATTTATGTTTGTTTTTTTGTTCTTTTCTTTGAGCGCTGCATAAGCTGAAAAGAACCTATTTCTTTGGAACTTCATTGCTTAATCCTTAATGTTATATTTGATAATAGCAGCTGCTTAGTTTAATTTACTTCTTATCTTGAGCACTCAATAAGTGACCCTGTTTGCTTTTACTTATTGTACATGTTAAAAGCATATATTTATTGAAATAAAATGTTCTGCTTACACAAATTCCCTATTAGAAGCGCATTTGGTTGAAAAGACATCAGCAATGCTGCCTCTCACATCACTTCCGGTCCCCTGTCCTCTCCGGCCACGCCCTACACATTACATCATACCTTGTGACTTCCTCAGGGAAAATATTTTCACCACTACTGATAGCACTACCTGGCAGTGCGGGGGTTTACACTTGATAGTTTTGCTCTGCAGGATTGTTTACTTTTGTTAAAATTTTCACCTCAGCCTGTCATATTAATGTAGTTGGTGGATCTAGAATTGAAGTACCCCCCCATAGTGTTGTAGAATCCCATGAATAAGTCATTGTTATGACGAAACATGTCGGGTGTGGCTACTTGACGAACGTTTGATGCAGACATAGGACGCTGAACACTGTAGAGTGATCGGTGGATGGTGGGAGCGGAGTGAGGCTGGGTTCACACCCTGGAGCGATGCGGGAACACCGCGAATCCGCGGCGTTTTCCCGCATCGCATGCCTCCCGCCGGCAGTTCACACTGCCCTATGCGGACTGCTGGGAGTGTCAGTGAAATGTTAATGACACCCCCAGATCAGTTCGCATATAGCAGTGCGATCTGCAAACTCGGACAGGAATCAGATCGCATGGTGTGAACACCAATGTGATCCGATTCTGCTGCGGACCAAAAAAAGGGTCCCGTGCGAGTTTGCGGTGGGTGCGATGCACATTCAGCCATACTATCTGTATGGCTGAACTCGCATCGCACAGAGATCGGATGTGATTTGCACTGCAGTGCAGTGCGAATCACATCCGGGTCTCCCAGCCGCAGCGGTGTGAACCCAGCCTGAAGGAGGAGTACAGGATGGTGAACACTTTGACTTTTAAAGAGCACAGGGGGAGTGGAAACGAGGAGGGGTGAGAATTAATCTGGCCACTTCGCAGATCCTGGGTCTGCTGTGACCATCCATGCTCCAGTACACAGTTTTTAAAGAGTGATGTGAAGTGTATCTTTTGGCGTGTCACTTTTGTTTTACATGTGAGTGCATTGAAGTGAGAATTTTGAAGTGTGATTAAAGAGTTTTTAACTTTATTACACTATTGGAAGCAATTTCTTTTTTTACTTGCATGGTTGTATTTATGTGAACTGCCAAGAAAAATACAGCGATTCTCTGAACTGCAAGCCTGGAGGTCTCCCATTTAAAGCCCTGGAAAGAGGGTAAAAGTCATTTTAGCCAAACACGCAGGTGTGAGGCTTTTCAGCTGATGAGTTCAATCACATAGGGGAAGTCACGGACACCATGGTGTGGTGGAGGAACTGGTTGCAAGATCTGTCTAATTAGGAGACCCTGATTATCACCGGTTACTCTTTAAAGTATAATATACTTTTTTTGATGTCACTTTATATGTGAGTTGTCACAAATTCACTTTAGTAATTACACATTTTGCCATATTGTGATAGTGGCCTTTTATAGTGTACTGTATTGAATCAGATGCAATTGTGTGTGATTTTCACTAAGTTACATGTGTGAGCACTGCTTTTTTCTCTCTTTTTTCTTTTATTATTAAGGAAGAAAAGTAAATATATATGTTTTGCACTATTGATCTTCAATTTAACAGTAGCGGCTTAGGTGTAGGGATTTCGTTTTGGTAAAATAAGTGCAGTGGTGATACACGGTTTGCGAGGGAGTAGTGTGTGTGTATTATTGATTTACAGTGCAAGGGTTTACACTTGATAGTTTTGCTCTGCCGGATTGTTTAGTTTTGTTACCAATTTTCACCTCAGCCTGTCATATGAGTGGATCGGAGGAAGAAGAAGATGGAGGAAGAAACCGAAGGATGAAGAAAAGAATAAGCAAGAAGACCAGAAGAAAGAAGATGAAAGAAGACTTTAATAAAGGAATTGTCAAAGACTGTCTCCTGTCATTTTTAACACTTTTTTGTCACTTTCTTTGTGAAATGGTAGGGGTACTTTTGTACCCCCTTACCATTTCACACGAGGGGCCGAGATCTGGGGTCCCCTTGTTAAAGGGAGCTTCCAGATTCCGATAAGCCCCCCCGCCCGCAGACCCCTACAACCACCGGCCAGGGTTGTGGGGATGAGGCCCTTGTCCTCATCAACATGGGGACAAGGTGCTTTGAGGGGCTACCTCAAAGCACCCTCCCAATGTTGAGGGCATGTGGCCTGGTACGGTTCAGGAGTTCTTTTCCTGCGGCCTGCCAGGTTGCATGCTCAGATAAGGGTCTGGTATGGATTTTGAGGGGGACCCCCACGCCATTTTTTTTGTGCGGGGTTCCCCTTAAAATCCATACCGGACCTGAAGGGCTTGGTATGGATTTTGAGGGGGACCTCCACGCCATTTTTTTTTTGGCGTGGGGTTGCCCTTAATATCCTTCGGGTCTGGTGTGCTCTTGAAGGGGAACCAATGCCGTTTTTTTTTTTTACATTAAAGTTGTGTTGTAAGTCGTGCTGTGATTCACACTCAAGTCGTGTCCAAGTTGCCTCCCAAAGTCGTGCTGGAAGTCGTGTTGCCTCTGTGTGAATGAATGGACTTTTATGATACAAGTTCAATAAACACAGATTGTTATTGTTATGCCGCGTACACACACTCAAACAATCGGGCAAACTCAAGTCCGCCGGACAATCCCCCGTGTGTAGCCTCCGGCGAACTTTTTTTACCCGAAAGTACGGCGAACTTAGAAAGTATTTTTGCACTCCAATCTTCCCGCCGGACTTGCATTTTGGCGGACAATCCAGCCGTGCATATGCCAGTCTGCCGTAATTTTGAAATGAACAGACTTTTCCCGCCCGGAGAAAAGTTCGCTCATTTTGAGCACGTCTCCACGTAGGCGGGGCCCACGTAGGATGTGTCGCTGGCCCCGCCACCTGGTATGGACTTGAAGGGGAACCCCAACGGCGAAAAAAAATCGGCGTGGGGGTCCCCCCAGGTCCACATCAGACCCTTGTCCGAGCACGCTACCCGGCCGGCCAGGAAAGGGGGGGACGAGCGAGCGGCCCCCCCTTCTGAGCCATACCAGGCCTCAACATGGGGGGTGCCTTGGGGAAGGGGGGGCGCGTGGCCCCCCCACCCCAAAGCACCTTGTCCCCATGTTGATGAGGACAAGGGCCTCTTCCCGACAACCCTGGCCGTTGGTTGTCTGGGTCTGCGGGCGGGGGGCTTATCGGAATCCGGGAGCCCCCTTTAATAAGGGGGCCCCCGGATACTGGCCCCCCACCCTATGTGAATGAGTATGGGGTACAATGTACCCCTACCCAATCACCTGTAAAAAAAGTAAAAAAAACACAACACACAAGGGTTAAATAGTTTATTGCACAGCTCCGGGGGTCTTCCGTCTTCGGGGGTCTTCTCGCCGGACTCCTCTGCTATCTTCTGCTAGCTCTTTTACTAGCGGAGGAGCCCGGCTTTCTTCCTCGCCGCCGCCCTCTTCTTCCGACTTCGGGGGTCTTGTCACCCTCTTCGGTTCTTCTGTCGCTGCTGTTGCTTCGGCTTGTGTCAGCTTGTGTTCGTCTCCCGCCTATTCTGAACGTTACATTGCATCACTCGTTCGTACTTTATACACGGCGTATTCAGCAAACCTCCGCTCTCTGAGTGTCACGACGTTGGGCCGTGACCATATTACAGATTCTGCAATGCATCGTTAATATTTAACGTTCGTGTACCATTGACTTTAATTGTTTTCTTTATTCATGTCCGGACTATTTTAATTATCATATATATATATATATATATATATATATATATATATATATATATATATATATTGGAGAGAACAGAGGGATTTTGATGGTGCTTGATATGAAAAAATATTATAATGCATAATTATGCAAAAAAGGTTTTATTTAAATATTTATTTGACTCAAGGTTAAAAATGTCATATACACATAAAATATACAGACAATAGCAATATAGTATAGTACAATGCAGTGATGGTCTAGATAATTGAGTATACTGGATGGAAATATCTTATTGCACATTATCCCGACATGTTTCGCAGAAATGCTTCCTCAGGGAATGTGTGAATATTCAAGCAGTAAAATCTCTCCAAACACTGCCAGTTGGAAATACAGCTATTGATCCACCCCACAGGTCAAATGTTACCATTTACCAGAAAGATTACAGTCATATCCTCTGGCGGCGCACGCCAGAGGACATGACCGTAATCTTTCTGAGCTAGAGCATTTTCCTGTTTTTTTTTGAATACCCAATATCTGCCCTGTTCATCGGATTTCACACTGTAGTCATGCTCCCATGTGGTCTGATTTATTGATTTTATCTGGACTTTTAGCCCTCTATGGTCTACTGGTAACATTTGACCTGTGGGGTGGATCAATAGCTATATTTCCAACTGGCAGTGTTTGGAGAGATTTTACTGCTTGAATATTCGCACATCCCCTGAGGAAGCATTTCTGCGAAACATGTCGGGATAATGTGCAATAAGATAATTGCACATTATACATTAGATAAAATTCCCATACACATATCTAGCAAAAAAGAAGTTCAGTGCTTAAAATTTTCGATCGTGTATAAGGTGGAGTCCATTGTATATTCCGATCGGACCTATATACAGTCCACGTGCTAAGCTTGACATACACTGCGCATGCGTTAAACTCCGCTCGCGTTGCCCGTCCCTGACGTTCCTTTTCTGTAATATTCCCCGCCCCTTCTCCCTTCCGTGTGCAGTCCATGTAAACATGGTTGAGACACAGATGCAGGTTAATGTGTCATCTAGAGGAGGAATCCCGATCTAGGAGGAGGAGATTCAAGGCCACCAACATGGCCTTTGAAGAAATGGTGGATCTTGAGGAAGGGAGGACTATGATGGGAAACATGGCCCATACCTGCATCCCAATTTATTGAAGGACCAAATCATGAATAGAGTGGTGAACACTCTGGAGGAGAAGTTTGGGGTGCGACAGTCCAAAGACCAGTTGAGGAAGCACTGGTCCGACATTAAACTGAGAGAGCCGGATCAGTACCTAAAAATAAAGAAGGCGCTTCGAAAAAGTAAGTACCTGTCATGCGTTCCTATTATAAATAGCAACATGTATGCATTTGCTTACCGTTCGTATGTATGAACCTACATTCGTAGTCAGGAACCACGTTCATAGGGCGATTGTTTATTAGTGAATACGATGTTATTAGCTGATCCAGGTTTATGACTGTTTTGGTCAGGATCATTTGTCATATTGAGTGAAGTTTATAACATTATTGTTTAGCTGTCTTTGAAATTTGAATTAATTGCTAAATAGATTCAGTGGAATGTAAGGAGAGGGCATACAGCAGCTGTTTCCACATCAGAGAAACTTGGGCAAGAAAGGTTAAGTATTTCAGTTTGATTAAAAGGGAAATTGAATTATGTCTTCAACTTGGATCTCTTCATAAACAGACAATTGTACACCACCTCAAAGCAATGTTTCATATCTGTGTGCTAAAGTATACCTTTTGTTTGATTGTCATGGGGGAGAAAAGACTCAGACAACAACCCCGCCGGGACCCCCAACCCCACCAGGACCCCCGACCTCGCCGTGACCCCCAACCCTGCCAGGACCCCCAACCCCACCAGGACCCCCAACCTCGCTAGGACCTCCAACCCCGCCAGGACCCTCAACCTCGCCAGGACCCCCAACCTCGCCAGTATCCTCAACCTCGCCAGCCTGAATGGCAAATTAGCCCCAGAAATACAGAGCAGGTGGAGGAAAGAGAGGTGGAGGAAGTGACAGGGATGTACACTCCACCAGGTTAGTTTCTGACACCCCAGCTTCACGTAATGTATGAATATATATATATATATATTATATATATATATATATGCATATTTCTAAATACATGTTTTTTAACCCATTTTTAGATGATGTGCTGTTTGTGGAACAGGAACTGCAACCTTTCACTGCAGACAGTGCACAGAGGCTCATCGACCAGATCATGGCATGGAATGGGGGGATTGATACCATGCGCAATTGCCTCAATATCATGCAGCAGGAAATTAAGAACATGATAGATATTTTGGGAAGAATATAATCCCTTTTTCCATAAAAAAAAAAATCTTTTTCTTAATTTCCTGCTGCATGATGTTGAGGTGATGTCCACTTCCCAATGTTATTGTTGTTCCATTTTAAAAATGTTTTTTTAAAAAAACACCTAAAAAAAAAAAAAAAAAAATATATATATATATATATATATATATATATATATATATATATATATATATATATACTATTTTGATGTTAAAAATTAAAAAAAGTTAAAAAAAATCTATATATTTTGTTGTTAAAAAAAGTGATAAAAAATACCTATATATTTTGATTTAAAAAAAAAAAGTGATCAAAAAAATATATCTATATATTTTGATTTAAAAAAAAAATGACCAAAAAAAATATATCTATATATTTTGATTTAAAAAAAAAATGACCAAAAAAATATATCTATATATTTTGATTTAAAAAAAAAAATTGATAAAAAAGAATCTATATATTTTGAGTTTAAAAAAAAAAGTGATTAAAAAAAACTATATAGTTTGATGTTCAAAAAAAAGTGATCAAAAAAAATATCTATATATTTTGATGTTCAAAAAAAGTGATTAAAAAAAAGCACATGTGAATGTGCACAGATTAAAAAAAAGTTAAACTAAAAACAATGTGTGGCTTCTTATTTCAATGCTCAATACCAGTATATTTGTTAAGTTGGTGTAGTTACATTGACCGTGTACTCTAAAATGTGTGTAGCCGAGATACAGCACAATATAAAAGTTAGCTCAAAGAGAGATTGCCACCTCATGTTGCACATCAGGTTGGTTTAAACTAGTGGCAAAAAGGACAAAGATCATGGCTATTTGCAAACATAAGAAACACAGACAACAGCAGTTGAAATTAAATATTATTTTATGAATAAGTAAACTATTTACAAGTTAGCAAGAACATTTTGCTGCCAAGGCACTGCCCCTCTACCGACAAAGTAGTCCATATATTGTTTACAGACAAGACGGCCACTCTGGGAGCCCAAACCAGCACGCTCACTTTCAAGAGCTGGCATCACAGCCTCTTTAGCTGGTCTGGAAAAATCCTCATCAGTTTGCCCTGAGGCAATATAGCTGGAAGCATTCCTCCTTAAAAAATTATGGAGGATGCAGCAGCATAACACCATAAGATTAAATTTATATTCTGCCAAGTTTATGGCAGTTAAAAAGAGATAATATCTGTTGGAAAGAATGCCAAAGGCATTTTCAACTACTCTTCAGGCACGAGAGAGGCGATAATTGAAAATCCTTAGTTCTGGGGTTAGGTTCCTCATTGGAAAGGGTTTTAGAATATTTTCCCCCAAAGAAAAGGCATCATCTGCCACGCACACAAAATTTAGTCCCTCAATATTGTCCTGAGCAGGTAGCAAATGTAAGGTCCTTTTCTGCAGCCAGTCATAAAATTCTGTATGCATCAGCACACCTCCATCAGAGGGATTTTTCATCCCAACATCAATATACAAAAAATCATATTTGGCTGACACCACAGCCAGCAGAACTATGCTGCAAAATCCTTTATAATTGAAATAATATGATACCGAGTTTGGCGGTGGAAGTATCCTCACATGCTTGCCATTAATGGCAATTCCACATTTGGGGAAATTCCATAAATTGCCAAACTGGGCTGCCACATCCTGTCATTGCTGGGTGTTTGAAGGAAACTCTGGAATCAAACAAATAAAAAAAAATGATTACCTGAGTACATAAAATTGCAACCATATTTGACACAAACATTGTGGGGCAACAGAATATTCTAACATGTAAATGTGTATTTAAAATAAAAATGATAAGTTACAATTATCTGCTCCCTCAACCCCTCTGGTGGCACATTCTAAAAATCTTAGGAGGGGTGAGTTGGGTATGATGTTTTGGACAAGTAAACACTTCCATGAGAACCAAATGCATTAAAATGTAAGTTTAATTTGGCCAACCCATCCATCATTACAAGATTGTCAGGCCAGTTGACAGGTAAGAAGTAGCATAAAACTAAAATAAGAATGCACATTGTCAAAATCTAGACACATTTTGACATACATCATAAAAAAATAATGTTAATTAAATATGAGTAATCGTTATGATGAAGTTAAAAAGCCAGGAAGCTGGCACAGCACAGGGTTGGTGGTAGCCATTCATAATGATAAATTAATCATAACCAAAGTATAATTTGTACATTTTGAAGGTAATCAGGCAGGCCCTTGCACTACATTATTTTAATAATTTAGGCAGCAATCTTAAAAAAAAAAAAAAAAATAAGGTACACAGTGTATGTGTTTAGTTAAATCTGCAGATAGAGTAGTTGTATTGGTTTACTCTGCATTTTTTAGTATTGTTTTCTTTTCATTATCTTTTTTTTTTGGGGGGGGGGGGGGGGGGGTGTTCAAAATAAGTGTGTGAAACACAAAAAAGGGACTCTGCATGAATTTAAGGGCAGGAATAAGATTGGGACACATTTTAGGTGGTGTTTAGGGTAATGAATGAAGCATAATAAATACAGTATTAAGTACTAGGTTAGGTGTGTATGGGCCCAGGGTAGCATTCTAGGGAGGTTAGTGAAAGGAAATATGCACGTAGGCCACAAAAAAGGTTACAGCATGCATGAGGACAAAGAGGACATTCATTCACAGCATATTCCAAAAATGGGAAGGATGGAATACAAAAATATAAAATGAATTGGAAAACATGAAGGTGATATTAAAGCAAAAAACTTACACTAATATAGTCCTTCTGCAGGACTTGGAGGATGGCACTACATGTCTTAGGAATAATCACTCCCAGAGCCCGGGGAGAGATACCAGTGGTAAACTTGATATCCTGGAGACTCCTCTGCGTTGCCAAATAACGCAAGGTGGCTATGAGCCTTTGTTCTGCTGGAATAGCAGCTCTCATGCAGGTGTCCTGTGTCCTGCTTCATGATATAGGGGGACAGCAAGGACAATAGTTGCTGAAAGCAGGAGTCCGTCATCCGGAGATAATTACGAAAATCATTAGGATTATTCTCCTGCAGCTCACGCAATAAGGGCATATGGCTAAATTGGTCACGATTAAGTAGCCAAGTTTTGGCCCAAATACTCCTCACCCTACTACTCCGATTATTCCTAGACCGGGCTAAAGTCAAAGCAACAACTCCAAGCCCATAAATAGCACACTCTCTCCTAGGATCGCACAACATGGCTAGTTGGCCAAAACGGTCGGAAACTAACACGAAGCGCACAGAATGGAAAACCGCGAATCAGCACCGGCCAATCATCTACAAACTCAAAATTAGCAGAAGGAGCCCGAAGGGTGACGCCAGAGAATTGAACGTCCTCTTTTGAAGCACCGTCAGTACGTTGTAACGCCACTATGTTCGTGTTTGTTGTCCAAAAGTCCGATCATGTGTATGCAATACAAACTTGTGGACTACGCCCTTTGTACAAAAGTCCACGGAAAAGTTTGTACAAAGTCCGATCATGTGTATGAGGCTTTAGAGTACAAGTTCAATAAACACAGATTGTTATTGTTAGTCACATCGAATCTCCTATCTGTATCGAACTGTGTCAAAATGAAAACGAAAATAAAGCATTTATTTATGTCGGAATTTTTTGTTTTTCGAACTCTGTGCTTTCGTTATCGTTTGTCAAAACTATAACGAAAATACCTGAAATTCGGACGAAAATGCATTTGGACGAAAACGAATGCACATGTCTATTCATAACTATGAATATATTTTAACATTAAAAACCTTGGACTCTTGAATGTTTGTTTGGTGCTCTTGTTGGGCTCTATGAATGTTGACATTTTGATCAGCTTTGGAGATTTAGTCAGACACAGCTTCTACATTTCCTATTTATTCCCCATCTCAATGATTTATGTCTGGCATACAATGTACTTCTGGAACAACTCTCTGATGTTAAAAAGTCAATTCATGCAAAACTCATGCAGACGAGGGCGGATTGTGATGTTTTGATGACCCTTATCCAATCACAGAGTTTCTTGTGTTCTTTAAAAAATATAAGATTTTTTTACGCAAAGGAATTGCACAACCGTCACCTGGAACTTTAACAGAGACATTAACATAAATAGTTGGGCATGCATCATTAGAGGTACCTTATTGGTACCTAGCCAATGCCCCAATCAAATTTTTGCCCAGTAGTATGAGAATCTCCCCAAATTCCACAGTCCTGTTGTACTGGTTCAGTCACACTGGGCGTAGAAACCTTAGGGGTAAACCTCTTTGTAATTACAGGCATTGTATGTCAAGCACAGTTGTGGTTTAACACTCCAGCATCTACTAAACAAAAATATTGTTTTTGAGTGAATAGACTTTAACTCACTGTTGCACAATTGGAATGTGTGCCAAGTGATCCTATTGGTTGCTCATAAATGAAACCTTAGAGAGACAAGCTGAGCTTAGACAATAACTACCCATTTAGGGTCATGCAACAGCAATCGTTTCTTAGATAAATAAAATGCAAAATTCAAGAGCACTTGGAATGCGGTTAACACAGGATTTCTAATTGACCCTTTCAGCGGGTTTGTGACAGCGCACATTACTTCTGTGACATGATTGAGTTTCTAGCAGAAAGTGTTTTTGGCAGAACTGCAGTCAGGAAAACAGGAAACAAGTTGAGAAAGAGCGATAAACCTAAAAATAATAGCCTGTAAGGTATTTGATCTGCCAATGATAGAGACTCTCGGCCTACAGGAAAGGGAAGCAGGATATAAGAAAAAGGCAAGGAAATGGGGGTAGGGTTGAAATTAGCTAACCACCTCAATGGGTCCTTTCCTTTTTATTTGAAGATTATCTGGATATTGCACAAAAGTTGTGCATTAAGATATGCTTATTTATAATAAATGAAACATAGACAGACGTTGCTGCTGGGTTGGTTTATCATGTAAAAAAATGCTTTGAAGGACCATGGAACAATAAAAATACATATTAAAATTAACATATATGAATTATGCCCTGTTTTTGCACTTTACCTACTGCCTTGATTATAGCTCCCATTATATATTTTATGAATGAAATGTGCTGTCGTTTTGTACATATTTTCTTTTTCTATTAATTATAATTAGCATTAAAAAAATAAATGTTTAAAGGGGAAGTTCTGCTCCCTCTCCCTGAAGCCCCACTCACATATATTTTTTATTTAAAGTGATTGTAAAGTTTCAAGGTTTTTCACCTTAATGCATTCTATTCTATGCATACCTCCCTGTGCATTGGCGCCACGCAGGGTGTTCATTCGTGATGTCAGTCTTGGGCGCCGTGAGTTGGGAGCTTTTTCCACGCTGAGCTTTTTTACATGGGGAATTTTGGCGCTAAGCTCAGATGGCATATCCCGCCCAGTTAGGGCGCCCCTCCTCATCTATCATATGAGTGTGATGCTGGGAGGGACCTACATGTGTGTCGGATGCACATATAACATCATCCACAGCCACAACCCTTTGAGCTGCAGATTTGGACACGTTACACATCACATACGGATCTTGCCATTCCAATGACACATAGGGTAATTATTTTGGGGTCACATGGCTTCTTTTGTATATGGTATCTTGCCTTTCTTCGGTAACATGCAAAATGGATCATGCAAAGTTTTTGCTCATCGTTTTATTCTATTACATCTTTTCTTTTCCTGTTTACCCTGGGTTTATGGCTCACTGATATTCCTTGAGCAGCATCACTCATTCCTTCACCTTTCCCACATCCCTCCAATGGCACCATGGTTATACTTTTTTATACTAGTACACTTTTTCATTTAAGTCATACAATGTATTACTTTTCCAGATACAGTTGGTCTAATTATTCCATATCACTAATTGTTTACATGAAGACCTCATGTTTTGGGGACTTTTGTTGGAGTCCATTCTGCATATGAGTTTATACCTCAGCTCCCAGGGCACACAAACCACAGCCATCCTTGTCTTGCAGTACCACATGTCTTTGACCTTAGCCCCATGTAAGTAATGAGGATTGGATATTCCTTTCCTCTTTTACGCAATCCTTCCTTGATTTTTGAGTCTAATGTTAGACTACATTGGTATTTTTATTTATATAATTTTTTTGTCAGTGATCTATATGGAATGATCTATTTATGATTGGGTGGCGGTAAGCCTGTTATTGAGGTGATGCCTACCTGCTTGACCCACTGCAGAATAATGGTTCGGAATTCCTGATGATGTGGTGTCTGACAGAGGAGTGCAGCTTACTTCAAAATTTTGGAAAAGCTTTTTCTCAGCTTTAGGTGTAAAAATGAATCTGCCCTCTGTTTTTCATCCTCAATCTAATGGTCAGACTGAGAAGACCAATCAAATGATGGTTCAATACTTTCAATGTTTCATTAGTAATCTTCAGGATGACTGGATGGACTACCTTCTTATGGCAAAATAACTTTAAACATAGCTCCACTTCCCAAATCCCTTTTTTCTTAAACAGCGGATATCATCCAGTTTGTATTCCTGATCTCCCTATCTCAACTAAAGTTCCTGCAGTTACCAACAGATGAACTATATTACAGGAGTTTCAGTAGAAACTGATTGATACTTTTAAGGAGGTTTAGGAATACAACAAGAAGGCTGCTGATGGACATCACAGATCACCTCCTACTTTTCATGTAGGTGAACAGGTTTGATTATCTACCAAAATTTTGAAAGTTCATGTTCCATCTGCTTAGTTGGGTCAGAAGTTTGTGGGACCTTCCAGATTTCTGCTCAAATCATGCCCCTAGATTAACAAGAGACTTCCATCATAGATTCTATCACAAACCTGCCCCTAATATGTCCAGGGGATGTCCTGGGAGGAAGGGAGTACTATCAGGACCCGGGTCTGAAACTGCAACTTCAGCTATGTCTGGCAATGTCTCTTCTTGCTGAGGAACCTGGGATGCTGGACAGCTCCCTGAACAATTCCTTGAATAATCCTGCCTTGAACCTCGTTTCTCTTGAACTTTGAACCCTTTGCTCCTCCCATGAACTTCCTATTTTAGCCATGCCTTTGCACTTCCTGTTTGCCAGATTATTGTGCTCTCTCCAGTCACTCTACTGCCACCTGTATATCTCTGCCACCAGTCGTTGCTGACCTTTGGCTTGCTCCTCAACTATGCTTCTGCCTGATCCCAAACTACGACCACTTGTTACCAACTTTTGGCTTGTTTACTGACTGCACTTCTGCTTTATCCCTACCTGCTATATCTGCTATTGGACCCCCACTTGCTCACCTCCTGGTGGGGCAATCCTGAGGATTTAGCTCAGTTGGATCCTCTCAACTGCTTTAGCTACTGGTTTTCGAGCCTGACCCCAAATCATGGCAATATACAGTTTTTCTTGTAGCCGTCTGGTTGGTTGGTCCTATTCTCTTTTCCCAGTGGTGGTTCCTCCTCCCAGACTGAGCACCACTCCTATAATGGTATGCAAGTGCCTGTACCGAGTAAAGTGAGTCTAGGGGTGTATGATAACATCTTTTGGTGAAAGAGAAGTACCATGGTGGACTGCTTCAGATTGAAGATGAGTATTGCACACTGAGCTCCTGTTTTATTTTGTAGCTTGCCTGGCGGCCCATTCCAATTGGAAAGGTGCTGTATAATTACAACAATCATACTATTTTTTATACTTTTTATTTTATTATATTTTATACTATTTCTATATATTATTTACTTTCTAGCATCTTACTATTTATACATCACTTCTGTTATTTCTTCTTTGTATGACCACTATTGGTAGTCCTCTTTTTTATTGTAAATTTTTATATGTTTTGTCTCAGCCCTGATAAAGGGCATTGTCCCCAAAACATTTTGGTTATCTTTTATCTTACATATGTCTCAATTTTTCATCAATAAATAATTATGGACTCTTAAGACAACCATCTGGTCGAGAGCCTCACACCTACTTGTCTTTAAAGTTTACTGTCACTAACCTGGTCACTACCCACATTTTGCTCCTGTTGAGGTAAAAAAATAAAGTGATTCTATTTTGGTGCAATGCTTCCATCATTGTAAAGAAGGGCAGATGCAGCTGCAGTGCACAAAGGGCATGGCTTAGCCTCTGGCATGGTATTTGGATACTACCTTGGTACCAAAACACGTGGGTTATCTTTTATCCTACATGTGTCTCAATTTTATTATCAATAAATAATTATGGACTCTTAAGATAATTATCTGATGCCTTTTTGTTGATTTCACTTGGATTATTAGGGGAGTACTTTTCCTTGTTTTCTGGGGGGACCTTGGTTAGTGGTAGAGCTGCCAAGATCTAGTCATCAAGCCCAAGCATTGCTTCCTGACTGAATTCTGAGTCCAGCGCCTCACACCTACTTCTCTTTGAGGTTTTCTGTTACCGAGCTGATCACTACCCACATTTTTCTCCTGTTGTGGTAAAACAGGCAAAACAATAAAGTGATTCTATATTGGTATGTGTGCAATGTTTCCAACATTGTGAATAAGAGCAGGTGAACCTGCAGTGCACAAGGGGCATGGCTTAGCTGTGTTGGGTGGTACGTGGATAATACCTGGGTTACACAGAACAAAAAGGAAATTTCTGTCTTTGCACGTCTCTCTCCAAAACTGGATTCACAAACCAGAGATGTAAAAACAGAGCTCCTATTGTGGTCAAGCACATCTAAAATCCAGTGCCATATTAATTATTTGCAGATAAATAGATTTTTTAGGAGATGATAACAGTTCTTTGCAAGCCATACAAATACTGAGAAGCAGCAATTTCCACTGTGTACAATTCTTTTTATTCTCTCACACTCAGTAACTGGAACAAGTTTCCGTTCCACTTTTTCATGTTCATTTAATTAGTATGCTTTCTGAAGAGCACTAAACAATATAAATTCAGTCCTTCCCACCAAGGCATATAGAACAGAAGTCCAAGTCAAATCAACCAGTTAACTGCCAATATACTGTAATTTCAAAACAATGCAACTGCAAAAGAAAAGTTCACTATTTTTTGTTTTTTTATTTATTCCAGAAAGCTCAATCTCTGAGAACTACAGCAAAAAATGCTTATTGTGGAGGATCCCTAAGCCTGTCTTATTTAAAATCAGTTTCTGGTTGGATTCTCACCTTTGTGCAGCACTCCTACTCTTAAGCCGCTTACAAACGATCGGACTTTCCGATGGGAAATATTCGATGACAGGCTGTTGGCGGTAAATCCGACTGTGCGTATGCTCCATGGGACAATTGTTGTCAGACTTTCCGTCAGCAAATGTTGGCTAGCAGGTTTTAAAATTTTACGCAGACAAATGTGTGTTGTCGGATTTTCCAAGTGTGTGTACGTGCGTCGGACAAAAGTCCAAAGTACAAACACGCATTCTCGGAAGCAAGGATGAACCAAAAATGGTTGGTCTTGTAATGCAGAATTAACATTCGTGACATGGCAAATTATGAAATGTTGAAATGCAGCACATATTCTCTTCTTTAAAGGGATAATAATGAAGCTGCTTTTCTGGTGATACTGATGGAGTTCTACCAAACGTATTTAAAAAAGCTTTTTTTTTTTTAGTGATATCAAGAATAATATTATTATGTTTGGTTTTTTTTTTGGTCAAGTTACCAGAGAACCATTATCCCATAGTTTTTTTATATAAAAGATACAACTATGTTGGTGTCCCTTGTTGATTTTACAATGTATTTTTTTTTTTTTACAAATATAATTTTATTCAGGTGCAAGAAATGGTCATGCCCCAATATAACATTGCAAACAATACAACATTAGAGGTCGCAGCCTCGTCAACTGAATTACTTGTGAACACAACAGTATTAACCTAGTTTATGGTAATATATTGATGTTACTGAAAGGATGTTTACATACAAGGAAACTGATATATCACACCACTACATAACCACTTACGGCTACCCTTTCTTATTTTCACTTTTTCTGCCAGAAATGATCAAGAGTCAATAGTTAAAGAAGCAGTGAAAGAAGAAAAACAAAAAGGAACAGAGAGAGAGAGAGCTAGCGGGGAAAGGACTAAGGGGGGGAAGGGGGAGTGGGAATGTAAATTGGCTTAGTAGGATAGGGGGTCTCAGCTGTGGGTCCGGATCACATTTCTGTGTCCTTTCTCCTAATCATTAAGTTACTTGCCCTTCCAGAAGGGCTTTTCCCTCTTCTGAGAAGATAAACATATCCCAGAGTCTGCACGTGTTCCTGAATGCCTCCTGCCTGTCTTGCGATGAAAGGACCAGATCCTCCATTTTCTTGATATCCTCTACCTTCCTCAGCCAATGTGCTGTGGTCAGAGGACATGGTTGTTTCCACAATTGGGGGATGCAAGATTTGGCTGCGATGAGCAGATGTCTTAAGATCGACTTTTTGTAAGCCCTGACAGGGATGGATGAGAGATGTAATAAAAAGAATGCTGGGTCTTTAGGAAGCATGTAGTCTGTGAATTTTTGTGATATGATACGGACTGACGTCCAAAATTCTGTCAGTTTAGGGCAAGCCCAGAAGATATGCATAATTGTCCCTATGTCTTCTCTACATCTCCAACATCTATCTGACGTGCCAGGGAAAATGGAACTCAAACGGCTCGGTGTCAAGTACCATCTGGTCAATATTTTAAAATTGGTCTCTTGGATTTTAGTACATACGGACGACTTAAGAGAATGTCCTATCATGTTTTGTATCTGTGAAGTCGTAAAGGTGTGGCCTATATCTGGCCCCCATTTTTCCATACATGGGAGGTGTGGCTGCTCTTGGGGGGTGTTCAGTAATGCATATGTAGTGGAGAGCACTTGTCGTATAGGTTCTGTTCCAGAACAGAGCTCCTCGAAAGGTGTCAGTTTGCAAGAGTAATGCCGTGGGTTAGGGAGAGATTGGAGAAAGTGGTGTACTTGTGCCGCCGACCAGAACGCAAGGCAGAACAGGCCTGCGGTATCCATAGGCTCAGCCATGGTGGGCCATCTCCCCTCTATCACAAAGCTAGAGGCCCTTTTATAGTTTCTCGAATAGGTTCCTAGTTTCAGCTAGCAGCGCAGGGAAATTATGTTGGTATACCCGTGCGACGTCAGCTGGTATGTGTGTGCCCAGGTAATTCAGAGTGGAAGATGTCCACTTAAAACTGAAGCTGTTCTGCAACCCCCGGACAATACTCTGTTTCAGTCCGATGCCCATGGCTTCCGATTTTGCAAAATTAATTTTCAGATTTGAGAGTGCACCGTAAGCATCGAATTCTTTAAGGAGGTTGGGGAGCGATACCGTCGGGTTTGTCAATGTGAACATCATGTCATCGGCATACGCAGATATTTTGTGCTGAGTGTCTCCCACTTGTACGCCCTGGACGTCAGGATTTCTTCTAACAGTGGATAGGAATGGTTCCAGTGAAAGAGCAAACAGGAGAGAGGACAATGGGCAACCCTGTCTTGTCCCATTTTTTATACAAAAGGGTTCCGACTGGACCCCATTCACTTTGCCTTGGGCAGATGGAGTAGAGTATATCCCAGCTATCCGGTTGAGCATCACCTCTCCAAAGCCAACACGCTTCAACACCGAAAACATATATGGCCAACTCACCCTATCAATGCTTTTTCGGCATTCGTGCTTAGAAAAACACTCGGGGTGTTCATGGATCTTACAATGTGTAGTAGATTCAGTACTTTCGTGGTGTTGTCCCTTGCTTCTCTAGAGGGTACAAAACCGAGTCGACCTGGTCGAGGTGAATCAGCTGTTGGAGGCGGTGTGCCAGTCTAGTCGCTATGATTTTGGTTAACAGTTTAAGATTCACATTTAAAAGAGAGATCGGTCTGTAACTACCGCAGGATGTAGGGTCTTTACCGTCTTTATGTATTACAGAGATATGAGCTCGTAATGTGTCTTTTGGAAGTGTCCCCCCTGTACCAACCTTATTATATAGCTTGAGGGTTGATTGCCCCAACAGCCTGCTGGAGTTCCTCTATAGTGATGGGGGAGTCTAATTATTATTATTATTCCCGGGTTTCAGGAGATATACAGGGTATCTGGGCTAATTCGAGATACGCGTCAATCGCTGCTTGGGAGGGGGGGTTTGTGGCAAGTTATATAGGCATGAATAAAAGTTTTTAAATTCCTGGGAGCTTTGATTAGGCAGTGTCACTTTATGGCCACCAGGTTTAACAATGTGGGGTATATACGTTAAGAGTCTATGGTCTCTCACCATCTTCACTAGTAGTTTTCCGCACTTATCCCCTGACTCATAGCCCGTCTTAGGACAAATTCGCATGGCAGCTTTCACTTTGTAATGTAACAAATCTGTTATCTGAGTGTGTATGAGCCTTAGCTCGGACTTAGAAGCAAGGGATACAGCATGTTTATGTCTAGCTTCAGTGACTGACAGCTTCCGCAGCAGCCGGGACAGCTGTTCATTACATTCCCGTTTAATGCGAGAGCCATGTTTAATAAGGACCCCTTTGTGGGCTTCCCATAATATACCCGGTCGCATTCTGGTACATTATTCGTTTGGAAGTAAAAAATTTTGCTCCCTTGTTATGTCTGTCAATACCTCCGGGTTTTGTAACAAGCTTTTGTTCAAGCGCCAGAAACTGTGTTTTGGTGATCTGACCATGTTATGTTCCCGATTTCAGTGGCGCGTATCGTGTTCAGTTGCGTATGAGGAATCAAAAAATAGTCAATTCTGGTATATGTTTTATGTGGGTTTGAGTAGAACGTATAGTCCCGTTCTCCGGAGTGTTGGGGTCGCCACACATCTATCAATTTTGCTCTGTGTATGGCTTGGGCAATACGTTTCAACGGGCCTGTCGGTATGGAGACAGTTCCAGTCGAAGTGTCTACTGAGGGTATTAGGGGAACATTAAAGTCACCCCCAAGAATCAGCCATCCCGTCTTGAAGTTAAGTAACTTTTCCAGTACTCCTACAATGAAAGTGTCTTGGCGTTCATTAGGGGCATAGATGTTCGTCAAGGTCACCTGGACATCGCCCAGGAGGCTCTTGACGAAGAGATAGCAGCCTGTCGGGTCGATCATAGAATCCTGACCCTTCCACTGAAGTCCACCGGATATCAAGATGGATACTCCTCTCGACTTGGATTGACAGAGTGATACATTATGGGATAAAATCTATTCTGGAGAAAAGAGAATTTGTTGTCTCGAAAGTGTGTTTCCTGAAGGAAGGCGATATCAACGTGAGATCTCCTCAAGTCAGTCAACAGCATGCGTCTCTTCTCATGTATATTCAGTCCTTTAGTATTTAGCGACATTATCTTGATGTCATCCATTGCCACAGCTGGTTTAGGGAGGAAAAGGAAAAAAAAAAAAAAGGGGGTGGGGGGGAGTGAGAGACAGAGGGGTAAGAGAAGGAAGAAATTGAGTAGAAAAGAAGATATAAATAGAGTGGGGTCAGCCGCTCCACAAGCTTAAATAGATTTACAGGTGCGCTTTGTTCCAAGGGGGCAGTATCATACCCCCCGGGAAGTGCGCTTTCCTACGCGGGGGAGGGGTAGAACCAGGTCCATAAAGTGAGGTCCCAGTCCTCCCATCCACCCCAGCTAGCATGTCAAAACAGTAAACATATTTCAATTCCGTGTCTGCAACTTCAGGGCACAATCAGTCGTAAAATATCAAGAGATTGCTAAGGGTCTGTTCACAGGCCTTTTGTGGCTTGACTGCATGGCAGGCTTCAAGTTTTCAATCCGTCCCACTACACTCCTACCTAGACACCATGTCCTAACTGAAATATCAGGCGCCTTCATCTAGCAGTTTAATTTAGGAGGTTGGTAGACCAAGTCTCCAATTATAAACCACCAGGGAAGCGTGGTCCATCCCCAACTATGCGTTGGGTGTGGAGGCCGAGCTATGGGAGGCCAACTGGTGTGGGACTACAAGTGTGGTTCCAACAGTGGACTGCATATGCACAATAGCTAAGTCAGCACAAAAAACCTTTAATCCCCAGAGCTAAGAAATAACCAGCAAATAAAAATAAAGAAAGAAAACAAAAAATGGGCAAAACACAAACCACGCATATTGCTTTCTCATATACCACATAAAAATTCCAGGTATCCCCCCATCCCGCAACCAAAACCTTACCCACAACAGGCTCCTCCCATTAATCTCTCCAACTGCTAGGCAGTAAATTGTCAGCGTATACCTTAGTCCCAGCCGACCATGAGCTTTGCAAGAAGTGGGGGTATACCCCCTGCAGAGTCAGTGTCACTTCTCGTTGCACATAGGACCGTAAACAAATCTCCCTCATGAAGACCCGATCCCCAGAAGCAAAGAGGTCCCCGCCATAATGCTCTGGCCAGCACAACAAATAATCTGCTTAAAACCAGAAACAGGAGGGCAGTCTGTTCGCCATCCTTCTCCCAAGTGCATGCCAAAGTGTAGGGGGGGGGGGGGTGCAGGACAACAAGCCCCTCCTCATCAGGATTCTCAATCAATCTCTCTGCATGTCAGGGTGAAAAGGGTCAGTCAGTTGGAAGGGAGGACTGCAGTAGTAGAGAATGGACCAACCACCCATATCAGCCCCCCGTCCCCCACCCGGCAAATCAGTGCATGGTGTTGAGGGATCAGATCAGCCCAAATGCTGTGAGTCAGTTTGCGGTGTGTGGGGTGAGAAAGATGCGTTTAATGTGTAGGTCCATTAAGACTCACGTGTTTCCTCATGCGATCGTGTTCTCTGACGGCGTCGGCTTCTCTGCGGTCTGGGGGAAGGATTGCCTCCTGGTGTGGATACGGACACTCGTCCAGGGAACCCCGGAAGCAGTGCTAGCCAATTTGGGATTGCAATGGGCTCCGCACCCAGGAAAGTAAACAACGCTGGGAGGGAGTCTGGGGTTCGCAGCGTAAAGCGAGAGTTGATCCTTCCTAAAAGTAACTGACAGTGGGTAGCCCCATCTATACATTGCGTTGTGTCTCCTGGCCAGATCTAGCAAAGGCCAGAGCATGGCGCGTCAGTGCAGGGTAGCTTTAGAGAGATCCGGAAGGACCTTAACGGCAACTCCATCAAATTCCAGTGCTCCGGCTTCCCAAGACTGGCGCACTATGCGTTTTTTGTGTGCATAGTGGTGCAGGCGACATATTACATCCCGCTGTCTTGTCGGGTCAGTTGGTTTAGGGCCGAGAGCTCTATGTATGCGGTCCAGCTCTACTCTCTCCGGTAGCTCCACTCCCGCAATGCTCATAAAAATGGCAATGGCTGTATGAGCGAGATCTTCTACACCGGTAGCCTCCGGCAGTCCCCGCAGCCGCAAATTATTCCTGCGGCTACGGTCCTCCATGTTTTCAGCGTGTAAATGCTGGGACACTAGGGCTAAATGTTGTAGGTTTTGCCGGGTCTCCAGCTCAGTCATCCTCTGATCTAGAGTGGAGATCCATGCTTCACCTGTAGATAGCCTAGCAGAGAGATCTTGTACCTCCACCTTCACCACCGCCAGCTTTTCCTGTGTGCCACTTCCACCTTGCCTATGAGAGCCTCAATGTCTGCTTTGGTTGGGAGCGCTTGTAGTAGCGACTTAATGTCCGAGTCCACTCGCCAAGGCTGGGGTTGAGAACGGTGAGTTCCTTCAGTGTCCAGCATAAAGTCCGGAGGAATGCCGGGGGAATTGGTCCATTTCCGAAGACGCTGCTTGTGAGGCCAGGGAGTCCCGGCTCGCCGCCTCCCCCTCCTGCTCTGCACGTGTGCTCGCCATTTTAGCCTCAGGAGAGTTTGTCTGAGAGAGTTGAAACAGGCATTGAATCTCACCCGCCGACGGCGTGGAAGTTGAGAATTTGTCCGCTCTGTTGTTCCTCTTATTGGTCTTCTTCACGGAGTGCATATTTCGTGGTAACAAGCTGATATAGCTGGGGTATAGGGGAAAGGTCCGGGAGCTCAGTAGACACACGTCTCTATCCGGCCATGTCCAGACCACATCCCCACAATGTATTTTTTTAAATGTACATGCCTACTCCCAAACTGTAATTTGAAGTAAAACACATAGCCAAATATTATTCTACCCATACCCAAAGAAAACAAATAAAATTAGACATGCTACCTGCCAATAGAACGTAACCAAAAAGTGCATTCTATGCATCCAAAAATATAGAAAATATAACAAATCAAATCATTATTCAAACAAAAAAATTATGTCAAAGCAATAACTCCAAGGCCAATAATAAATAACACGCTATCTCCTCCAATTATGCAGCATGGCTGGTTGACGAACGGCCGTTCAGAAACAAACTGAAAAGCGCTAAATGAAAAGTGCGAATAAACACTCACCAAACTTCTAGTAACACGAAATTTGCAGAAGGAGCCCAAAGGGTGGCGCTAAAGAGCTGAAAAACCATTTAGTACGTCTAGTACGTCACTACGTTCGTAATTGTTGGCCAACAATTGTGTGGCTATGTATGCAAAATAAGTTTGGGCCAACGCCCTTCGGACACAATTCTACAGTTTTGTTGGCCAACAATCTGATCGTGTGTACGAGGCTTTAGAGAGAAAACTCTTTTGTTTCAAAAGCGCTTGTGATCTCTTAATATTGAGATCATCCCTGTCTGGTAAGAGGCTCAGCTTTCTGAACCAGCACTTTGAACACTGGAGCACATGTTTGTTTTAAATTTAAGCACTGAGCACTTTGAAGCACTAGATAACCTTATGTGGATTTGGACTTTTTTTTTACATATTTATGAACTTTTTATGATGACATTATAGTTTATTCACTGTTTGATAATATTTCATGATTGTTAGCTTTTTTTGCATGGTTTGCTGATGTTTGGAATGGAGAGACAGCATACTTTTTCCTTTGTATGGTTTGGTTGGTAAAAAGGAACAACAATTTTTGTTTTTGTTTTTTTTGCCAGATTTCTCTTTCATTCCTGCCTCATAGACAAACAGGAAGTCAGATAAACTCCTCCTCCCTCCCTCCAAATCCCAGGTTGTCACCGCGGACACCAGAACTAGTGTCCCCAGATTTCCCCTCTATTACTATTGTGGTGTCAACACAAAATTTGGGATTTTCTTTTACTTTCACTTTAAATAATAATGGTAAATCTGACAAATAGAGAGGATGAATATCGGGAGTACAGACAACAAAAAAAACAAAAAACTGGCAGATGTTCTAATCCCTCTCCACTCTATACAAAGTTAAACTTTTTTTTTGCTTTTATTTGCACTTTAAGGCTGTTGGTTTTGAATATATATTTCTGCACCTTTTCCTTGGCTACTCCTCCTGCCAACCTATCCCAAGAATATGAGATCCACCATATTCCAGGTCTTCCCCTCTGTGTGTGATCAGCTGCTTCCTGTTTCTGCTAGCATTGCAGCCTGTCACAGAAGGAGAACTGTCTTAAAGGACTAGCATGCAGCTGGTCCCTAATTTGCCGCCAGCAATGGCCATGCTAGCCCAAGGTGCCTCCCATTCCTTTCTTGCAACAGGAAATAGGAGGGGTACCAAACACCTGGCGAATGGAAAATTTCACCATCTTGGTTACTCTCATGCTCCCATCCAGAGGTCCACCTTACAAAAGAAAGCAAGGTCCACATGATACCCTATTGGAAATCGATCGTTGTGCTGGGATCTGCTGTTTTCCATGCTGAAGGCTTGACTCGACCCGTAGGGTTCTCCATCTGAGGTGAGAGGCTGGGGGGATCGTGTGGCGCACCACGGATAGTATATATGTGATTGTAGGAATTTGACATCTTATATTCTTAGACTAGGATTGTCATATATTTTTTCACTTGATATACACACTGGATGTTATTTTAGATAAACAAAAAATGAAAAATACTAAGCCGTGCTTAACTTATACAAACAACTAATTGTGCAAACAATTGAAATAAATAGTAAACAAAGTATAGCGACCATATGTAGATTAGTGTATACCTATAACATGCGTGATATAAAACACACATAAAAAAACTCAAAGCATAGAGCTTAACCCTTACAATATAAATTTCCGTTATATAAACCTATATCAACATAAAAGAGGATGGGACAAAGTCACCCAGTGTTTGAACAATAAGTCCGTATACATGAACCACAAAACTAATTGTTACAAGGCTGTGAATAAAGTCCTCCGAAAATAAGCCACAATATTCATAAAAAATCCGCCATTTAGTCCAATGGGAAAAAGAATGTTCAATCCACCACCAACATACGATAAAATTTGCCGCTTACCAGAAAGACATGACCCCCCACTACAGAGGGTCACACGAGACTTGTAAGAATGGATATAACTTCCAGCCAAGGGGGGGTCCTCTGTGTCCTCCTGGTTCCACCACTCCAGTGGGGGTTGGGAAGAAGACTTACTCCTCAAAGGTCCAAAAAGGGACTCAAAAGCAGGGACATCGGAACCATAAAGGGAAAATAAAACTCCAAATAGTGTAAAACCCTTTATTACTAAAGATAAAAAAGTAAAAATGCACTTACAACTATGTAGAAGAAAGTAAGCCTTAAGTCCGTTGCGCCGGCCGGACGCACACAGACAGACCCGTTCTCCTGGAAACCGTCACAAACACGAGGTGATGTATAGCGTACCGCTTTGGGCTGAGCGGTCCCTTTTTGGACCTTTGAGGAAGACGTCTGGGAGTAAGTCTTCTTCCCAACCCCCACTGGAGTGGTGGAACCAGGAGGACACCGAGGACCCCCCCTTGGCTGGAAGTTATATCCATTCTTACAAGTCTCATGTGACCCTCTGTAGTGGGGGGTCATGTCTTTCTGCTAAGCGGCAAATTTTATCGCATGTTGGTGGTGGATTGAACATTCTTTTTCCCATTGGACTAAGTGGCGGATTTTTTATGAATATTGTGGCTTATTTTCGGAGGACTTTATTCACAGCCTTGTAACAATTTTCAACTTATGTTGAAAATGATAAAATGTCCTTAGTGGCTGTATGCCCAAAATGTTCTATATAAGATTATACAATATAAATAAACATAATTTCCAGTCACTTGAATTCCTTTATTGCTGCTGTGTGCTTCATATAAAGTCCCACCATTCGCTCGTATTTTTTAATCAATGAAAGGGATGGAGGCAGGTATCCCTTTGGTTCCTGCTTCATTTAAAGTCCCAAAACCCCCCTTTTCTCTCATTTAACATACCCTATTCATGTTTTACTGTAGCATGACAAAGTACAACATTCTTCCATAGACAGGGACAGGCCTATTTTCCTTTCCACAAGTCATCAACATTACAGTTTGGACCTTACTCAACATTAACATGGGGATGCAGAAAAGCACTTCCATTTTTCTTCAGATGCAGAGTCCCTGTGTAGCGGCCATAACCCTCAGCAGGGCGGCCTTGACATTTGGGCTTACCGGTTACCTCTGCTTGGCTTGTTCTTCCACGTCTAGGGGCTCCCAGGGTTAGTTCCCAACAACTTTGGACGCTGACATCATAAAAGTCCTTTAGAAAGGTTTTTATTTGCAGGGGTAACATCCAACGAACACAGTCTCGTATGGGAACAGAGGGCAAGGGTAAATTAACTCAGTCACCTTGAACTGCTAATCACCAGAGAATCTCTAATACAACCCAGAGAGTAGCCACTCAAAGCTGAACAAATCTCTAGCCAGAGATTATGGCAGTCAGCACTTTGATCCAGAATTTAAAAAAGCCTTTGACCTTGAATAAAGCTTTCAACCTAAAATTAACAGGAACCCTTTCCTCAGTACCTGGAACGTTCTCTGTCTCCTTGGCAGTATTGGAAAAGCATGAATTCGTTAGTGTCCTTGACAACAAAGCAACCAGGCACTTCTTGGGATGCCAGCTTGTTGGCCCTCCTCCGAAGAGTCCTCCCCTGATCACTTACACGGGCTGCGGTGCCCCTCCAAGTTGAGAGCACACCCGGATGCCTTGAATCCTCCTTCAGTTACTGCGCCTCGGACCAGCCGGTTCTGAGACTCGGGACCCTAGACCATGCAGGTCTAATGGGGCTAGTCACACAGACCATGTTGCGGGCGGCACACGCTCCCGTGACTGGGACCCCTCGCGGGGCTACCCCGATCCAGCTCCAGGAGCAGGCAGCTATGGCCTCACGAATGAACCTTGGACACGTAACTTCAACATCTTAAGTACCCTTCCCCAGACTCATCAGTGGGGCCAGACACACCCACTGATGGGCTCCGGGGAATGCTGATACCCAAACGTCCAACCAGGCCTGGTTCTGGGCCTGTCACCTAACTGTATACATGACCAGGCAGAACTCTAAGGCCGCATACACACGGACGGATTGTCTGTCCAACTTAGTCCGCTGAACAGTGTTTCAGCGGACAATCCGCTCGTGTGTGGGCTTCAGCGGACTTTTTCAGCGGACAGTCTGACGAACAAAGTCTTACGGAATTTCCGTAAGACAGTCCGTTCAAACTTCGTTTTGTCCGTCCAAACTTGGTTTCAGCGGACAGTCCGCTCGTGTGTAGGCAAGTTGGACGGACTAAGTATGGCGCATGCTCAGAAAGGGTTTACACGGCCGAAGGTTGCATTGCAGTGTATAGGACGTCGTTTTTCTAGTCCCGTCGTACGTGCTGTACACGTCATCACGCACGCTTTCAGCGGACTGTTTGCTCATCGTGTGTGGTCAAGTCCGTTCATGCAAATTTTGAACGGACTGTCTGTCGGATTGTCTGCCGAACTTAGTTGGGCAGACAATCCGCCCGTGTGTACGCGGCCTAACACAGCCCAGCCAAACTGATGCCAAAGTTAAACCTACACAATCAGCCCTCAGAACCCCTTTACTGTTCTGAGAAAAAAAACTAAATTTGTACATGGCAGACACCTTGTCCAAAGTGTCGCCGCTACACCTGGGATGGAGTTCCTTCTGGGGCCTATATTGTGCCTACCCCAAAGGCCATTCTCCACTGTAGACTGTGACCTACATGATGTTGTACTGAAGGCTCTTTCCATTAACCTCTCACCATTAATTCTTTTAGCCCTTACTTATAAAGTATAAATGAGCCCATCTCACAGTACCCTTCAAAGGTCCCAAAGCAGCCAGACCCTCTGTGTTCCTAAACATATTCTCAAATGTTTCCCAGTGTCTCCCTGTGTTGTCTTCGTGACCTCTAGTGTTCCCAGTCTCTGTCCAGCTCTGTCCAGTACCCAACTCCTGGGGTCTCAGTAATTCCAGTGTTCCCTAGTGTCTTCAGTGATTTGAGCCTGCATCCAGCCTTGTTTACCCCAGCCTGTGACCCTAAGTCTGATCCTCAGGATTCCCCGTGTGTAGCCTTTTCCAATGACTCTGTGCACACCTGCCAGCATCCAGTCTTCCCTCACCACTGTTCTCCCTCTGCACTCCAGTCAGTTACCTGCTTCTCTGTACCAGTGTATATCCCTGTGAACTACATTCAGCCTCTTCTTTTTTGGAACGCAAATCAGCATTCCTAATTTCACTTTCTTCTGGTTAAGCTTTTTATTAATACGTTGTTAATAAAAATACTACATTACAGTGGGTATAGAAAATAATAACCCCTCTTTAAAATAATCACATTTTGTTGCTTTGCAGCCTAAAATGAAGACAGACACCATATTTTTTTTCTATCCAGCTGTATTTACCAGTGCAACTTATAACATCCAAGTGAAAGATATAACACTAACATATCAGGAAAAAAAATCAAAACCAAAATCACAGAGTTGGAAAAAGGCTCACCCCCTTATGGCAGTATTTTGTTGGACCACATTTTCATTTAATTACAGCCTTTAGTCTGTAGGGATATGTATACTAACTTTGCACATCTAGATTTTTCAATATTTGCCCACTCTTCTTTGCAGGACTGCTCAAGTGCAGTTAAATTTGATGGTGACCATTTGTGAACTGCAGTCTTCAAGTCATTCCACAGATTTTCATTGGAGTTTAAGTCTGGGCTCTGACTAGGCCTTGCAAGGACATTCACCCTTTTCTACTTCAACCACTGTGCGGTCATTTTTGCTGTGTTCTTTGTATCATTGTCATGTTGGAAGGTAAACCTTCTTCCCATTGACAACTTTCTGGCAGAGGGCAGCAGATTTTCCTAAAAAATGTGACAGTATTTTGCACCACTCAGTTTTCCTTCTATCATGACAAGTGCTCCAGTCCCTACTGCAGAGAAACACCCCCATAACAGGAGATTACCACCTCCATGCTTTACTGTAGGAATGGTGTTATTTCGATGGTGAGCTGTAATGGATTTTCAGCAGACTTATCGTTTGGTGTTGAAGACAAATAATTTGATTTTAGTCCCATCTGATTACCTTAAACGCACCTTGAAGATTCTAAGAGCACATGGAAAAAGGGATTATGGTCAGATAAGGATTACATTTAATTATTGGGGTATATTCTAAACCCATAAGGGCACAGGACCTTATTGCATATGAGAATGCTGTTTTTACCCCAAATTAGGGGATGTATTCATATTGCTGAACAGTTTATCCAAAAACCACACCAATTAATATGTAATGAGCCTCTACATGACCATGCGTTCTCTGCTTGGACGCCAATTGATGGATAATGCACTTCTTGCTGCCTTCCACAGACTGGAGGAATCCAAAACTCTGAAACGGGAAAAAGAAACAGAAGGCGCGTGGACCTAGCACATTATCCTCAATAGACTGGTATTTATTGTATAAAAAATATCATACTATCAAACATAGACTTGATAAAAGCATGTCATAAAGTACTTCCTCATAGGTCCATAAAATCTGTCCACATGACATGGGACTGCTTCTGTGGATTGATGTGTGACTGGCTAACGTGTTTCGAGAAATTCCTCTTCCTCAGTTTTTTTTTACTCTTTTTTTGATACACGTGTACACTAATAATAATATTTTTATTTATTGATACACATGTACACTAATAATAATAATATTGACTGGCTAACGTGTTTCGAGAAATTCCTCTTCCTCAGTTTTTTTTTTACTCTTTTTTTTGATACACATGTTCACTAATAATAATATTTTTTGGCTACGATTTTTTGGCACTAATACTTTTATGGACTTTTGTTTTTTTTGTTTTTGTTCTTTGGCTGTATATAGACACATAGATGGAAGTGGATGTTTTATGTGGGTTTGGTTACCACTTTTTCATCACATATTGGTGTGGTCTCACATCATAATATATTCACGCCCCTCCATCCCATAAGTCACCCCCCCTCCTCCCAACAGATAAGACTCTCAGGACAGTTATCAACCCTCAACCACAGGTTTCTCAGCGGCGCTTGATCTTAGCTGTTGTTTTATGTGGGTTTGGCTATCAAATTTCATCACATATTGGTGTGGTCACACATCACGTTTTATTAATTAGATTCATTATTTAGATTATTTTATTATCACCAGCTCTGATAGAGATTATATCCCTATTACTAGTTTAGATAGAGATTATAGTAATGTGTTGGCTCACTCTATATATATCACATACACACTTATTTAGGCTAGATTACCTTGATAGCCATTTGGCTAAGCACTGTCTTTCTTCATATATATACTTCCCGGTTTGTGTTTCCTCTCTGTTCCTCTCTGTGTTCCTGTGCACTCCTGCTAATTGGGTCTGTTTTACCTACTGCCCAATGAATCCAGCGCCCCAATGCTGCAAGGGACTTGTTTCTCTTACTATCAGTTAAGGCCTGCATGAGTAAAGCTGAGGTCCACAGCCTGGCTATTAGCAGCTGATGAAGAAGTTGAGGCCGTGCGACAGACCTGGACCACTCCCACCCAGAGACACACAGCTGATGTCTCCAAGAGGCTTACCGCGGCTCCAGCTTCAGCTAACACACAACGCTCGTGGATCCCTCAATAGAGACTTCCCGGTGGTTCTCCTGTGCGCCTGTGACACTGCACATGGAAGCTCCCATCTGTTCTAGCACTCTGCAAGTGCGCCAACATTTTTTACACAAGTTTTTAGTGTTGTTTTATACTTATATACTGAATAAATTCCTAAGCTGTTTAAAGGATTGGTTTGAGGCTTCTCTCTCCTCCTTTTGCACAGCCTGACTATTGCCTGCAGCCTAATATCTCCACCTCTAGAAGCATTGGTGAAGACTAGGTGGTACCTTAGACTCTTCGCCTCAGCCCTTCTTAGGGTTTTTACCATCGCTAAGGCTTGATTCACACCTATGCAGGTTGCAGTTTGCATATTCCGGATGCATTTTGTGTTTTTCAATAAACATTTTTGATCCATTGAAGTCTATGAAACCAAAAACCAGAAAAAAAGTCCTTGTCCCTTTCCATAAAATGTACAGATGTGTACTGCATTCATAGCATACCATGTAAAATGGACTGTAGTGTGTTTCTGCAAACTGAAAACGCACAAAACAATGCATTGGTGTGAGCCAAGCCTCAGAGCATAGTTGTGCGCACAGGGTGTGCCGGGTGTGCCTGGGCACACCCTAATCAACGTGCTGTCTCCTGAGATTTGCTGTGAAAAGCTGCATCCAAGCAGTGTGTAGCCTGTGCTGCCTGTGAAACCGTTTCACATTCAGCAAATCGTGAGGCTTGCCAGAGATGCTCAGTGTGTGAAACTGTCAGGTTACTATTATAATGTGAATTATTGCACTCAAAGTTCATTTTCCACCACCCCTGCTAAGTCCATGTCTTTATGGACCTTTCTCACTAGTGGGCAGTCATTAAGACTGGGATGTCTTAAAGTTTGTGTGTGTGTAAAGGCAGGTGTCCCAATACTTTTGACAATATAATGTGTATAGTATTTGAGCTTTGGGGTGCACACCCTAATGCAATAGGCTGCGCACGCCTATGCCTCAGAGAGTGGGCACACCAGCCTCTCTGTTCCTACCCTGTGGCTTTCATCACCATCTGCTCAGCTGCTAGAAGTCCTGGTAAGCCACTCTGACTCTAGTTGAAGCTGATTGCCATCCATGACAGAATACTCAGATAAGCAGCATTTAAATATTAAATGGATAAACTATATTTTTGCTGTATTTTGGCTTATCTACCTACCTGTAAGAATAATTTATGTTTCCTAATAAATTATACAAACATACCCAATTTTTGACAATTCCTCAATTCTTTCTGCCCATTCTATTGCTGTTATCTGCTGCCCTCTGGTGGTAATTCAGGACTAAGGAGGAAAAAAAACTTGGTTTGTGTAGGACAGCAATTAAAAGTATTGATTTAAGAAAATGAGGACTAATGCCTCGTACACACGGTCTGAATTTTTGGCCAGCAAAAGACAGATGAGAGCGTTTCATCGGCAAATGCGACCATGTGCATGCTCCATCAGAATTTAGCTGGCCGAATTCCCACCAGCAAACATTTGAGAGCATGTTCTCAATTTTCCAGACGGAAAAACTTTCTATCGGAAATTCCGACCATGGGTATGCAATTCCGACACACAAAAACTCACGCATGCTCAGATTCAACTACGAGATGGAAGCTATTGGCTACTGGCTATTGAACCTCCTTTTTCTAGTCCCGTGGTACGTTTTGTAAGTCGCAGCGTTCTTGACAGTCAGAATTCGGTGTGACCGTGTGTATGCAAGACAGCTTGAGCGAAATCCCGTTGGAATTCCGTCGGGAAAACCATTCAAGTTTTTTCCAACCAAAATTCTGATTGTGTGTACGCGGCATAAGAATTGGCATCAATGAACGAATGTATGAGATGTCCATCTCTTATACATTCGTTCATTGATGCCAATTTATTGGAAAGTGCTGTTTTAAAGAATTTTGTTGTTTAACAGCATTTTGCTATGTGGAGTTTTTTTTCTATATCCGAGTACCAGTGGAAGTGATATGCAGCTCTGGCCCTATCTGTGATGCGGGTGACAGCTATTTGTGTATCTCAAGGCTTGAGATTTACTTGTTTCAGGTGAGTGTGAACCCCTTTGGGGAGTGTGATGCACGTTTAGTGGATTTTGGTGTACGGTGCACATTTCATCATTTAACACTAGGACCACCATTTGCCTCTCTGGACTTTCACCACCAATTGTCATTCATCTGTTTCTCATATGTTTTAACCATATGAATGCCGGCCAAACTTTGGACTGAGTGCTGCTTCAGTATTAGATGATGCATTATTATGTACCTGTGGACTGGACACTATTAGTTTATGCATTCTCCATAGTGCTTAAAGTGACACTAAAGGTTTTTTTTTTTTTTTTTAAATAACAAACATATACTTACCTCCACTGTGCAGCTCATTTTGCACAGAGTGGCCCTGAACCTCATCTTCTGGGGTCCCTCGGCGGCTCTCCTGGTTCCTCCCCACATCAGATAACCCCCTGGGAGAAGCGCTTTCCCGGGGAGGGGAAGAGTTACCTTGCGGGTGCACCCCCGAGTCCAGCATTCGGCATCCATAGAGGCTATGGATTTGATTGACAGCAGCGGGAACCAATGGCTGTGCTGCTATCAATCTATCCAATCAAGAGCCAAGAACCCCAGGCAGAGAGAGAGCGCAAGTTCGAGGGTTCAGGTAAGCAAAGTGGGGGGGCTGGGAGGCCGGTTACTGAAAGGTGATTTTTCACCTTAATGCATAGGGTGAAAAAACACAAACCTTTACAACCCCTTTAATTAATCAGGCTGTGCCTCTGGTGCCCTCAGTAGTGGTGTTTGCCTGGGGGTGCTTGGTTCACTTGGTTCTTGGTTCACTGTTGAAGAGTGGCAGTGCTGCAGCTGTGAATACGTTTTTTTTTGTCTTTAATCCATGGTTGATTGTTGTACAATTTGCAAAATATGGCATGCTCTACCTACCAGTGAAACCCATCAGGTTTGTCCTGGTTTGGCAACGGTGCAGACAACGTAAGCACTATGGAGAATGCATATTAGTAACAGACTGTGGACCATGGGGTATCCTGTGCAATGTTATATATATTGTACATATGTAAAAGGGCCAGCCAAAAGGCTATTTTATGACTGTTTTTAAATGTGATGTAAATAAAGTTGGTAGTACATTGTTTTTAAAGATGTATTTGTGCTTGGATTGTATTTTTCATTTAAAGAGGAAGTAAACCCTTCCAAACAACTTGGACCTATAGGTAAGCCTAGATTAAGGCTTACCTGTAGGTCCAAGCAATATCTCCTAAACCTATATGGTTTAGGAGATATTTGCCCGAAAATGGGCACCGCTGTCTACGGCGCATGCACCGTAGACAGCGGCGCGCATGCGCACTAAATGCGGCAAATCCAAGAATGGATTTGCCAAATTTGTCGACTCCCGTGCGCATGCGCGGGAGTGACGTCATCGCGGCCTCACCGTATGACAGCGGCGGAGCTGCGAGGCGCGACTGCCGTGCGCATGCGCGGGAGTGACGTCATCGCGGCTTCGCCGCTGTCATTGGTCGGAGCTGCGAGACGCCACCAGCAAGATGGACGCGGCGGACTACAGGGATCAGCGGCGACTTCGCTGGCTCCTGTGTCAGGTAAGTGACACATAATGAGCTACTATGCGATGCATAGTAGTCCATTATGCTTTACCTTTGCAGGGAAAAAAAGAGGAAGTAAACCCATCAGGGTTTACTTCCTCTTTAAAGTCTCATGGAAAATTTGTATCCCAATTTTTTAAATATATTTTGAGGTCTGATCGCTGCTCCTATACCTGTGGATCGCAAGTGACGTCACATCCGTTTTGTCGAGGGAAATGCACGCCAAGGTCTGACGGTGGCCTGTTTTTTTTTTACATATACAAAAGGCTGATCGAGCCGGTGCCGGTTTGGTCACATTAATGTGTAAGCGCAATATTTGTGGGATGAAATTTTAATGAGCTAATTTTTTTATAAAACTGTGTTGCGCTATTACCCTGTCATTTTCCTTTTGGTGAACGGTGCTTATCCTCTGATGGGAGAACACGGTTTATAGAGGAAGGAAAACGGTTCTGAAATCTCCATCTGATTGAGCCGATGGAATGTTTGGCCCAATAATAGCATCACTGGTGGTGGAGAACTTTTTTTTGTATCTACGGGATAGAATAATTATACAGAAGCACGGTGGATGGGATGAAATGCAACAAATACAGTGACATTGAACTTTGTATTTAAAATAGCAGGAAGGACCTTTTCTTGTTTTTGATACATTGCATATGCTATACAGTATCTCACAAAAGTGAGTACACCCCTCACATTTTTGTAAATATTTTATTATATCTTTTCATGTGACAACACTGAAGAAATTACCTTCTGCTACAATGTAAAATAGTAAGTGTACAGCTTGTATAACAGTGTAAATTTGCTGTCCCCTCAAAATAACTCAACACACAGCCATTAATGTTTAAACCACTGGCAACAAAAGTGAAAAAACCCCTAAGTAAAAATGTCCAAATTGGGCCCAATTAGCTATTTTCCCTCCCCAGTGTCTTGTGACTCGTTAGTGTTACAAGGTCTCAGATATGAATGGGGAGCAGGTGTGTAAATTTGGTGTTATCACTCTCACTCTCTCATGCTTGTCACTGGAAGTTCAACATGGCACCTCATGGCAAAGAACTCTCTGAGGATCTAACAAAAAGAATTGTTGCTCTAAATAAACATAGCCTAGGATATAAGAAGATTGACAAGACCCTGAAACTGAGCTGCCGCACGGTGGCCAAGACCATACAGTGGTTTACCAGGACAGATTCCACTCAGAACAGGCCTCGCCATGGTAGACCAAAGAAGTTTAGTGCACGTGTTCAGCGTCATCTCCAGAGGCTGAGTGAGCACATCAGCCTGTCAGTGCTCACACCATACGTCATCCACTTCATTCATCAAACCACTTCATCAAATTGGTCTGCATGACTGTTGTCCCAGAAGGAAGTCTCTTCTAAAGACGATGCACAAGAAAGCCCGCAAACAGTTTGCTGAAGACAAGCAGACTAAGGACATGGATTACTGGAACCATGCCCTGTGGTCTGATGAGATCAAGATAAACTTATTTGGTTCAGATGGTGTCCAGCGCGTGTAGCAGCAACCACAAATTTACACTGTTATACAAGCTGTACACTCACTACTTTACATTGTAGCAAAGTGTCATTTCTTCAGTGTTGTCACATGAAAAGATATAATAAAATATTTACAAAAATTTGAGGCGTGTACTCACTTTTGTGAGATACTGTATATATTTTTTCACTTTTCTTTTTCACAAACATTTACTTTGATGACAAGTCACATGATATTGATATCGTATGTTTTTTGGAGTCACGAAATACGCATATGGTAAAAATTAGGGTTTGTGAGACACACAGATTACAAAATATATAGGAAGACTAGCGCCCACTTTGTTTATGTTTTTTTTTGATGGGTTAGTTGGTAAGGTTGAATAAGGACAACAGTCCATTCAGTTCAATCTGTGTAGTTGAGTAGAAAAATCATTTCCCATGACCCCCGTATATTGTTTTTGTTAAGATGCCCAGCAAAGAGTCAAAACTATTCATACTTCCTGCCAACACAGCCGATTGTGAAAGAGAGTTCCACATCCTTACAGCCCTGACAGTGAAAAAAACCCTATGCAGCTTAAGGGTAAACAGCTTCTCTTCCAGTCTTATCATGTGGTCCCATGTCCTCTTGGGATCAATTACAATCATATCTCCTCTCAAGTGTCTCTTCTGTAGGGAAAATACATTTAGTGCTTGTAGTTGTTCCTCATAATTGAGGTCCTCCAGTCCCCATATTAATTTAGTTGTCCTTCTCTGGACTCTCTTCAGCTCCAGCACATCTCTTCTGAGGATTGGTGACCAGAACTGGACGGAATACTCCAAATGCGTCCAAAACCAGAGTTTTATAAAGTGGTAGAATGAAGGTAGGGGGAACATACTAGCGCCCCCTACATATGGGAATAGGGACAAGGAAATTTCAGTTTAAAATTCATAATTCATCTCTGCATATTAATTGGTTACTTACCTGTCAGCTGATCAATCTTCCAGATTATTCTTCAGTTACATCAGGTGATCCAACGAACCTATGAAAACAAACAGAAGGTTATAAAAGGAAGATTACCAACGAATTTTATCAGAACAACGGTTGCAGCAGAAGAAAAAGGCACACCCCCCATAATTGTCGCTGTCCTTTTCCCTTCCTTTCTATTTTAAGTACCCCTCTTTTTTCTATTATGGGGGATAGATTTTGTCATTATTTGATGGGTTTGAGCTTTTAAAGCTGGACCTTTTGGTATTTATAATCCAAAAAACATTCCCCCTGAGGAAGATACACCACACCCTGAGTATCAACACGCGTAGGGGGGGGGGGGGGCAGGATGGAGCGAGAGACAGTATACCTGCCTAGAGGAGATACAAACCATACCTATACTGTTTAAAGTATTTTATTGAGCATTATGAAGTACGGTGCATTGACGCACCTTACACATGTGAGTACCCCGGTGGGGGAATGTTTTTTAACTTGTTAAATTTTGAAAAACGGTATTAGTCGTTTTCCATTCTTTTTGCATTGAGGATACTACTGATCCAGTGTAACAGCTGAGAACCCTATAGTGGTTCATATGCGTGGTTTGACTCAGTATAAAAGCTGGTCACACGCTCTGAGGTGAGCTTATTACCATAAGGGGTTCCCAGATTTCACCTATGCATGATTCAGAGCCACGGTTGGATGTAACAAGCATGTCAATAGTATGATCACTGGAGATCACGTCACCTGCATCTAGTCTCATATCAATCAACATTTTGTGTTTCTTATCACAGCCCAAGACAGGCTACCACAAAGAACTATTTTTTATTTAGTTTTTTTTATTTATACATGTTTGCTATCACATATGTATGCATTTAGCTTTTTTCATCTAATATTATTATTATTATTATTGATATTTTATTTTCTGGTGTGTTATTGTGCATGGCACCTTGTAACTCTAAGGCCGCGTACACACGGGCGGACTGTTCGCCCAACTTTGTTTGTCAAACAGTTTCGGCAAACAGTCCGCTCAAAATTAGCATGGACGGACATGGCCACACACGGCACTTTTTGAGCGGACTGTTTCAGCGAACTGTTTGCCAAACAGTTCGCTCAACTTTTGAAATGAACGGACTCGCCCACGTAAGGCGGAGGCAAATCCGCCCATTTCGAGCGCGTGTACAGGTAGGCGGGGCCCGCGAAGGAGACGTCGCGGGCTCCGCCGCCTGGGGAACCCCAACGCCGAAAAAAATCGGCGTGGGGTCCCCCCAAAGTCCACAACAGACCCTTGTCCGAGCACGCTACCCGGCCGGCCAGGAAAGGGGGGCGAGCGAGCGCGCCCCCCCTCCTGAGCCGTACCAGGCCGCGTGCCCTCAACATGGGGGGGTGCCTTGGGGAAGGGGGGGCCACGCGGCCCCCCCACCCCAAAGCACCTTGTCCCCATGTTGATGAGGACAAGGGCCTCTTCCCGACAACCCTGGCCGTTGGTTGTCGGGGTCTGCGGGCGGGGGGCCTATCGGAATCCGGGAGCCCCCTTTAAGAAGGGGGCCCCCGGATACCGGCCCCCCACCCTATGTGAATGAGTATGGGGTACAATGTACCCCTACCCATTCACCTGTGAAATAAAGTACAAAAAAAAACACAACACAGAGAAAAAATATTTTATTGCACAGCTCCGGGGGTCTTCCGTCTTCGGGGGTCTTCTCGCCGGACTCCTCCACTATCTTCGTGTAGCTCTTTTACTAGCGGAGGAGCCCGGCTTTCTTCCTCCCCGCCGCCGGCCTCTTCTCCCGACTTCGGGGGTCTTGTCCCCCTCTTCGGTTCTTCTGCCGGGCCACCGCGCCTTCTTGTAGCTCTTTTGCAGGCGGTGGCCCGGTCTTCTGTCGCCGCTGCCTTCCGTTCTTCTGTCGCCGCCTTCGGTTCTTCTGCCGGGCCACCGCGCCTTCTTGTAGCTCTTTTACAGGCGGTGGCCCGGTCTTCTGTCGCCGCTGTCGCCGTCAGCGGACAAGGTTGGGCGAACAGTCCGCCCGTGTGTACGCGGCCTAATGCCGTGTACACACGATCAAACAAGCGGGTGGAAAAGTCCGGCAAACTGAAGTCCGCCAAACAATCCCCCGTGTGTAGCCTCCGGCATACTTTTTTGACCCGAAAGTACGGCGGACTTAGAAAGTAGTTTTACACTTCAATCTTCCCGCCGGACTCGCATTTCGGCGGACAATCCGGCCGTGTGTGCCAGTCCGCCGTACTTTTGAAATGAGCTGACTTTTCCCGCCCGGAGAAAAGTCCGCTCATTTCGAGCGGGTCTCCAGGTAGGCGGGGCCCGCGAAGGAGACGTCGCTGGCCCCACCGCCTGGTATGGACTTATATAGGGACAAGGGGCGGGGTCTTTGGTTGATGTCACATGGGTTGATGTCACATGGTGACCCCCCCACCCCCTTACGATGTCACAGTCCCGGAGGATGCTGGGACTGTCACCATGTGACATCAACCCATGTGACATCAACCCATGTGACATCAACCGAAGACCCCGCCCCTTGTCCCTATATAAGTCGCCGCGTGCCCGGTCCCCGTCATTGTGAGCGGAGGACTCAGCGAGGCAACATCTTAAGAAGAAGAAGAGAAGAACAGAAGAACAGAAGGCGGCGGCGGCGACGACAGAAGACCGGGCCACCGCCTGTAAAAGAGCTAGAAGAAGGCGCGGTGGCCTGGCAGTAGAACCGAAGAGGGGGACAAGACCCCCGAAGTCGGAAGAAGAGGCCGGCGGCGAGGAAGAAAGCCGGGCTTCTCCGCTAGCAAAAAAGCTAGTACGGCTCAGGAGGGGGGGGGGGGGGCGCTCGCTCGTCCCCCCCTTTCCTGGCCGGCCGGGTAGCGTGCTCGGACAAGGGTCTGATGTGGACCTGGGGGGACCCCCACGCCGATTTTTTTCGGCGTTGGGGTTCCCCTTTAAGTCCATGCCAGGCGGCGGGGCCAGCGACGTATCCTTCGCGGGCCCCGCCTACCTGGAGACGCGCTCGAAATGAGCGGACTTTCCTCTGCGTATGTGGGCGAGTCCGTTCATTTCAAAAGTAGGGCGGATAGTACGGCGGACTTAGTACGCCATATTAGTCCGCTGAAAAAGTGCCGTGTGTGGGCAAGTAGCCCGTTCGGAAAGTCCGACGGACAGCCTGGCGGGAAGTCCGCCAGACTAAGTACGTCGGACAGACGGCTACGTGTGTACGCGGCTTAAGGGGTCCATATAACCTCACAGAGTTTTATTGACACTTGTGCACTTTATATTTAGTTGTGTGTTTACAGATTTTGTGCACATTATTTGTTTTGCTATATTTTGCACTTGCACTTTACACCAGTTGTATGTTTACTATTTTATGCACATTATTATATTCTTGTGGATCTATAACTATAGATTAAGATACAGATTATTCAGTGCATAGCCATTCCAGCGCAGCGTATATTCAATGTTCTATTTCTAGGTCTGTCAGAATTTTCGAAAGAAAAAGTCAGATGAAGCCCACACACGATCGGAATATCCAAATAAATGATTCCGTCTAACCTTTTCTGCGGGAAAGTCCGACCGTGTGTACACGGCATTAGTATTTTCCCCCCAGAATACAGGGCATCCTGTGAATAGAGGCGGGCGGATGAATAACAGGGTCTCCCCTGCTCATTTGCAGAATGCCTTGTATTTTGTAAAAAGAATGCTAGAATTTTTGTGAATGGATGAATGAAAAAGAAGGAGAAGGTGAGCATTGCAAAACTTCATAGTCGCAGTTGCTGCTCTTAATGCCCACAGCGCCAGAGGATCTTTGCTGTGGGAAGTATCTGGTGTCACAGGAGGGAGGATTTTTACTGTAACCAGCAGCCAGCTAAACATAGAATGCCCTTCATTATGATGATGTAAAAATCATCCTTTGAGGGTTCCCAAGGGAATTGTGAATCATTCCTCGCTGAAAAAGCGAGTATACAAGGACAGCATATAAGTATTAAATTCAATGCTGCATTTTATTAATTGTATATTGTCCTTGCATTATTGCTTCTTGATATCGTAACAGGAAGTAATTCAAAATTCTTTTGGGAACTCTGAAAAGAAGATTTCTACATCAAATTTATTTGTTAAGGATCATCTGGGGACATCCTTATGAAAAATACATAAGAGATAATTCTGATACAACAGCGTATATATGCAATTTTTTTGAGCCATAATAATCTACAGCAGTGTTTCTCAACTCCAGTCCTCAAGGCACCCCAACAGGTCATGTTTTAAGGTTTTCCATTATTTTGTACAGGTGATTTGATCAGTTTCACTGCCTTAGTTATTACCACAGCTGTTTCATCTGAGGAGAATCCTGAAAACATGATCTGTTGGGGTGCATGGCGTTTATCTACAGTTTATGGGGTTTTCTCAAAGCATGGCTCTTTTTCTATTTAAAGCTGTGCTAGAACCAGACGTGTAATATATTGCAGCTTACCAATCATTAGGTTGGTGGCTACATGAGTTTTCTTTTTCAGGCTTTTTCCCCCCCCTCTGTTTTCACCTGGTAATCCAGCCAGTAACACTCTTGTGTTAGTGAGACACAACTCTGGATGAATAAGCAGAGAATGCACAGCAGACAGCAGCATTGTCAGCCTTGGGGGGAAGACTGTTAGGCCGCGTACACACGGGTGGACTGTATGGCCTACTTAGTCCGTCGAAACACATTTCAGCGGACAGTCCGCTCGTGTGTGGGCTTCAGCTGACTTTTTCAGCGTGCAGTCTGGCGTACTAAGTATTTCGGATTTTCCGTAATTCTGTCCGTCATACTTTGGTTTCAGCGGACAATCCGCTCGTCAGTAGGCTAGTTCGACGGACTAAGAATGGCGCATGCTCAGAAAGGATTTACACGGCGGAAGGGTGCATTGCTGTGTATTGGACTTCCTATTTCTAGTCCCGTCGTACGTGCTGTACACGTCATCGCGCAAGCTTTCGTCGGACTGTTTGGCTATCCGTGTGTGGTCAAGTCCGTTCATTCGAAAGTATGACGGACTGTCCGTCGGATTGTATGACGGACTAAGTAGGCCATACATACTCGTGTGTACGCGGCCTTAGATGTACTAGCATATTTACACTAACAAATTGAAGCCAAACTCCTTCTCACACTTTATAATCAGTTGCAATAATTTTTCCTTTTGCGGCAAAGGTTTTACATGTATATATAGTACCCTCTATCATGGGTAGGTGCTAGCATAGGATTTTTTGCTAGAAATACTGTCAGCACAGGTAAATTTAGGCAGGCCTATGCTTTGAGCTAGGCCTGTCTGTTTTAATCTGGGGGCAGGGAGTGGTTAGTGTAGCAGTGGGTGTGATCAGAGAATGTTCTGTAAAAGGTGTATGGCCTAGAACTGGAGTGACAGGCAGCTCATATGGGAGCCCTGACCCATCCCCAGCTGGTATTGGCAGGGGACGGGTCTCCTATATAAGCTGTGGTAACAGGCCACTGGGGAGAAGTTGTCGGCCGGGTGAAGTACAGAATGGAGTACTAGACAGCAGCAGGAGGGCAACCCCATCTGGGGGGGGGGGGCGCCGATCGCAGGAGGAGGCTCGGGGAGAACTGTGAGGGAACTTCACTTTTACATGGTCATTAGTGAAGTCCTCATCATCATTACATGGTCATTGATGAGGAACTCTTGGAGCAGAGTGGCAGGTGAAGCTGTCGGAATGTATGGTCCAGTCAAGTTCTCCATCAAGGACTCGGGGCAGAGAAAGGTCAGTGAGTGTACCACAGTGGAGGGCTGGATGTGCCAAGAAGTCTGTGAGGGAACTTCACTTTTACTTGGTCATTAGTGAAGTCCTCATCATTACACAGTCATTGATGAGGAGTTCTGAATCAGAGGAGAGACTGTGGGGAGGTAGTGCCAAATCGATGTGGCCTGAGGGCATAGGATTTGCAAGCTGGGCTAGCTGGGAACAGTAGTCCACCGTCCAGAACATGCTTTTAAACTACTAGGCCTCCGGGAAGAGGCACTGCAGGCCTCTGGCCTAGTAGCAGTGAGCAACCAGAGTCAGTATGAGTAACTATTCAGAATTGGTTATCTTGCTTACAGAAGAAGATGTGATAGGAAAATTAAATATGCTACAGTATAAAGTTTGTGCAGGAAGAGAGGATTTCTGGGAACATCACCCTTACATGGACAAGGGTGGTGTCCTCATCTTTACATGGTCATTGATGAGGAAGTTCTGGAAGCAATAGTCTGCAGGAGTGACGTAGAGGAGGAGCAATAGTCTGCATGGTGATGTAGGGAAAAGACTGTAGCTGTTACACATGCACATCCTTCCTTCAGGTTCAAATTAAAAGCTAATCTACAAAATCTCTAAATATGATGGCAAAAATGGTCTATTCTATGGGCATTCCATATACTCCTTTCCCCAACCAAGTTGTACCCCCCCCCAATAAACAAAACAAAGCAAATGACTGTTCATTGTCTCTGCAAGTGATATATGGGAGTCTGACAGCGGGGTGATATGGTGGATATTTATTACTAGTGGCAACTACACCGCTACATATAAATAAGAGCTGACAACTTTTTTTATATGCTTTTTATTAATTTTCACAAAAGACGTGATATTGAGCATCATAGCTGTAATGCGGTAACAGGGGTTTAACGAGATGAAGTTGATCATTTTCCTCACCCCTGCCAGTGTTAAGTGGGTGGTCTCATCCATATAAACTGATACATTCTTCTGGAGAGCTTGTAATTTTGAAAAACAGCAGACTTCCTGGCTAGATCACCAGATGAAAACAAAAAGAAGGAAGCCTAAAAAAGAAAAAAATACAGCTATTACATCTAAGAATTTGGAATCTGCAATATAATAAATATTTGCTTTTGGGTTGAATACCACTTTAATTGTTTTTAATTTCAGAGCTCTGCTGAGAGCCTGAGTCAGACGTTCCCGCCCCCTCTAAAGCCTGGAGCTCCAGTGAGCACTGGAGGGGCAGAGCAGGGAGCCAGTGACTAACAATAACTGCTCTGTGTTTAGAGCGGACTCAAGAACTGATCGATCAGTGGTCTTTAATTCCCCAGTTCTCATCATAAAGCCAGCGGGGGGACAGCTGCAGCTCGGACCAGTGCTACAGTCATTCAGGTGAGTATACATGTTTGTGTTTTTCAGATCCCACACCTTTCTTTTAAACATTTAACATTGATCCAAGTCTATAACTGGGGGTTCAAACCATTACGTCACTTCTCCAAAGATTGCATGGTCCTTTATGGGTATTAGTAGGTAGGGGTGCAATGGATCGTCACCGACCCATGAACCGAATGGGTCAACCTGTTCAGATCGGCACAGCTTCGGCCTAGCTCCAGAGTGGCGGCCATCTTGGTAACCCGGCGGCCGTTTACAATTACAAAGACAGGATCCAGCGATGTCACCGCTGTCCCCTGTAGTCCGGCTCATCCATCTTCTCGGTGGGTCTTCGCTGCTCCGCCGCTGTCATTCGGCGAAGCCGAGATAACGTCACTCCCGCGCATGCGCACGGGAGCCGCCACGCGCGGCATATTCGCCGTTGACGGTGCCGTGCTCAGTGCGCATGCGCGCCACTGTCTACAGCGCATGCGCCGTAGACAGTGGTGCCTGTCTTTCGGCAAATATCTCCTAAACCGTGTAGGTTTAGGAGATATTTCTTGGACCTACAGGTAAGCCTTAATCTAGGCTTACCTGTAGGTCAACGTGTGTTGTAAGGGTTTACAACCACGTTAAGAGCAAATGGGGCTGTCTGGTGATGGGACTTCATGTCTCATGGTCCTTTGCTGCTGCTGCTGTCAGTGCTGCTGATTGGCTCCTTGCTGCTTCTGTTCATTGAATCCCTCCTTGCCAATAGGGACTCAGGGGAAGGAAACAGAGTGGGCAGATGCCTGTGTGTGTGTGAGAGGAGAGGGGGGAAGGGGAACCCCCCCCCCCCACAGACACTGACAGGGATGGTCTCCCTCTCTGCCTGTGTCAGTGTTCAATCCGGCGGCGGACAGCTTGACAAGGCAACCTCTACACAACGTACTGTATATCTGCCAAAGTTGGGATTGTTGAAGTAGAAAGTAGGAAAGTATAGCTTAGGAAAGTATAGCGTAGCAAAAGATTTTAAAGCAGAACACGTTTTCAGTTGATTGCGATGACAAGATGAGACCTGGAGTACAGTTGTGGTCAGGAGGTAGATCATTAAACGGATGAGGTGGTGCTCATTTGGCTTGAGGGCTGACATCTGAGTTAACAGTCTGTCTTTCTATAGCCAGTGGCTCAAATGGCTTTGTATAGTGTGAATGTTCAACTTGATGAGTAGAGAGAACAACAGCTCTGTCACATCTATGTGTGGTCACAGTACTTTCAGGAAGCTGACACTCTAAAGCAGTTATGGCGAACCTTGGCAACCCAGAAGTTTTGAAACTACACTTCCCATGATGCTCAAGCACTCTACAGTGTAGTTGAGCATTATGGCAAATGTAGTTGCAAAACATCTGGGGTGCCAAGGTTCGCAATCACTGCTCTAAAGGAATGTCACCAACAGCATTACCATCATAGTAATCTGCTTAACAATAGTGATGGCCGAACGGTTCGCCCGGCGGTCGTTTCGCGGCGAATTTCCGACATTCGCGGTCCGCACGTTCGAACGCCTTTTTCCGTCGTTCGCCGCGGCGGACTTACGTGTTTAATGTATACAAGAACTTTAACCTTTGGTGACACGTTTATCATGTGATACAGGACAGCCAATTGAGACATGACAGCACATGGACACTTGTACATTCCCCCTAACCTATAAATACACCCGATCCGGTGGCCATTTTACATTCTTTCTTCTGTTAAGATAGGGACAGGTTCCTGTGTGGAGTAGGGAGAGATAAACCACTAGCTATTTGGTACACAAAAGTTCTTTTCAGGACTGGTATAGGTGTTAGGTGTTGATAGGTTTGCTGTGCTGCTGATTCTTGCAGCAGCCTGAGTGTCTTTTGTTAGTTTAGAGAAAGGGAAAGGACGGTGTATGCTACAGGGACAGCCAGATTAGTCTTTCATCATCATCATCATCATCATCATCATTAGCTGTTACTATCAAGGTCCACAAAAGAGCTGTTCCAGTAACCACTAATCGTTCTCTTTTTTTGCCAATTTGTATAGGGACAGGAAGGAAGCAGTGTTGTCAGGCAGTGAGGGTAATTTTAAAGACTTGCTGTTATTATTAGTTCCACAAAGGTTCTTTTCAGGACTGGTATCAGTGGTACAGTAATAGGCTTGTACATGTATAATATTCTTTCTTCCAAATATAGAAAGGATATTATACTTGACTGCTGCCCTTCTGCTGCAGTCTGCTAAACATTCACAACTCACTTGTTCCACAAAAGTTCTTATAAGGACTGGTAACTTGGTATAGGGTGCTACGGTACATAGGCTTGAGTGCGGTACAGTCTGCTGTTCTGTAAGGACCGCTATCGGTCCACAATAGATAGGGTTGACGTGCACCACTGCTGACCGCTGCCCTATACTGCAGCAGTCCTTCAGCGGTATAGGGACTGACGTACAGTCTGCTAATCACTAACACACAACCTGCTTGTTCCACAAAAGTTCTTATAAGGACTGGTAACTTGGTATAGGGTGCTACGGTACATAGGCTTGAGTGCGGTACAGTCTGCTGTTCTGTAAGGACCGCTATCGGTCCACAATAGATAGGGTTGACGTGCACCACTGCTGACCGCTGCCCTATACTGCAGCAGTCCTTCAGCGGTATAGGGACTGACGTACAGTCTGCTAAACACTAATACACAACCTGCTTGGTCCACAAAAGTTCTTATAAGGACTGGTAACTTGGTATAGGGTGCTACGGTACATAGGCTTGAGTGCGGTACAGTCTGCTGTTCTGTAAGGACCGCTATCGGTCCACAATAGATAGGGTTGACGTGCACCACTGCTGACCGCTGCCCTATACTGCAGCAGTCCTTCAGCGGTATAGGGACTGACGTACAGTCTGCTAAACACTAATACACAACCTGCTTGGTCCACAAAAGTTCTTATAAGGACTGGTAACTTGGTATAGGGTGCTACGGTACATAGGCTTGAGTGCGGTACAGTCTGCTGTTCTGTAAGGACCGCTATCGGTCCACAATAGATAGGGTTGACGTGCACCACTGCTGACCGCTCACCTATACTGCAGCAGTCCTTCAGCGGTATAGGGACTGACGTACAGTCTGCTAATCACTAACACACAACCTGCTTGTTCCACAAAAGTTCTTATAAGGACTGGTAACTTGGTATAGGGTGCTACGGTACATAGGCTTGAGTGCGGTACAGTCTGCTGTTCTGTAAGGACCGCTATCGGTCCACAATAGATAGGGTTGACGTGCACCACTGCTGACCGCTGCCCTATACTGCAGCAGTCCTTCAGCGGTATAGGGACTGACGTACAGTCTGCTAATCACTAACACACAACCTGCTTGTTCCACAAAAGTTCTTATAAGGACTGGTAACTTGGTATAGGGTGCTACGGTACATAGGCTTGAGTGCGGTACAGTCTGCTGTTCTGTAAGGACCGCTATCGGTCCACAATAGATAGGGTTGACGTGCACCACTGCTGACCGCTGCCCTATACTGCAGCAGTCCTTCAGCGGTATAGGGACTGACGTACAGTCTGCTAAACACTAATACACAACCTGCTTGGTCCACAAAAGTTCTTATAAGGACTGGTAACTTGGTATAGGGTGCTACGGTACATAGGCTTGAGTGCGGTACAGTCTGCTGTTCTGTAAGGACCGCTATCGGTCCACAATAGATAGGGTTGACGTGCACCACTGCTGACCGCTCACCTATACTGCAGCAGTCCTTCAGCGGTATAGGGACTGACGTACAGTCTGCTAATCACTAACACACAACCTGCTTGTTCCACAAAAGTTCTTATAAGGACTGGTAACTTGGTATAGGGTGCTACGGTACATAGGCTTGAGTGCGGTACAGTCTGCTGTTCTGTAAGGACCGCTATCGGTCCACAATAGATAGGGTTGACGTGCACCACTGCTGACCGCTGCCCTATACTGCAGCAGTCCTTCAGCGGTATAGGGACTGACGTACAGTCTGCTAAACACTAATACACAACCTGCTTGGTCCACAAAAGTTCTTATAAGGACTGGTAACTTGGTATAGGGTGCTACGGTACATAGGCTTGAGTGCGGTACAGTCTGCTGTTCTGTAAGGACCGCTATCGGTCCACAATAGATAGGGTTGACGTGCACCACTGCTGACCGCTCACCTATACTGCAGCAGTCCTTCAGCGGTATAGGGACTGACGTACAGTCTGCTAATCACTAACACACAACCTGCTTGTTCCACAAAAGTTCTTATAAGGACTGGTAACTTGGTATAGGGTGCTACGGTACATAGGCTTGAGTGCGGTACAGTCTGCTGTTCTGTAAGGACCGCTATCGGTCCACAATAGATAGGGTTGACGTGCACCACTGCTGACCGCTGCCCTATACTGCAGCAGTCCTTCAGCGGTATAGGGACTGACGTACAGTCTGCTAAACACTAATACACAACCTGCTTGGTCCACAAAAGTTCTTATAAGGACTGGTAACTTGGTATAGGGTGCTACGGTACATAGGCTTGAGTGCGGTACAGTCTGCTGTTCTGTAAGGACCGCTATCGGTCCACAATAGATAGGGTTGACGTGCACCACTGCTGACCGCTGCCCTATACTGCAGCAGTCCTTCAGCGGTATAGGGACTGACGTACAGTCTGCTAAACACTAATACACAACCTGCTTGGTCCACAAAAGTTCTTATAAGGACTGGTAACTTGGTATAGGGTGCTACGGTACATAGGCTTGAGTGCGGTACAGTCTGCTGTTCTGTAAGGACCGCTATAGGTCCACAATAGATAGGGTTGACGTGCACCACTGCTGACCGCTCACCTATACTGCAGCAGTCCTTCAGCGGTATAGGGACTAAGAGTTTTGTCACAGGGTCATTTAAAAAATGACATGCAGAGGAAGAGGCAGGCCCTTCCGCAGGGGTGGTAGGGGTAGGGCAGGAGCAACAGGCTTGAGCCAAAGTGGGAAGTTGCAGAAGGTGCGTTCAATTACTTTAAAGGATGCACCAGACTTGGTTGAGTGGCTCGCTCAGCCTTACTCTTCTGCACCCTCCTCATCCTCTCGATCTGCACCCTCTTCTTCACTCTCTGCTATGTGCACCCCCAAAGACACTACCACCAACAACACGACCACCACCACCACCACCACATACCTTCCGCTTGAGTCACTGGAATTATTTTCCGATCCATATCAAGAGGACATTTCTGATGCGCAGCCACTCTTGGTATTGGATCAGGAAGAGGAGGTAGCAACAAGCGCTACTCAGCAGTCTGACGCCAGTACCCAGATCAGCCCAAGGAGGAGGTTGGTCCCCGGTGTTGCTGCCTACTCCGAGATCTCTACTTATAGCGGTGGGGAAGGTGACGTTGATGATGACGTGTCTAGTGATGTCACGTGGGTGCCCACAAGAGAGGAAGAGGAGGGGAGTTCAGAGGGAGATATGGACCAGCAGATAGGGAGGAGAAGCAGCAATGACTTACATTGCACAGCAGGGACAAAGCAGACTGCAAATGTATCAGGAGCGAGTCATCGACCATGTACGGTCACATCTGGCGCTCCCAGGACACCGGCACATGGCTCCGCAGTGTGGGCTTTTTTTAACGTGTCCGCTGCTGACAATAGCGTTGCCATCTGCAATCTTTGCAGTCAACGCGTTAGTCGCGGTAAGCCCAATACTCACCTAGGGACGACCGCCTTAAGAAGGCACATGAGCAGCCATCACCGAGCCCAGTGGGAGCAACGGAACACACAAAGCCACACTGCAGGCTCTCACCGTCCAGCCTCGTCTTCTACTTCTCCTTCTCCTCTCTCCTCACAATTGTCCTCCACTCCACCTTCCATCACGCCAAGCTCACATTTTTCTGCAAAAAGGCAGGCTTCCGTGGGCCTAATGTTTGAGCGTAAAAAAATGATGATGCCGGATAACCCTCTTGCCCAACGGTTGGCGGCTGGCTTGTCAGAACTCATAGCCCGCCAACTACTGCCATATAAACTGGTGGACTCGGAGGCCTTTCGCAAATTTGTGGCCATTGGAACACCACAATGGAAGGTCCCAGGAAGGAAGTATTTCTCAGAGAAGGGCATCCCAGAGCTATATGGCCATGTTCAGCGGCAAGTGAATGTATCTCTGGCACACAGTGTCGGTGCCAAGATACATCTGACCACAGACACGTGGTCTAGCAAACACGGGCAGGGAAGGTATATCAGTTTTACTGCCCACTGGGTGAACCTTCTGACGGCCGTCAAGCATGTAACCCGTGGCACCCGTGTAGATTTGGTTTTACCGCCACGGATTGCATGCAGGCCTGACTCTTCTTCTCCTCCTCCTACTCCATCCTCCTCCCTCTCCTCCTCAGCTGCCTCCTCCTTTTCCGCTGCTAGCGTCTCTTCCACTGCACCGCCCAAGCTCCCCAGAACCTATTCCACATGCCAGGTGAGACGTTGCCATGCCGTGCTGCGTCTGTTGTGCCTGGAAGCAAAGAGCCACACTGGCCCGGCACTCCTTTCAGCTTTGCGTTCACAGGCAGATGAGTGGCTAACACCGCTCAATTTGACAGTTGGTAAAGTGGTGTGTGACAACGGTGCCAATCTGCTTAGCGCATTGAAACAGGGCAAAATCACGCACGTGCCGTGCATGGCACACGTCTTAAACTTGGTCGTGCAGCGATTCCTTGTCAAATACCCTGGGGTCCAGGACATCTTGCGGCAGGCAAGGAAAATCTCGGCCCATTTCAGAAGATCTTACACGGCCATGGCTCGCCTTGCTGACATTCAGCGGCGACACCATCTGCCGGTCAGACGTCTTATTTGCGATTGCCCGACGCGATGGAACTCAACCTTCTATATGCTTGATAGGCTGCTCCAGCAGAAACGTGCAGTTAACGTCTACCTGTATGAACTCTGCGAAAGAAACGGTTCTGGGGAGCTGGGTTTTTTTTCACCGCGCCAGTGGCTGCTCATGCGCGACACATGCAGACTTCTGCGGCCATTTGAGGAGATCACCAAACTGGTCAGTCGCAGCCATGGCGCCATCAGTGACATGGTACCTTATGCCTTCTTTCTGGAGCGTGCATTGCGTCGTGTCATTGATCAGGCTGTGGAGGAGCAGGAGCGGGAAGATGAGGAAGTCGCAATGCTGGATGAATTCCCAGGGGGGGCTACTCTATCTGAGACAAGTCAACAACAGGAGTCTGATGAGGAGTCAGAGGAGGATGGTGCCGGGGCGGATGAGCAGGAGCAAGAAGAGCATGCTTTAAACCTTTCTGGGATCCCTGTTGTGCGAGGATGGGGAGAGGAGAATGAAGAGGACGACATTATCCTGGATGATGAGCAGGAGCCAGGCCACCACACCGCTTCCACTTTAGTGCAAATGGGGGCCTTCATGCTCCAGTGTTTTAATAGGGACCCCCGTATAAAAAGCATGAGGGTCAAGGACCAGTACTGGGTGGCAACGTACTTAGACCCCCGGTACAAACACAAAATGGCGGAAATGTTACCGCCGTCGCAGAGGGCTGTCAGAATGCAGCACTTCCAGGCCTTGCTTCGAGAAATGCTGCATTCTGCTTTTGCGTGCGCTGGCAGAGGAGCAATTCCCACTCCCAGAGAAGGATTTGCGGGTACCAATCCAACAGCGCCTGCAAGAAGAGGCCGGTTTGAAGATGTGTTGGTGACTTCGGATATGAGGTCATTCTTTCAGCCGACCCATCGACAGGTGTCATCCGGATCCAGCATCAGGGAACGCCTAGACCGTCAGGTGTCCGACTACATTGGGTTAACGGCCGATGTGGACGCTCTGAGGAGTGATGAACCCCTAGACTACTGGGTGGGCAGGCTTGACCTCTGGCCAGAGCTTGCCCAATTTGCAATCGAACTGTTGGCTTGCCCCTCATCCAGTGTCCTGTCCGAAAGGACGTTCAGCGCAGCAGGGGGGATTGTGACCGATAAGCGTACTCGCCTAGCTCACCACAGTGTTAACTACCTCACATTTCTAAAAATGAATGAGGCATGGATCTCGGAGGAATTCAACACATGTGACCAGTAGACCATGTATATGTCTATAAACTATTTTTTTAATCAAGCACACAGACCTTCTTAATTCATTTGGCTCACTTCCTTGACCCAAAAAAGCACACCGTACTATATGCCCCTACCCTCCTCTTTGAAGAGGTTGAGCGGTGTCATATTTCTACTGGGGCTGCTTATGATATCCCTGTGCTGTGCTGACTTCCTCCTGGGGGTTCTTATTATGAAGGGATCACACTATCCCTGTGCTGTGCTGACTTCCTCCTGGGGGTTCTTATTATGAGGGGATCACACCATCCCTGTGCTGTGCTGACTTCCTCCTGGGGCTGCTTACGGTGCTGCTGTCAGTGCTGTATGTCACGGTGCTGCTGTCAGCGCTGTATGTCACGGTGCTGCTGTCAGCGCTGTATGTCACGGTGCTGCTGTCAGCGCTGTATGTCACGGTGCTGCTGTCAGCGCTGTATGTCACGGTGCTGCTGTCAGCGCTGTATGTCACGGTGCTGCTGTCAGCGCTGTATGTCACGGTGCTGCTGTCAGCGCTGTATGTCACGGTGCTGCTGTCAGCGCTGTATGTCACGGTGCTGCTGTCAGCGCTGTATGTCACGGTGCTGCTGTCAGCGCTGTATGTCACGGTGCTGCTGTCAGCGCTGTATGTCACGGTGCTGCTGTCAGTGCTCTGTATTACGGTGCTGCTGTCAGATGCCTCTATCACGGTGCATGTGTCATTCCGGTATGTCACGCTGCTGGTGATCATCTCCTGCACCCTCTTCTTTGCCTACCCTGGTCCCTGACCTTCCCTCTCCTCCATTGCCTTCATTAGCTCCATAGTCCTGAATTGTTAGAACAATTTCCCAAATAAAATAAAAATGCTTGTAGTTATCGATCCCAAATTCACCTCATACATGTATTATGTCATTGTCCAGATGGTGGGACTACGTTTTACCCCCTAATAATTACCACGTGGCCGCAAATTCGACATGAAGGTTTGCAAAGTTCGCCTCCCATTGAAGTCAATGGGGCCCGCGGCGAACGTTCGGTTTCGCGAACGTTTGGGTCCGTTCGCATTTCGCGTTCGCGAAACGTCCCGTCGGAAGTTCGTCCATCACTACTTAACAACATACTGATGTTTTAATGGCTTGTACAAGCTATACAAAAAACAGCCAAATATTTTCAGTTGAGGAATGATCGTACGATGATCAGAAACCACAAATGATAAAAAAACACCTTAAAAACAAGCCTTTGTCGCACATTATTTCTATCCTCGGTTTCGACTTGCTGTGAAACATCGAGGAAAACCGACTGATCGTTCACCCGATTTTCTCATAGTGTGTATGAACGGGGCTTTAGTGTGCTTTATGAGACCTAAGCTGTCTGATTTACTTTCAGTAACAGCTTGTTTTAAACCTCTGCCGTAGCTCAGCCACATTTCCTTTGCTTGGCTTTCATTTCTGCTTAGTGATGGCCGAACGGTTCGCCCGGCGGTCGTTTTGCGGCGAATTTCGGCTGTTCACCGTCCGCCCGATCGGTGGACTATTGCCGCCGTTCGCCCGGCGGACTTCCGTGTTTACTGTGTAAAAGAACTTTGACCTATGATGACACATCCATCATGGGGTACAGGACAGCCAATTGAGACATTACAGCACATGGACACTTGGACATTCCCCCTAACTTATAAATAGACCCGATCCGGCGGCCATTTTACATTCTTTCTTCTGTCACTATAGGGAGAGGTTGCTGTGTGGAGCAGGGAGAGATTGCAGTGACCCAAATCGCTAGCTATTTGGTACACAAAAGTTCTTTTCAGGACTGGTATAGGTGTTAGGTGTAGTTCAGGATATAGGTTTGAGGCACTGCTGTGCTACTGATTGTTGCAGCAGCCTGAGTGTCTTTTGTCAGTTTAGAGAAAGGGACAGGGCGGTGTGTCTGCTGTAGGGACAGTCAGTTTAGTCATTAGCTGTTACTAAAAGGTCCACAAAAGTCCTTTTCAAGTTATTGTTCCAGCAGCCTATGTTTTGTCAGTTTATATAGGGATAGGCAGGAAGTTGTGTGTGAGGCAGTGAGGGTCAGTTTAATCAGTAGCTGTTACTATATTAGGTCCACAAAGGTTCTTTTCAGGACTGGTATCAGTGGTATGGTAATAGGCTTGTACACGTATAATATTCTTTCTTCCAAATATAGAAAGAATATTATACTTGACTGCTGTCCTTCTGCTGCAGTCTGCTAATCATTCACAACCTACTTGTTCCACAAAGGTCCTTATAAGGACTGGTAAGGTCTAGGGTGCTACAGTACATAGGGTTGAGTGAGGTACAGTCTGCTATTCTATAAGGACTGGTATAGGTCCACAATACATAGGGTTGAGGTGCACTACTGCTGACCGCTGCCCTATACTGCAGCAGTCCTTTATCAGTATAGGGACTGACGTACAGTCTGCTAATCAGTCACAACCTACTTGTTCCACAAAGGTCCTTATAAGGACTGGTAAGGTATAGGGTACTACAGTACATAGGGTTGAGTGAGGTACAGTCTGCTATTCCTTAAGGACTGGTATAGGCCCACAATACATAGGGTTGAGGTGCACTACTGCTGACCGCTGCCCTATACTGCAGCAGTCCTTTATCAGTATAGGGACTGACGTACAGTCTGCTAATCAGTCACACACAACCTACTTGTTCCACAAAGGTCCTTATAAGGACTGGTAACTTGGTCTAGGGTACTACAGTACATAGGGTTGAGTGAGGTACAGTCTGCTATTCTATAAGGACTGGTATAGGTCCACAATACATAGGGTTGAGGTGCACTACTGCTGACTGCTGCCCTATACTGCAGCAGTCCTTCATCAGTATAGGGACTGACGTACAGTCTGCTAATCAGTCACACACAACCTACTTGTTCCACAAAGGTCCTTATAAGGACTGGTAACTTGGTCTAGGGTGCTACAGTACATAGGGTTGAGTGAGGTACATTCTGCTATTCCATAAGGACTGGTATAGGTCCACAATACATAGGGTTGAGGTGCACTACTGCTGACCGCTGCCCTATACAGCAGCAGTCCTTCATCAGTATAGAGACTGACGTACAGTCTGCTAATCAGTCACACACAACCTATTTGTTCCACAAAGGTCCTTATAAGGACTGGTAAGGTCTAGGGTGCTACAGTACATAGGGTTGAGTGAGGTACAGTCTGCTATTCTATAAGGATTGGTATAGGTCCACAATACATAGGGTTGAGGTGCACTACTGCTGACCGCTGCACTATACTGCAGCAGTCCTTTATCAGTATAGGGACTGACGTACAGTCTGCTAATCAGTCACACACAACCTACTTGTTCCACAAAGGTCCTTATAAGGACAGGTAACTTGGTCTAGGGTGCTACAGTACATAGGGTTGAGTGAGGTACAGTCTGCTATTCTATAAGGACTGGTATAGGTCCACAATACATAGGGTTGAGGTGCACTACTGCTGACTGCTGCCCTATACTGCAGCAGTCCTTCATCAGTATAGGGACTGACGTACAGTCTGCTAATCAGTCACACACAACCTACTTGTTCCACAAAGGTCCTTATAAGGACTGGTAACTTGGTCTAGGGTGCTACAGTACATAGGGTTGAGTGAGGTACAGTCTGCTATTCCATAAGGACTGGTATAGGTCCACAATACATAGGGTTGAGGTGCACTACTGCTGACCGCTGCCCTATACTGCAGCAGTCCTTCATCAGTATAGGGACTGAGAGTTTTGTCACAGGGTCATTTAAAAAATGACAGGCAGAGGAAGAGGCAGGCCCTTCCGCAGGGGTGGTAGGAGTAGGGCAGGAGCAACAGGCTTGAGCCAAAGTGGGAAGTTGCAGAAGGTGCGTTCAATTACTTTAAAGGACGCACCAGACTTGGTTGAGTGGCTCACTCAGCCTTAGTCTTCTGCACCCTCCTCATCCTCTCGATCTACACCCTCTTCTTCACTCTCTGCTATGTGCACCCCCAAAGACACTACCACCAACAACACCACCACCACCACATACCTTCCGCTTGAGTCACAGGAATTATTTTCCGATCCATATCAAGACATTTCTGATGCGCAGCCACTCTTGGTATTGGATCAGGAAGAGGAGGCAGCAACAACCGCCACTCAGCAGTCTGACGACAGTACCCAGATCAGCCCAAGGAGGAGGTTGGTCACCGGTGTTGCTGCCTACTCCGAGATCTCTACTTATAGCGGTGGGGAAGGTGACGTCGATGATGACGTGTCTAGTGATGTCACGTGGGTGCCCACAAGAAAGGAAGAGGAGGGGAGTTCAGAGGGAGATATGGACCAGCAGATAGGGAGGAGAAGCAAAGCCACACTCCAGGCTCTCACCGTCCAGCTTCATCTTCTACTTCTCCTTCTCCTCTCTCCTCACAATTGTCCTCCACTCCACCTTCCATCACGCCAAGCTCACGTTTTTCTGCAAAAAGGCAGGCTTCCGTGGGCCTAATGTTCGAGCGTAAAAAAATGATGACGCCGGATAACCCTCTTGCTCAACGGATGACGGCTGGCTTGTCAGAACTCATAGCCCGCCAACTACTACCATATAAACTGGTGGACTTGGAGGCCTTTCGCAAATTTGTGGCCATTGGAACACCACAATGGAAGGTCCCAGGAAGGAAGTATTTCTCAGAGAAGGGCATCCCAGAGCTATATGGCCATGTTCAGCGGCAAGTGAATGTATCTCTGGCACACAGTGTCGGTGCCAAGATACATCTGACCACAGACACGTGGTCTAGCAAACACGGGCAGGGAAGGTATATCACTTTTACTGCCCACTGGGTGAACCTTCTGACGGCCGTCAAGCATGTAACCCGTGGCACCCGTGTAGATTTGGTTTTACCGCCACGGATTGCATGCAGGCCTGGCTCTTCTCCTCCTTCTCCTACTCCATCCTCCTCCCTCTCCTCCTCGGCTGACTCCTCCTTTTCTGCTGCTAGTGTCTCTTCTGCTGCGCTGCCCAAGCTCCCCAGAACCTATTCGACATGCCAGGTGAGACGTTGCCATGCCGTGCTGCGTCTGTTGTGCCTGGAAGCCAAGAGCTACACTGGCCTGGCACTCCTTTCAGCTTTGCATTCACAGGCAGATCAGTGGCTAACACCGCTCAATTTGACAGTTGGTAAAGTGGTGTGTGACAACGGTGCCATTCTGCTTAGCGCATTGAAACAGGGCAATATGACGCACGTGCCATGCATGGCACACGTCTTAAACTTAGTCGTGCAGTGATTCGTTGTCAAATACCCTGGGGTCCAGGACATCTTGCGGCAGGCAAGGAAAATTTCGGCCCATTTCAGAAGATCTTACACGGCCATGGCTCGCCTTGCTGACATTCAGCGGCGACACAATCTGCCGGTCAGACGTCTTATTTGTGATTGCCCGACGCGATGGAACTCAACCTTCTATATGCTTGATAGGCTGCTCCAGCAGAAACGTGCAGTTAACGTCTACCTGTATGAACTCTGCGGCAGAACAGGTTCTGGGGAGCTGGGTTTTTTTTCACCGCGCCAGTGGCTGCTCATGCGCGACGCATGCAGACTTCTGCGGCCATTTGAGGAGATCACCAAACTGGTCAGTCGCAGCCATGGCGCCATCAGTGACATGGTACCTTATGCCTTCTTTATGGAGCGTGCATTGCGTTGTGTCATTGATCAAGCTGTGGAGGAGCAGGAGCGGGAAGATGAGGAAGTCGCAATGCTGGATGAATTCCCAGGGGGGCTACTCTATCTGAGACAAGTCAACAACAGGAGTCTGAAGAGGAGTCAGAGGAGGATGGTGCCGGGGCGGATGAGGAGGAGCAAGAAGAGCATGCTTTAAACCTTTCTGGGACCCCTGTTGTTGTGCGTGGATGGGGAGAGGAGAATGAAGAGGACGACATTATCCTGGATGATGAGCAGGAGCCAGGCCACCACACCGCTTCCAGTTTAGTGCAAATGGGGGCCTTCATGCACCAGTGTTTTAATAGGGACCCCCGTATAAAAAGCATAAGGATCAAGGACCAGTACTGGGTGGCAACGTACTTAGACCCCCGGTACAAACACAAAATGGCGGAAATGTTACCGCTGTCACAGAGGGCTGTCAGAATGGAGCACTTCCAGGCCTTGCTTCGAGAAATGCTGCATTCTGCTTTTGCGTGTGCTGGCAGAGGAGCAATATCCACTCCCAGAGAAGGAGTTGCGGGTACCAATCCAACAGCGCCTGCAAGAAAAGGCCGGTTTGAAGATATGTTGGTGACTTCTGATATGAGGTCATTCTTTCAGCTGACCCATCGACAGGTGTCATCCGGATCCAGCATCAGGGAACGCCTAGACCATCAGGTGTCCGACTACATCGGGTTAACGGCCGATGTGGACACTCTGAGGAGTGATGAACCCCTGGACTACTGGGTGGGCAGGCTTGACCTCTGGCCAGAGTTTGCCCAATTTGCAATCGAACTGTTGGCTTGCCCCTCGTCCAGTGTCCTGTCCGAAAGGACGTTCAGCGTAGCAGGTGGGATCGTGACCGATAAGCGTACTCACCTAGCTCACGACAGTGTTAACTACCTCACATTTCTAAAAATGAATGAGGCATGGATCTCGGAGGAATTCAACACATGTGACCAGTAGACCATGTATATGTCTATAAACGATTTTTTTAATCGAGCACACAGACCTTCTTTCTTCATTTGGCTCACTTCCTTGTACAAAAAAAGCACACCGTACTATATGCCCGTACCCTCCTGTTTGAAGAGGTTGAGCGGTGTCATATTTCTCCTGGGGCTGCTTATTATGAGGGACTCCCACCCTCCCTGTGCTGTGCTGACTTCCTCCTGGGGCTGCTTATTATGAGGGGCTCCCACCATCCCTGTGCTGTGCTGACTTCCTCCTGGGGCTGTACCTCTGCTGTGCATATTATGAGGGGCTCCCACCATCCCTGTGCTATGCTCATTATGAGGGGCTCCCACCATCCCTGTGCTGTGCTGACTTCCTCCTGGAGCTGCTTATTATGAGGGGCTCCCACCATCCCTGTGCTATGCTGACATCCTCCTGGGGCTGCTTATTATGAGGGGCTCCCACCATCCCTGTGCTGTGCTGACTTCCTCCTGGGGCTGTACCTCTGCTGTGCATATTATGAGGAGCTCCCACCATCCCTGTGCTATGCTCATTATGAGGGACTCCCACCATCCCTGTGCTATGCTGACTTTCTCCTGGGGCTGCTTATTATGAGGGGCTCCCACCATCCCTGTGCTATGCTGACTTACTCCTGGGGCTGTACCTCTGCTGTGCATATTATGAGGGGCTCCCACCATCCCTGTGCTATGCTGACTTCCTCCTGGGGCTGCTTATTATGAGGGGCTCCCACCATTCCTGTGCTGTGCTGACTTCCTCCTGGGGCTGTACCTCTGTTGTGCATATAATGAGAGGCTCCCACCATCCCTGTGCTATGCTCATTATGAGGGGCTCCCACCATCCCTGTGCTATGCTGACTTCCTCCTGGGGCTGCTTACGGTGCAGGTGTCAGTGCTGTATATCACGGTGCTGATGTCAGTGCTCTCTATCACAGTGCTGGTGTCAGATCACTCTATCACGGTGCAGGTGTCAGTGCTGTATGTCACGCTGCTGATGTCAGTGCTCTCTATCACGGTGCTGGTGTCAGTGCTGTATATCACGGTGCTGGTGTCAGTGCTTTATGTCACGCTGCTGATGTCAGTGCTCTCTATCACGGTGCTGGTGTCAGTGCTGTATATCACGGTGCTGGAGTCAGTGCTTTATGTCACGCTGCTGATGTCAGTGCTCTCTATCACGGTGCTGATGTCAGTGCTCTCTATCACGGTGCTGGTGTCAGATCACTCTATCGCGGTGCAGGTGTCAGTGCTGTATATCACGGTGCTGGTGTCAGTGCTTTATGTCACGCTGCTGATGTCAGTGCTCTCTATCACGGTGCTGGTGTCAGATCACTCTATCACGGTGCAGGTGTCAGTGCTCTATATCACGGTGCTGGTGATCATCTCCTGCACCCTCTTCTTTGCCTACCCTGACCTTCTCTCTCCTCCATTGCCTTCATGCGCTCCACAGTCCTGAATTGTCACAATTTCACATATAAAAATAGAATTCTTGTAGTTGTCGATCCCAGATTCACCTCATACATGTGTTATGGCATTGGCCATGTGGTGGGACTATGTGTGCACAGCTAGCAATTATTTTGTGGCTGCAAATATGACCTGTAGGTTTGTAAAGTTCGCCTCCCATTGAAGTCAATGGGGCCCGCCGCGAACGTTACGGTTCGCAAACTATCGGCCATGTTTGCGGTTCGCGAAACGTCCCGTTGGAAGTTCGTCCATCACTATCCCAGAACATATAGACATTAAGGGGAAGTGACTACTGATGACATCTTTTGAGTTCATTTATTGTTTTTTCAGTGCATGCTGGAATATCTCATACCTGCAAAACCTCCAAAACAAAGCAAAGCTAATGCTAAATAAAAGCTAATGCTTTTGGAAACGCTTTGAAACACCAAGAAAGCGACATGGGGTATAATTTTTGAAGCCAAGCAAAGCAAAACAGGACAAAACTGGACTGTAAGCTTACCATTTTAATTTGTTTTATTAGGTGCTTTAATTGGCATTCTGAGTGCATTAAAAAAAAGCATGTTCTATATCACATTTTGAAGTAAGTGTATACAGACCCTTAAAGTGCCTCCAATAAAGTGCTTCTACTAAACCACAGCCTCACTTCACTCCAAAAAAAAGTCCTTGTGCACGAAGCTCCTCTCGCCTCATTGTGAACCTCACTCACCACCTGTTGTGTGGCCCCATATACAATAAGGAGGTTTCAAGTGCTTTGCAAGCTCCAAAAACCCCTCTTTGCAATGCTCTCTAGGATATACCTCACGCACAAATGCAAGCTCGCATATCCGTATCGCATGATTATGTAAACAATGATCATACCATCAATGTAAGGTATTGACGGGAACGTAATAATTCTAGCACCAGACCTCCGGTGTAAATAGGGTTGCCACCTTTTCTTCAAGCCAAACCCGAACACTTTAGAGGCATCATTTATTTTTTGTGGAGTATACACTATAGGATTGGACGGTGTCAGTAGGGCAGTGGACGGTGTCAGTAGAGCAGTGGACGGTGTCAGTAGGGCAGTGGACTGTGTCAGTAGGGCAGTGGACGGTGTCAGTAGGGCAGTGGACGGTGTCAGCAGAGCAGAGAACGGTGTCAGTAAGGCAGTGAACGGTGTCAGTAGAGCAGTGGACGGTGTCAGTAGGGCAGTGGACGGTGTCAGCAGAGCAGAGAACGGTGTCAGTAAGGCAGTGAACGGTGTCAGTAGAGCAGTGGACGGTGTCAGTAGAGCAGTGGACGCCATCAGTAAGGCAGTGGACGGTGTCAGTAGAGCAGAGGACGGTGTCAGTAGAGCAGTGGACGGTGTCAGTAAGGCAGTGAACTGTATCAGTAGAGCAGTGGACGGTGTCAGCAGAGCAGAGAACGGTGTCAGTAAGGCAGTGGATGGTGTCAGTAGAGCAGTGGACCGTCTCAGTAGAGCAGTGGACGGTGTCAGTAAGGCAGTGGACGATGTCAGTAAGGCAGTGGATGGTGTCAGTAGAGCAGTGGACCGTCTCAGTAGAGCAGTGGACGGTGTCAGTAAGGCAGTGGACGGTGTCAGTAAGGCAGTGGATGATATCGGTAGAGCAGTGGACCGTCTCAGTAGAGCAGTGGACGGTGTCAGTAAGGCAGTGGACGGTGTCAGAGCAGAGGACGGTGTCAGTAGAGCAGAGGGCAGTGTCAGTAGAGCAGAGGACGGGGTCAGTAGAGAAGTGGACGGTGTCAGTAGGGCAGTGGACGGTGTCAGTAGGGCAGTGGACGGTGTCAGTAGGGCGGGCAGAGGACGGTGTCAGTAGAGCAGAAGACGGTGTCAGTAGAGCAGAGTACGGTGTCAGTAGAGCAGAAGACGGTGTCAGTAGAGCAGAGGACGGTGTCAGTAGAGCAGTGGATGGTGTCAGTAGAGCAGAGGACGGTGTCAGTAGAGCAGAGGACAGTGTCAGTAGAGCAGAGGACGGTGTCAGTAGAGCAGTGGACGGTGTCAGTAGAGCAGAGGATGGTGTCAGTAGAGCAGTGGACGGTGTCAGTAGATTAGAGGACGGTGTCAGTAGAGCAGTGGACGGTGTCAGTTTTTTTACAAATGTATTTATTTTTACCTTTTTTAACAGTCTTGTGTGCTGGGACCGCCCTGTCCGCCGCTGGCTCAGCAGGGACAACGGAGCGATCCCCGCTGAGCGAGCGTATCATCACGGGGTGGATCATTACTGATCCGTCCCGTGTGAAAGGGGCCTAAAGGAGGAGGAGGAGAGCAGTGCAGCTGGAACATGGAAACATAGAAGTAAAAGTGGTAATTTCCCCCTTTCCTGTAGCTGGGCTGTATTTTGTACGTCTCTTGCTGTTTATGCTCATGACAATGTCAGGAATATACTGGGACTTTTCAGGTTCTACATAGAAGTATTCCACATTATCAAAAAGAATAATTTTTAATAAGATATAGTGTGTGTGTGTAGAATAAATCTATGGGGAGCCTGAAAAGTCCCAATATATTCCTGACATAGCCAAGATCTTTACTTTCTCGTTCAGTAAAGCTGCACTGCAAGATGTAGAACAGGATCACACAGTTTGGAGGGCAAAACAGGTTGGGACTCACGGGAGGAGAATATGCAGTCCTCTGTTCTCTTCAGTCTGCCCCAAGGTGGGCCTGATGTCTGCTGGGCAGGAGGAAGCAGTCGGTGTAGGGTCGCTTTCTCCGCCCACCTGTAGAGGAGCTCTGTTAAAGCCGATCCAGCCTGAGAGGAGCCTGTGCCCAGGAGAAAGGGTGTGCTGCTGCCATAGAAAGGAAACTGGCAGTAGACATGGGGTATCCTCGTTCCTGCTTTCGAATTCTTCAGCTGCCACCCCTTGTCTGGGACCTTCCACCGACTCCCTCCTGCATGCAATCAGCGGCAGGCAGTGTGGGCTGACTGAAGTTCTTCGGATCCCCCCTGCACTCGGCATTAGTGAGAAGCCGGGGGAGGGGGAGACACATCACCCACAGAGCAGTCTCATCACTCTCGGGCAGTCCGGTCTGAATGATGTGTACGTGTCTGGAGCAGATGAAAACCCGTACACATTATTCAAAAACCGGACTGTCCGGGTGAAACCCATACAGGTGGCAACCCTAGGTGTAAATCTAAACTGGTAACCTAAAGGCTTTTAAATCGACACCTATGGATATTTTTAGGAACTGTAGTTTGCCATCATTCCACAGCCATTCATAATTTAAAGTGTGACATGTTTGGTAACATAATATACAATTGTTTGGTATCTATTTACTCAGTGTAATGTCATCTTTTATACTGTATATTGTGTTTTTGTGCCCTAAAATCCATTAAAATGCCTTTGAAAATATTGAATATAAGAATATGCATCAGCCACCATTTTATTCTCTAGGGGTTCTTCTAAAAATATACATCATATTTGGAGATTCTAAGTAGTTTTCTAGCAAAAAATGATGTAGGAGAGGAATGTCAGAATTGACCTGGACTGGTAATGGTAAACCCTTTGAACACAATGGAATACATGTGATTGTGCGTCAAGCAGTTATACCGGGGCTATGGCTGCAGCTGTTCGCCATAACTCTGGCATCATTTTTCTCAGCCGACGATGTCCTACATTGTAAAAGCAATCCTAGCAGCTATGTCACCTCTGGATTACCTTTACAAGTCGTCCCTCTCCCACTGCCCGTCAGGGAGGCCAGCACAGAAGCCAGTGGTTCTGCTCATAAACCTGATTAGGGACCGGAACATCCCCATCTAAGAAGCCTGTGAGCATTTTTTCCCTTCCGGATGAGGCAAAAGTAAACAGAGACATTTTTTTTTTGGAAAACATGTAAGCAGGTAGGTTTTTAATGCTATTATACAAATAATACAAACTAATGGCAACCACCGCAACCTATAACTGGCCTTTACAGCAAAGAGCACATGAAAAAGGCACCCCAATATTTCTGCAGTCCTAACGCTATAATTTGAGAGTCTCCAAAGATGGAGCACATATAAAAATGGATAGATTAGGGCAGGTATGCCTGGAGGGAGCCCATCTTTCCTTACAGGTACAGGGACGCACTGGACACCCAGCAGAATAACACAATGGCAGTGAAGGTATCCAGTGCAAGTCAAGGTGCCCCATGTGTAAGGAAGTGATCTCCAGTGCCTAGCATAGCCCAGAAGAACCCACCCCCGAGTAGGCCTCCTATGTGACCCACACTTGCCGCCCAACGAGGAGGGGAACATGGAGGAAGTGTGACCCACCTACACCCTACTTTTTGGCACCCAACGTGGGGCTAAGCCTACTCGATACACTTGAAGACCACCTTTAAAGGGACCATGGTATTAGCTAGCTAGTGAGAACTTTTTCAGGCTTACCCAGCAATAGTAAACACTACCAACCCTGTGTGGTTCTTGATTGGCTCCTACATCACATTCCATCACCGGATTGGTGGATATCCAACCTTGGGGTAGATAGGCATATAGTAGCTGTGGGTTCCGGAACAGTGGTGTATCACAGATGTGGCAGCGAGCACGAGGGGCGACTGTAGCTAGGTCACACATTCTTCCAGTGTGTCCGTAAGGCATAGGGCCAAATCGTATATCGATTGAAACCATGAATGCCCCTTAGGGCATTCATAGCAAGCAGACCTGAGAAGGAGGTGCAAATGCTCCACGTGTGCTGCCTCCAGCCACCATGGCCGGTCAACTATTACAGTAGAAGCGGATCCCTCCACTCACCGATACCGGGGAATGGTTTCAATCGGCATACGATTTCGCCCTTAGCTACACTCGCCCCTCGTGCTCGCTGCCACATCTGCGATACACCACTGTTCCGGAACCCACAGCTACTATATGCCTATCTACTCCAAGGGTGGGTACCTGCTTATCCCAGTTCTAGCGATATATATGGAGCACTACGTCATGAAAACGTACAAGTGAGTGTTCCACTTTGTGCCTGAACAGCTCTTCTGACAACTGGGGGAAGAGAGACTCAAACTGTACAGTAGAGCCTTTTGTAAGAAGCTACCAGAACACGTGTGCAGCTTCTGGCAGCGAAATAAGTACGTCAAGGCAGAGTTCCACATAGTGACCTGGTTCTACAACATGGGAAGAGATATCCGGATGGACCGGTGGAAACAGTGGATGGCTGGCAATTAACCATCAGGCTTAACTAAGTTTGGGGTACTCATCCTGTCACGGGACGGGAACAACCATATACTGCCAGACCCCGACTTCTATGTTTAAGAACTGTTAATTGTATTTTCTTATGTCAGTTTGACTTGTTTTGGACTCTTTTAAAACATTTTTTAAAGCACCCCTGTCCCCCCCCCCTTCACGCTTGCATGCAGAGGTGACCACATACGTAGGTTGTGCTTGCATATCTAAACAGTGTTGTGCACCAAACATGGGAGGTATCGCCGCCAAATTTATAGCAAGAGAAATAATTCTAGTGCCTTTGTAAATCTAAAATGGTAACCTGTAAAAACGTTTAAAGGGTCGCCTATGGAGATTTTTAACCCCTTCATGCCTAAGCCGTTTTCTGACTCTTGTTGTTTACAAGTTAAAATCCGTATGAACCCCCAAACATTCTGCATTTTTTTTTTAGCAGATACCCTAGAGCAGGGCAATTTTAAAGCATGACATGTTAGGTATCAATTTACTCACTTTACTGTTTTTTTTTAAATTTTATTTATCAAAATGTATTTCTTCCAAAAAAATTGCATTTGAAAGACCGCTGGATAAATTCTGTGGGACATAAAATACTGCAACGATCGCCATTTTATTCTCTAGGGCAGGGATATGCAATTAGCAGACCTCCAGCTGTTGCAAAACTACAAGTCCCATCATGTGTCTGCCTCTGACAGCCACAAGCATGACACCCAGAGTCTGGCTATGCCTCATGGGAATTGTAGTTCTGCAACAGCTGGAGGTCTGCTAATTGCATATCCCTGCCCTAGAGAATAAAATGGCGATTGTTGCAGTATTTTATGTCCCACAGTATTTATCCAGCGGTCTTTCAAATGCAATTTTTTTTGGAAGAAATACATTTTGATAAATAAAATAAAATAAAAAACAGTAAAGTAAGTAAATTGATACCTAACATGTCATGCTTTAAAATTGCGCACACTCGTGGAATGGGGACAATCTATAGTACTTAAAAATCTCCATAGGCAACATTTTTTAAAATTTCTACAGGTTACCAGTTTAGAGTAACAGAGGAGGTCCTGTGCTAGAATTATTGCTCTCGCTCTAACGACTGTGGCGATATCTCACGTGTGTGGTTTGAGGGGGTGACTTACGTATGCATTCGCTTCTGCACGAAAGCATGGAGGGATGGGGCGCTTTAAAAAATATATATATTTCTTCTTATTTATACATTTTTACACTGTCCTTTTGAAAAAAATTCTGATCACTTTTATTGTTGTCACAAGGTCATGACGTCGCTTCCGGGTTACTAGATCTGAGAACCGATTGAAGCTGATTCTGGCCAGCTGGCGGACATGCTGGCTGGTCGATCAGGTCTCCTGGTGGGACGGGAGAACCTGGGAGAGCCGCGGAAGGTGGTGGGGACGTCCCCTCCCGCTGCTTAGAATAACAGCCAACATATACAGATTTTTGCATATATGAGAGAAGTGTTACACATGCGCTTTCCATGTATCTTTACACAGAGAAATGTGTGACTGGAGGGATGGACACTAATAGAACTTTATCACCAGTCAGTGACAAGCAGACAGATCATCATTAGTGATGGCCGAACGGTTCGCCCGACGGTCGTTTCGCGGCGAATTTCCGACATTCGCGGTCCGCACGTTCGAACGCCTTTTTCCGTCGTTCGCCGCGGCGGACTTACGTGTTTAATGTATACAAGAACTTTAACCTTTGGTGACACGTTTATCATGTGATACAGGACAGCCAATTGAGACATGACAGCACATGGACACTTGTACATTCCCCCTAACCTATAAATACACCCGATCCGGTGGCCATTTTACATTCTTTCTTCTGTTACGATAGGGACAGGTTCCTGTGTGGAGTAGGGAGAGATAAACCACTAGCTATTTGGTACACAAAAGTTCTTTTCAGGACTGGTATAGGTGTTAGGTGTTGATAGGTTTGCTGTGCTGCTGATTCTTGCAGCAGCCTGAGTGTCTTTTGTTAGTTTAGAGAAAGGGAAAGGACGGTGTATGCTACAGGGACAGCCAGATTAGTCTTTCATCATCATCATCATCATCATCATCATTAGCTGTTACTATCAAGGTCCACAAAAGAGCTGTTCCAGTAACCACTAATCGTTCTCTTTTTTTGCCAATTTGTATAGGGACAGGAAGGAAGCAGTGTTGTCAGGCAGTGAGGGTAATTTTAAAGACTTGCTGTTATTATTAGTTCCACAAAGGTTCTTTTCAGGACTGGTATCAGTGGTACAGTAATAGGCTTGTACATGTATAATATTCTTTCTTCCAAATATAGAAAGGATATTATACTTGACTGCTGCCCTTCTGCTGCAGTCTGCTAAACATTCACAACTCACTTGTTCCACAAAAGTTCTTATAAGGACTGGTAACTTGGTATAGGGTGCTACGGTACATAGGCTTGAGTGCGGTACAGTCTGCTGTTCTGTAAGGACCGCTATCGGTCCACAATAGATAGGGTTGACGTGCACCACTGCTGACCGCTGCCCTATACTGCAGCAGTCCTTCAGCGGTATAGGGACTGACGTACAGTCTGCTAATCACTAACACACAACCTGCTTGTTCCACAAAAGTTCTTATAAGGACTGGTAACTTGGTATAGGGTGCTACGGTACATAGGCTTGAGTGCGGTACAGTCTGCTGTTCTGTAAGGACCGCTATCGGTCCACAATAGATAGGGTTGACGTGCACCACTGCTGACCGCTGCCCTATACTGCAGCAGTCCTTCAGCGGTATAGGGACTGACGTACAGTCTGCTAAACACTAATACACAACCTGCTTGGTCCACAAAAGTTCTTATAAGGACTGGTAACTTGGTATAGGGTGCTACGGTACATAGGCTTGAGTGCGGTACAGTCTGCTGTTCTGTAAGGACCGCTATCGGTCCACAATAGATAGGGTTGACGTGCACCACTGCTGACCGCTCACCTATACTGCAGCAGTCCTTCAGCGGTATAGGGACTGACGTACAGTCTGCTAATCACTAACACACAACCTGCTTGTTCCACAAAAGTTCTTATAAGGACTGGTAACTTGGTATAGGGTGCTACGGTACATAGGCTTGAGTGCGGTACAGTCTGCTGTTCTGTAAGGACCGCTATCGGTCCACAATAGATAGGGTTGACGTGCACCACTGCTGACCGCTGCCCTATACTGCAGCAGTCCTTCAGCGGTATAGGGACTGACGTACAGTCTGCTAAACACTAATACACAACCTGCTTGGTCCACAAAAGTTCTTATAAGGACTGGTAACTTGGTATAGGGTGCTACGGTACATAGGCTTGAGTGCGGTACAGTCTGCTGTTCTGTAAGGACCGCTATCGGTCCACAATAGATAGGGTTGACGTGCACCACTGCTGACCGCTGCCCTATACTGCAGCAGTCCTTCAGCGGTATAGGGACTGACGTACAGTCTGCTAAACACTAATACACAACCTGCTTGGTCCACAAAAGTTCTTATAAGGACTGGTAACTTGGTATAGGGTGCTACGGTACATAGGCTTGAGTGCGGTACAGTCTGCTGTTCTGTAAGGACCGCTATCGGTCCACAATAGATAGGGTTGACGTGCACCACTGCTGACCGCTCACCTATACTGCAGCAGTCCTTCAGCGGTATAGGGACTGACGTACAGTCTGCTAATCACTAACACACAACCTGCTTGTTCCACAAAAGTTCTTATAAGGACTGGTAACTTGGTATAGGGTGCTACGGTACATAGGCTTGAGTGCGGTACAGTCTGCTGTTCTGTAAGGACCGCTATCGGTCCACAATAGATAGGGTTGACGTGCACCACTGCTGACCGCTGCCCTATACTGCAGCAGTCCTTCAGCGGTATAGGGACTGACGTACAGTCTGCTAAACACTAATACACAACCTGCTTGGTCCACAAAAGTTCTTATAAGGACTGGTAACTTGGTATAGGGTGCTACGGTACATAGGCTTGAGTGCGGTACAGTCTGCTGTTCTGTAAGGACCGCTATCGGTCCACAATAGATAGGGTTGACGTGCACCACTGCTGACCGCTCACCTATACTGCAGCAGTCCTTCAGCGGTATAGGGACTGACGTACAGTCTGCTAATCACTAACACACAACCTGCTTGTTCCACAAAAGTTCTTATAAGGACTGGTAACTTGGTATAGGGTGCTACGGTACATAGGCTTGAGTGCGGTACAGTCTGCTGTTCTGTAAGGACCGCTATCGGTCCACAATAGATAGGGTTGACGTGCACCACTGCTGACCGCTGCCCTATACTGCAGCAGTCCTTCAGCGGTATAGGGACTGACGTACAGTCTGCTAAACACTAATACACAACCTGCTTGGTCCACAAAAGTTCTTATAAGGACTGGTAACTTGGTATAGGGTGCTACGGTACATAGGCTTGAGTGCGGTACAGTCTGCTGTTCTGTAAGGACCGCTATCGGTCCACAATAGATAGGGTTGACGTGCACCACTGCTGACCGCTGCCCTATACTGCAGCAGTCCTTCAGCGGTATAGGGACTGACGTACAGTCTGCTAAACACTAATACACAACCTGCTTGGTCCACAAAAGTTCTTATAAGGACTGGTAACTTGGTATAGGGTGCTACGGTACATAGGCTTGAGTGCGGTACAGTCTGCTGTTCTGTAAGGACCGCTATCGGTCCACAATAGATAGGGTTGACGTGCACCACTGCTGACCGCTCACCTATACTGCAGCAGTCCTTCAGCGGTATAGGGACTGACGTACAGTCTGCTAATCACTAACACACAACCTGCTTGTTCCACAAAAGTTCTTATAAGGACTGGTAACTTGGTATAGGGTGCTACGGTACATAGGCTTGAGTGCGGTACAGTCTGCTGTTCTGTAAGGACCGCTATCGGTCCACAATAGATAGGGTTGACGTGCACCACTGCTGACCGCTGCCCTATACTGCAGCAGTCCTTCAGCGGTATAGGGACTGACGTACAGTCTGCTAAACACTAATACACAACCTGCTTGGTCCACAAAAGTTCTTATAAGGACTGGTAACTTGGTATAGGGTGCTACGGTACATAGGCTTGAGTGCGGTACAGTCTGCTGTTCTGTAAGGACCGCTATCGGTCCACAATAGATAGGGTTGACGTGCACCACTGCTGACCGCTCACCTATACTGCAGCAGTCCTTCAGCGGTATAGGGACTGACGTACAGTCTGCTAATCACTAACACACAACCTGCTTGTTCCACAAAAGTTCTTATAAGGACTGGTAACTTGGTATAGGGTGCTACGGTACATAGGCTTGAGTGCGGTACAGTCTGCTGTTCTGTAAGGACCGCTATCGGTCCACAATAGATAGGGTTGACGTGCACCACTGCTGACCGCTGCCCTATACTGCAGCAGTCCTTCAGCGGTATAGGGACTGACGTACAGTCTGCTAAACACTAATACACAACCTGCTTGGTCCACAAAAGTTCTTATAAGGACTGGTAACTTGGTATAGGGTGCTACGGTACATAGGCTTGAGTGCGGTACAGTCTGCTGTTCTGTAAGGACCGCTATCGGTCCACAATAGATAGGGTTGACGTGCACCACTGCTGACCGCTGCCCTATACTGCAGCAGTCCTTCAGCGGTATAGGGACTGACGTACAGTCTGCTAAACACTAATACACAACCTGCTTGGTCCACAAAAGTTCTTATAAGGACTGGTAACTTGGTATAGGGTGCTACGGTACATAGGCTTGAGTGCGGTACAGTCTGCTGTTCTGTAAGGACCGCTATCGGTCCACAATAGATAGGGTTGACGTGCACCACTGCTGACCGCTCACCTATACTGCAGCAGTCCTTCAGCGGTATAGGGACTGACGTACAGTCTGCTAAACACTAATACACAACCTGCTTGGTCCACAAAAGTTCTTATAAGGACTGGTAACTTGGTATAGGGTGCTACGGTACATAGGCTTGAGTGCGGTACAGTCTGCTGTTCTGTAAGGACCGCTATAGGTCCACAATAGATAGGGTTGACGTGCACCACTGCTGACCGCTGCCCTATACTGCAGCAGTCCTTCATCGGTATAGGGACTAAGAGTTTTGTCACAGGGTCATTTAAAAAATGACAGGCAGAGGAAGAGGCAGGCCCTTCCGCAGGGGTGGTAGGGGTAGGGCAGGAGCAACAGGCTTGAGCCAAAGTGGGAAGTTGCAGAAGGTGCGTTCAATTACTTTAAAGGATGCACCAGACTTGGTTGAGTGGCTCGCTCAGCCTTACTCTTCTGCACCCTCCTCATCCTCTCGATCTGCACCCTCTTCTTCACTCTCTGCTATGTGCACCCCCAAAGACACTACCACCAACAACACGACCACCACCACCACCACCACATACCTTCCGCTTGAGTCACTGGAATTATTTTCCGATCCATATCAAGAGGACATTTCTGATGCGCAGCCACTCTTGGTATTGGATCAGGAAGAGGAGGTAGCAACAAGCGCTACTCAGCAGTCTGACGCCAGTACCCAGATCAGCCCAAGGAGGAGGTTGGTCCCCGGTGTTGCTGCCTACTCCGAGATCTCTACTTATAGCGGTGGGGAAGGTGACGTTGATGATGACGTGTCTAGTGATGTCACGTGGGTGCCCACAAGAGAGGAAGAGGAGGGGAGTTCAGAGGGAGATATGGACCAGCAGATAGGGAGGAGAAGCAGCAATGACTTACATTGCACAGCAGGGACAAAGCAGACTGCAAATGTATCAGGAGCGAGTCATCGACCATGTACGGTCACATCTGGCGCTCCCAGGACACCGGCACATGGCTCCGCAGTGTGGGCTTTTTTTAACGTGTCCGCTGCTGACAATAGCGTTGCCATCTGCAATCTTTGCAGTCAACGCGTTAGTCGCGGTAAGCCCAATACTCACCTAGGGACGACCGCCTTAAGAAGGCACATGAGCAGCCATCACCGAGCCCAGTGGGAGCAACGGAACACACAAAGCCACACTGCAGGCTCTCACCGTCCAGCCTCGTCTTCTACTTCTCCTTCTCCTCTCTCCTCACAATTGTCCTCCACTCCACCTTCCATCACGCCAAGCTCACATTTTTCTGCAAAAAGGCAGGCTTCCGTGGGCCTAATGTTTGAGCGTAAAAAAATGATGACGCCGGATAACCCTCTTGCCCAACGGTTGGCGGCTGGCTTGTCAGAACTCATAGCCCGCCAACTACTGCCATATAAACTGGTGGACTCGGAGGCCTTTCGCAAATTTGTGGCCATTGGAACACCACAATGGAAGGTCCCAGGAAGGAAGTATTTCTCAGAGAAGGGCATCCCAGAGCTATATGGCCATGTTCAGCGGCAAGTGAATGTATCTCTGGCACACAGTGTCGGTGCCAAGATACATCTGACCACAGACACGTGGTCTAGCAAACACGGGCAGGGAAGGTATATCAGTTTTACTGCCCACTGGGTGAACCTTCTGACGGCCGTCAAGCATGTAACCCGTGGCACCCGTGTAGATTTGGTTTTACCGCCACGGATTGCATGCAGGCCTGACTCTTCTTCTCCTCCTCCTACTCCATCCTCCTCCCTCTCCTCCTCAGCTGCCTCCTCCTTTTCCGCTGCTAGCGTCTCTTCCACTGCACCGCCCAAGCTCCCCAGAACCTATTCCACATGCCAGGTGAGACGTTGCCATGCCGTGCTGCGTCTGTTGTGCCTGGAAGCAAAGAGCCACACTGGCCCGGCACTCCTTTCAGCTTTGCGTTCACAGGCAGATGAGTGGCTAACACCGCTCAATTTGACAGTTGGTAAAGTGGTGTGTGACAACGGTGCCAATCTGCTTAGCGCATTGAAACAGGGCAAAATCACGCACGTGCCGTGCATGGCACACGTCTTAAACTTGGTCGTGCAGCGATTCCTTGTCAAATACCCTGGGGTCCAGGACATCTTGCGGCAGGCAAGGAAAATCTCGGCCCATTTCAGAAGATCTTACACGGCCATGGCTCGCCTTGCTGACATTCAGCGGCGACACCATCTGCCGGTCAGACGTCTTATTTGCGATTGCCCGACGCGATGGAACTCAACCTTCTATATGCTTGATAGGCTGCTCCAGCAGAAACGTGCAGTTAACGTCTACCTGTATGAACTCTGCGAAAGAAACGGTTCTGGGGAGCTGGGTTTTTTTTCACCGCGCCAGTGGCTGCTCATGCGCGACACATGCAGACTTCTGCGGCCATTTGAGGAGATCACCAAACTGGTCAGTCGCAGCCATGGCGCCATCAGTGACATGGTACCTTATGCCTTCTTTCTGGAGCGTGCATTGCGTCGTGTCATTGATCAGGCTGTGGAGGAGCAGGAGCGGGAAGATGAGGAAGTCGCAATGCTGGATGAATTCCCAGGGGGGGCTACTCTATCTGAGACAAGTCAACAACAGGAGTCTGATGAGGAGTCAGAGGAGGATGGTGCCGGGGCGGATGAGCAGGAGCAAGAAGAGCATGCTTTAAACCTTTCTGGGATCCCTGTTGTGCGAGGATGGGGAGAGGAGAATGAAGAGGACGACATTATCCTGGATGATGAGCAGGAGCCAGGCCACCACACCGCTTCCACTTTAGTGCAAATGGGGGCCTTCATGCTCCAGTGTTTTAATAGGGACCCCCGTATAAAAAGCATGAGGGTCAAGGACCAGTACTGGGTGGCAACGTACTTAGACCCCCGGTACAAACACAAAATGGCGGAAATGTTACCGCCGTCGCAGAGGGCTGTCAGAATGCAGCACTTCCAGGCCTTGCTTCGAGAAATGCTGCATTCTGCTTTTGCGTGCGCTGGCAGAGGAGCAATTCCCACTCCCAGAGAAGGATTTGCGGGTACCAATCCAACAGCGCCTGCAAGAAGAGGCCGGTTTGAAGATGTGTTGGTGACTTCGGATATGAGGTCATTCTTTCAGCCGACCCATCGACAGGTGTCATCCGGATCCAGCATCAGGGAACGCCTAGACCGTCAGGTGTCCGACTACATTGGGTTAACGGCCGATGTGGACGCTCTGAGGAGTGATGAACCCCTAGACTACTGGGTGGGCAGGCTTGACCTCTGGCCAGAGCTTGCCCAATTTGCAATCGAACTGTTGGCTTGCCCCTCATCCAGTGTCCTGTCCGAAAGGACGTTCAGCGCAGCAGGGGGGATTGTGACCGATAAGCGTACTCGCCTAGCTCACCACAGTGTTAACTACCTCACATTTCTAAAAATGAATGAGGCATGGATCTCGGAGGAATTCAACACATGTGACCAGTAGACCATGTATATGTCTATAAACTATTTTTTTAATCAAGCACACAGACCTTCTTAATTCATTTGGCTCACTTCCTTGACCCAAAAAAGCACACCGTACTATATGCCCCTACCCTCCTCTTTGAAGAGGTTGAGCGGTGTCATATTTCTACTGGGGCTGCTTATGATATCCCTGTGCTGTGCTGACTTCCTCCTGGGGGTTCTTATTATGAAGGGATCACACTATCCCTGTGCTGTGCTGACTTCCTCCTGGGGGTTCTTATTATGAGGGGATCACACCATCCCTGTGCTGTGCTGACTTCCTCCTGGGGCTGCTTACGGTGCTGCTGTCAGTGCTGTATGTCACGGTGCTGCTGTCAGCGCTGTATGTCACGGTGCTGCTGTCAGCGCTGTATGTCACGGTGCTGCTGTCAGCGCTGTATGTCACGGTGCTGCTGTCAGCGCTGTATGTCACGGTGCTGCTGTCAGCGCTGTATGTCACGGTGCTGCTGTCAGCGCTGTATGTCACGGTGCTGCTGTCAGCGCTGTATGTCACGGTGCTGCTGTCAGCGCTGTATGTCACGGTGCTGCTGTCAGCGCTGTATGTCACGGTGCTGCTGTCAGCGCTGTATGTCACGGTGCTGCTGTCAGTGCTCTGTATTACGGTGCTGCTGTCAGATGCCTCTATCACGGTGCATGTGTCATTCCGGTATGTCACGCTGCTGGTGATCATCTCCTGCACCCTCTTCTTTGCCTACCCTGGTCCCTGACCTTCCCTCTCCTCCATTGCCTTCATTAGCTCCATAGTCCTGAATTGTTAGAACAATTTCCCAAATAAAATAAAAATGCTTGTAGTTATCGATCCCAAATTCACCTCATACATGTATTATGTCATTGTCCAGATGGTGGGACTACGTTTTACCCCCTAATAATTACCACGTGGCCGCAAATTCGACATGAAGGTTTGCAAAGTTCGCCTCCCATTGAAGTCAATGGGGCCCGCGGCGAACGTTCGGTTTCGCGAACGTTTGGGTCCGTTCGCATTTCGCTTTCGCGAAACGTCCCGTCGGAAGTTCGTCCATCACTAATCATCATCATCCTATGTAGAGGAGGAGGAGAAGGATCCATGGAGAATATATTTATCCACATGGATATCATTGTATCGCTCTCAGTAATATTTGTATATTTGTAGAATTTACCCCGGAGGGACTGTAGGGGGCGGAGTGTTAATTGGTGATCACAATGAGAAACCGTACAGGAAAAGCACATTCAGTGCACTCCGTACTATACTCCGTACTTTAGGGAAACTAAAAGTATGAATGAAGGAGCGGATCCTGTACCTAGTCTGATAGCCTTAAAAATCCAGAGTAAAAGCCGTAAAATCCCGATCGAACTGCGCATGCATCAAATTCCGGGCCGGCGCATGCGCGGTAGAAGCAAGAAAAATCCGTCTTGAACTGCGCATGCGCCGGATTCCGGGCCAACGCATGCGCAGTAGGAGCAACAAAAATTTAGATTGAAGTGCGCATGCGCCGGATTCCTGGCCGGCGCATGCGCAGTAGAAGCCGCAAAAATCTCGAACAAACTGCGCATGCGCAGGCACATGTGCAGTAGAAGCCGCAAAAAAATCAAACGAGCTGCGCCTGCGCAGTAGAAGCCGCAAAAATATCGAACAAACTGCGCAGGCGCATGCGCAGCAGAAGCCGTAAAAATATCTAAAAAAAAAATATTTTGTGTCTTTTCTCTTACATGGTGTGTTTGTCATCTATTATAGTTCTGTATGGTGACACATCCAGCTGCCATAGGAGAGAGTTGGCCGTACACAGCTGGACTCCATTGATGAGTATTTGGATCAGCTTTTCCGGAGTGCGGCGAGTTCTCTTCTCCGGCTGGTTGTCCCCAGCAGCTCCCCAAGGTGAAGAAATGTCACTAGCCGCTTGATTGCCCTACTGTGGCTCCCATCCCCCACGGGAGACCCGAGCTACCAGCCGGCACGTCGGATACCCAAACAAAGCCAGAATCGGCTTTGATCGGGTCTCCGCTAACACGGAATCGATGACGTGACATCACTTACCCAGGTGTCAGCGGCACCAGTTTCAAAAAATCCTAAAACCATTCAAAAACACCAATCTCGGTGTTTTGAATGCTTTTAGGTGCAGAGGAGGGATTTGGGGTCTTTTTGACCCCAGATCCCTCCATAAAGAGTACCTGTTATGCCCCGTACACACGAGCGGACTTTTCAACATCCAAAGTCCGAAGGACCGAGTCCGTCAGACTATCCGATCGTGTGTGGGCTGCAACGGACTTTTGATTCGCCAAAGTCTGACGGACTTTAGAAATGAAGCATGCTTCAAATTTTCCCGACGGAACTCCGCCGGACCCGGTCCCCTTCGAAAACTCCGCTCGTGTGTATGCTACTCCGACGGACTAAAACCGACGCTAGGGCAGCTATTGGCTACTGGCTATGAACTTCCTTATTCGAGTCCAGTCGTACGTCATCACGTTCGAATCCGTCGGAGTTTAGTGTGATTGTGTGTGGCCAAGTCCGTTCGGCCGAAAAGTCTGTCAGAACTCCATCGGAATTCCAGCAGAACTCCGACGGAACTCCTTTGGAAGTCTGTCGGACTTAAGTCCGCTCGTGTGTACGGGGCATTACATGCCTTTTGCTTTCAAAAGGATATTTATATTCCTTGTGACAGTAATAAAAATTATAAAAAAAAAAATGAAAAGCAACAGTATAAAAAAATGTAATTAATAATTAAAAGAAAAAAAAAATTGGTCAACAATTGAGTCAACTGACCGGACTTCATCCTGAATCGCAAGTCAGTTCTTAGTTGCCAATAGTTGATATTGCGGGGGAGGGGGAGTCTGTCGGAATTTTTTGCTACTCTAGTAAGCCCCAGGAGACTAAAGCTGGCCATGCAACAGTAGTGCCCTGTACACACGGTCAGACTTTCCGACGGAAAATGTGCGAACGGATCGTGTTGTCCGAAAATCCGATCGTGTGTGAGCTCCATCTGACTTTTTCCGACGGAACACAAAGTTTGAGCACTGGATCTAAAATTTTCCGACAACAAAATCCGATCGTTTGTCCGTCAGAATCGTCCACACACGATCGGAATTTAAAGTGCCACGCATGCTCACAATAAATTACGAGACTATTGGCTGCTGGCCTCTTTATAGTCCCGTCGTACGTGTTCTACATCACCTCCTTCTGAACGATCGGATTTTTCAACAACTTTGTCCGACCGTGTGTATGCAAGACAAATTTGGGCCAAAATTTGACGGAAAAATCCGATGGATTTTGTCATCAGAATGTCCGACCGTGTGTACAGGGCATTACAGTTTGTTCCAAACGTATCATTTTTTTTAAAGAATTTTCATTCAATTCTCTCATCATTCGTAGGGTCAAATCTGCATTTCGTTTTTACCGCAATGACAAGAAAATTCTAGTTTTTTCTCGAATGGATGAATTTCTAACAGTGTGTGTGATTTTCATTTGGTAAGGTCCATTTGTTCCAAATGTTAAAAGCAAACATAATTTTAACGTACTTTCGAATTACTATTGTCAAGTCATTGAATGTACTGAGAATTTTTGTATGAATTGTCCTGTGAACATTCATTCAGAAATCTACTAGTGTATGGCCAGCTTAACTTTAGGGAGAATCACCCTGATTATTTGTCCTGTTTACCATTTTCATTAAACGTAAAAGAAAGTCCCAAATTTGGATTTGGGTTGTAATAGATGGGAAATCTTTCAATGGGGACACTAGTCCTGGTGACCTGGGGCTCTCCAAGCGATTCCCTAAATTTGCAAGGATTTGCCCTCACTTCCTGCTTCATCTATGGCACTGGAAGTGAAGAGAAATATCCCCAATGGGACAAAGAGGGCAACAATAAACCTTAGAGAGGTTATAACCCCCCCTTACTCTATCTCAAAAAAGATTTGCCTGACTCTGAAAACCATGACAGACTCTGCCCCCATTGTCACACCAGGGTCTTTTCTCTTCTTATTATCACAGTGTTTGACAAAGTGGTGGGGCCTTACCATTGGTGATACACAAAGAACCAGCTGGACCATATGGGATTGTGATTGGGTATGGCGACTGGCAGGGTGCAAGGTATGGTGTAGGGACCAGTCTGAGGTACGGCTCCCCAGTTGGTGCATGTGTACCTGGGAGTTGTCTTCGAGTTGGTGGTTTTGTGGCTGGAGGCCTGAGAACTGACTCGCAGGTACTGTCTAGGTTTTTGATCCTGTAATGGCTAGAGGTTACATAACCACTAGCCATTACATGCAGACCTTGGATCCTCCCAGATCTATGTGGGGAATTTATTGCTGTGGGAAATGTAGCGGTTGCCCCTGGGTCACAGAGTGCAGAGGCATCCGCCTACCCAACGGACAATGGCATCAGCTCAGATGCCATGCTGATTGCTCCACCAGAGGTGTTATCTACTGAATGACTTGCAAATGTCATGCTTTCTACATTGGCAAGGCATTCCATGAGTTTGGCCTGAGGATCAGAGATCCTGTATACTGCTCAGGCTCTGGAAAAATGACAACTTCGGTTGCGAGACACATAGGTCTATACCATAGGTTTGACAATAGATCAGTCTCTTTTTTTGTACTTGAGGTCGTTTCTCGAAATTAATTCATACAAACCTTTTTCATAAGATGCAGATTTATCTCAATTAGCTGCTGTATGGGCTTATAATATTTCCCTCTGGCCTTCTTTTAGAGGGTCTCAATTACTACTTCTGAGCGTTTTCATGCTCTCTTTCCGTTTTTTGGTGAAACCATATCAGCCGGTACCATTAATGCTTCCCCGGGCTGCATTTGGTGGGCCTGACCTGTTCTGTGACTGGTCCTTTGCTATACAATTTCTAATTTATATAATTAGTTCTACTGGCACTAGTGCAGATTTGTTTATGTATATTTAAATATTTTCACTGTATGTACCCACATCATTAATTTTTCCTTTCTGTTTTTGATTGTTCAAGTTTTTCCCCTTGCTATTTGTTTCCATGTTTGGAGCTGTGGTTACTGTCATACCGGCCCTCACCCTGGGGGGTCTCTAATATTTAGGGCCATTTTTCTGATCTTCTGATCCATAGCCTTCCTTTTCCTTACACATCCTTCCTTGGTGGTGTGTGATCTGTATGCTTTTGGGACAGGTGAATGGCATTCATGAGAGAGTTTCCCTTCTCTGGTTCTATTGGCCGGTTTTGCAGTACTGCATGCGCGGTCCAAGATCGTTTCCAAGGACGTCACTGACTGGCGCCAATGGCGCAGACTGTGACGTCTTTTGGACAGAAGCTAGGCCTATATAATGGGAGCGATCTCCTATTATGAGGCTGGTTGTAGGCAACCCCACAATGTAACCATCATTACAGGGTGTGTATTATTGTATAATGGGTGTCCTTCCACTGCTATTTCTTATTCTTGAATCTCAGCGGTATCTATGTAATATTTCGTTTCTTGAATAGTAGGCGTTACATTTATATATATGTATAAATTATTGTCTTCTCAGTTTCTTTGACATTACCAAGTTGCTGATCGCCACCTTAGTGAAATCCATCCATCTAAGCCATGTCAGCCCTAGGCCAGAATCAGGAACATCACATACAAGTTACTTCAAGTCCAGTACATCACAAGTCCAACCCATCACAACCCAAATACCCACCAAATGCGGGGTGGGAGGGTGGGAAGTTGTTTACTGACCACCGTCTGAAGACTTCCCCTCCAACAGCTCCACCCAGCTCTGACCATGCCCAATCAGACCCACCATAATGCATATACAGCAACAGCCCATATTTTTCTTACCCCTCCTATTCAAAGCCCTTTTAACACCTGTCATGCCGGCCCTCCATCTATTTTTTTATGGTTTTACGCTGGGCCTCTCTATCAAACACATAAGAAAATACCAAATTTGCCTGGAGATGGTCTTTAAAGCCGAAACAAAAATGTTATATATTGCAGATTACCAGTCTTTAGAGATAGTGGCTGCATTCAATTTCTTTTTTTACTCTGAGGACAGTTCAGCAAGTACAGAACATACCTATATTATTACGCATTAATACTGTTTTATACTAACATTTTTCATCAGTTATTCATGATATACTATGTATTATCTTTGCTCATCCATTATTATTGTAATTTCTATATATATTGTCAATTATTCCTATTATTAATATTATCATTTCCTAATTTCCTATTCATTTTTCTTTATTTATTTTTATTATTTTTTATTTTTATATTTTTATATTTTTATTTTTTATTTATTTCTCCATTTTTTTCTACTTATTTCAAATATTTCATTTTCATTTTTCTTTCTCACTTTACTATAGATAATTTTATTTTGATTTTGGTACTTTTATTTTTAACTTTTATTTTTAAATTTCAATCTTTATTTTTATTTTTATTTTTATATTTATTTTTATTTTCATTATTATTTTTATTTTTAGTCCCATTTTCTTTTTTCTTTTATATTTTTCCTTTTTTTTTTCTTTTTTTCACTAATTAATTATTTAATTTTTTATTATTAACTTCACCTTTATCCATATATAAATATATGTATTTAGTTATTGTGATTATTATCATTAATCCAGCCCGGATGTGTACATTATAGAGTTCATTTTATTGTTAATTTCACTGCTCGTTCACTCCCCTATTTAAATGCTGCTCACCGCTGTTTTCCTTACACCTACACTTGAAAAAGGAGCGCGCATGTTGGTTCTGGACTTGGCGCATGCTCAGAAACGCATCGTGTCTTCTGGTGTCCCCCGCTGACGTCATACGCTGTCCTCACGAGTCGGTCTGTGACTAGTGATGGACGAACTTCTGACGAGACGTTTCGCAAACGCGAAGCGCGAATGCGGCCGATAGTTCGCGAACCGTAACGTTCGCGGCGGGCCCCATTGACTTCAATGGGAGGCGAACTTTACAAACCTACAGGTCAAATTTGCAGCCACAAAATAATTACTAGCTGTGCACACATAGTCTCACCACATGGCCAATGACATAACACATGTATGAGGTGAATCTGGGATCGACAACTACAAGCATTCTTTTTTTATATGTGAAATTCTGACAATTCAGGACTAAGGAGCGCAAGAAGGCAATGGAGGAGAGGGAAGGTCAGGGTAGGTTAAGAAGAGGGTGCAGGAGATGATCACCAGCACCGTGATATAGAGCACTGACACCTGCACCGTGATAGAGTGATCTGACACCAGCACCGTGATAGAGAGCACTGACATCAGCAGCGTGACATAAAGCACTGACACCAGCACCGTGATATACAGCACTGACACCTGCACCATGATAGAGTGATCTGACACCAGCACCGTGATAGAGAGCACTGACATCAGCAGCGTGACATAAAGCACTGAATCGCTGCACGACCAAGTTTAAGACGTGTGCCATGCATGGCACGTGCGTAATTTTGCCCTGTTTCAATGCGCTAAGCAGATTGGCACCTTTGTCACACACCACTTTACCAACTGTCAAATTGAGCGGTGTTAGCCACTGATAGGCCTGTGAACGCAAAGCTGAAAGGAGTGCCGGGCCAGTGTGGCTCTTGGCTTCCAGGCACAACAGACGCAGCACGGCATGGCAACGTCTCACCTGGAATGTCGAATAGGTTCTGGGGAGCTTGGGTGGCGCAGCGGAAGAGACACTAGCAGCGGAAAAGGAGGAGTCAGCCGAGGAGGAGATGGAGGAGGATGGAGTAGGAGAAGGAGGAGAAGAAGAGCCAGGCCTGCATGCAATCCGTGGCGGTAAAACCAAATCTACACGGGTGCCACGGGTTACATGCTTGACGGCCGTCAGAAGGTTCACCCAGTGGGCAGTAAAAGTGATATACCTTCCCTGCCCGTGTTTGCTAGACCACGTGTCTGTGGTCAGATGTATCTTGGCACCGACACTGTGTGCCAGAGATACATTCACTTGCCGCTGAACATGGCCATATAGCTTTGGGATGCCCTTCTCTGAGAAATACTTCCTTCCTGGGACCTTCTATTGTGGTGTTCCAATGGCCACAAATTTTCGAAAGGCCTCCGAGTCCACCAGTTAATATGGCAGTAGTTGGCGGGCTATCAGTTCTGACAAGCCAGCCGTCAAGAGGGTTATGCGGCGTCATCATTTTTTTACGCTCGAACATTAGGCCCACGGAAGACTGCCTTTTTGCGGAAAAACGTGAGCTTGGCATGATGGAAGGTGGAGTGGAGGACAATTGTGAGGAGAGAGGATCAGGAGAAGTAGAAGACGAGGCTGGACAGTGAGAGCCTGGAGTATGGCTTTGTGTGTTCCGTTGCTCCCACTGGGCTCGGTGATGGCAGCTCATGTGCCTTCTTAAGGCGGTCGTCCCTAGGTGAGTGTTGGGCTTAATGCGTTGACTGCAAAGATTGCAGATGGCAACACTATTGTCAGCAGTGGACACGTTAAAAAAAGCCCACACTGCGGAGCCATGTGCCGGCGTCCTGGGAGCGCCAGATGTGACCGTACATGGTCGATGACTCGCTCCTGATACATTAGCAGTCTGCTTTGTCCCTCCTGTGCAATGTAAGTTATTCCTGCTTCTCAACCCTATCTGCTGGTCCATATCTCCCTCTGAACTCCCCTCCTCTTCCTCTCTTGTGGGCACCCACGTGACATCACTAGACACGTCATCATCGGCGTCACCTTCCCCACCGCTATAATTAGAGATCTCGGAGTAGGCAGCAACACCGGTGACCAACCTCCTCCTTGGGCTGATCTGAGTACTGTCGTCAGACTGCTGAGTGGCGGTTGTTGCTACCTCCTCTTCCTGATCCAATGCCAAGAGTGGCTGCGCATCAGAAATGTCTTGATATGGATCGGAAAATAATTCCTGTGACTCAAGCGGAAGGTATGTGGTGGTGATGGTGTTGTTGGTGGTAGTGTCTTTGGGGGTGCACATAGCAGAGAGTGAAGAAGAGGGTGCAGATCGAGAGGATGAGGAGGGTACAGAAGAGTAAGGCTGAGTGAGTCACTCAACCAATTCTGGTGCTTCCTTTGACGTAATCGCACACACCTTCTGCAATTTCCCACTTTGGCTCAAGCCTGTTGCTCCTGCCCTACCCCTACCACCCCCGCCGAAGGGCCTGCCACTTCCTCTGCCTGTCATTTTTTTAAATGACCCTGTGACAAAACTCTCTACAGAAGTGCAGTATGTATGTGGAAGAAGGTATATAACACCCCGCTTCAATCTGTTGTTTTTGGGGGCCACTGGTCTATCACACCAGTTACAATACTTTTTTTTTGGATTGCGTTTGTCACTCTTTGTACTATCGCTGCAGAACCACTCAGCAGTCACAATGCTGCACAGTGGAAACGCACTATACTATGCTTTCTATATGTGCAAGTATTTTATACGTGTATTACACAACTATATACTGCACACCAAATAGTACACCTATACCAGTCCTTAAGGACCTTTGTGGAACTAGTAGGTTGTGATTAGCAGACTGTACCTCACTCAACCCTATATACTGTAGTACACTATACCTTACCAGTCCTTATAAGGACCTTTGTGGAACTAGTAGGTTGTGATTAGCAGACTGTACCTCAGTCCCTATACTGATAAAGGACTGCTGCAGAATAGGGCAGCAGTCAGCAGTAGTGCACCTCAACCCTATATATTGTGGACCTATACCAGTCCTTAAGGATTAGCAGATTATACCTCACTCAACCCTATATACTATAGTACGCTATACCTTACCAGTCCTTAGAAGGACCTTTGTGGAACTAGTAGGTTGTGATTAGCAGACTGTACCTCACTCAACCCTATATACTGTAGTACACTATACCTTACCAATCCTTATAAGGACCTTTGTGGAACTAGTAGGTTGTGATTAGCAGACTGTACCTCACTCAACCCTATATACTGTAGTACGCTATACCTTACCAGTCCTTAGAAGGACCTTTGTGGAACTAGTAGGTTGTGATTAGCAGACTGTACCTCACTTAACCCTATATACTGTAGTACACTATACCTTACCAGTCCTTATAAGGACCTTTGTGGAACTAGTAGGTTGTGATTAGCAGACTGTACCTCAGTCCTTATACTGATAAAGGACTGCTGCAGAATAGGGCAGCAGTCAGCAGTAGTGCACCTCAACCCTATATATTGTGGACCTATACCAGTCCTTAAGGATTAGCAGACTGTACCTCACTCAACCCTATATACTATAGTACGCTATACCTTACCAGTCCTTAGAGGGACCTTTGTGGAACTAGTAGGTTGTGATTAGCAGACTGTACCTCACTCAACCCTATATACTGTAGTACACTATACCTTACCAGTCCTTAGAAGGACCTTTGTGGAACTAGTAGGTTGTGATTAGCAGACTGTACCTCAGTCCCTATACTGATAAAGGACTGCTGCAGAATAGGGCAGCAGTCAGCAGTAGTGCACCTCAACCCTATATATTGTGGACCTATACCAGTCCTTGAGGATTAGCACACTGTACCTCACTCAACCCTATATACTGTAGTACACTATACCTTACCAGTCCTTATAAGGACCTTTGTGGAACTAGTAGGTTGTGATTAGCAGACTGTACCTCAGTCCCTATACTGATAAAGGACTGCTGCAGAATAGGGCAGCAGTCAGCAGTAGTGCACCTCAACCCTATATATTGTGGACCTATACCAGTCCTTAAGGATTAGCAGACTGTACCTCACTCAACCCTATATACTGTAGTACGCTATACCTTACCAGTCCTTAGAAGGACCTTTGTGGAACTAGTAGGTTGTGATTAGCAGACTGTACCTTACTCAACCCTATATACTGTAGTACACTATACCTTACCAGTCCTTAGAAGGACCTTTGTGGAACTAGTAGGTTGTGATTAGCAGACTGTACCTCACTCAACCCTATATACTATAGTACGCTATACCTTACCAGTCCTTAGAAGGACCTTTGTGGAACTAGTAGGTTGTGATTAGCAGACTGTACCTCACTCAACTCTATATACTGTAGTACACTATACCTTACCAGTCCTTATAAGGACCTTTGTGGAACTAGTAGATTGTGATTAGCAGACTGTACCTCAGTCCCTATACTAATAAAGGACTGCTGCAGAATAGGGCAGCAGTCAGCAGTAGTGCACCTCAACCCTATATATTGTGGACCTATACCAGTCCTTAAGGATTAGCAGATTGTACCTCACTCAACCCTATATACTGTAGTACACTATACCTTACCAGTCCTTATAAGCACCTTTGTGGAACTAGTAGGTTGTGATTAGCAGACTGTACCTCAGTCCCTATACTGATAAAGGACTTCTGCAGAATAGGGCAGCAGTCAGCAGTAGTGCACCTCAACCCTATATATTGTGGACCTATACCAGTCCTTAAGGATTAGCAGACTGTACCTCACTCAACCCTATATACTGTAGTACACTATACCTTACCAGTCCTTATAAGGACCTTTGTGGAACTAGTAGGTTGTGATTAGCAGACTGTACCTCGGTCCCTATACTCATAAAGGACTACTGCAGCAGAGGGGCAGCGGTCAAGTATAATATTCTTTCTATATTTGAAAGAAAGAATATTATACGTGTACAACCCTATTACCATACCAGTCCTGAAAAGGACCTTTGTGGACCTAATAGTAACAGCTAATGATTAAACTGACTGTCCCTCAGTGCTACACACAGCTTTCTGTCTGTCCCTATTTAAACTGACAAAACACAGGCTGCTGCAACAATAACTTGAATAGCACTGCACTCAAAACTATATCCTATACTATTACACCATACCAGTCCTGAAAAGGACTTTTGTGGACCTAATAGTAACAGCTAATGATTAAACTGACTGTCCCTCTCTGCAACACACAGCGTCCTGTCTGTCCCTCTCTCAGCACTGACAAAAGACAATCTGCTGCAACAATGACTTGAATAGCAGTGCCTCAAACCTATATCCTGAACTACATCTACACCATACCAGTCCTTAAAAGGACTTTTGTGGTCCTAATAGCTAGCGATTTGGGTCACTGCAGTCTCTCCCTGCTCCACACAGCAACCTCTCCCTATAGTGACAGAAGAAAGAATGTAGAATGGCCACCGGATCGGGTCTATTTATAAGTTAGGGGGAATGTCCAAGTGTCCATGTGCTGTAATGTCTCAATTGGCTGTCCTGTACCCCATGATGGATGTGTCATCATAGGTCAAAATTCTTTTACACAGTAAACACGTAAGTCCGCCGGGTGAACAGCAGCAATAGTCCGCCGATCGGGCGGACCTCGAACAGCCGAAATTCGCCGCGAACCGACTGCCGGGCGAACCATTCGGCCATCCCTATCTGTGACATTGCCTGCTTGAGGGAACAGCTGAGCGTTTATCCACACATTACTGATGCTCTTTGTAAGTGAGCCTTTTACTTGTTTGATATGAAATAAATGCATTTTTTACTGAACTGGCGCTCTTCTATGTTCTATATCTGTTTCCTGCTTATGAGCTGACTTCACTCTGAGAGGAGCTGCTGCCGGCGATTGTGCAAATATACCATTGGTCCCCCATCCACTACAGACAGCAAGCGACCCCTACTGGATCCCCTACAGAGCCCAAGTACCTTTTAAACTTTGAAAGTGCTTTAAATGAACTTTTTCCATTTAGACTTATTTTAATCACACATCTGATCTTTCAAGCGCCAGCATCCCGTGTTGTTCATATCCCTGTAAAAGACTTAAGACTACGCAGGGCCGGAGTGACTGGTTTTTCTTGGTCACAAAAAATATTCCAGCGCCTGCTGGGGAGGTGGAATGACAAATGAACCCCTTCTCCAAGTTTTCTATAATATAAACCTTTAAAGCCTCCTGCTCCTTTTCAGACAGGGGAAAGATACGCCCAAACGGGATCTCAGCTCCTGGAAGAAGTTACCTGGGGCAGTCATAGGGGTGGTGAGGTGGAAGTGTGTCTGCTCCTCGCTTGCTGAAAACGTCTAAAAATGAATGGTATGGTTCAGGCACCAGCTGGCATAAGTCCTCATCAGAATTAAGGCAAAGAAGGGTAGAGGGCACAACAGAGTTCACACAAAGACAGTGCTCTTGGCAGTAGCTGGACTGGAACTTGATCTCCCCTGTGGCCCAGTTGATGCAGGGATTATGGGCCTGAAGCCAGGGGATGCACAGGATCACAGGAAATAGAAGGGAAGAAATCACATCAAGGGTGAGGAGCTCCTTGTGCTGGGAAGGGGTACAAGCCATCAGGGGTAGCGTCTCTTGGGTTACTTGTCCTGACTTGATGCGGGACCCATCAGCCAAGAACACAGACAGTCTGTGGGTTTTCTTCTGAAGGGGCAAGGCTTGCAGACTGGCAAAGGTGGCATCGACAAAACAACTGCAAGCCACAGAATCAACAATGGCGCTGGTGGAGACTGTCCTTCCCTGGAACTGCAATAAGAGAGGGAGAGCAAGGTGGGTTGTGCTGGCTGGCAGGGAAACAGGAGAGGAGACACAGAGGAAAGGCACTTACGTGTCTTAACAGGGCAGTTGTTAACATAATGTCCGGACCCCCGCAGTAAAGACACAAGTTCAGCTGGCGACGACGGGCACGTTCCTCTGGAGACAAGGTGGGACGCATCAATCCCAGCTGCATTGGCTCAGGAGCAGGACTGGCAGGGTCCCTTTGCGGAGCAGGCTGAGGACAGAAGGCAGGAATAGGAACCCTTGCAGTCATCCAATTTGAGCGATGGGGCTTAGTTGAGCGCTCGGTTCGCCGTTCCCGAAGTCGATAGTCAATTTGTATGGCCAAGGTGATCAACTCCTCCAAAGAGTCTGGGATACCGCCACGGGCCAGTTCATCTTTCAGTCCTTCAGAGAGGCCCATGCGGAACTGATGTCTTAGAGCAAAGTCATTCCATTGGGTGTCTGCGCTCCAGCACCGAAAGTCAGTAACATAGTCCTCGGCCGCACGGCGGCCCTGCTGGAGCGCAGACAGAGCGGATTCAGCTGTGGCAGTTCGCTGAGGATCTTCATAAAGCTGTGCCATAGCCTCGAAGAATGAAGAAAGGGAATGGGTAATAGCACTGTCACCCTCCAGGAGACGGTGGGCCCACGTCTGGGGTTCTCCCTGTAGTAACGATATCACAAACCCCACCTTGGTAGCTTCAAGTGAAAAAGTCCTGGGTTGGAGGGCGAAGTATAGCTGACAGGCATTACGAAAGGCCCATAACTTGGATCGGTCTCCCGAGAAACTTTCTGGAACAGGTACTCTCGGTTCAGGAGGGAGCATCACCACTGCAGGCTGGGTAGCAGGCTGAGTAGGAAGAGGAGGTGATGCTGAGGTGGAATGACTGGTACCGGAAAGGTGCTGGACTCACTCTTCTAGTCTGGTATATCCCTCTTGGAGAGACTTCACAGCTTGTGTAAGGGCCGCTAGGTGGGTGCAGATCTCCTTCATGGCAGAAGCTTCTCCCACAGGCTCAGTCATGGCTGTTTGTACTGTTAGGTACCTGGTGATGAGCCAGACTTGATGGAAAAAGACTTCTCTTACATCTCTGGTTCAGGGACCACTGGAATGGAGACAGTGGCCCAGTGAGCGCAGCGGGGTAGGAGTGTCTGACTGGAAGCAGTGGCTGGTTACTTATGGATGCTGGAACTACAGAGAAGATGGTAGACAGGCAGGCAGCGATCAGCAGGCAAGGCAGCGGCAGCAAGGACTGGGTGCAGCACACTTAAACAGCAGAAGAATAGTCAGGCGGGCCGGGTCACAACGGATAAGCAGACACAGGTAAGTACAGCAGGCAGAAGAAAGTGCAGGCAGGCAGAGGTTCGGCAAAAGAGGTACAGTCCAAAGCAAGGTCAGGCAGGCCGGTGTCAGGGCAGGAGAGGTCAGCGAGGTCAGATGGTAGCCGGGTCAGATATCACAACAGCAGGCAGATAGCAGGTAGTTCGGGTACAGAGCTGTAGACAAACAGCACCGAGTAGATGCAGCAGCCTCCTTTAAATAGGCCCACTGGCGCCACACCGCGCTAACACGTGCAAACCGCGAACGCCGCGTACGCCGCATACACGCATCCGCCCGTTCCGTGCAGGAGAAACCCTGACACTGGGCTTCAGCAAAATGGCAGCCTTTGGCAAGAAGAAACAGGAGCAATGCTGGAAGCAATTTGCAGCACACACTAATTTTGGTAGCATAATTATTAAAGTGGAATGTATGTTCCTTGCTAAAGAACATTATTTTTTATCAAGTTGTTATTGGAAACATTCTGCTTTAAGGTACAGCTACATGGCTATTGGAGGAGACATCCCGATCTTTCCCTGTCAGTAGGTGACTTAGCCCACCATAACTAAAGTAACAATTTTGTATTCACTGACCTTTTACTTACAATGCATGAGAAGTGGGTCCTACAGACATTTTTTATGTTTGTGTCTCACTTGCCAACATCTGCAGCTCGATGATAATATTGTAACTTATTGCTTTTCCATGGGCAATCCTACTTATTGTGTAAATCACATGTGAAAATACTTCCCAGAACAAAGCAAGGAAATACTTTTATTGTGACACCTTAAAAGGCTCGCCTGGGTTACCCATGGTGAACCAACGCCAGCTGCAAGTCACTTTGAAAAGTGACTTTGCAAATTCATACTTAGACAGCCAGCTTTTGTTGTCTCAATATGAATGGTGTTAATCATGATGCAATTTAGGTTAATTTTATCAAGTGTGTCCCCGTTGCTAGGGAACATGGCTCCACACTGGCTATGGCCTGTGCTGGATTTAGTTGTGTGGTGGGAACACTGGAAAGGTCTGACACTTGTCCAAAGTCACCCGAATGGCTTTTGCAGTGACAGTTAGAGATGGGTGTGAAATATTCTTTTATTTTGTCAAACCTGGGATCACTGCAAAAGTAATGGTCTCATGCTTAAAAGTTTGCAAAAGTTAAACCTTTAATTTTGCTTGTGCCACTGAAAGGCAAAATTGGAAAAAAATGTGTCCTTTTTTTGTTCGTTAAAATTTTTTACATTTAAAAACCTCATATAGCAATAGCATATAAAAATAAAAAATAAAAGAAAGGAAAAAGCAAAAAGAAAAATGGTCTTTTTTACTTTAAGCCGCTAGTCAGTCTTATGCCCCGTACACACGAGCGGACTTTTCGACATCCAAAGTCCGTCAGACTATCCGATCGTGTGTGGGCTGCAACGGACTTTAGCGAAGCTAAAGTCTGACGGACTTTAGAAATGAAGCATGCTTTAAATTTTCCCGACGGAACTCCGCCGGACCCGGTCCCCTTCGAAAAATCCGCTCGTGTGTGTGCTACTCCGACGGACTAAAACCGACGCTAGGGCAGCTATTGGCTACTGTCTAGGAACTTCCTACGTCGAATCCAGTCGTACGTCATCACGTTCGACTCCGTCGGAGTTTGGTGTGATGGTGTGTGGTCAAGTCCGTTCGATCGAAAAGTCCGCCAGAACTCCGGCGGAACTCCGCTAGAACTCTGTCGGAAGTCTGTCAGACTTAATCCCTCTCGTGTGTACGGGGCATAAGTTTTCTTCTTTTGTTAAAAAAAATAAAACGTTCAAAAAAGCTTAAAAATGCCTAAATGCACCCTAAGCAACCATAATTTAGCCCTATCTATTGACCTCAATTTATTTTGTCTATCTGTAAAATCTGACCAAAAAAATCTGCACGTTTTACTAAAAAAGGGGAATCACCCAGCATCACTCAAGAATAGGGATGAGCTTCGAGTTGGAGTTGAACCCATGTTCGACTTGAACATCGTCTGTTCGGCAGCTCGCCGAATTCCGAACATTATGGGCCATTCGCGCCAAATTCAAGTGGCGTGTCATGGCCCATAATTCACTGCGGCAACACAGTGCATTGCTGGCTGCTGATTGGCCAAGCATGCACTATGACCCGCATGCTTTGGCCATTAACAGCGCAGAAAAAACAGAGAGCCATGATTGGACAAAGCCAAGGTGGTTTTGGCTAATTATGTCTCAGGGGGTTTAGTACACTATATAAGGCCTTGTGTAGTGTGTTGCGGTGGTGGTTAAAGACATAGAGAGAGACAGTGTCATTTAATTTGAGTTAGATAGAGTAGGCAGGTGTGTAGAGGATATATATGCATCCCAGGTGTGTTGTATATACATTTATACACTGTATTCAGTTTAGCTAGATCCATTCCTGTTATTCTCTTCATAATATACTGACAGGCAGGGAGCTGCAATATTTTCACTTAGTGTACTGTGTCCTTTGCACAGTGTGCACCTAAAGCTTTACCTGAATACAGTCTCCGGTGTTCTCATACAAATACAGGCAGGGAGCGGCAGTATTTTGTTTTAGTGTCCTTTGCACAGTGTGCACCTGAAGCTTTACCTGAATACAATTGCCGGCGTTCTCATACAAATACAGGCAGGGAGCTGCAGTATTTTGTTTTAGTGTTCTTTGCACAATGTGCAACTAAAGCTTAACTTAATACAATTGCCGGTGTTCTCATACTAATAACATTACAGGCAGGCAGTTGATTCTGCTAGCTGCAGTATAATCAGTATATATATATATATATATACGTCCCAGCTTTGTGCTGGTCGTGGACCTACATCCTCAGCAGGTGGCCGTGGGACACGCTTGTCCTTTTTTTTGGCAGCTGGTCGTGTGGAGCTGCAACCTGCAGAAGACTTGGTAGAGTGGATGACCAAGCCGTCCTCATCCTCTCTCACCCAGGCTCAAGGTACTTTGGCAAAGCAGCTGCTAACGTGGCCTCTTCCCACAGCTCAATGGCATCAGTCACTCCTTCCCTAGCCCCACCATGTCCTCCTGGGGTGTCCCCTGAACTGTTTGACCACAGTGTTGGGTACATGCTCCAGGAGCATGCCCAGCATTTTGAAGGCTCTGATGATGGTACCCAGCTAAAGGAAGGCAGTAATGTGAGCTCAGAGAGAGGGGGTGCCCAAGAAGGAGCAGTCATGTTCCCCCAGCTTCAGCATACTGGCAGGTTTGCTCCAGTGATGAGGAGGGAGGGGATGATGAGGTCACTGACTCCACGTGGGTGCCTAATAGGAGAGAGGAGGAGGAGGCACATCTCCAACGAGGCAGAATGCCCTCCAGGGGCCAGCTTAAGGGCAGCCCACCGACTGCATCACACCGCAGAGCTCTGCCTGTGGAGGGCGCTGCTGTCTCTGCACGTTGTTCCAAAAGTTCTTTGGTGTGGGCCTTTTTTGAGACAAGTGCATCAGATCGCACCGCTGCTATTTGCAACATGTCTCAAGCGTATCTCACCTGGCCAAAACATCAGCCGCTTGGGCACCACATGCTTGACCAGAAATATGTCGACCTGCCATGCAGTTCATTGGCAAGCTTACCTAAAAGACCCATACCAAAGTACAAAGCGGACCTCTCCTTGCTCCTCATCAGCTGGGATCTCCAACCCCACTATACCTTCAGTCCTCTCTGAAACCGGCACTGAGAGGAATGAAGTTGTAGAATTAAGTGTGTCACGGCCAAGTACTTGCGGGCAATCTGCTATCAGTACAACGACGTCAGATTGTACCACAATCAATGAAGGGGGCAGGAACATCAAAATAGACACCACATCCCAATTAGTGATGGACGAACTTCCGACGGGACGTTTCGCGAACGCGAAACGCGAACGGACACAAACGTTCGCGAAAACGACCGTTCGCCGCGGGCTCCATTGACTTCAATGGGAGGCGAATTTCGCAAACCTTTAGGTCGAATTTGCGGCCACGGGGTAATTATTAGGGGGTAGCACGTAGTCCCACCACCTGGACAATAGCATAATACATGTATGAGGTGAATTTGGGATCGATAACTACAAGCATTTTTTTTTTATTTGGGAAATTGTTCTGACAATTCAGGACTATGGAGCTAATGAAGGCAATGGAGGAGAGGGAAGGTCAGGGACCAGGGTAGGCAAACAATAGGGTGCAGGAGATACAGAGCACTGACAGCAGCACCGTAATACAGAGCACTGACATCAGCACCGTGACATACAGCGCTGACAGCAGCTCCGTGACATACAGCGCTGACAGCAGCTCCGTGACATACAGCGCTGACAGCAGCTCCGTGACATACAGCGCTGACAGCAGCTCCGTGACATACAGCGCTGACAGCAGCTCCGTGACATACAGCGCTGACAGCAGCACCGTGACATACAGCGCTGACAGCAGCTCCGTGACATACAGCGCTGACAGCAGCTCCGTGACATACAGCGCTGACAGCAGCTCCGTGACATACAGCACTGACAGCAGCTCCGTGACATACAGCGCTGACAGCAGCTCCGTGACATACAGCGCTGACAGCAGCACCGTGACATACAGCGCTGACAGCAGCTCCGTGACATACAGCGCTGACAGCAGCTCCGTGACATACAGCGCTGACAGCAGCTCCGTGACATACAGCGCTGACAGCAGCTCCGTGACATACAGCGCTGACAGCAGCTCCGTGACATACAGCGCTGACAGCAGCTCCGTGACATACAGCGCTGACAGCAGCTCCGTGACATACAGCGCTGACAGCAGCTCCGTGACATACAGCGCTGACAGCAGCTCCGTGACATACAGCGCTGACAGCAGCTCCGTGACATACAGCGCTGACAGCAGCACCGTAAGCAGCCCCAGGAGGAAGTCAGCACAGCACAGGGATGGTGTGATCCCCTCATAATAAGAACCCCCAGGAGGAAGTCAGCACAGCACAGGGATGGTGGGAGCCCCTCATAATAAGAACACCCAGGAGGAAGTCAGCACAGCACAGGGATGGTGGGAACCCCTCATAATAAGCAGCCCCAGTAGAAATATGACACCGCTCAACCTCTTCAAAGAGGAGGGTAGGGGCATATAGTACGGTGTGCTTTTTTGGGTCAGGGAAGTGAGCCAAATGAATTAAGAAGGTCTGTGTGCTTGATTCCAAAAATTGTTTATAGACATATACATGGTCTACTGATCACATGTGTTGAATTCCTCCGAGATCCATGCCTCATTCATTTTTAGAAATGTGAGGTAGTTAACACTGTGGTGAGCTAGGCGAGTACGCTTATCGGTCACAATCCCCCCTGCTGCGCTGAACGTCCTTTCGGACAGGACACTGGATGAGGGGCAAGCCAACAGTTCGATTGCAAATTGGGCAAGCTCTGGCCAGAGGTCAAGCCTGCCCACCCAGTAGTCTAGGGGTTCATCACTCCTCAGAGCGTCCACATCGGCCGTTAACCCAATGTAGTCGGACACCTGACGGTCTAGGCGTTCCCTGATGCTGGATCCGGATGACACCTGTCGATGGGTCGGCTGAAAGAATGACCTCATATCCGAAGTCACCAACACATCTTCAAACCGGCCTCTTCTTGCAGGCGCTGTTGGATTGGTACCCGCAAATCCTTCTCTGGGAGTGGGAATTGCTCCTCTGCCAGCGCACGCAAAAGCAGAATGCAGCATTTCTCGAAGCAAGGCCTGGAAGTGCTGCATTCTGACAGCCCTCTGCGACGGCGGTAACATTTCCGCCATTTTGTGTTTGTACCGGGGGTCTAAGTACGTTGCCACCCAGTACTGGTCCTTGACCCTCATGCTTTTTATACGGGGGTCCCTATTAAAACACTGGAGCATGAAGGCCCCCATTTGCACTAAAGTGGAAGCGGTGTGGTGGCCTGGCTCCTGCTCATCATCCAGGATAATGTCGTCCTCTTCATTCTCCTCTCCCCATCCTCGCACAACAGGGATCCCAGAAAGGTTTAAAGCATGCTCTTCTTGCTCCTGCTCATCCGCCCCGGCACCATCCTCCTCTGACTCCTCATCAGACTCCTGTTGTTGACTTGTCTCAGATAGAGTAGCCCCCCCTGGGAATTCATCCAGCATTGCGACTTCCTCATCTTCCCGCTCCTGCTCCTCCACAGCCTGATCAATGACACGACGCAATGCACGCTCCAGAAAGAAGGCATAAGGTACCATGTCACTGATGGCGCCATGGCTGCGACTGACCAGTTTGGTGATCTCCTCAAATGGCCGCAGAAGTCTGCATGTGTCGCGCATGAGCAGCCACTGGCGCGGTGAAAAAAAACCCAGCTCCCCAGAACCGTTTCTTTCGCAGAGTTCATACAGGTAGACGTTAACTGCACGTTTCTGCTGGAGCAGCCTATCAAGCATATAGAAGGTTGAGTTCCATCGCGTCGGGCAATCGCAAATAAGACGTCTGACCGGCAGATGGTGTCGCCGCTGAATGTCAGCAAGGCGAGCCATGGCCGTGTAAGATCTTCTGAAATGGGCCGAGATTTTCCTTGCCTGCCGCAAGATGTCCTGGACCCCAGGGTATTTGACAAGGAATCGCTGCACGACCAAGTTTAAGACGTGTGCCATGCACGGCACGTGCGTGATTTTGCCCTGTTTCAATGCGCTAAGCAGATTGGCACCGTTGTCACACACCACTTTACCAACTGTCAAATTGAGCGGTGTTAGCCACTCATCTGCCTGTGAACGCAAAGCTGAAAGGAGTGCCGGGCCAGTGTGGCTCTTTGCTTCCAGGCACAACAGACGCAGCACGGCATGGCAACGTCTCACCTGGCATGTGGAATAGGTTCTGGGGAGCTTGGGCGGTGCAGTGGAAGAGACGCTAGCAGCGGAAAAGGAGGAGGCAGCTGAGGAGGAGAGGGAGGAGGATGGAGTAGGAGGAGGAGAAGAAGAGTCAGGCCTGCATGCAATCCGTGGCGGTAAAACCAAATCTACACGGGTGCCACGGGTTACATGCTTGACGGCCGTCAGAAGGTTCACCCAGTGGGCAGTAAAACTGATATACCTTCCCTGCCCGTGTTTGCTAGACCACGTGTCTGTGGTCAGATGTATCTTGGCACCGACACTGTGTGCCAGAGATACATTCACTTGCCGCTGAACATGGCCATATAGCTCTGGGATGCCCTTCTCTGAGAAATACTTCCTTCCTGGGACCTTCCATTGTGGTGTTCCAATGGCCACAAATTTGCGAAAGGCCTCCGAGTCCACCAGTTTATATGGCAGTAGTTGGCGGGCTATGAGTTCTGACAAGCCAGCCGCCAACCGTTGGGCAAGAGGGTTATCCGGCGTCATCATTTTTTTACGCTCAAACATTAGGCCCACGGAAGCCTGCCTTTTTGCAGAAAAATGTGAGCTTGGCGTGATGGAAGGTGGAGTGGAGGACAATTGTGAGGAGAGAGGAGAAGGAGAAGTAGAAGACGAGGCTGGACGGTGAGAGCCTGCAGTGTGGCTTTGTGTGTTCCGTTGCTCCCACTGGGCTCGGTGATGGCTGCTCATGTGCCTTCTTAAGGCGGTCGTCCCTAGGTGAGTATTGGGCTTACCGCGACTAACGCGTTGACTGCAAAGATTGCAGATGGCAACGCTATTGTCAGCAGCGGACACGTTAAAAAAAGCCCACACTGCGGAGCCATGTGCCGGTGTCCTGGGAGCGCCAGATGTGACCGTACATGGTCGATGACTCGCTCCTGATACATTTGCAGTCTGCTTTGTCCCTGCTGTGCAATGTAAGTCATTGCTGCTTCTCCTCCCTATCTGCTGGTCCATATCTCCCTCTGAACTCCCCTCCTCTTCCTCTCTTGTGGGCACCCACGTGACATCACTAGACACGTCATCATCAACGTCACCTTCCCCACCGCTATAAGTAGAGTAGGCAGCAACACCGGGGACCAACCTCCTCCTTGGGCTGATCTGGGTACTGGCGTCAGACTGCTGAGTAGCGCTTGTTGCTACCTCCTCTTCCTGATCCAATACCAAGAGTGGCTGCGCATCAGAAATGTCCTCTTGATATGGATCGGAAAATAATTCCAGTGACTCAAGCGGAAGGTATGTGGTGGTGGTGGTGGTGGTCGTGTTGTTGGTGGTAGTGTCTTTGGGGGTGCACATAGCAGAGAGTGAAGAAGAGGGTGCAGATCGAGAGGATGAGGAGGGTGCAGAAGAGTAAGGCTGAGCGAGCCACTCAACCAAGTCTGGTGCATCCTTTAAAGTAATTGAACGCACCTTCTGCAACTTCCCACTTTGGCTCAAGCCTGTTGCTCCTGCCCTACCCCTACCACCCCTGCGGAAGGGCCTGCCTCTTCCTCTGCATGTCATTTTTTAAATGACCCTGTGACAAAACTCTTAGTCCCTATACCGCTGAAGGACTGCTGCAGTATAGGTGAGCGGTCAGCAGTGGTGCACGTCAACCCTATCTATTGTGGACCTATAGCGGTCCTTACAGAACAGCAGACTGTACCGCACTCAAGCCTATGTACCGTAGCACCCTATACCAAGTTACCAGTCCTTATAAGAACTTTTGTGGACCAAGCAGGTTGTGTATTAGTGTTTAGCAGACTGTACGTCAGTCCCTATACCGCTGAAGGACTGCTGCAGTATAGGGCAGCGGTCAGCAGTGGTGCACGTCAACCCTATCTATTGTGGACCGATAGCGGTCCTTACAGAACAGCAGACTGTACCGCACTCAAGCCTATGTACCGTAGCACCCTATACCAAGTTACCAGTCCTTATAAGAACTTTTGTGGACCAAGCAGGTTGTGTGTTAGTGTTTAGCAGACTGTGCGTCAGTCCCTATACCGCTGAAGGACTGCTGCAGTATAGGGCAGCGGTCAGCAGTAGTGCACGGCAACCCTATGTATTGTGGACCGATAGCGGTCCTTACAGAACAGCAGACTGTAACGCACTCAGGCCTATGTACCGTAGCACCCTATACCAAGTTACCAGTCCTTATAAGAACTTTTGTGGACCAAGCAGGTTGTGTGTTAGTGATTAGCAGACTGTACGTCAGTCCCTATACCAATGAAGGACTGCTGCAGTATAGGGCAGCGGTCAGCAGTAGTGCACGGCAACCCTATGTATTGTGGACCGATAGCGGTCCTTACAGAACAGCAGACTGTAACGCACTCAGGCCTATGTACCGTAGCACCCTATACCAAGTTACCAGTCCTTATAAAAACTTTTGTGGACCAAGCAGGTTGTGTGTTAGTGTTTAGCAGACTGTGCGTCAGTCCCTATACCGCTGAAGGACTGCTGCAGTATAGGGCAGCGGTCAGCAGTGGTGCACGTCAACCCTATCTATTGTGGACCGATAGCGGTCCTTACAGAACAGCAGACTGTACCGCACTCAAGCCTATGTACCGTAGCACCCTATACCAAGTTACCAGTCCTTATAAGAACTTTTGTGGACCAAGCAGGTTGTGTATTAGTGTTTAGCAGACTGTACGTCAGTCCCTATACCGCTGAAGGACTGCTGCAGTATAGGGCAGCGGTCAGCAGTGGTGCACGTCAACCCTATCTATTGTGGACCGATAGCGGTCCTTACAGAACAGCAGACTGTACCGCACTCAAGCCTATGTACCGTAGCACCCTATACCAAGTTACCAGTCCTTATAAGAACTTTTGTGGAACAAGCAGGTTGTGTGTTAGTGATTAGCAGACTGTACGTCAGTCCCTATACCAATGAAGGACTGCTGCAGTATAGGGCAGCGGTCAGCAGTAGTGCACGGCAACCCTATGTATTGTGGACCGATAGCGGTCCTTACAGAACAGCAGACTGTACTGCACTCAGGCCTATGTACCGTAGCACCCTATACCAAGTTACCAGTCCTTATAAGAACTTTTGTGGACCAAGCAGGTTGTGTGTTAGTGTTTAGCAGACTGTGCGTCAGTCCCTATACCGCTGAAGGACTGCTGCAGTATAGGGCAGCGGTCAGCAGTAGTGCACGGCAACCCTATGTATTGTGGACCGATAGCGGTCCTTACAGAACAGCAGACTGTAACGCACTCAGGCCTATGTACCGTAGCACCCTATACCAAGTTACCAGTCCTTATAAGAACTTTTGTGGACCAAGCAGGTTGTGTGTTAGTGATTAGCAGACTGTACGTCAGTCCCTATACCAATGAAGGACTGCTGCAGTATAGGGCAGCGGTCAGCAGTAGTGCACGGCAACCCTATGTATTGTGGACCGATAGCGGTCCTTACAGAACAGCAGACTGTAACGCACTCAGGCCTATGTACCGTAGCACCCTATACCAAGTTACCAGTCCTTATAAAAACTTTTGTGGACCAAGCAGGTTGTGTGTTAGTGTTTAGCAGACTGTGCGTCAGTCCCTATACCGCTGAAGGACTGCTGCAGTATAGGGCAGCGGTCAGCAGTGGTGCACGTCAACCCTATCTATTGTGGACCGATAGCGGTCCTTACAGAACAGCAGACTGTACCGCACTCAAGCCTATGTACCGTAGCACCCTATACCAAGTTACCAGTCCTTATAAAAACTTTTGTGGACCAAGCAGGTTGTGTGTTAGTGTTTAGCAGACTGTGCGTCAGTCCCTATACCGCTGAAGGACTGCTGCAGTATAGGGCAGCGGTCAGCAGTGGTGCACGTCAACCCTATCTATTGTGGACCGATAGCGGTCCTTACAGAACAGCAGACTGTACCGCACTCAAGCCTATGTACCGTAGCACCCTATACCAAGTTACCAGTCCTTATAAGAACTTTTGTGGACCAAGCAGGTTGTGTATTAGTGTTTAGCAGACTGTACGTCAGTCCCTATACCGCTGAAGGACTGCTGCAGTATAGGGCAGCGGTCAGCAGTGGTGCACGTCAACCCTATCTATTGTGGACCGATAGCGGTCCTTACAGAACAGCAGACTGTACCGCACTCAAGCCTATGTACCGTAGCACCCTATACCAAGTTACCAGTCCTTATAAGAACTTTTGTGGAACAAGCAGGTTGTGTGTTAGTGATTAGCAGACTGTACGTCAGTCCCTATACCAATGAAGGACTGCTGCAGTATAGGGCAGCGGTCAGCAGTAGTGCACGGCAACCCTATGTATTGTGGACCGATAGCGGTCCTTACAGAACAGCAGACTGTAACGCACTCAGGCCTATGTACCGTAGCACCCTATACCAAGTTACCAGTCCTTATAAGAACTTTTGTGGACCAAGCAGGTTGTGTGTTAGTGATTAGCAGACTGTACGTCAGTCCCTATACCAATGAAGGACTGCTGCAGTATAGGGCAGCGGTCAGCAGTAGTGCACGGCAACCCTATGTATTGTGGACCGATAGCGGTCCTTACAGAACAGCAGACTGTACTGCACTCAGGCCTATGTACCGTAGCACCCTATACCAAGTTACCAGTCCTTATAAAAACTTTTGTGGACCAAGCAGGTTGTGTGTTAGTGTTTAGCAGACTGTGCGTCAGTCCCTATACCGCTGAAGGACTGCTGCAGTATAGGGCAGCGGTCAGCAGTAGTGCACGGCAACCCTATGTATTGTGGACCGATAGCGGTCCTTACAGAACAGCAGACTGTAACGCACTCAGGCCTATGTACCGTAGCACCCTATACCAAGTTACCAGTCCTTATAAGAACTTTTGTGGACCAAGCAGGTTGTGTGTTAGTGATTAGCAGACTGTACGTCAGTCCCTATACCAATGAAGGACTGCTGCAGTATAGGGCAGCGGTCAGCAGTAGTGCACGGCAACCCTATGTATTGTGGACCGATAGCGGTCCTTACAGAACAGCAGACTGTACCGCACCCAAGCCTATGTACCGTAGCACCCTAGACAGACCAAGTTACCAGTCCTGATAAAGAGCTTTGTGGAACAAGTGAGTTGTGAATGATTAGCAGACTGCAGCAGAAGGGCAGCAGTCAAGTATAATATTCTTTCTATATTTGGAAGAAAGAATATTATACGTGTACAAGCCTATTACCGTACCACTGATACCAGTCCTGAAAAGAACCTTTGTGGAACTAATAGTAACAGCAAGTCTTTAAAATTATCCTCACTGCCTGACACACTGCTTCCTGCCTGTCCCTATACAAATTGGCAAAAAAGAGTAGGCTGGAACGATTAGCTGGAACAGCTCTTTTGTGGACCTGATAGTAACAGCTAATGATGATGATGATGATGATGATGAAGAAAGACTAATCTGGCTGAGCTGTCCCTAAAATAGCAGCATACAGCGCTCTGTCCCTTTATCTAAACTGACAAAAGAAACTCAGGCTGCTGACCTAACACCTATACCAGTCCTGAAAAGAACTTTTGTGTACCAAATAGCTAGCGTTTTCTCTGTCCCTACTCCACACAGGATCCTTTCCCTACAGTGACAGAAGAAAGAATGTAAAATGGCCACCGGATCGGGTGTATTTATAGGTTAGGGGGAATGTCCAAGTGTCCATGAGCTGTCATGTCTCAATTGGTTGTCCTGTAACACATGATAAACGTGTCACGAAAGGTTAAAGTTCTTGTATACATTAAACACGTAAGTCCGCCGGGGCGAACGACGGAAAAAGGCGTTCGAACCCGCGGACGGCGAAAGTCGGAAATTCGCCGCGAAACGACCGCCGGGCGAACCGTTCGGCCATCACTAATCCCAATATACGAAAATAAGACAAAAGAGGAGACTTTGGGGTCAACCAACCCCAGGACTTTAAAGGTGTCACAAACAGAGATAGATGAATATTAGAGAATATACATAAAAAAAAAAATTATTCAACAAATTTGTGATGCAAAAACACATTTTAAAAGAATACATTTCCATATAAAATTAAGAAGTACCAAACACTGAAGTTTTCTTAATTAATGCAATTAACTAGCAGTTCCACATATACCACTCAACATGTTTCGCTCATCTGAGCTTCCTCAGGAGTTTAAGTACATGGTGCGATGAGCTAGAAATGGATAGAGAAATAATAAAGCTTCATAGCATATGTCAAATGTACATAATATACATATATACAGATGTATTGAAACAGATTAATTGGGTATATACCATAATCACAATTTAATTTATATAGCATATGCGTCCACATGAGATCTTACCAGTATTGTCAAGGAAAATCGCTTGAATAGCGCCAAAAAGTATTTATACTCATAGAGCCAGCAAAAAATATAAAAAAAAAAAAAAATTAAAATTAAAAAAAGAACGTCAATGTGCATAGCAGTGGAGACTCTCTCCACCACCCAGACCAAAGTCCAACAATTGAGACAGCAGGAGGATATAGAGTAAATTTCTCAGCACTATGGGTGAGAGTAAATCGTATTAATAAATTTTGCCAAATATATAATAAAGGGTAAAAAAAGATTGAAAGCTAATTTGTAGTAATTGAATCCAATAATAAGCTATGCGGTGAGGAATTTATCTTCATTATAGCTCATTACTGGATTCAATTACTACAAATTAGCTTGCAATAGCTTCTGCTTCAATTAGCTGCTGCACCGCCGAAAGAAATTCACTCCCAGCCATCCCCATGCCCAGCGGTTGAATGCTGGCGTGGCTAAATTGCTAGCACTTCAACCTCGTTGGACAGGGCAGTCAGCGGTAAGGTGCATATTACCGATGACTCATGGTCCAGCAGGCATGGACAGGGACATTGTCTATCTTTCACGGCGCATTGGGTGACTCTGCTGGCAGCTGGGAAGGATGCAGGACAAGGTGCAGTAGTGTTGGAGGTTGTTCCGCCACCACGCCTCCAAAATGCTACTACTGGTGATTCTGACACACCTCTCTCCTCCACCCCCTGCTCTTCTTCTTCCTCCATGGCCTCTTCCTGTGCTTTGTCCTCGGAACCAGCGGTGCTCTGTAGGCGTTTAAGGGGCTATGCAAGTACGCAGGCAAAAATATGCCATGCAGTGCTTGTGCTGGTGTGCTTGGGGGACAGGAGCCACACTGGGGCAGAGATTCTGTCAGCTCTGCAGGGGCAGGCTGAGAGGTGGTTGATGCCACTCCAGCTTAAGCCAGGAATGGTGGTTTGCGACAATGGCACCAACCTCCTCTCCGCCCTCTGACATGGACAACTGACCCATGTGCCTTGTTTGGCTCACGTCCTTAACTTGGTGGTGCAGCGGTTCTTTGGCAGGTATCCGGGCTTACAGGATGTCCTGAGGCAGGCCAGGAAAGTCTGTGTGCATTTCCGCCGGTCATATAATGCCAGTGCTTGGCTGGCTGATCTCCAAAAGGAATTTAACCTACCTAAGAACCACCTAATCTATGCCCACAAGGTGGAACTCAACGTTGGCCATGCTGCAGAGGCTGGACACACAGCAGAGGGCCATCAATGAGTACCTGTGTGACTATGGCACCAGGACAGGGTCAGGGGAGCTTGTTTTTTTCCCCCATGCCAGTGGGCCATGATCAGGGATGCATGTACTGTCTTGTCACCATTTGAGGAGGCCACGAGGATGGTGAGCAGTGACAGTGCATGCATCAGTGATACTGTCTTTCTTGTTCACCTGTTGGAGCACACACTGCGTGGAATAATGGACAGGGCACTTGGGACAGAATAGAGGCAGGAAGAGGAGGACTTCCTTACCTCTCAAGGTCCCCTTTATCCAGACAGTGTTCCTGCTGGTCTGCCGATCACACAGAAAGAGGACAAGGAGGAGGATTGTGTAAGCACGGAGGTGGAGCCTAGCTCTCAGCATTAGCAGCAGTCTTTAAGGGATCATTTACAGTCCCAAGAAACCCATGGACTTGTATGTGGCTGGGAGGAGGTGGCTGTGGATCATGTCGCCCTTAGTGACTCAGAGGACTCCGGACCGGAGTATGCGGTGCATACTAGCTCATTATGCATTTTCCCTTACAGGTATGAAAAAATAATAATAATTTCAGCGGGTTTACTACCGCTTTAATTTATAGCTCCCTTTTCAGAGTTTTGGATACATTATATTCAGTGACATCTTAACTTCTCTGTTTTGTGCTATATTTTGTATACTTTGGTTTCATAGATCTATTACCTATGTAAGTGCCTTTCTGATATTGTGGGGATACTACAATCAGTGACACCATAATTCATGCATATTGTGATATATCTCTCATAGTACAGCTTTTTAACTGCATGATTATCTCTATAATTACATGTATGTAATATGGATGGTTTATCTTATTGTAAATTATGTCTATATGGTATTCACCTGTTTTGTTTTTTCAGTTTTTGGTTTATTTTTTGTCATGATGTTTTTCCTATATTGTAAATATGTTGGTTGTTATTGTCCTTTTAGGCCACTGGGTGGCGCCCTGTGTGCTCCATGGGCTGCCTTGTTTTCACACCACCCGGCAGGTAGGCTCCACCTGCGCATGGCCGATGGATGACAGGAGTTCCCCTGCCTCCACACCAGGCCATATGTGCAGGGAGGAGCTCCTACCTGTCCCCGCGTTGTCTCTGACGGATGGTGATATCTTTTTCGCCAGTGATGCACCTGCACGTGACGTCATCACGCCCCGTCGCATGATGCCATCATGCTCCGAGGGGGTGGGGCTATGCCATGCACCTCCACGTCAGAAAACCACTCTGAATCCAGCCTCAGCTGCTCTCTATGCAGCAAATGAGGCCGTACACCTAGCACCATCCCCTGCAAGCATTGGCTCCCTCAATGGGCTACTCCTTACTTATAGTGCTCACGCTGTGATGTCTGTACTCTCACCAGCATAGTGAAAGGTAAAGTACTCTTGTACACAGATAATTCTGGGAAATATATGCCCTGCTTTACTGTCACAGCACACTGGTAGTATATGTGTATGTGTATATGTGTACCAATCTTAATACATTTTTTAATTTCCTTTCATTTTTTTTTGTCCCTTTAGACATTATTACTCTTTTGCTGGTGCAGCCACCAGGGTGTTTCTTGTGGATGTAAATCAGTGGCTAGTCCAGGGGTTCATGCTTGTTCACCTATGTTGTTCGTGCAGACTCTCTCAGCCAACATGGATACCCTGTAATAATTTTTTTAATTGTTCTCCCAGTGAATCCTTTATGTAAATACCTCTAAGCCTAATACTATATTGTTTATTATGTAAAACTACCTGCTCTTATGTACTATAATGCAAACACTATGTAACTATATCTATGTTACAGGTAAAGACAAAGTCACCCAAATGTAAACCCCCCCGATGAAGGAAAATACATACCAATACATTTCCGAAACATGTTGGGTTATATGCTATAAATCTTCATGGACTGACCTCAGCTTGATCTGGCAGTACCTAGGTTATTTGCCTTGGGTATGATATATACATATGTATTAATTGGTTCATTGGTATACTATATATATTTTAATGTCTTTGTTTATGCTCACAAATTTTATCATATTATGTACTCAATAAAAGTGTCACTTTGTTGCCTTTTACTTACTCTGTTACTCCCATTTCTGCCTTAACCACTTAAGGACCAGGCCTCTTTTTCAGACTCGGTGTTTACAAGTTAAAAACCTTTTTTTTTGCTAGAAAATTACTTAGAACCCCCAAACATTATACATTTTTTTTCTAACACCCAAGAGAATAAAATGGCGGTTGTTGCAATACTTTCTGTCACACCGTATTTGTGCAGCGTTCTTACAAGCGCACTTTTTTTAATAAAAAAATGAGACGATAGTAAAGTTAGCCCATTTTTTTTTATATTGTGAAAGATAATTTTATGCTGAGTAAATTGATACCCAACATGTCACGCTTCAAGATTGCGCCCGCTCGTGGAATGACGACAAATTATTATCCTTAAAAATCTCCATAGGCAACATTTAAAAAATTCTACCGGTTGCATGTTTTGCATTACAGAGAAAATTGTGTCACTTTTATTCCTATTACAAGGAATGTAAACATCCCTTGTAATCGAAAAAAGCATGACAGGACCTCTTAAATATGAGGCCTGGGGTCAAAGAGACCTCAGATCTCATATTTGGACTTAAATGCAAAAAAAAAAAATGTTTTCATTTTGAAAAAATGACATAAAAAAAATGTGCCTTTAAGAAGTATGGGCAGAAGTGACGTTTTGCTGCTCTGGTATGGGGACGGGTGGGGGCCATTTTCCCCTCACTCATCTCCGTACCTAGCAAGGAGACACATGAGATCACCTCCGTGGGGGCACCGGATCACGGCGGGAGGGGGGCCCTCTCCCGCCACCGATAAAAGTGATCTTGCGGCGAATCCGCCACAGAGACCACTTTTATCTTGTAGCCGACCGCCGGCCACCGGCCGAATACGGGAATACCGGGGTTATGGCAGCTAGCTGCTGCCATAACAATGATATCCGTCCCCAACGTAGGGACTTACATCGGTGTGCGGCGGTTGGTAACCACTGCTCAGTCCTTAAACATCCTTCCACAAACCTTTAAATTTTTCCTTTCCAGATTCCTTCATCCACCTCACCTGTACATAGTACATGCTGTCATACCCCCCACAATCCTCTCCTGTATATACTGTCCACTGTCATACACTTCTCTCCTGTACATAGTTACCACTGTCATACCCTCCACATTCCTCTCTTGTACATACTGCCCACTGTTTACCCCCCACAATCCTCTCCTGTACATATTGCCCACTGTCATACACTTCTCTCCTGTACATAATTTTCACTGTCATACCCTCCACATTCCTCTCTTGTACATACTGCTCACTGTCATACCCCCCACAATCCTCTCCTGTATATACTGTCCACTGTCATACACTTCTCTCCTGTACATAGTTACCACTGTCATACCCTCCACATTCCTCTCTTGTACATACTGTCCATTGTCATACCCTCCAAACTCCTCTCCTGTTCATATTACCCACTGTCATACCCTCTACACTCCTCTCCTGTACATACTGCCTACTGTCATACACTCCACACTCCTCTCCTGTACATACTACCCCATCATACCCTCCACACTACTCTCCTGTACATACTGCCAACTGTCATACCCTCCACACTCCTCTCCTGTACATACTGCCAATTGTTTTTCTCTCCACACTCCTCTCCTGTACATATTGCCCACTGGCATACCCTCCACACTCATCTCTTTTACATGGAGCCCACTATCAACCCTCCACACTTCTCTGCTATGCATACTGCCCACTGTCATACCCCCACACTCCTCTCCTGTACATAGTGCCCACTTTCATACTCTGCACACTCCTCTCCTGTACATACTGCCCACTGCCATACCCTTCACACTCCTCTCCTGTACATACTGCCTACTGTCATCCCCTCCACACCCCTCTCATGTACACACTGCCCACTGTTAACCCTTCCACACTCCTCTCCTGTACATAGTGCCCACTGGCCCACCCTCCACACTGCTCTTCTGTACACACTGCCCACTGTCATCCCCTCCAAATTCCTCTTCTGTACATAGTGCTCACTGGCATACTCTCCACACTCCTCTGCTGTGCATCCTGTCCACTGTCATACCCCCCACACTCCTCTCCTGTAGATAGTGCTCAGTGTTATACTCTCCACATTCCTCTTCCTCACCTGCACATACTTCACACTTTTATACCATCCATATTCCTCCCCTATGCCTCTTACCCACAAAAACAGTTCTTTAAAATTATATTGAATATCCTCAATGTTATCAGCTCTAGAACTTTTGTCAGTTCAACTAAAGGAAATCTCCTCACTCCTCATATTTGTTTCACCCATTATTAGTAATCATTTCATTTTGTGATTACTACTGTGATGTATAGAGGAACATAGGGGATGTCAGCTACTCTAAATATACCACTGGTAAAAAATGTCCCTGAAAATATTTTTGAAATGTTGGCAACTATGCACTTGGGCACTGGCCAAGGGCCACCGGGTCAGTAGGGGGCCCCATGAGAAGCTCCTGGGATCCTGTGATATTAAAGCCATAGTAAACTTCGCTAACAGTGGGGTTGATTTACTAAAGGCAAATCCACTTTGCACTACAAGTGCACTTGGAAGTGCAGTCGCTGTAGATGTGAGGGGAAGATCTGAAATGAGGGGAAACTCTGCTGATTTCTATTATCTAATCATGTACAAACAAAAATGCTCTTTTTATTTTCCTTGCATGTCCCCCTCTAGATCTACAGCAAATGCACTTCCAAGTGCACTTGTAGTGCAAAGTGGATTTGCCTTTAGTAAATAAACACCTTTACTAATTTTTAGAGGCCCTGAGGTAGGTTATGCCATAATGTATAAGTATGCACACCATATTAGCACATTAGGGTACACTTACATGTTAGACTGAGCCCTCCAGCACTGCACTATGATCAATACGGCAAGTCCCGGGTGATTCCATTTTCACCCATCTTCCTTCCGGATTCTGTGCCTTCGGTCATTTGCCTTGGCTGGGCTGCGTTGATGTCACTCCTACGCATGCTCATGTGCATCCTCTCTCTCTCTCATCCTCCCTCCCTTACCTCTCACCCCTCTCTAATCCTCCCTCTCTCTATTTAATTTAATTTGTTATAACAAAACTTTTTTGGCATTTTTATTTTTTAATAAAAAGCCCCACCAAAATCCTCAGCGCCAGGCCCATGATGTTCTTAATCTGGCCATGGGCAAAGTAATGTGAATATCAACATGTTTGGCAAGTCAAAAAACGTATTCATATTTGGTTCCAAGTCAGGAGGAGGGAGAGAAAAAAAAGGGGGGAGGGGGCGGGAGGAGAGGGACCCCCTGCAAAATAAATTATACATGTTTGTACCAAATTTGCCTACACTAAGGCAAAGAAGACCACATTTCCGAGTATGGACTTGGCTAAAAGCAGCCTCAAAGCCCACTCACCAACGTACCGTACTAGCTAAAAGAAAAATTCAGGTCAAAATTTGAAGTTATGGAAAAGGTTGAAAGGAAGAAAACAACAAGAAAGTAAAGGACAAAGAGACAGGATATTTTTACAAGCTGGGCTTTGATGTTTACTGCACATTTATACTAGGAATAAAAATGACAGTTACACATAAATTGTCACATTCAATAAACTTTACAAGTATCAAACAACAACCAATTTGAATATGCTGCTCTGTAAGCAAGACAAATGCCTAATGGATTGTGGTTGTTTGCACTTTTTGTGGAAAAGACCTGATATGTAGGGTTTATCTTCCTTACTAAATTGGGAGTAGGATTAGAGCCTAGAGGAGGTAAAGGATTACACAATAATGATCCTTGGTGTGACTCATCTGAGGGACGGAAGTTAGTGTGTGGCATAACTGTCTTCATACTGACACAGGAGGCACAGGTGGGGTTTACTTCCAATGAACACAGGAACATGAGGTCACACAAATGTAATGCTGATGACTTCCCTGACCTTATTGTGTTTGTATGTTGAAGCATGTTACAATTGAGGTGAATTGTCAGTGAGGAATTCCAGAAGGCAAGGTTGAACAAGCCAATTGTACCATGATAAAAAATAAAATTATGTGGTAACACGCATGTGGAAAATTGCTTGCAATAATTATGTGCATATTTATTGCATTCCCCTTCTGTGCGTTAAAGTGTATGTTACCCTAAAAAAATATTTTCTAAGTGTAAGTTTGCATATGTGCATTTTATAAATCATATCCTCTATCATTTTTATGTACTTATTCCATCTGATGTACCTGGTAGATCCAGCCAGTGACTTTTCTTCCTTGTTCTAAACTGACCACACACAGCACAGAAGCTAATTTATGTTAGCATGGTCAATTTTCATCCTTTGGCTGGCCATTCAGAGTGTCAAGACACTGTGCAGGCACGCAGCATGCCTGTATTGGATAGTTTGTTCAACTACCACTCCTCCCCGACCATTCACAGCCTGCCTCTGGCACACACCCCCTTCCAATCCCATCCATGTTGGTCCTTGAGTTGTAGTGGTGATATCAGGATGATGCCTGCAACTACAACCATCATCCCGGTATCTTTGTTTTTAGCTGGCTATTCTCTTTTCTGTTAAAAGTGATCCTAGTGGCTAATTAGCCACTGGAATACTTTTACAGGGGGTGACAGGAGGTCTCCTCCTCCCATCACCTTCTGCTGCCTTCCCTGGGTTCTCCCTTCCTATTGGGGAACCTAGAATTGTTTTGTCAGCTGACCATAGAGATCGTTGAGAGGCAGAAGGTCAGAAATCGGAAGCGACAAGCATTTTCATCAAACAAGAGAAATATGCATTTCTGCCATTAAAGGGAATGCAGGGGGAAAATCCAGACAGGTGTTCTAATCCTTCTCAACTCTATCCAAAACAAAAATGTTTTTCCTTTAGGTAAACATTCACAAAAGATTTCTGAGACGTTATGTAAAGTCTTAAATCATTGTAAGTACTCAAGCAAACTCTGGAATACAATTCAAGTAACACTATCCTTCTCAATGCAGTTCTCAAACAGGAGAAATATGCATTTCTGACTCCAGGGGCTCCAGTTTAGATTGAGGGGAGGGAAGTCTCCTCTATTGGACACAGATAGGAAAATAAAAAATGATGTTACTCCTCGGCAACCAAACTTTTATCACCAGATTGAAGAACTGGAGCCATCCTTTCTCTGTTGTCTGTCAGCAAACCAAATTCTCTCAATTTGACACAGACAGTAAAAAAAAGAGTTATAACTCTCCCTTACTCTAAAATTAAAAAACACAATTTTCCCTTTAATTCTGCTTTAACTTTTAACCTCCCTGGCGGTACGATTATTTTGGATTTTAGGTGCTAAAAGCGGTACAATTATTTTGCATGAAAATATGGTGTTTTATATTGTAGTCCCGTAATTCTTAGCAATAACTCACTTAAATCTGTCCAAACCAGAGTCTAGTAGACATCCCGGGTATGATAAAGTTTGAAAAATGAAATCATAAATTATAATATAATAAATAATTATAAATAATTGTACCAAATAATAATATAACAATAATAAAAATTATTCAATAATGTAATCAAATCAGAAACACTGAAATTTGCTCAGTTGCAGAATTGTCACTGTCATTATTTTTCAATATTTGATGACGGATCTCCCCACAAATCGCTATCACTCAATTCTGCGAGTGATTCTAATTTATTATCGCTGTTTTCTAGCTGGTCTAAAATCATTTTTGATGTAAAGGGACAGTTTTGGTTGCTATGGACAATCTCCAGTTTCCAGGCATAAAGAACAGTTTTCATAATATAAAACTGCATGCAGGACACTGGGCAGACCACTAGGGACAAAGGGATGTGAAATAATTACATACAGCAATGTAATCTGTATGTATACTGTGTGTTTCACTTTTTGAATTTGGCACCGATCTCCGCCCCCATGCCTAGCAACGCTCGCAGGGAACGGAGATAGGCTCCGTGATGAATCGAGCGGAGGACGAGCCGCTCGTACAGCGCGGGGACATCGCAGGATCCAAGGGAGAAGGTAAGTAAACCTCCTCCTGGATTCAGCGATGCGGTCCCGAGTCTGGCTCGGGGTTACCGCTTTTGGTATAAAAATTCCACCCGAGCCAGACTCAGGAATACCGCTAGGGGGTTAAAGGAGGTCACAACTTGCATGACACAGTTTCCAGGTTTTCAGGGTTATCTGAATTGACAAATGGGCACCTGTTGGAAATACCTGTAATGGCAGGTATGCACGACCGGACTATCTGGTGGACTAGGTGCGGCGGACAAACCACCGGACTATGGCCAGACTTTTGAAATGAACGGACTTGCCCACACACAGAGGAAAGTCCGTTCATTTTGAACGAGGCACCAGGTAGACGGGACTAGCAAAGGTCAATGTCGCCGCCTCCATGGGCGAGATTGACACGTCGCTGGCCCCATCACCTGGTATGGACTTAAAGTTGTGGCGGCAGTGACAGAAGACCGGGCCACCGCTAGTAAAAGAGCTGGAAGAAGGAGGGGAGGCCCAGCAAGAAGAACCAAAGAGGGCGACAAGACCCCCGAAGTCGGAAGAAGAGGTGGCAGTGACAGAAGACCGGGTCACTGCTAGTAAAAGAGCTAAAGGAAGAAAGCGGAGGCCCGGCAAGAAGAACCGAAGAGGGGGACAAGACCCACGAAGAGGGGGACAAGACCTCCGAAGTCGGAAGAAGACCCCCGGGCTGCGACGAAGAAGAAAGCCGGGCTCCTCCGCTAGTAAAAGAGCTAGCAGAAGATAGCAGAGGAGTCCGGTGGGAAGACCCCCAAGATGGAAGAAGACCCCCGGAGCTGTGCAATAAATTATTTTGAAACCTTGTGTTGTGTTTTATTTAAAAAAAATTTCACCAGGTGAATGGGTATGGGTACATTGTACCCCAATACTCATTCACATAGGGTATGGGGCCAGTATCTGGGGGCCCCTTATTAAAGGGGGCTCCCGGATTCCGATGAGCCCCCCGCCCGCAGACCCCGACAACCAACGGCCAGGGTTGTCGGGAAGAGGCCCTTGTCCTCATCAACATGGGGATAAGGTGCTTTGGGGTGTTGAGGGCACGTGGCCTGGTACGGCTCAGGAGGGGGGGCGCTCGCTCGTCCCCACCCCCTTTCCTGACTGGCCGGCCTGCGTGCTCGGATAAGGGTCTGATACGGACATGGGGGGGACCCCCACTCCGTTTTTTCGGCGTAGGGCTTCCCCTTTAAGTCCATACCAGGTGACGGGGCCAGCGGCGTGTCAATCTCGCCCATGGAGGCGGAGACATTGACCTTTACTAGTCCCGTCTACCTGGTGTCTCGTTCAAAATGAACAGACTTTTCTCCATGTGTGGGAAAGTCCATTCATTTCAAAAGTCCGGTGGACTAGCGCACAGATGCCCAGATTCTCCGGCGGACAATTTTTGAGTCAAAACTACTTTCTAAGTCCGCCGGACTTTTGGAAAAAAAAGTCAGCCGGAGCCCACACATGGGCGGATCGTCCGGCGGATAGTCTGATCGTGTGTACACGGCATAAAACTACTTTACCACAACAATCCAAATCACAATCAAAAGAATTAGTAAAAAAACTATCACCAAATTTATTAAAGTATATCTAAAGCCATTTTTGTATACAATGGTAGAATCCCTGTCAAGTTTTTATTCTCTTCCCCTGTCCTGGAGACACAACAGGAAGTGAGATGGAATCTCCTCAAAGTGAGGGCAAATCTCTTATTAGACAGTTGTAGGTGTCACCTTTGGAAAATTATTCCTTTCCTCCTGTCCTGAGAACAATTGTTAAATCTTGAATTTTTCCATAAGTTTATGTCCTGGTGCTAATATTAACCAGGTCAAATAGGGAGGGTGAATCTCTCCAGCAAGAACATGGCCATTAAAACCTAACCTTTCTATAACTCCATAACGCTACGCTTTAGCTATAGCTTATTTTGCTATTGCTACAAATAATACCACTCCTATCTTCATGGTCTCTGAGCCCAGTAAAGATAGTAAAATCAAATAGGGAAATAATGATAATTATTGTGATAATGATATGCAAAAATACAAGTCGCAGCATCTCCAACTGAACAATGCCTAATACATTCTAGAACGTGTACAGAAATGAATTACACAATTAATGATAGAAGTAAGTATTACGCTTGTGTGACTGAGTAATACAAGAATTCTGTGGGCTTTGCTAGTAATGAGTGTTCATATCTCAGGATTGATCACATTGTGCTATACAGTGGTGTGAAAAAGTGTTTGCCCCCTTCCTCATTTCCTGTTCCTTTGCATGTTTGTCACACTTAAGTGTTTCGGAACATCAAACCAATTTAAACAATAGTCAAGGACAACACAAGTAAACACAAAATGCAATTTGTAAATGAAGGTGTTTATTATTAAAGGTGAAAAAAAATCCAAACCATCATGGCCCTGTGTGAAAAAGTGATTGCCCCCCTTTGTTAAAACATACTATAACTGTGGTTGTCCACACCTGAGTTCAATTTCTCTAGCCACACCCAGGCCTGATTATTGCCACACCTGTTCACAATCAAGGCATCACTTAAATAGGAGCTGCTTGACACAGTAAGGTCCACCAGAAGATCCTTAAAAGCTACACATCATGCCGAGACCCAAAGAAATTCAGGAACAATTGAGAAAGAAAGTAATTGAGATCTATCAGTCTGGAAAGGGTTATAAAGCCATTTCCAAAGCTTTGGGAATCCAGCGAACCACAGTGAGAGCCATTATCCACAAATGGGGAAGACATGGAACAGTGGTGAACCTTCCCAGGAGTGGCCGGCCGCCCAAAATTACCCCAAGAGCGCAGCGACGACTCATCCAAGAGGTCACAAAAGACCCCACAACAACGTCCAAGGAACTGCAGGCCTCACTTGCCTCAGTTAAGGTCAGCGTTCATGCCTCCACCATCAGGAAAAGACTGGGCAAAAATGGCCTGCATGGCAGAGTTCCAAGGAGAAAACCACTGCTGAGCAAAAAGAACATCAAAGCTCGTCTCAATTTCTCCACAACACATCTTGATGATCCCCAAGACTTTTGGGACAACATTCTGTGGACCGATGAGACAAAAGTGGAACTCTTTGGAAGGTGTGTGTCCAAGTATATCTGGCGTAGAAGGAACACTGCATTTCATAAAAAGAACATTATACCAACAGTAAAATATGGTGGTGGTAGTGTGATGGTCTGGGGCTGTTTTGCTGCTTCAGGACCTGGAAGACTTGCCGTGATAAAAGGAACTATGAATTCTGCTGTCTACCAAGAGATCCTGAAGGAGAATGTCCGACCATCTGTTCGTGTACTCAAGCTGAAACGAACTTGGGTTCTGCAGCAGGACAATGATCCTAAACACACCAGCAAGTCCACCACCGAATGGCTGAAGAAAAACAAAATGAAGACTTTGGAGTGGCCTAGCCAAAGTCCTGACCTGAATCCTATTGAGATGTTGTGGTATGACCTTAAAAAGGCCGTTCATGCTCGAAAACCCTCTAATGTAACTGAATTAGGACAATTCTGCAAAGATGAGTGGGCCAAAATTCCTCCAGGACGCTGTAAAAGCCTCATTGCACGTTATCGCAAACGCTTGGTTGCAGTTGTTGCTGCTAAGGGTGGCCCAACCAGTTATTAGGTTTAGGGGGCAATCACTTTTTCACACAGGGCCATGATGGTTTGGATTTTTTTTCACCTTTAATAATAAACACCTTCATTTACAAATTGCATTTTGTGTTTACTTGTGTTGTCCTTGACTATTGTTTAAATTGGTTTGATGTTCCGAAACACTTAAGTGTGACAAACATGCAAAGGAACAGGAAATGAGGAAGGGGGCAAACACTTTTTCACACCACTGTAGACTGCATTGTCATACCCAGTTGTTTGAATGTCTAGTAAACCGCAAATCAAAAACATCTAATCTTCACCCCAGTGTACCATTTTTTAAGACAACAATCTCTGCTTCAGGCAAACAAACAAAATCAGTAGTGCATAAGGTTGTAAGACAATGTTTGTGACCTCTTGGGAAAGTTCTAAATTAATTGCTCCCAAAATGTTATCTGATTTGTATCTAATGGGCGTATTTACTAATAGAATTTGGTCATGTTCATATACAGGTACTGTACTGTATAAACCAGGCACAGACCAGGCATGTCCAAAGTCTGGCCCGCGGGCCAAATGATTTGAATATATATCTTTTGTGGCTCCCAGGGCTGCAAAAGATATATATTGTATTTATCGGTGCTGCCTCAGAGAGGGCCGGATAAGCGCTGTTAGAGTACATACAGGAGAATATCCTGTTTACTCTGTGACGTCTGTAACAGGAAGTCCCATCTCCTGGGTTGCCATTGGACGACTGCTCTGTCTATCGAAGGAGACGGGACTTTGTATTAAAGAGGCCACTGAGTAAACAGGAGATTCTCCTGTAGGTAACCTGTTGGCTAGATATTTGATACCCAAAGTGAAATAAATACTCACGAAGGTCAAGGAATGCAGCACAATGTGGTAACTCAAAGACCCAACAAGGTGGCAACAGAGCCTAAATATCATGGCCAAACTCAGTACACCAGTATCTTACAGAAGGCCTCATAGTACACAGTCTCAATACTGTAGAAGACATGTTAGCAAGTTTGCAATATCCGACAGCATCTGGAGAAGGAGGTGACTGGTTGGCGGTTGCGTGACAAAAGAACCCGTGAGGTAGAAGAAAGGTGGTCCAAGGTAGCAGCGGTAGTTCCATTACTGTACCTTCCACCACCAGGACTTTTCCCTATGTTAGACACACTGTTCCTCACCAGCAGGTTCTTTTCCCTAACCTAGCCACTTCATAAATGCACACAGTTGCTTTGGGACAGTGCTCTTTTTTAGCACTTCCCCCATTAAACATGGCAACTGAGGTCATCTGTCATCAGATTAAGGTATAGGGAGTGATGTTTGAGGTTAGTACAACTAAGTATTTTACCTACTAGTATTAATTGCCCACTGATTGTCTTCACTTGTAGCCTAAAATTACTCTTTAACATGACTGCAATCAATAGATTAATGTGTCTCAGCATGATGCCTCTTGCATTGCTCATTATTCCACATTACCTCTCAGCTAGAAGCACGTAACTGTTTTAAATCCTAGCTGTGAGGCAGAGCCATCACCGACAGCTTACACCCCCCCATAACAATCAGGAACCAGCGTGGTTCCCAATCACCTGATCTGCTATGACATGGTGATTACATAAGATTTGTTAGTAAACAAACCAATATCTCTACAGCTGTCCATGTATTTCTCACCCTGTGCGCAGAGAAAGAAATACATTTCAAGAAGACAGCAAAAAATGAATAAAGATTTTTTAGATAATAAAAAAATCACATTTTTGTTCATCTGTCAGTCTATTGTACTACATCGGTGAAGGGTATTTATCAAAATATTGCACAAAACGTCCCCCTTAACTTGACCTTTGACCCTTTCAAGATAGTTTGTCAATAATCTGATGGGCCAACCCTTGTCATCACATTTACTTTACGATTTCCCTTCTAGGCCTTATTAAATTGCTGAATATAAACCTGATTTGCATTTTAGTTTCACAGACTCTGATCTTCCTAAAACTTTCACTCTCACAAACAAACTTAAGGTGGCCTCTTTTGCACAGATAAGTAGTTTTAAATTCCTAACCAGATCTTACAGATGCCCCTCCACATTACATAAAATGATACGGTCTATCCCTGATACCTGTTAGAGGTGGATGATGGGAAGGCCACAATGTGTCATATGTGGGGGGATTGTCCTGTTATCCAACCCTTCTGGTGTAACGTTTTTACTGTATTCCATCAAACTACCTCTTTTAAAACTACACAGACTCTTCAAATTGCCCTTTTATCTATCCTACTGCAACCCTTTTCTAGTATCAAGAAGGGTTACCTCTGATTCTTCTTAGGCTTTATGCACAAGAGATGCAGATGCAAACTCTGCTGGACACATTTTTTTAAAAGCTGAAACCGGCGTTTAGAAACGCACGTTTTGCCACAATTTTTACCACGATTTAGTGGCGTTTTACTGCCTTTGCGTCTAGAAGCGTTTAGTTCAGCTAACATCATAGACCCTCCCCAGCTCAAAAAACACTATTATTAACTATTTCAGCAATTTTGTGAGACCAGAGTGAGTAGCAGCAGCTGTGAGAGCAGCAGTGTACTTGTATTTAGCGTGTCACTTGCCACGGCACCTGCCACAAGTTGTGGATTGTCCACTTGCCACATGACTTGCCACATCACCTGCCACGTCACTTGCCACGTCACCTGCCACAAGTTGTGGATTGTCCACTTGCCATGTCACCTGCCACGTCACTTGCCACAAGTTGTGGATTGTCCACTTGCCACGTCACTTGCCACCTGCCATATCACTTGCCACAAGTTGTGGATTGTCCACTTGCCACGTCACCTGCCACAAGTTGTGGATTGTCCACTTGCCACGTCACTTGCCACGTCACTTGCCACATCACCTGCCACGTCACTTGCCACATCACCTGCCACGTCACTTGCCACAAGTTGTGGATTGTCCACTTGCCACATCACCTGCCACGTCACCTGCCAGGTCACTTGCCACGTCACCTGCCACAAGTTGTGGATTGTCCACTTGCCACGTCACTTGCCACTTCACCTGCCACGTCACTTGCCACAAGTTGTGGATTGTCCACTTGCCACGTCACTTGCCACCTGCCATGTCACTTGCCACAAGTTGTGGATTGTCCACTTGCCACATCACTTGCCACCTGCCAGGTCACTTGCCACAAGTTGTGGATTGTCCACTTGCCACGTCACCTGCCACGTCACCTGCCACAAGTTGTGGATTGTCCACTTGCCACGTCACCTGCCACAAGTTGTGGATTGTCCACTTGCCACGTCACCTGCCCGTCACTTGCCACAAGTTGTGGATTTTCCACTTGCCACGTCACCTGCCACATCACCTGCCAGAAGTTGTGGATTGTCCACTTGCCACGTCACCTGCCAGAATTTGTGGATTGTCCACTTGTCACGTCAACTGCCAGTTCACTTGCCACATCACCTGCCACGTCACCTGCCACAAGTTGTGGATTGTCCACTTGCCACGTCACTTGCCACCTGCCATGTCACTTGCCACAAGTTGTGGATTGTCCACTTGCCACGTCACTTGCCACCTGCCATGCCACTTGCCACAAGTTGTGGATTGTCCACTTGCAATTGCAATTGTTTAAAATATTTTTTAATGGTTTTTCATCATTTGCCATCATTTTAGGATTTTTAGATTTTTAATGTAAAAAAAATAGGTCACCTTTAAAAACGCTTATAAACTAAAACGCGGCCACAAAGCGAAAACATCACCAGCCACAAGTTGTGGATTGTCCACTTGCCACATCACCTGCCAGGTCACTTGCCATTACACCTGCCATGTGTTGTGGATTGTCCACTTGCCACGTCACTTGCCACAAGTTGTGGATTGTCCACTTGCCACGTCACCTGCCAGGTCACTTGCCACATCACCTGCCACAAGTTGTGGATTGTCCACTTGCCATGTCACTTGCCCCTTCACCTGCCACGTCACTTGCCACAAGTTGTGGACCTGCGTCTAATAGAGATGAGCCGAGCACCCCTGGTTCGGTTTACACCAGAACTTGCGAACAGACAAAGAATTTGTGCGAACATGCGAACACCGTTAAAGTCTATGGGACACGAACGTGAAAAGGTGCTCATTTTAAAGGCTTATATGCAAGTTATTGCTATAAAAAGTGTTTGGGGACCTGGGTACTGCTCCAGGGGACACGTATCAATGCAAAAAAAGTTTTTAACCACTTAAGGACCGCCTCACAGCGATATACATTGGCTGAATGGGTCGCGCACGCTCGCACCCGGTCCTGAGCTCTGTGACCGTGGCTGCGGAACCCATGGACCCGATCGCCGCCGGTGTCCCGCGATCAGGTCACAGAACTGAAGAACAGGGAGAGGTAAGTATAAACAAACCTCTCCTCGTGCTTCCTAGTGAGCTTGTCACTGATAGTCTGTTCCCTGTCATAAAGAACGACGATCAGTGATGTCACGCGCCAAGCCACGCCCCCTACAATTAAAGAAACACACATTAGGTCACACTTAACCCCTACACTGCCCCTTAGTGTTAACCCCTTCACTGCTGGTGATATTTTACAGTAATCAATGCATTTTTAATCGCACTGATCGCTGTATTAATGCCAATGGTCCCAAAAATGTGTAAAAATTGTCCGACGTGTCTGCCATAATGTCGCAGTCACAATAAAAATTGCTGATCGCCGCCGTTACTAGTAAAAAAAAATATTAATAAAAATGCCATAAAACTATCCCCTATTTTGTAGATGCTATAACTTTTGTGCAAACCAATCAATACACGTTTATTGCGATTTTTTTTACCAAAAATATGTAGAAGAATACGTATCGGCCTAAACTGAGGAAAAAAAAGTTTTTTTTATTATTTTTTGGGGGTATTTATTATAGCAAAAAGTAAAAACTCTATTTTTGTTTATAGCGCAAAAAATAAAAACCGCAGAGGTGATCAAATACCACCAAAAGAAAGCTCTATTTGTGGGAAAAAAAGGATGTCAATTTTGTTTGGGAGCCACGTTGCAGGACCGCGCAATTGTCAGTTAAAGCGACACAGTGCTGAATCGCAAAAAGGAGCCTGGTCCTTTAGCTGCAAAATGGTCCGGGGCTTAAAGAGGGATTCCACCTAAAAAAAAATATTAAAAGCCAGCAGCTATAAATACTACAGCTACTGACTTTTAATAAATGGACACTCACCTGTCCCGGGTTCCAGCGATGCCGGCAGCCGAGGCCGATCGATCGCTCGGCTCTCGGCTGCTGCCGCCACCATTCTAGGTGAGGGAATCAGGAAGTGAAGCGAATCGGCTTCACTTCCCGGTTCCCTACTGCGCATGCGCGAGTCGCGCAGCGCAATAGGAATTGTCCGCGCTGTCACTGGGACCCGTGTGTGTCCCAGCAGACAGCGCAGCAGGACAGGAAATGACATAGACTCCCATGGGAGTCTATGCCCGGATGTGGGTGTAAATACCTGTCCTTGACAGGTATCTCCACCCCCCTCCCCCCTGTAAGGTGCCAATTGTGACACCGGAGGGGGGGAGGGTTCCGATCAGCGGAAGTTCCACTTTAGGGTGGAACCCTGCTTTAAGTGGTTAAAATGGCAATTTTTTCAGGAGCAGTAATGTTAAGAATGCTTAAAGTGAAACAATAAAAATGAAAAATTCCTTTAAAGTAACACATTTTCCCCATGTTAAGTAGGGCAGCAATATGGCATTTCTAAAGGAAAAAAATGTTATTTAAAATTGCTCACGGCTGTAATATATTGCCAGATCCCGGCAATATACATAAAACATTTTTTTTAAATGCCATCCTCCCCCATTATCCATACCAGACCCAAAGGGCCCAAAGAGCCCAAAGAGCCTTGTATGGACAGGGGGAACCCATGCCATTTTTTTTTAACCACTTCAATACACTATATTATATATTGTACACTGAACTATATAACCTGCAACAGAGCCGACTTTAATATAAATTGGACCCTGGGCAAACATTTTTTTTGGGCCCTCCCGAATCCACTTATGAGCTATTTGGGGCAAGGCAAGGGCAAGGGGCAGCTGCTTTGGGTCCCACAACAATATCTGAGCCCCGGGCAGCTGCCCCTTTTGCCCTGTGTTAAAGACGATCCTGCCCTGCACTGTATTATATATACTACACTGAGTGCACTATATACTCTGAACTGCAGTATATATACTATACAGAATTCACTATATACTCTGCTGAAAAATTGGGCCTTAGGTTTTGGTGGTGGCAAAACACTGTAACCCATCACAGTTACTGTTGTTGGGCGCAGGAACGGTTCCTATTGTTAAATATTATTTCAGAGGCTGCTTTCTAGGGATGAACTTGGTATTCGAGTCGAACGTATGTTCGACTCGAACATCGGCTGTTCACACGTTCGGCGAATACCGAACGTTATGGGTCGTTCGCGCCAAATTCGTCTGGCGCTCACGGCCCACAATGCACTGCGCCATCGCAGTGCATTGCTGGTGCATGATTGTCCAAGCATGCACTGTGACCCCGCACGCTTGGCCAATCACAGCGATGCCTGTGGCCAATTATAGCTCAGGCTGTGTAGTACACGCCCCACACTATATAAGGCCACCAGAGCGGCGGCCTTGTGTAGTGTTCCGGCATCTGCAGGAGTTAGTGGGTGTTGTCTGTGTGCCTTCAGCGCAGTATACACCTGTATCTACATATATTGCTCTTCTCTAATTGAGCCATCAGCAATCTGCAGGGGTTAGCCTTCAGCACAGTGTACACCTGTATCTACCCTTTGTTGCTCTTGTCTAATTCAGCCATCTGCAGGAGTTAGTAGGTGTTGTCTGTGTGCCTTCAGCGCAGTATACACCTGTATCTACCCTTTATTGCTGTTGTCTAATTGAGCCATCTGCCATCTGCAGGAGTAAGTGGGTGTTGTCTGTGTGCCTTCAGCGCAGTATACACCTGTATCTATCTAAATTGCTGTTGTCTAATTGAGCCATCTGCCATCTGCAGGAGTTAGTTGGTGTTGTGTGCCTCCAGCACAGTATACACCTGTATCTACCTATATTGCTCTTCTCTAATTGAGCCATCTGCCATCTGCAGGAGTTAGTGGGTGTTGTCTGTGTGCCTTCAGTGCAGTATACACCTGTATCTACCTATATTTCTCTTCTCTAATTAAGCCATCTGCAGGAGTTAGTTGGTGTTGTGTGCCTCCAGCGCAGTATACACCTGTAGCTACCTATATTGCTCTTCTCTAATTGAAAGAAATAAGGTGAAAACTGCGCTAAGGTAAGTGAACAATATATACCAAATAACTTTCAAATGACTGAAATCAGCTGCGGCTCAGCTGTATCACATATTACAGAAAAACAATTAGAGAAAATATATATATAGAGCCGCGCTAAGTGCACTCTAACAGATTAAAGTGACGGTATGAAAACAATATAAAGACAGTGTTATTCTACCCCCAGCCAATGGGGAAATAAGCAATATAGATGTTCTTCCCAGCCACACCCTTAAGTGGGCAGGTCACAAATTAGTGTGCAAAAATTATATAAATCAAATATCAGGTGATCACATCTAAAAACACCCGTGAACTAAAAATTCTCCAAATAAACACAAAATATTGAACAAATGAAAAAAAGAGTCCAGTCCTTAAAGGATTAGATACAAGCAAAGTCCTCTATGCACAAAAAGTGTTCAATCCACCACCATCTATCTGAAGTCACTTCTTACCGGAACTTCATGATCCCCCACTACAGAGGATCACAGTGAGCATGTAAATATAAGGTTGTCCCCCACTCCAAAGGAATCCTTTCTGTTCACCTTTACATCACCCTCTCCATATACGAATGGCTGGATGCGTTTTTCATAGGATACTTCTCACAAATTTGGAAGGCTCAAAAGCGTACACCATGGAAAAAAAAAAAGGAGGCTGGTAAAAGTCCGGTTGACTTGATTTCTAAACCCAAATGCTGGATTATTTTTCCACCTTCATCGCTTGCTACCAAAGCCCGCAGCAGCAGCAGACCCCCGGCATTTGAGTGTGGAGGGTGTGTTGGGTGAAGTTGTTATTGCTTTATCCTTTTAAATGCACATGAGATCCCGGGCAGCCTTCTCTAATTGAGCCATCTGCAGGAGTTAGTGGGTGTTGTCTGTGTGCCTTCAGCGCAGTATACACCTGTATCTACCTATGTTGCTCTTCTCTAATTGAGCCATCTGCAGGAGTTAGTTGGTGTTGTGTGCCTCCAGCACAGTATACACCTGTATCTACCTATATTGCTCTTCTCTAATTGAGCCATCTGCAGGAGTTAGTGGGTGTTGTGTGCCTCCAGCACAGCAAAGTATACACATGTATGTACCCTTTAATTGCTGATGTTCTATAATAAAGGCATCTGCAGTAGTTAGTGAGTGTTGTGTGCCTCCAGCACAGCAAAATATACACCTGTATCTACCCTTTATTGCTGGTGTTCTATAATAAAGGCATCTGCAGGAGTTAGTGGGTGTTGTGTGCCTCCGGCACAGCACAATATACACCTGTATCTGCCCTTTATTGCTGGTGTACTATAATAAAGGCATCTGCAGGAGTTAGTGGGTGTTTTGTGCCTCCAGCACAATATACACTACCCAAATTGCTGGTTTTCCCATCTCCCTGCAGGCCATTACCATGTCTGGAAGGCCAACAAGGAGAGGCAGACAGGCACGAGCCAATAAAAGAGGGCAAACAGGCTCTGTGTCTAGAGACAACAGTGCTGGTCGTGGACGCGTTGCATTGTCATCAGCATGTGGCCATGGGACACGCTTGTCCTTATTTTCGACAGCTGGACGCGTTGAGCCACATCATACCGAAGACTTGGTAGAGTGGATGACCAAACCCTCTTCATCCTCCTCATCCTCTCTCACCCAGGCTCAGGGTACTAGCAAAGCAGCTGCCAACGCATCCTCTTCCCTCGTCTAAATGTCATCATCAGTGACTCCTTCCCTAGACCCACCACGTCCTCCTGAGGAGTCCCCAAACTGTTTGAGCACAGTGTTGGGTACATGCTCCAGGAGGATGCCCAGTGTTTTGTAGGCTCTGACGATGATACTCAGCTAGAGGAAGGCAGTAGCGTGAGTGCAGAAAGAGGGGATGCTCAAGAAGGACATCAATCTAGCAGTCATGTTCCACAAGCTCAAAAAGTGACAGTACAGCGCAAATAAATACTAAATAATCAATACAAAGTCCATATAGTGAAAAATGATATATGCAGTAATCAAGAAGAATCCGCTTGTGCAGTGTGTCTTCAATCAATATATCAAGTGACGATGTGATCCCTTCACCATTGAACAAGTTGGACTCTCACCTCAACTAGTGGACCCCTGATATATCAGACAGGTCAAAAACACATGTTCCCATCAAGGGTAGATCATAAGATTGCAGCAGACCAAACGGAAGTACTCCCAGGTAAGGTTCTCCTCCGTATCATCAGATCAATGTGATATCATATATAAAAAAAGAACAAGCAAATCTAGTGCTCTCCGTTGATACCAATTTATTAAAAGCAAGTAAAAGAGAAAATTACACTCACATTTGTGTGCACTGATCTCCAGTGCTGAGTGCTAGGCAAAGAATACAATGCGTGGATCAGTGTGTCAGCTTGCGGATGACGTCACGGCGCGAGTCACGTGGTCCGTACGTGTTGCGTCCCAAAAAGTAGGCGGGACTTCATCAGTTCCACAAGCTGCAGCATACTGCCAGGTTTGCTCCAGTGATGAAGAGGTAGGGGATGATGAGGGCACTGAGTCCACGTAGGTGCCTGGTAGGAGAGAGGAGGAGGAGGCACATCTCGAACGAGGCAGGATGCCCTCCGTTGCCAGCTTAGGGGCAGCACACCGACTGAATCACACTGCAGAGCTCCGTCTGTGCAGGGTGCTGCCTCTGCGCGTTATTCTAAAAGTTCTTTTGTGTTGGCCTTTTTTGAGACGAGTGCATCAGATCGCACCGCTGCTTTTTGCAACATATGTCTCAAGCATATCTCGCGTGGCCAAAACATCAGCCGCTTGGGCACCACTTGCTTGACCAGACATATTTTGACCTGCCATGCAGCTCGTTGGCAAGCTTACCTCGAAGTCCCACACCAAAGAACAAAGCGGACCTCTCCAACCCCACTAGACCTTCAGTCCTCTCTGAAACCTGCACTGAGAGGAATGAAGGTGTAGAATTAGGTGTGTCACAGCCAAGTGCTTGCGGGCACTCTGCTAGCAGTACACCCACGTCCGATTGTAGCAGGCAAATTTCCCTGCCCCAGCTGCTGGACCGTTGGAAGAAGTTCACTCCCAGCCATCCACATGTCCAGCGGTTAAATGCTAGTTTGGCTAAATTGCTAGCACTTCAACTGCTACCTTTTCCGTTTGTAGACTCGGCCCCCTTCCGTGAGTTTGAGCAGTTCTTCAGTGGCAGGTCCCCAAATGTCACTTTTTCTCACGGAAGGCGATGAGGGCTCTCTATCGGCATGTGGAAGGCAATGTCCTTGCCTCGCTGGACAGGGCGGTCAGTAGTAAGGTGCATATTACCGCTGACTCATGGTCCAGCAGGCATGGACAGGAGCCACACTGGCGCAGATATTTTGTCAGCTCTGCAGGGGCAGTCTGAGAGGTGGTTGACGCCACGCCAGCTTAAGGCAGGATTGGTAGTTTGCGACAATGGCACCAACCTCCTCTCCGCCCTCCGACAGGGACAACTGACCCATGTGCCCTGTGTGGATCACGTCCTTAACCTGGTGGTGCAGCGGTTCTTGGGCAGGTACCCGGGCTTACAGGATGTCCTGAAGCAGGCCAGGAAAGTCTGTGTGCATTTCCGCAGATCATTTAATGCCTGTTCTCGGCTGGCTGTGCTTCAAAAGGAGTTGAACCTGCCCAAGAACCGCCTTATATGTGACATGCCCACCAGGTGGAACTCAGCGTTGGTTATGCTGCAGCGGCTGCACACGCAGCAGAGGGCCATCAATGAGTACCTGTGTGAATATGGCACCAGAACAGGGTCAGGGGAGCTCGGTTTTTTCTCCCCATGCCAGTGGGGCATGATCAGGGATGCATGCACTGTCCTGTCACCGTTTGAGGAGGCCACAAGGATGGTGACCAGTGACATTGCATGCATCAGTTGCACTGTACCTCTTGTCCATGTGTTGGAGCATACGCTGCGTGGAATAATGGACAGGGCACTTGAGGCAGAACAGAGGCAGGAAGAGGAGGACTTCCTTGCCTCTCAAGGCCCCCTTTATCCAGGCAGTGTTCCTGCTGTCCCACCCATCACACATGAAGAGGACGAGGAGGAGGAGGAGGAGGAAGATTGTGTCAGCATGGAGGTGGAGCCTGGCTCTCAGCAGCAGCAGTCTTGTAGGGATGATTTACAGTCCCAGGAAACCCGTGGACTTGTACGTGGCTGGGAGGAGGTAGCTGCGGATCATGTTGTCCTTAGTGACCCAGAGGACTCCGGACCGAATGCCTCAGCTAACCTACGGTGCATGGCCTCCCTGATCCTGCAAAGCCTGCGGAAGGACCCTCATATTCTTCGGATCAAGGAGAGGGACCATTACTTTCTGGCCACTCTCCTCGATCCACGGTACAATGGTAAGGTTTCAGACCTTATCTTGTCGCCGCAGAGGATGAGACATCTCCGCGAGGCCTTGCAGAAAGGTCTGTGCAATGCGTTCCCAGAGACTTGGAGGTTACAAACTCCTGGTCCTGGACAATGTGTTGCTGAGGCATCGGTCAGAAGGAGCGGTGGAGAAGGTGACCGTCTGACCGATGCGTTCAGACAATTTTTTAGTCCGCAGCCCCAAGGTATGATCGGTTCCATCAACCATCGCCAGCGTCTGATTTACATGGTACAGGAATACCTAGGGGCAAGGTCAGACTTGGACACCTTTCCCACCTAAAATCCTCTGGCTTACTGGGTCTTGAGGATGGATCACTGGCCAGAGCTTGCACAGTATGCAATTGAGCTACTGGCCTGTCCTGCATCCAGCGTTCTTTTGGAGCGCACCTTCAGTGCTGCTGGTGGCTTTGTAACCGATCACAGGGTGCGCCTGTCCACCGACTCGGTTGATCGACTAACCTTCATAAAGATGAATCAGTCTTGGATCACCACCAGCTACCAAGCACCTGAAGCGGATGTAACCAAATAATTTTTTTTTAAATATCACATCCCTTCAAGACTGCCTATGCTGATGCTGAGTTACTGTCCTGTTATGTTGACTGTCTATCCTCTTCCTCCTCCGCTGATATCTTGGAAGAACATTTTTGGTTCTGGGTGATGCCACCAGCCCAATTTTTCAGCCCCTGTTTAACAAGGGCGTGTAATTACAATTTTTGATGCAATGCTTTGCAGCAGGGCTCATTCCTGCACTACAAATAGAGTATATGGGAGAGGTTGCAGTGTCGTGGCACCAGCACCAGTGCCTAAGGCCCAATTTTTCAGCCCCTGTTTAACAGGGGCATGTAATTAAAATTTTTGATGCAATGCTTTGCAGCAAGGCTCATTCCTGCACTACAAATAGCGTATATGGGAGAGGTTGCAGTGTATAGGCCCAATTTTTCAGCCCCCGTTAAACAGGGGCGTGTAATTACAATTTTTGATGCAATGCTTTGCAGCAGGGCTCATTCCTGCACTACAAATAGAGTATATGGGAGAGGTTGCAGTGTCGTGGCACCAGCACCAGTGCCTAAGGCCCAATTTTTCAGCCCCTGTTTAACAGGGGCATGTAATTACAATTTTTGATGCAATGCTTTGCAGCAAGGCTCATTCCTGCACTACAAGTAGAGTATGTGGGAGAGGTTGCAGTGTATAGGCCCAATTTTGCAGCCCCCCGTTTAACAGGGACATGTAATACAATTTTTGATACAATGCTTTGCAGCAGGGCTCATTTCTGCACTCCAACTAGAGTATCTGGGAGAGGTTGCAGTGTTGTGGCACCAGCAAGCAGTGCCTAAGGCCCAATTTTTCAGCCCCTGTTTTACAGGGGCATGTAATTACAATTCTTGATATAATATTTCACAGCAGGGCCCATTCCTGCACCCACCGAGAGTAACTGGGAGGACTTACAGTGTTGTGGCACCAGCACCACTACCACCACCACAACCACCAAAGGCCCTATTTTTCTACCACTGTTCAACAATGGCATGTAATTACAATTCTTGATATAATTGTTCACAGCAGGGCTCTCCAGCGCCTACCAAGAGTCACTTTGAGGGCTTACAGTGTTGTGGCAACACCAACACCTTAGGTGCAAATTTCTGCAGAGCATATAGGGCAGGCCCCTACTTTCAAACATCCAACTTACAAACGTCTCCTACTTGCAAACGGAAGGAGACAACAGGAAGTGAGATGAAAAAAGATGGACGGCCAAAAAAATTATACAGGGGTGATAACCCTTCCCTATGTTTTCCAAAAAGCTTAAAAATAGATTTTTTGACTGGAGCTACACTTTAAAAATGTACCAGTTCAAAATTACAAACAGATTCTACTTAACACAACAAACCAACACAGTCCCTGTCTTGTTTGCACCGCCTGTATACTGCTGTTCTGAGTATATAGGGCCCGAGGGCCCCACGCTTTTCCTTTTTTTAATATGGGTACGTGGTTTCCCTTAATATCCGTACAAGACCCAAAGGGGCTGGTAATGGGCAGGAGGGGGCTACCTATGCCATTTTTCACAATGATTTTCATCCATATTGCCGGAACCAGATATTACATTAAAACCGCAAGCAGTTTTAAATGACTTTTTTTCCGTTAAATGTCATTTTGTGCAGGGACTGTTCTAAACACGGGAAACACGTGGCACTTCACAGGCATACTATAGACACCCCCTAGGCGTGATTTTTAAAGGAATAGTTCACTTTTTTTTCACATTAATCGTCATTAAAATCAGTATTCCCGAAAAAACTGCAGTTTTTAAAAACATTTTAGGCATTGACCCATGTCCCCTGGGGCAGGAGCCAGGTCCCTTGCATATTAGCCATTAAAATTAGCACTTTTTATTTCGAACGTTCAAGTCCCATAGACTTCAATGGGGTTCTAAAGTTGGCACTAATTTTAGGTCCGTTCGAAAGTTCTGGTGCAAACCGAACTGGGAGTGTTCGGCTCATCCCTACTGCGTTCCTTCTTTTAGTGGCCTTTAACTAACCTGTCTGCCTAATCTAGCTCAATCTCTTTATCTCTGTCCACTATAACACACTATACGGGCACTGTGTAAGCAGCCTTATATAGTGTGGGGCGTGGACTTTGTCCCTCTGAGCCATGATTGGCCAAAGGCAAGTCTGACACTCCCTGAAATGAAGCTGCAGTGCTGGACCAAAGTAAAGGTAGGAGAAATGAGCCATCAGAAAGGTTTGGAACATACCCCTTCTGTTACAGGGAATCCACGTTAGCATTTTTTTTACAGATTTGACAAGGTTAAAAAATCAACAAACAGTTCTCACAGACACTTTTAATCTTTTGTGTTTTTGATGTGTATTATATTTATGTGTTACTATACATTTCCCTGTACCTTTCCTCTGAAGTGCCCTTTGTCATTCGGGAGTAGTTTAAACTTCTCTCATTTTATTATGTGGCAGATGTTTATATAAGTTTGTTTAGTCTTTTCATTGTATTAGAGCACAGGCATGATCAACAATAGGACACATACGCCGTCATGAATCATTACTGTGCAGTTATCCATACAATGCAATCTTTTTTAAAGAAAACATTGAAGAAGGGGTAATAGACCAGAACCACGCGTGCAAGAAATAATCCTGCCAGAGCATGGGTTTCTGGGTCACCTGCAAGAATTTCAACTCCAGTAAAAGCTTTCCAGTTTGAATAGCAGAAAGGCGCCATGAAATAAAAGTACACACAGAGAAAGTACTTAGAAAGCATCAGTTTACCAAATAGATTCTCGTAAGAAGCACAAAAAAGTATTGTTACAATGCTGTTTACTGTCACTATATCATTTAGATTTTTTTTTATTTAGTCTTGTAGCTTTTCAAGCATGTATATGCAGCACAGAAAAAAGAGTTGCAAAAAAAAAAAGAATGGATTATATTAAAACAGACTGGCCCCTATACATGTTGAAGAGAGCTGCTTAACTTTATCTAAACTCAAGAACAAAAATGTATTATATTGCAGCTTACCAGTCCTTAAATGTTGTGACTTGTGGAAATTTTTATTAATGTATGTTGTCAGATGCCCCCCAATGTCTGTTTTGCTGTAATATTCCCATGCGAGGGTATTCGCACATACAGACGCTGGTGGAAGACCATTGGATGCGGAAACCTTACCGTTGACACGGCAGATCTGTTTGCTCTTTTAAGGATGTTTGTTTATGCCTCCCCAAGGCACTGGCCACTCCATGGCGACCGCATTTAAACTCCTAAATAAGCAGATCTGCGTACATGGGAACCATAGCATAACCATACAAAATGATGGCCCACTAAGCCATGATAGGGTATGGCTCACATCACTGGTAGCAGTAGGAATGTGCACACAATCATGTTCAGAACCATGTGCTTGCTGCATGGTTTTGCACACAACCATCTGCACACGTCACTGCTGCATTTCTATTTGAATATATACATGTGTGTGTGATTGGTTCTTTTGAAAAAATACAAGTGTCTGATTGGCTGATTCTGAAGCCACCACCTTCCTTTGTTTATTCATGTTGACAGTATACATAAAGGAGTAAAAAGCACTCAAGATAGGATTCTGCTGAGCTCAACGTGATACCAGCGTCTGTTTGTGTTACTGAGAGACATACAAAGCGCACTTTCCCAGCATTATATGAGAGAGCTGTTTTTTTGTGCTTTTGAGCACAAATAAATTATATGCTTATAGGGAGAAGCTTAGAATTTCCCTGACAGACTGCATTGTCTTCTTTTTTGAGTGTTTTTTTTCCTTTTATTTTCACCTGGGGATCTTGCCAGTAAAACATTTTCTATCTATGAAGGAGTACCTGGTACAAAAGTTTGTCATACTTAAAGCACTATTTGAAACAGCTAACGCTTAAGAGCATTAAATATATTCAACACATTTGAAACCTCCCCCTTCTTTGGGACTTGAGCAGTCAATGTTTATAAAATCAGGACAAAATGTACTAAGGGACCTGTGTTAAGGCTTGATGAGGACAAGCATATCCTGATGCCACTGAAGGCAGAGTCCTACTCTCCTAGGGCAGGGGTAGGCAACCTCAGCTCTCCAGCTGTGGGGAAACTACAAGTTCCATGAGACATTGCAAGACCCTGACAATCACTAGCAGAGGCATGATGGGATTTGTAGTTTCACCACAGCTGGAGTGCCGAGGTTGCCTACCTACCTCTGTTCTAGGTTGAAGGTCACTTAAGATACTGTATCTTTGAAGGAGCAGCCATACTGTATGTACATATGACTAGGGTAGATCAGAGGTCACCACCTAAAACTCCTAAACAACCCTCCAAAACGCCACCTTCCCTTCGCCAAATAATACACTTAACACAGAGTTAAATGACAGTTGGGCCTTTTATTAAACCAAAATAACAATAAATAACAATTTAACATTACATCTACATATATACTGTATATTTCCCCCTAGCTGCAGGACACTGCCTCAGGGACATTACCACTTGCCCACAGACCTTATAGGTCTACCACTACCTGGTCCCTATTATTGGACCACACCCAACCAGAGGACACCATACCAACAGATGGGTCCCCACTTGTATCCCACAAACAGATTTTAACCCCATTCCAGGGTTTCCAACTGCTAACCCTATCACCGTAATACCTATCCACCTCCTGCCTACATAGCCAATACCAGGGAGGGAGGGATGTTCATCCGATGGCTTCCAGACTTCAGGACCATTATAGTCCAACCCCTCCCTGCAGTCTAATCTCCTACACTTCTTACCATCACCCTGTTACCTCAGGCAATCATGTAAGTAGACCTCCTACATCTCCCTTTGAAAATGTTAACTCTGTGCTTTCTGGTTCCCCCTCTACGCTGTCATGCTGGCCCAACGCTTCATTCATTCCTCATAGCTCCTGGCCTTTCTTGACTAGGGTAGATCAGAGGTCACCACCTAAAACAACACTTAACACAAATTGGAGTTAAATGTTACAATCCAACACCTCCCTGCAGTCTAATCTCCTACACTCCTCCCCACCACCTTGTCTCCTCAGCCAATTATGTAAGTAGACTCCCTTCATCTCCCTTTGAACACTATAACTCTATGTTTTCTGGTTCCCCATCCACACTATCATGCCGGCCCTATGCTTCATTTGTTCCTTATAGCTTCCACTTCATAGGCAGTCTCTGGTTCCTGCTTTGTAGTTCAGCATTTGTATCTTGTTGATCTTTTTATCCAGGGTCGAGATAAGGGGTGGGCAGGAGGGGCGGCTGCCCTGGGTAATGTGTTATAATGTGAGGTGGGGGGCGGTACCATGAGGAGATGGGCAAGGGGGTTTGTGCTGGGTGGGGGAATTTGGGTGGCAGCAGGGGGTAGGAATTGTTCTAGGAGGGGAAATTTGGTTTGAGGGGAGTTCTGCTGGGAGGGGGGATGGGGGCAGAGGATTTGAGTTAGAAGGGGGTATTTGGGATGTTTGTGCTAGAAGAGATGATATGGTAGAGGGGGGAGGGGATTGGTTCTAGGAGGGAAAAACATTTTTGTGGGAGGGGTGGGGATTTATGCTAGTAGGGATGATCAGGGTGTATTTGTGCTAGGGGAAATGTTTGTGTGTGGGGGGGTAGGGAGAAGAGGATGTGTACTCAGAGGAGAAATATGAGGGGTAGAGGAATTGTGCAAGGAGGAGTGATATATTTTTTTTGAGGGGGGGATTTGTGCCGGGGAGATTTGAAGAGAGAGAGATTTGAGCTGGGAGGGGAATGGGGGGCAACGAATTGTGCTGGGAGGGGGGATTTTAGCAGGAGGGATGGATTTTCCTGGGAGGTGGAGGAATTTATGCTTAGGTGGTAAGCAGGCTTATACATAATGTTCATACATCTTGGGGGAGGGGGCTCCAGATGACCTTGTCCGGGCCCTACTCTTATCTTACTACAATTCTAACCCAGGGTGTGCCTGACTGGAAGCAATAGGCGCTCTGCACTCTCCAATGATGGGAAATACCCATAAAACTCATGGAAGTTGCATGGACCATGTGATTCAGGCATTAGGCCCCTTTCACACTTGTGTGACTTGTCCTGCAAAGTCACATGAAAAGTCGCACCCCATGATTTCCAATAAGTACCATTCATATCTGTGTGACTTCAAGTCGCACAGACTTCAAAGTAGTCCCTGTACTACTTTGGCCTGACTTTGATGCGAGGTGAGGTCCATAGACCTCAAGTTTACACAGGCATTCCCTGAAATCGTGTCAAAATTGCAACCGCGATATCACGGTAAAATCGTATGACTTTCAAGCTGCGGCAGTGTGAAAGGGGACTTATGCCCCATACACACTATCAGATTTTCTGCAGATTTTTTTTTTATTCCATAAAATTTATTAGAATTTTCAAACAGGTAATACAGGTAATACAAAAGGCATCTGAAAAGAGATAACTTTGTCGAAGAACAGGGAATAAAAAAAAACATGGCAATATACATCTGCTTAATATTAACAGTACACTTAGTTGTAGTTCCTGCATTAAATGCATTCAAAATGCCTACCAGATATCAATGTGAATATACCACTGAGATTGTCAATGCATAACCATACTTGATCTTGGTGTCTCTAATGATTATAGTTCTTTCAGGGCAATCAAAAGGACCAGGCTCCCCAGGCCACCCCGATTTTATGGGTATGGGGAGGAAGGGGGGACGAGCATACCAAACAGACCGCCCCCCCCCCCCCCACTCCCCACCCCAGGAAAAGAGGGAAAAGACAGGAAAGCATAGCAAAGGAAAGAAGAAAAGGGAAGTTGAGTATGAGAGCCTGATAGGAAGGGGGGTGAGGAACCACCATCTACCCCCTCCGCTCGCCACTAGGCGCACCACCAGAGACCCCCAATCCAGAGCGTTCAGCCCCCTGTGTCCATACTATTTGGACACAGGTTAGGTAGTGTTCTGTATTAGCTCTTGGTATTGCTGAGAGGTTCGAAACTCAAACCATTTGGCCCACATCGCTGTAAACGTAGAGATTCTGTCCTGAGTGGTGTATATCAGCTCCTCCATTGTTGCTATTCGATTGATGCGTGATGCCCATTCTTTCATTGAGGGGGGGGGATTTAGACCGCCAGTGGACCGGCAGACAGAATCTGGTAGCATTGATCATATGCATGGCCAATGACTTATGATATCTTTTGGGAGCAATTTTGGACAGGTGAAGGAGGTACTGTGCTGGTGAGAATTCTAAAGGGAGAGGAGATCACAGTCGTAAGGTCGTGCACCCTCCGCCAATAAGGCTGGATCATAGGGCATTTCCACCATATGTGGAGAAAAGCACCCAGTTCTTGTTCGCACCTCCAGCATCGGTCTGAGACCGACGGAATAAATTTGTGAAGGATTTCCGGGGTCTTATACCATCTTGTTTTGATCTTATACCCGTTTTCCTGGGTGTGAACATTGAGAGAGCCTTTATGAATATGTAAATGGCCGCGGTCCCAACTGGTGTCCTTGATCTTCATGTTCAGCTCAGATTCCCAGAACATATGCTCCGAACGCAAAGCGGCACACGGTTCTTTGAACAAGGAGGCATAGAGATCACATGACTCTGGGGAGATGAGCTAGAACACAGTGACTCAAAAACAGGAGGAGGAACCTGCCCCTAGAGTAAAAGTGTTTAGCCTGCATTTCCGCGTATGGCCATTCCCTTAATAAGAAAGCTTTGGCCATCCCTGGGGGAAAGTCTGGGTTGTCCTTAATGGGGGTGATTGCGCAGTCTTTGTCTGATATCATGTGGGTTTTGCAGGCCCTATCAAATGCTTGCAGTGTCGCCCCAATAAGCGGATGCGGATGTATTAAGGGCGTCCTGTGTTTTTTGGAGAACCAGGGGACTAACCGAAGTTCCGCTCCCGAGATTAACTGCTCAAGCAGCACCCAACTCTTGCATCGCGTTTGTAATCGCCAGTCAACCACCCTGGCTAGATGGACAGCCCAGTAGTACCTCTGGAGATCCGGCAAACCTATACCACCCCCGGATTTTGGTAGAACTAGCTTCACCCACCTAATTTGGGCTGGTTTGGTTCCCCACAAAAAAACTCTACACATCCTCCAGTAAGATGCAAAGAAGGAAGGCGACAGGTGTATCGGGATGGTCTGCAGTTTGTATAGTATCCGGGGAAGCACTGTCATCTTAAGGATTGAGGCCCTACCGAACCAAGAACTAGTGGGAGCCTCCCATTTGTGGAGGTCTTGTTGTATGTTTTTAAGTTCTGACAGGAATTTTTTTTTCATAGAGGTCTTTGAGGTTTCCTGGGAGTTGAATACCCAAGTAGGTGATGGCATCTGATTTCCAACTGCTGATTTTTTAATCCCGTTGGGTTTACCAAAACCATGTAGTGCAAGGGCCTGCCTGATTGCATACAAATTGAAACACCTAAGGTTTGACCTTATATTATATGGTTTTGGTAAATCTGAAGGAAAAACTCAGCAGAAAAACTGATAGTGTGTATGGGGCTTTAGGGAACCTATTTTACATTTTAATGAAAGATCTGTTTACTTTCATTAAATTTGTAAAGTTCAATTGAGGATGGGTTCAGTGAGTACTAGAGGTTAGTTAACTTTTGTTCTGCGTTTTGACACCTCTTCCAGCCCTTATACACAAAAGGAGGTTCTCATTCCACTGTCATTTAGACTGCACTGAGGGATTAGGTTTACTCCTGTCTCATAAAAATGTGGCAAAAAAAAGTATCTATCATTTATTTCTAGGATAGGCTACGTAGGAGGTATCCAATATACTGTTGACGTTATGCCCTCTGACCTTTTTACTGCACTCCCAGATCAGATAGGCTAGATCCAGCCCGGTATGTATGCAGACCTGTAACACAGAAACCTCAGTGACTGACATCCATACATGGTGGTACACTATTCACACAGCTGATAAAGGCTGACATAAATCATTGTAAGTCTCCTGTGGGGATCACAAGTGTTTCCGATCAGCCACAGCCAGGAAGTCTACACAAATCAATGAAAGACTGACAAGCGCCAGGGCTAAAGCATGTAGCCACACATCCAAGTGGTTACATGTGATTGAAGACAGAGAGTTTGCAGACAGTTTAAATCCAGGGCCACTTATCTGTCCCTAATTGCATGTAACACCTCAGATGTCCATTTACATGCAAACAGCATCGCTTGTCAATCTGTCAATGATTTGTACAGGCTTCTTGGCTGATCACAAACACCTCTGATCCCCGCCAGAGATTTACACCAATTCATGTCGATATATGGCCTTGATTGATTGTGTGAATACTGAACCACAATGCATAGATGTGAGCCACTGAGGCCTCTCTGCTCCAGGTCTACATGTCCACTAGAAGGAGTCCCTCCCTTCCCTACTACCATGACTGCATTGCAACCTTTGGTGCACTTCTAACATTGGAACTTTTCTTCTTGGCTCCTTTTTCTGTGGCTCCATGTATCCCTGTTTTATTTATCTTATATTTAGGATGAGTTGGAATACCACTGTAGAAACAATATGAGAAAAACGCCAAGGAGGCTAAAAAAAGCAATATACAAAAACCATCAAGGTGGCTAAGAAAAGGGCTGAGAGCTATGATGGGATGTTTTTACCTGTGGACAAGGAGTTGATTTCATTTATAAGATAAATATTACTGTAGGGTGCAGGCCCGTTGTGACAGGACAGGCAAAACAAGCAATTGCTTGGGGCCCCAGCCGCACCACCGGCTGCCGCTTCCTTTAAGCTGCATCCTGTAGGGTGGCCGAGCTACTCTTCCTTCCTCCTGCAGGAGATTCGGTTTCCTGTTCCTGGCCGGACTGACAGGAAGTGCACACACTGAGTGCTCATTTCCTTTCAGTCCGGCCGGTCAGGAACAGAAAACTGAATCTCCTGCCACGCAGTACGCGGTAGGGAGGAGGGGTTAAAAAGAACACGGGGGGGGGGGGGGGGCAGTCATTAAGACCCATTTAGTAATAAAAATATAGTAGCTTGCTGACCATAATAAAAACTATTACCATAGCTTTCTTTCCATTTTCTTTCTTTACCATCCCATTTCCATCTGATTGCTTCTTTTTTGAATGAGGTAATATTTATTAAAGCTTTTTGCAAAAATGTACAAATCAGAGAAAAGACTCTACAGTACAATTTAGCAAATGTTCAACTTTTATGCACATTATATGCAACAGCAGCATTTGCACTGTAAACCTTTTTTATTTATATAAAGTGTTGGTGAACTTAAACTGTCGCTATGCTGTGAATCCTGTAGGCTTTGCATGCGTGTGTTTGTTCCATGTCCATTTTGCTTGGAGGCCCCCAAATTCCTTCAAACGGCCCTGGTAGGGTGGATACTTTTTTGATACTACAATTAACACAGAAGCTTTAAGAGAAAAAAAAGAACCATTTTTTATTTGTGTCGGAGTCCTACTTATCTGTGTGCTGAAAAGAACACAATTGTTCTTCTGGATAAAAGCTCTTCTTGCAGACTTCACTGGTGATAAGAGCTCACATTGACCAAAAGCTCAGCCAGAATTGTGAGGTCTATCAGTGTGTCACCTTGTCCCACTTACTCGAATAGTGGCGATATTGTTCTGACTTATCTTGCATCAAAGTTATCCACCAAGAGGTTCCTGGAATGAGCTTTGTTTGTCATTATAAATAGACATGACAAGTATCGAAGGCTATGCTGAGAGATTAGGAGTCATATTCTCACCGTTCATCATTGGAGGTGAGATGTGGAAGGCTGGAGCCTCCCTGGAGTTAATGTTTGCCTAAAATCCCAGTAGCTGGTTTAGCTCCAAAATAGCCTAAAAGGACTGCAAAGGTATAGGAACAATAAATGCTTCAAACTGTACACTATGCAAACAGCTACAGCCATGCACTAGTGAAATACATATATGAGAGCTGTTATACCTGCCAAAGGATTTGAATTTTTGCCAGTTCAGTCTTGAGATTTACATTGCATGGTCCTGTCTGGCAGGAGACCTGATTTTTCTCTGCTTCAGTTAAGTAACACCTACAGGTCCTGCTCCTCCTTCAGCATGTGACTGGACACTGGAAAGTAAAAGGAAAAGCATCAGACTAATGAGTTCATCTCTCTGTCACTTTGCTACTCCTCACCTCCTCCGATCAACATATTCCTTGTTAGCACATGACCACAACAGATTGGCTCATTGTGCTGCTTATCCCTTTCAAAGTTTACGCTCTGCATTAAAAAAGAAATACAGTTGTTACTACTTACTCTCCTGATGTATCCAAAACGTTGTCACAATTATTCAGTGTCTTGAAAAAGTATTCATATGCCTTGAAAGTTTCCACATTTTGTCATGTTACAACCAAAAACATAAATGTATTTTATTGGGATTTTATGTGATAGACACAAAGTGGCACATAATTGTGAAGTTGAAGGAAAATGATCAATGGTTTTGAATTTTTTTTACAAATAAATATCTGAAAAGTGTGGCGAGCATTTGTATTCAGCCTCTCCCTAAGTCAATACTTTGTAGAACCACCTTTTGATGCAATTACAGCTACAAGTCTTTTTGGGGATGTCTCTACCAGCTTTGCACATCTAGAGAGTAACATTTGTGCCCGGTCTTCTTTTGCAAAATAGCCTATGCGCTATCAGATTGGATGGAGCGTGTCTATGAACAGTAATTTTCTAATCTTGCCACAGATTCTCAATTGGATTTAGGTCTAGACTTTGACTGGGCCATTCGAACACATGAATATGCTTTGATCTTAACCATTCTATTGTAGCCCTGGCTGTATGTTTAGGATTGTTGTCCTGCTGGAAGGTGAACCTCTGCCCAAATCTCAAGTCTTTTGCAGACTCTAACAGGTTTTCTTCCAAGATTGCCCTGTATTTGGAGCCATCCAACTTCCCATCAACTCTGTTTAGCTTCCTTGTCCCTGTTGAAGAAAAGCATCCCCACAACATGATGCTGCCACCACCATGTTTCACGGTGAGGATGGTGTGTTCAGGGTGATGTGCAGAGTTAGTTTTCCGCCACACACAGCATTTTGATTTTAGGCTAAAAAGTAAAATTTTGGTCTCATCTGAGCAGAGCATCTTCTTCCATATGTTTGTTGTGTCACCCACATGGCTTCTCGCAAACTGCAAACGGCAATTCTTATGTCTTTCTTTCAACAATGGTTTTCTTCTTGCCGCTCTTCCATAAAGGCCAGATTTGTGGAGTGCATGACTAATAGTTGTCCCATGGTTAGATTCTCCCACCTGAGCTGTGGATCTCTGCAGCCCCTCCAGAGTTATCATGGGCCTCTTGGCTGCTTCTCTGATTAACCACTTCAGGACCGCCGTATTGCCATTGTACGTCAGCACAATGGCACAGGCAGGCATAATCACGTACATCTACGTGATTGCCTTCCAGCGGGTGGGGGGTCCGATCGGACCCCCTCCCGCTGGTTACGGCGGTCCGATTCGGTCCAGGAGCGCTCCGTGATGAGGGGATGGCCGTTGGTTTTCGGCCACCCCCTCTGGATCGCTCCTGGCCAATGAGAAGCTTCCTCCCCTGTGTATTGTTTACACAGGAAGGAGGAAGTGATGTCATTCTCCTCGGGGCGGTCTTTTTGACCGGACTACGAGGAGAACAGTAAAAGTAAGTGTGCACCAACACTACACTGACATGTAGGTACACACAGGCACACAAACCCCCCCCGATCCCCCCCCCGATCCCCCCCCCGATCGCCCCCCCGCCCCCCCTCCCCCCCCAGTCACAGTGTCACTGATTGCATTGATCATTTCTTTACTGATCAATGCATTCAGTGTCAGTTGTGACAGTAAAAACTGTCAGGACAGTTAGTGTTAGGTCCAGGGTAGCCCCCTATCACCCCCCAATAAAGATTTAACCCCCTGATTGCCCCTAGAGTTAACCCTTTCACCCCCTTTTGCCAGTGTCACTAAGCGATCATTTTTCTGATCGCTGCATGTGTCGCTAGTGTCGCTAGGTAGCTAGTTATTTTTTTAGGTTCACCGCCAGGTTTTTATAGCGCTAGGTACCCCGATATACTACCCAATAATGTTTTTAACCCCCTGATTGCCGCTAGTTAACCCTTTCACCCCCTTTTGCCAGTGTCACTAAGCGATCGTTTTTCTGATCGCTGCATTAGTGTCGCTACAGTCGCTAGGTAGCTAGTTATTTTTTTAGGTTCACCGCCAGGTTTTTATAGCGCTAGGTACCCCGATATACTACCCAATAATGTTTTTAACCCCCTGATTGCCGCTAGTTAACCCTTTCACCCCCTTTTGCCAGTGTCACTAAGCGATCATTTTTCTGATCGCTGCATGTGTCGCTAGGTAGCTAGTTATTTTTTTAGGTTCACCGCCAGGTTTTTATATCGCTAGGTACCCCGATATACTACCCAATAATGGTTTTAACCCCCTGATTGCCGCTAGTTAACCCTTTCACCCCCTTTTGCCAGTGTCACTAAGCGATCGTTTTTCTGATCGCTGCATTAGTGTCGCTACAGTCGCTAGGTAGCTAGTTATTTTTTTAGGTTCACCGCCAGGTTTTTATAGCGCTAGGTACCCCGATATACTACCCAATAATGGTTTTAACCCCCTGATTTCCGCTAGTTAACCCTTTCACCCCCTTTTGCCAGTGTCACTAAGCGATAATTTTTCTGAATGCTGCATCAGTGTCGCTAGTGTCGCTAGGTAGCTAGTTATTTTTTTAGGCTCACCGCCAGGTTTTTATAGCGCTAGGTACCCCGATATACTACCCAATAATGGTTTTAACCCCTGATTGCTGCTAGTTAACCCTTTCACCCCCTTTCACCAGCGATCACAGTATAAGTGTCACTGGTGACGCTGGTTAGCCAGTTAGTTATTTAGGTTCCCCGTCAGGTTTTTATATAGCGCCAGGGACCCCCATATACTACCTAATAAAAATTTGAACCCCCTGATTGCCCCTAGTTAACCCTTTCACCACTGATCACCGTATAAGTGTTACGGGTGACTCTGGCTAGTTTGTTTTTTATAGCATTTTATATTCAAATCCGGAAGGCAGTGCTTGGTTTTCGGGGTCCCGTACGTGGCTAGGCTCCCAAAAAGTCCCCCACATGTGGTATCCCCGTACTCGGGAGAAGCAGCAGAATTTATTTTGGGGTGTAATTTGACTTCTGCACATAGCATGTGTGAGCAATATATCATTTAGTGACAACTTTGTGCAAAAAAAAAAAAGTTTGTAATATTCCCGCAACTTGTGGCAAAATATAAAATATTCCATGGACTCAACATGCCTCTCAGTAAATAGCTTGGGGTGTCTACTTTCCAAAATGGGGTCATTTTGGGGGGTTTTGTGCTATTTTGGCATTTTATGGCCTTCGAAACTGTGATAGGTAGTGAGGAGTTAAATCAAAAATTTGCACCCTTAGAAATCCTGAAGGTGGTGATTGGTTTTCGGGGTGCCGTGCGCGACTAGACTCCCAAAAAGTCCCACACACGTGGTATCGCCATACTCGGGAGAAGTAGCGGAATATATTTTGGGGTGCAATTCCACATATAACCATGGCATGTGTGAGCAATATATCATTTAGTGACAACTTTTTGTAAAAAAAATTTTTTTTTTTGTCATTATTCAATCCCTTAGGACAAAAAAAATAAATATTCAATGGGCTCAACATACCCATCAGCAATTTCCTTGGGGTGTCTACTTTCCAAAATGGGGTCATTTGGGGGGGATTTGTACTGCCCTGCCATTTTAGCACCTCAAGAAATGAGATTGGCAGTCATAAATTAAAAGCTGTGTAAATTCCAGAAAATGTACTCTAGTTTGTAGACGCTATAACTTTTGCGCAAACCAAAAAATATACGCTTATTGACATTTTTTTTACTAAAGACATGTGGCTAAATAAATTTTGCCCTCAATGTATGACTAAAATTTAGTTTATTCGATTTTTCTTATAACAAAAAGAAGAAAATATCTTTTTTTTTCAAAATTTTCGCTCTTTTTCCATTTATATCGCAAAAAAAAAAAATCGCAGAGGCAATCAAATACCATCAAAAGAAAGCTCTATTTGTGGGAAGAAAAGGACGCAAATTTCGTTTGGGTGCAATATTGCATGACCGCGCAATTACCAGTTAAAGCAGCGCAGTGCGAAATTGCAAAAAGACCTCTGGTCCTTAAGGTGTTTATTGGTCCGGAGCTGAAGTGGTTAATGGTCTCCTTGCCTGGCCTGTCAGTTTCCTGTGATAGTTCATTGGGCTTCATGTTATGGGCAGGCAGATGCATAGACAGTCTGCAGGACTGTGGTATTATACCCACGATCAGCAGACATTCTTTACAGGTCCCCAACAAAAAAAAAGATAAATGCTTATTTTTTCTCTGGCAATTTGTCAGGGCAATATCTGGTGTTAGCACTTCAATCATCCCAGCACAATGGTTGGTATTATGACAGGATGATTGAAGCACATTATTTCTATGAATACATTGTGATATAAAATTAAATAGTTCAACTCACCAGAATGCAGAATCAGTGTGAGCCCTGAGCGTGTCACTTGCCACTGTCACCTGCCACCAGATGCAGCTTGCCACTTGCCATGCTGTCTGCCACCAGATGGGGATGTCACTTGCCACACTACCTGCTACCAGATTGGGATGCCACTTGCCACACTGCCTGCCACCAGATGAGTATGTCACTTTCCATGCTGCCTGCCACCAGATGAGGATGTCACTTGCCAGGCTGCCTGTCACCAGATGAGGATGTCACTTGCCACACTGCATGCTACCAGATTGGGATGTCACTTGCCAAGCTGCCTGCCACTAAATGAGGATGTCGCTTGCCACACTGCCTGCTACCAGATGGGAATGTCACTTGTCGCGCTACCTGCCACCATATGAGGATGTCACTTGCCACACTGCCTGCCACCATATGAGGATGTCACTTGCCACACTGCCTGCAACCAGATGAGGATGTCATTTGCCACACTGCCTGCTACCAGATGAGGATGTCACTTACCACACTGCCTGCTACCAGATAGGGATGTCACTTGCCATGCTGCCTGCCACTAGATGATCATGTCGTTTGCCACACTGCCGGCCACCAGATGAGTATGTCACTTGCCACGCTGCCTGCCACCAGATCAGGATGTCACTTGCCACGCTGCCTGCCACCAAATCGGGATGTCACTTGCCACGCTGCCTGCTACCATATTGGGATGTCACTTGCCACGCTGCCTGCTACCAGATGGGGATGTCACTTGCCACCCTGCCTGCTACCAGATGGGGATGTCACTTGCCACACTGCCTGCCATCAGATGAGGTTGTCACGCTGCCTGCTACCAGATGAGTATGTCACTTGCCACGCTGCCTGCCACCAGATGGGGATGTCACTTGCCACAATGCTTGCTACCAGATGGGGATGTTACTTTTTTTCCCCCCAGCATTGCAGAGTACTTCCAGGTGCACCTCTGTCAGCCTCTCCTCAGCGCAGGTAAACTAGCTGCAGGCACATACGAGTGAGAGATCAGTGAGGGTGGGCAGTGAGAGATGACGTCATTCTTTCTCTTCTCGACCACGACTGCACCTCTGTTCAGAGCAGCCTTCGTGGCCTCAATAAATACGGGCGGAACCACTGACAGTACATTGTCTTCATGGCCTGGCAGCAGGCGGTGCATCCCGGTGTTGGGCCATGGCCCACAGGTTGGGGACCTCTGCTTTAAAGGCCCTGCAAGTGCAGAAAGATACCTTGATCTACTAAAAATGCACTTGGCTACTCATTTTCTATTATGAGCTGATCACTCAGCATTTTTGTGGATTGAGTGAAGCCAGTCATGTCCAGCTGTTTTGCTAAACTACTGAATCTCTCCCACTCTCTTATGTCCACAACATAGTCTGTAGTCCAAGATAAAAATTAGGAGTCCTAGTTAGACTCCTTGATATAGCACGGGAAGTGTGCACAGGACACGGGACAATTCTGATTAGTGTTGGCTGCTCCATTAGAGGCGCAGGTTCGCTGCCCCCCTAATCCATGTGTCAGGCCCCAATCTACATTTTTTTTGAAAGCACATGATTAGAGGCTCTAATTGGCTTAAAAAAAGGGTGGGCTTGGGGTGCAGGGCACGGTGCCCGAGCCCACACAGTTGTGTGACAATAGTGAACTAATATTCACTATTGTCTTCTTGCTTCTCCTCCCGGCCAATCAGGAAGAGGGTCCCGAGACCTTATTGGCTGCAAGGAGAAGCGACCATATTGTCTGGTACTGGCGAAGGATGTACGTAGAGATCTGGGAGATCTGGTGCAGGCCGTCCTCAACATCAGAGCCCACCGGCGTGAGTACCACCCGGGGGGGGGGGGGGGCATGCTGGGGGGGGTTGAGCTTCGTTCCCCCACATCACTGGACAAAATCGCTGTCCGATTATTAAAAGTCAGCAGATACAGTATTTGTAGCTGCTGACTTTTTTTTTTTTAAGCGGAAATCCGCTTTAAGCAAAGAAAAAACGTAACATGGGCCGATCACTTCTGCTCTCTCTCTCCTTGTGCAGAGTGATTAGTCTTACCTGTGGACTACAGGAGTACAAGAGAAAGGGCAGTTATCAGAAAGAGGTGGAAATGTCACCAAGTCAGAAAGACAGAAAAGGAACATTGCCAAAATATTCCCCCACAAACAAAATAAGTATAAGCAGTTTAATTGCCCCACAGCCCATCCTGTGTGGTCCTTCCCTACCACAATGTAGTCCTTTGCCAGGATGTTGAGACAAGCTTCTTATCCTGCTGTAGGCATCAACGTACTTAGAACATATGTTCTTTTCCGAAGTTCATGGGTAAACAGCTTTCCATCTTGCAATTTTCTTACAGGATTTTTTACCTGCTTTTTTCTGCTTAAAAAAATATTTCAAACCATTCAATTCCTTGTTCAAATCCCTTTTTTCATAATCGTCACGCGGGATCAGCCTCTTGCATGCATGTGTGTAAACGCTCGCCAGTAAAGCTGGTTCCAGACACATCTGTTATTAAAGCCGTGGCTTTTACAGCCCTAGGGTAAACAACTTTTTAATGGGTTATCACTTAATTTCCCTCAATTTATTAGAAAGTTTTTCTGTGCTCATATATTTGTATTTGGAGAGCAAAAAGAAAATGACGTGCCAGACAATTAAATGAGAAGAGAAGATGCCTAGAAGACAGGGATTCTGGTAGTACTTCTCACGTACAATTCATTATTTGTTCTGTTCTTTAACAGCCTTGAAAAACAAATTTTGGAGTGTATCTTCAGAGCCAATTTGGACTGGACCAAACATTTGGGAAAAATGTTGAAAAGCGATTATAGTATATACAGTATACATATGCCTATACATTTTTTTAGTGATGGGTAGAGTAGGGATGGGTTAAACCCTCCTTATTCTACTACTATACACTCACCGCCAACTTTATTAGCTACACCTGTTCAATTGCATGGTAACACAAATGATTAATCAGCCAATCGCATGGCACCAACTCAATGCATTTAGGCATCTAGACGTTCGAAAGATGACTTGCTGAAGTTCAAACCGAGCATCAGAATGGGGACAAAAGGGTATTTAAGTGACTTTGAACGTGGCATGGTTTTTGGGCTGGTCTGAGTATTTCAAAAAAACAATCTACTGGCATTTTCACACACAACCATCTCTAGAGTTTACAGACAATGGTCTGAAAGAGAGAAAATATCCAGTGAGTGGCAGTTGTGTTGACGAAAATGCCTTGTTGATGTCAGAGGTCAGAGGAGAATGGGCAGACTGGTTCCAGATGATAGAAAGGAAACAGTAACTAACATAATCACTCATTACAACCAAGGTATGCAGAATAAAATCTCCGAATGCACAACACATCGATCCTTGAAGGAGATGTGCTACAGCAGCGGAAGACCAAACCGGGTTTCACTCCTATCAGCTAATAACAGGAAACTGAGGCTACAATTCGCACAGGCTCACCAAAATTGGACAATAGAAGATTGGCAAAATGTTGCCTGGTCTGGTGAGTCTCGATTTTAGCTGTGACATTCAGATAGTAGGGTCAGAATTTGGCAACATGAAAGCATGGATCCATCCTGCCTTGTATCAATGGTTCAGGCTGGTGGTGTAATGGTGTGGGGGATATTTTCTTGGCACACTTTGAGCCCCTTAGTACCAACTGGGCATTATTTAAATGTCACGGCCTACCTGAGTATTATTGCTGACCATGGCCATCCCTTTACGAATACAGTGTGCCCATCTTCCAATGGCTCCTTCCAGCAGGATAATGCACCAGGTCACAAAGCTCAAATCATCTCACCACTGGTTTATTGAACATGACGATGAGGTCATCCATATTTGTCACAGGAACAGTTGGCCCCATTGGAAGATTACCCTTTTGTTTCTCTTCTGCCGACAACTGCCAGATTTTGGAATTTATATCACTTCCCACCCCACTGACAATGGTCATCAGAACAAGGATGCATTTCCTTAGTGGGAGCACAGACAAAAATAAAAACCTGACAGGGTTCCAACCCTTGCCCCCTCTATCCAAAGCTGAAAATAGTTTTAGGTACACATACATTTTCATTCTTACATTTCAAAATATCTTTAAAAATGTTTTAACAATTTCTTATACTTTCAAAACTGAGCTCCTGGAAAATATTCCTGAGGTCTGCTGAGATCTCCCTAAATGGCAGCCATAGCGTCGTTCAGATGTAGCACTGACTCCCTAAGGAGCTGTAGAAAATGTTGGGTTCTCCTACTATTTCCATTGATGTACGGTACTCTAGCTGTACCTGACAATCACCAAAACACCTCAAAGTAAATAGATTTAAAGGGCCAGAAGAAGCCCTAAGGTGAAAGATATGGTTTATCAGACTTGACAAAGATAGGATTAATCACTAATCAAATATTGTTCAGAAGCTCAGTAGTTTCTCCCTTATCACCTGTGATGGGCCTTGCCAAACCCCCTGGGCGAATAGTAGCTGAACAAACAACTAATAACAATGCTGAGAACCCATATGGCATAAGCCCCAGAGAGAACAGTAAAGAGAGAGTAACTATAGTAGACAGTAAAAATATGGCCTATCTACTGATCTCGGTTCCTGAGTTAACCAATGACCAGTGGAGGGTTAACTAAAGTCTGCAGGCTTTGGGGCCCTTTAACCCTTAGACCCCTTTCACACCAAGGCATTTTGCAGGCGCTATAGCATTAGAAATAGCGCCTTCAATCCGACCTAAAGAAGCTGCACTATTGTGTGCACCATTGTGTGTAGTGTGAAAGCTTTCACACTACAGCGGTGCGCTGGCAGGACGTCAGAAAAAAGTCCTGCCAGCAGCTTTTTTGGAGCGGTGAAGGAGCGGTATGTTTACCGCTTCTCCACCACTGCTCCCCATTGAAATCAATGGGGCAGCACTGTAATAGCGCCGGCAAAATGCAGCTATTGCAGCGTATTGCCGGTGGTTTTAACCCTTTCTTGGCCGCTAGCGGGGGGTAAAAGCGCCCCGCTAGCAGCCGAAATGCGTGTGGTGTGAAAGGGGTCTTAGTGAAGCACTTTCTTTCAAATAAGAGCATTTGTATTTCACAGAATAAAGTAAGTGATACAGTCAATAGCAGGCAAATAAACATACAGAGGTAGACCATAGGCCTCAACCACACCAATAAAGCCCAAGTGTCTTCCTGTCAACAGTCTGTCCCCTGATGGTACGTGATTTTGCCTGTACGTACCTTTCTGCCGATGTATAACGGTGTGAGGCGGTCGGGAAGCGGTTAAGAAAAACTAAACTGTGAAGTTTCCAGTATAGAAGGCAGGGCTGGCCCAAGACATTGTGCTGCCTGGGTCCAAGAATAAAACACTGCCCCCCCCCCAAAAAAAATCACGCCCACCAAAAGGCTCCCACATCCATTATTTTATATCATGATAATTATATACTCATAAGGGCCCACCAGTGAACACTATTAGTGTCAGTGCCCACCAGTGCAACCTATTAGTGTCCATCATTGCCAGCTCATCAGTGCCCATCAATGCAGCTTATCAATGCCCAACAGTGCCCCCTCATTGGTGCCCACCAGTGCAGCCTATCAGTGCCCACCAGTGCAGCCTATCAGTGTCCATCGGTGCCACCTCATCAGTGCCCATCAGTGCAGCTTATCAGTGCCCATCAGTGCAGCCTATCAGTTCCCATCAGTGCAGCTTATCAGTGCCCATCAGTGCCACCTTATCAGTGCCCACCAGTGCAGCCTATTAGTGTCCATCAGTGCAGCCTATCAGTGCCCATTAGTTTCCATCAGTGCCACCCCAGTAGTGCAGCCTATCAGTGTCCATCAGTGCAGCCTATCCATGCCCATCAGTTTCCATCAGTGCCATCTCATTAGTGCCCATCAGTGCAGTCTATCAGTGTCCATAAGTGCAGCCTATCAGTGCTCATCAGTACCACCTCATCAGTGCCTGTCAGTGCAGCCTATCAGTGACCATCAGTGCCCACCAGTGCAGCCTATCAGTGCCCATCAGTGCCACCTAACCAGTGCTCATCGGTGCAGCCTATCAGTGCCACCTCATCAGTGCAGCTTATCCGTGCCCATCAGTTTCCATCAGTGCAGCCTATCAGTGCCCACCAGTGCGGCCTATTGGTGTCCATCAGTGCAGCCTACCAGTGTACACCAGTGCAGCCTATCAGTGCTCATTAGTTTCAATCAGTGCCACCCCAACAGTGCAGCCTATCAGTGTCCATTAGTGCAGCCTATCCGTGCCCATCAATTTCCATCAGTGTCATCTCATTAGTGCCCATAAGTGCAGTCTATCAGTGTCCATATGTGCAGCCTATCAGTGCCCATCAGTGCCACCTTATCAGTGCCCATCAGTGCAGCCTATCAGTGCCCACCAGTGCCACCTCATCAGTGCTCATTAGTGCCCCCTCATCAGTGCAGCTTATCAATGTCCATCAGTTTCCATCAGTGCCACCTCATCAGTGCCCATCAGTGTGGCCTATCGGTGTCCATCAGTGTCACCTCATCAATGCCCATCAGTGCAGCTTATTAGTGCAGCCTATCAGTACCACCTCATTAGTGCCCACCAGTGCAGCCTGCCAGTGTCCACCAGTGCCCATCAGTGCAGTCTATCAGTGCCCATCAGTGCAGCCCATCAGTGCCGCCTCATCAGTGCAGTCTATCAGTGTCCATCAGTGCCACCTCATCAGTGCCCGTCAGTGCAGCTTATTAGTGCAGCCTATCAGTGCCCCTCAGTGTCCATCACTGCCGCCTCATCAGTGCCCACCAGTGCAGCCTATCAGTGTCCATCAGTGCAGCCTATCAGTGTCCATCAGTGCAGCCTATCCGTGCTAATCAGTACCACCTCATAAGTGCCCACCAGTGCAGGCTATCAGTGTCCATCAGTGCCACCTCATCAGTGTCCACCAGTGCAGCCTATCAGTGTCCATTAGCACCATCTCATCAGTGCCCCTCAGTGCAGCCTACCAGTGCCTCCCCCATCAGTAAAGACACACCCCCCCCCAGTGCAGACTCCCCCATCAGTGCAGATCCCTCCCCTTCAGAAAAGACACCCCCTCAATGCAGACCCCCCATCGGTATAGACACCCCCGCTCAGTGCAGACCCCCCATATGTATAGACACCACACCCATCAGTATAGACACCCCCCTCAGTGCAGACCCCTCCCCATCAGTGCAAACCCCTCCCAATCAGTATAAACAGCCCCCTCAGTGCAGACCCCCCTTTCAGTATAGACACCCACCTCAGTGCAGACCCCCGCATCAGTATAGACACCCCTCCCCCTCAGTGCAGAGCCCCCTTCAGTATAGAAACACCCCCTCAGTGTAGACCCCCACATCAGTATAGACACCCCTCCCCCTCAGTGCAGACCCCGTAATTACACATCCCTTCCCATCAGTATAGACACCCCTCTTCAGTGCAGACCCCCCATCAGTATAGACATTCCCTCAGTGCAGACCCCCCTTCAGTGCAGACCCCATCAGTATAGACACCCAACCCTGTGGCCCCCAATGTGCAGGCAGCATGACACTGCACACTGCAGGGAGGGAGCCTTGGGTGCTTGGGCTGTTTGCTCATATTCTGCCCCTCTTAAATGGCCACCTGTTTCCCATGGTCCCACTGGGACCCATGGTAGGGCCAGCCATGATAGAAGAGCTTAAAACAGAACTATACTGTCTTAATCAACATAAACTATTTTGAATACTTATGCTGGTAGCATTAATAAAGTGTATCATATTTGCTTTATTTATACTTTTAACATTTCAAATGATGTAATAATACATCCCAGGAGTCATTGGTATGGGAGGAGGGATTTTCTCAGCTAAGCACTGCATGCATGTCTAAACTAAGGGCAGGTGGGTTAAGGGCAGAATGCTAGGGGGTGTTTTTCAAAGTGATTTTCCAGCAAAATAAAGCATGGAGGGATTTTGCTCTGGGGGGGGGGGGGGGGATAGGGGTAGGCATCCTGCTCATGCGTGATGACGTCTCTAAGCCCCCAAGGGGCTTTCCCCTGTCTCTCTGGGCCCTGGGTACCCCTGGTGTGTCGGATGCGATGCTTGGGTGTGCTGGAGGGAGTACGCAAGGAAGTGTGAGTCTACACTTTTGAGTTTTTATTAAAATATTGTTTTTGAGCAAAAATTAAATAAAGCATGGAGACATGACTAGATGGGGGAGTTTGCTTTTAATATTAAAAATGAATGAAATATGAGTTAAATAGTTTGTGGTGCTTATGTGTGGTATAGTTCGGCAAGTCAGATGTCAGGAATGTTGAAATTCACAAATAAAATCCGAAGAAAAGTAAACTGGCCCTTTCTTTAGAAAGTTTGGAGAACCCTGGTCTAAGCAGTATAGATTAATTGTCCTCTGAACTTATGGTACAGACTAAAATGAACTCTGTATACCTACTGCAGTCAAAATCCAAGACTTTCTCTTCAGCTAAAACCTTGTAGAACAGCTGGCGCCTGTAGTTCTAAAAAAAAAGTTAGGAAGCTAATTTAAGGACAATTGTTTTAGGTTTATAAAATAATTGTGTGCAACAGAATTAACCATTTTTTAATAAAAAAATATATATATATGTATTATTATTGCTACTACAACTATGACTTTAATTTAGAGCACTGGCCCCTAGAAGTGTATTTGAGTATGCTGACAGCTCCACTAGTGTCTCTCCTTGATTTAGACATTCAACTTTGACAAAACTGTCATTGATCTTAACATAAAGTTTAAGATCAATGACAGTTTTGTCAAAGTTGACACTGTCAGCTGCTACAGAGAGAGTTAGCTGAAGGCCCCATCAATTGATTGGGCCCCGTGATTTGTAGTTATGATCCTGTTTAGACCCATATGATAAATATAAAAGTAGATGTGGCTGCATTACCCTTCACCCCAATCTAGATCTGGAAAACAATCCAGAGAAGCCCAGAGCAAAAAATAAATTAAATAAAAAATAGTGAAGGGCTGGCATGACAGCGGAAACAGGGGACAGACAAGAAAATGAGAGGGCTCACCCGATTGGAATAGCCTGGGGGAGAAGGAGACATAGCTAGTTAAAAAGGAGTTGGCCCCTCCCCAGAGGTCCCGGCCTCTCAGAGGTCCCGGCCTCCAGAGGTCTTCTCCCCGGACTCCTCCCCCAGAGCTCAGCGCCACGCTGGGAGTCCTGTTCAGGCGCCTTCGGGACCACCTGTAAAGCGCTCTGCTGTGTTCGTGAGAGTCGGTCCCATGAAGAATCCCCCTCACAGATGGAGCTCGGCGGGCAGTTCCTCTAGGAGCATCGGAGTATCTCCACAGCCCTCCTGGCGACAGGAGAAGAGGCATGCGGGCGCCGCCCCTGGCTATGAGTCAGCGGGGGCGGAGCCTCGCATCTTAGGAAACTAGAATAAAATAAAGCCTTTATTAGGATTTGATTAAAATGCATATAGAAGACTGTGTGTGTTTTTTACTTAAAGGGGTGGCTGAAAAAAGACTTCCTATTTCTTGAAAATAATGGCGGTTGATCAGTCTCAAACCAACTGACTCGAAAAAAATATATAGAGAGAGAGAATGTGCAGTGTCCCACCAAGATACAGTATATCACAAGACAGGGGCTTAATTCAGATACACCAGGGATCAAGGTACTATGGATTTATATCAGTGCGTACCCCAGAGTGGAAAGAAAAATGAATTATTGTTTTATTAGAATGCTCCACAGAAAACAGGGCCCCAAGTCAATATCGCCCTATTTCCACCTGCAGATTGACAATTGCCATTTTGGTTGGTTGTGATGGGAGATCCCAATGGAGCTTTATACATCGATATCATAACATAAATATCAATTACCCCTCCATGCTCTCCACACTCCCCCCCCCCCCCCAATTAACTGCACCATAAACCCACCAAGCTAGCTCAAACCAGGAGTACACAGCCTCCTCCCCCCATCTAAAATGATCATAAACCCTGTGTACCCTAAAAAATAATACATTTCAAAAGTACTCCCCAAAAGAAGACCCAGCATGTTTTGCTCCACCAATTTAAAGCTTTGTCAGGAGTGAAAAAACTTAAATAGAAAAGCATTAGAGAAACAATTGTATAATTAAAGAGGAAGTAAAGGCAGTTGAAAAAATACAATAAAAAAATGCATAGCATACTAGCTCATTATGAATTACTTACCTGAGAACGAAGCCTCCGAAGCGGTCCTCCTTCTTCATGTCCGCAGTTGCCATGGATCCCGGAGTGACTTCTGGGTCTCGCTGCTCCAGCGATGTGATTCGCCGGAGCAGCGATGACGTCACTCCTGAGCATGCGCACGGGATCCGACACTTGCGGCATATCGCCACGATCTGCGGCCGGCCCAGTGCGCCTGTGCACCGCTGTCTAGGGTGCATGCGCCGTAGACAGCGGTGGCTGTCTTTTTGTAAATATCTCCTAAACCGTATAGGTTTAGGAGATATTTCTTGGACCTACAAGTAAGCCTTAATCTAGGCTTACCTGTAGGTCAAAGTGGTTTGTAAGGGTTTACAACCACTTTAAGAAAATGCTTGCACAGGGTGACACTGTGGAAGCACAGGTAATGGGGTGCCAACGGCCCGATAATGTTTTTTTCAGAATTTAAAGACTAAATAAATGGACTTTAAATGCACACTAGTAGTGAATCTAAAAAAAAAGTAGTTTTTTTAGATTCAATTAAGTTTTTGACAGAGTAATGTCAGCAAAGACACATCCAAATGCCCTGCCTATATAATATAAAAAGGACAGGGCCACGGAAATCAAAAGGTAAGGTCCCTTGCAAGTGAAGTTCAGCCTTAGTGTGCGATGTCAATGTGTCTTCCTCTAAGTTGAATTCGCAACTGCAGTTTCTTATACCCGGACTCATACCTGGACCCAGAGTTTTTTGGACATCCACACCCAAATTGTGAGTGCTAATTAAGAACTTATTTGGTTTAGTCACTCCTGGATGTGGTTACATATTATGTTATTATGCTATGTGGTGTCAAAATCTATGTATGTAGGGTATACTGATAATCAATTCTATTAATCGTTTTTATACATGTTTATATGTAATTATGCATTTTATCTATATACCTGAACAATAAAATTAGATACATTTTTTTTTTTTTAGATTCACTACTAGTGTGCCTTTAAAGTCCATTTATTTAGTCTTTAAATTCTTAAATAGAAAAGCAACCTAATGAAATAAAGATATAAAGGGGTTGATTTACTAAAGGCAAATAGACTGTGCACTTTGCAGTTGCTCCAGAGCTTAGCAAAGGATCAGAAGCTCTTCTAACTTTCATCATCCAATCGTGCATGCAAAATCCAATCATGTGCATGCTGTTTTTTTTTGTTTTTTTTCCTTGCACGTGATTGGGCATTCTTTGCAAAATGAAGCTTTACCTCATTTACTAAGCTCTGGAGCAACTGCGCTTGCAAAGTGCACAATCTATTTGACTTTAGTAAATCAACCCCAAAGTGCTCAGCAGCACATGGTAAAAAAAATAAAAAGAAAAAAAAGAAAAGAAAAGAAAGAAAAAGTTAAAAAAAAGGCAAAAACAAAGACAACAGTAAAGGCCCAACCGAGGTTCTAAACCTTCACCCAAAAAAAATAAAAAAAAAATATTACAAGCAATGTTGTTTGATTTCTGTGAAAATCAAATCAGCAATTACAACCTTTATACTGTATGTAGACCTGTACATTTCAATGCATTTAGGTTGATTTACTAAAGGCTGTGAACTTAGAAAAAAGGAATTCTCACTTAGCCTACTTAATGAAATATGACTTCAATCATCCAATCATGCAAAAGCAAAAAAAAAAAGTAAATTTTAATTGCATATGATCGGTATTCTTTGCAAAGGGAAGACGTTGTATTCCTTTATTAAAACACCCTGTTGAGTGAACAATCCGTAAAAGTGATACCGTTTATATAACTAGCTATACGCTATGATAAATTCCACTTCTGCCCAACAGAGGGCAGTGGTTGAACACAAATTGCAATTGGTGCATGTTGCAGCTAGCAATCACAAGTCAGCCATTTGCTCTATGAAACTGAACATCATCCATTAGTTTGAATAGGCACCTTCTAGCTTGTACTTCGCCCCATCTGCAACCAAAGGCAATAATATAATTACATTCACTGTACTCTTCCCACTATGAAAAAATGTGGCGTATTTCCTCATCATGTTCCAGCCTTGTCCTGCAGGGGCCTGTATGATACCTGCATGTAGAGGTCTTCTTATATGGGACATATTGTATATATCTATTATATTTCTAAACCGAAAGTACTAATAGCAGATAGATTCCTTGCTTACCTTAGGCTATAATCCAGCAGAGATGCTAGGGTCCCATAACGCCCAACTGTCTCTGATTTAAAGGGACTATCTTTCTGCAACCAAATCCATCTCCTGAAGGACTCATTCACACAAGCCCTCATACGTCATATTCCGTATAACACATGTGCTCTAGTCTTTTTTATGCAGGATAGTGGTTACTTTTTTTTGCCTAATTAAAACGCCATTAGATGAATCTCTATGCACTGCTGACATGCACTGCTGTGCGTTGCGCTGTGTAAAAAGATTTTTATGCAACTTTGCTTTGAGCTCAATGCACCTGGTGTAAATAAGATCTAAGTCCCCATGAACACAAGGTGTTGAAGTGCTTGGGCATTCAAGTGCTGCTTGTCGTACAATTTGACAGATTGCCAGCTACAGGCAGCTGGACAGGACCAGCTGATAAGGCAGTACAACCAGCCCTCCTGTACTGAGCCTTGGTACCATCAGTTTAAAAGCGGGGCCCGGGCACCAGCCAAGAAGAAGGGCCAGCTGTACTGTCTTATTGCAGACCGATGCTCTTCTGCCTCCCTATGCGATGCCGCCAGATTGTCCTCTTCTTTCTCCTTCTAGCTACTCTGCAGGGACAATAGTTCTGCTGTCTGGGCCCCTCTATGTGCCCCTTTGCCCCTCAACGTTCTGGCTTTCATCCTCTCCTCTTTCCCTGGCAGCTGCTGCCGGCAAACAGGGGGGTGTTTTAGGATGGAGAGTGTGGAACGGGGGTCGGTAAATATGTCATTTACCGGCCCCTTCCTATCCTGAATGAACACAGTGAGCAATCAGTACCAATCACTCCTGTGTCCATTCATCACTGGACAGATGGCGAATGTATTGCCATACATCTGTTTTCAGTGGATTTTGTCGGAACGGATGCCAGGCAGGTGCCAGGATATATATCCGCTGACATCCGCCTCCCCATAGAGGAGAATGGTTGACCTGATCAAGTCTGTCTAAAAAATGGACAGGTAGACCGATTGGTCAGATAGTGTGAAAGGGGCCTTAATGAGTAACTTGAGTTTATCATTTTATGGAAGAAGCAGATATAAGCCCTGTTAGCCCAATCTGTAATAAGAGTGAGATTCCAAATAATGAGTGAAGGGAATGAAGCCACCATTATGTGAAGACTCACCGGGTGTTTTTTATGGGATCGGACTTTATTAAATTGAATTTGAACTTTTAGATGTAGCACTGGTTTCTGTATTTTAGATTTCGGAATATTGTTTAATTTGTGCTCTGAGTGTTGCATTTTTGAGAGATTTGTAGTTCTTCCTTCTTGTCCTAGGGTGGCAGCACTCACTCGCTGTACTGTATCTTAGGATTTTGAATCACGTTTTCGGGTTTCAGTCCCCCTAAAACCCGGACACATTATACACACAGAAATGTGACTTGGAACAGGGCCAGACAGGAGGGTGTGGGGACACTATGCGCGCTGCATTACTATTCTCTTTGGAGCACCCAAAGGTGCCCCACGCCATTTAGATCCTATAGTGCAGGGGTGTCCAAACGTTTTTCAAAGAGGGTCAGATTTGATGAAGTGAACATGCGTGAGGGCCGACCATTTTGCCTGACATTCTTTAAACCATTAAAATTAAATGCAAATGAACTAATACACACTAATACACTGCCCTACAAGAATTATCTTGTCTTTGTGGCTGTGTATGGTGAAGAGTCTAAGGATGAGCTCGGGTGTGTTATTTGGATATACCGTATTTATCGGCGTATAACACGCACCTTCACTTTAAGAGGGAAGTTTCAGGAAAAAACTTACATTTTAAATAAGGAACTGTGAAGCAAAATAAGGGTCAGTGCCCATCAATGCAGCCCAATCAGTGCCCATCTGCAGCCTCACCATTGCCATGATTGCAGCCTCACCGTTGACATGAATGCAGCCTCACCATTGCCATGAATGCAGCCTCACCATTGACATAAATGCAACCTCGCCACTGCATTGAATGCAGCCCCACCATTGCCATGAATGCAGCCTTAACATTGACATGAATGCAGCCTCACCATTGACTTGAATGCAGCCTCACCATTGAATGCAGGCTCACCATTGCCTTGAATGTAGCCTCACCATTGCCATATATGCAGCCTCACCATTGCCATGGATGCATCCTCACCATTGACATGAATGATGAATGCAGCCTCACCATTGCTGTGAATGCAGCCTCCTCATTGCTATGAATGCAGCCTCACCATTGAATGCAGGCTCACCATTGCCATGAATGCAACCTCACCACTGATATGAATGCAGCCTTTACAAGTGCCATGAATGCAGCCTCACCATTGCCATCAGTGCAGCCTGATCCATGCTCATCTTCAGCCTTTGAGGGGGCATGGAGGGAGGCAGGACGAGCGCCAACAGATTAGATACAGTGAGAATCTCCTGTTTACTCAGTGGCCTCTTTAATATAAAGTCCCGTCTACTATGATAGACAGAATATTCATCCAATGCCAGCCCAGGAGACGAGAGTTCCTATTACAGAGGCCACCAGAAAAACAGGAGATTCTCCTGTATGTAATCTGATGGTACTTGTCACACCCCATCTCAATCCAGCGATGTGCATGGGAGCAACAGCTCTCCCGGGTCTCTCCATCCTTGTTGACTGAGGCAGAGCAGTGATAGCCATAGACAGTGAGGGAAAGCAGGATCCACGCTCTGTCTTATGGACACACCGTGGTGGCTTGGGAGTGAACACGCATGGGTGCTCCCATAGCAGGCGGCTTGTTATGGGGGGCACTCAGCATGGGGGGGGGGTCGAAACAGGAGCACTGGTAGGGGAATTGAGGAGAGGAGGATCAGGGCTGCTCTGTGCAAATTCACTGCACAATGCAGGTAAGTATGTTTATTATTAAAAAAAGTGAGCCTTTAATATCCATTTAAAGTGATATTAAAGGATTTATTTTTTATAACAACGTTATACTTAACTGCTCTGTGCAATGGTTTTGCACAGAACAACCCTGATCCTCCTCTTCTGGGGTCCCCCACTTGATTTTTTGGGGGTAAGTGTGGGTAACAGGTTTTTTTTTGGTTAAGTGTAGGTGAACTTAGGCAGGCCTAGCTTTAAGCTAGGCCTCTTTGTTTTGGTTTTTGTCTACTGGAAGTGGCTCAGAGTAGAAGCTATGACTCACAGATAACATCACTTCACTGTTACCTTCCTTTTGCTTCTGGAGGATTCTAAAAGGGGCATAGGGGAAGAGAGGTGGAGCTGCTTGGGGTATGTTAAGGAATCCTGACCCATTCCCAACCTGGATTGGCAGGGGGCAGGCCTCCTTGAAATATCCAGAGTCAGTCCAGCTGGGGAGGAGTTATCGGGTGGAAGAACTGAGGATGGAGTACTAGGCTGTCAGGGCCTTTGGGGGAGCTCCCCAGTCTGGGGGGGGGGGGTGATCTTGGGCCTGGGACTCAGATGCAGGACGGAGTCCTTCAAGAACTCATGAAGGATCCGAACAGGAGGAGTTAGAGAAGACAGCAGGATCCAGTACTGCCGGGCGAGTCTTCAGGAGGGAACCACCGGTTGCAGCCAGGAGGGCTGGTGAAAGACATGTGCAGTCAGGAGGACTGGAGAGGCATGCCAGGGAGGACTGAGAGGAAACAGTCAGAGCTGGATGGGGAACCAGTGGAGAGGATTGCAATGTAATGGGCAGTGAAGTCAGGCAGCTGCAGCCCCGAGGACTGGCAGGGCCTGAAGAGGACTGATTGGGAGCAGTAGTCCACCAGCAGGACAGCTAGCACTAACAAGACTTTCCATGTTTTCTGCTACACTATAGGGGCCTGCGGTCCCTGTCTGCAAAGGGCAAGTAACTTAGGCCTGGCTGAGCCAGAGTTAGGCCTAGCTACCATGTGCTAGCTGTTCCTGAAATCACTAAATAGGAAGCGACATTCAGGTGGAATGAAGCGCACCACTAGATAGGAAGTGAAGAGTTGTGCTGGAGGAGTCTGAAGCAGTGTACAAAGAGTGTACATAGTTGTCCTTAGCAACTTTGCTATTATTCCACTGGGCATCCCATAATTCCCATCCCCCATCCAAGTTGAATTCCCCCAATAAAACAACAAAAAACAAAGCCAGTGGACTGTTCATTGTCTTGGAGAGTCTGAGAATTGAATTCCGGGCCAGGCAGGGTGACAGATGGCCAACATCACTTAGCAGCCTCTATGGGCATACCTCACAACTTTTTGAAATGGGAATGAGGGACACCTATCAGTAAAAGTATGAAGGCATAGGACACGCCCTGCAGAATTGTACAAAAAAACGAGATTGGTTAAACCCACAAGTGCTTTTTTTTTTTACCACTACTATTCCTGACTTTTGGAATTTACAAATGCAACAATTTAGAAATCAGATGAAAGGTTTAACTCTGGAAAACACTTTTTGATAGATAAAAAGTGCATTTTATATACATCTATATAAATCAGACCAAAATGAGGGACAAATGAGGAGGGACGAGGGACAGAGAGACATTGCTCCAAACCAGGGACACTCCCTCGAAATCAGGGGCAGTTGGGAGCTATGGTGACTGGATGAGGTGGTGCACATGACTATGGTGTTTGCTTCTCAGCCACTGCAAATATTATACCCCATGTTGCGTTCGATGGGTAGTACGACTTTCATTCAAGTGAATGGGTCTGCAGCACAAGCACCCTGCAACTGCGTGAAATGCACACAGTTGTGCCACAGTGTTGCAGGCTTTTTAGGGTTAAAAAAGGCAATGAGGAGGTAACATGTTGCCTCCCGGCCCCAAATCAATCGCCCTCTCCACTATGGGATACTTTTCAAAGGGACAGCAAGGTTGTCGCAAGTGTGAATAAGTGCTTAGAGGAAGGGGGCTCAACCTGTGACCCTCCAGCTGTTGCAGAACTAAAAGTCCAAATGAGGCCTTGCTAGGCTGACAGTTACAAGCATGACTGCCAAAGGCTGAGGCATTATGGGACTTGTAGTTTCACAACAGCTGGAGTGTCACAGGTTGAACAGCCATGCCTTAGAGCAGGGATATGCAATTAGCGGACCTCCAGCTGTTGCAAAACTACAAGTCCCATCATGCTCTGCCTCTGGGTGTCATGCTTGTAGCTGTCAGTCTTGCTATGCCTCATGGGACTTGTAGTTCTGCAACAGCTGGAGGTCCACTAATTGCATGTCCCTGCCTTAGAGTGTCTCATCCCATGCTCCCAGATGAGAAAGTTGTCACGGGGCAGATGTGGACCATAGTTGCCTGGAATGGTCCCAAGACTGAATGCATTTCATTTGTCTTCCATTATTTTATAGCTTCATTTGGTGAACCACATAGATAGGAAAGGTGGGTATCCTGGCACTTTTGACCTTCTTGAAAACAACATGTGCACGCTGGGATTCCCCTTTAAAGTAGGCTCAGTTTTACAAACAGGTCTATGCCTATTTTACTAATGATGTCAATAAACACAGCAGAAGGTTGGAGATCAGGTTCGAACTCACAAATAAATTATTAACAGCAGAGACACCTGGGAAAGAGGCCTCTTTTATTCCCAGGCATGTGAGCTATAAAGTGCGGCACAGGTGGCATTCTTAAGATAATGCGTTCAGGTTTCACTGCTGCTACACCTATGTCGTATAGGGGTTTCTGGTTTCAGTTTTGACTTTAAGACAATATGATCTTTTGCCGCTCAGCAGAAACAGAGCCTGATATTGTGTATTGGCACTGACATATAGGAAACCTATTGACAGGCAGGAAATTGCCATCCCTTTCACAAGCAGGCGATCTCTTTTCAGTAATATGTCATCTGCTCCACCAATGCATTGTTCCTTTGTAATTTATGGCAGTTCAGGGATCTTCTTTGGAGAGATGTGGGGTTCGTTTACCAAATGGCATTGGGAAACAAAAATATGTCCCACTCAAACATGAATATTGTACACTGGATTGTAAGCTCTTTTGGGATAAGCATCAATGTGAATGGTTCAGTGTTTTCTGAAAAGTGCTGGTCAATATTGAGTACTAAATATATAACTTTGGTGCTACTCCTGCAGGAGCGGCGTGTCAATTTAGGTTCTCTGTTTTGCTACTCAACTCCAATAACACCCCCAGCCCCTCTGACACACCTAGTTGAATGACAGTCACTACAAGCACCTATAAGAACATGAGTATAGATACCTTTAACTCGGCTATGAAATGGCAAGAGAAAATAGACATTTAGTGATAAAATAACTCAATGTATTGGTACAAGTTAGAATAAATGGTGTTTTGAACATACATGAACACACAAGGTAGATTCAGACACAGACTGCTAGTCAGCATAATCAATATTCCAAGGTAACTTAGAATAGAGTTCTGTACCACTAGACTGGGCAAAGTCAGCAATAAATAGTGCATGAAAGCATTGACTGCAATGTGAATACTAAGGCCGCGTACACACGGGCGGACTGTTCGTCCAACTTTGTCCGCTGAACAGTGTTTCAGCGGACAGTCCGCTCGTGTGTGGGCTTCAGCGGACAGTTTCAGCGGACAGTCTGACGAACAAAGTTTTTCGGAATTTCCGTAAGACTGTCCGCTGAAACTTGGTTTGAGCGGACAGTCCGCTCGTGTGTAGACTTGTTCGGCAAACTAAGTCTCACGCATGCTCAGAAAGAATTTACACGGCGAAGGTTGCATTGCAGTGTATCGGACGCCAAATTTCTCGTCCCGTCGTACGTGCCGTTCACGTCATCGCACAAGTTTTCAGCGGACTGTTCGTTGTTCGTCGTGTGTGGTCAAGTCCGCTCATGCAAATTTTGAACGGACTGTTTGTCAAACTGTTTGACGAACCTAGTTGGGCGGACAGTCCGCCCGTGTGTACGCGGCCTAATACTACAACTAGTCTAGAGTGCACTCAAGGATAATGGCTATTATATGGTGCAATGTCACTTAGCATAAGAAATAGGTGAAGGTCTCTGTGTACCAGCTGTAAAGGGACAGTCTTTAGTCCTAACTCTTCAGCCGGCTATCTTTGGAGCCCATATGTACAGTAGGTGCACTTGAGAATAGTCCCAGTCAAGCCTGCACACAGAAATAAGGCTACTAGATTGCTATATTGTCAGTTCCTAAAGAGCTCAGTCTCTCTAGCAACAGATAGTAAATCCCCACAGCAGCAGATTACTGGTCCCAGTGATATTGTTATTCACCATCCAGTCACACACAGCAATTAGTCCACTCTCTGCTCTGCACCCAGGTGACTCTGTCTGTCGGCACCCCCAAAATCAGCTCCCTGGATTCTGCTCAAGCCGCCAATATGGAGTAATGATGGTGCACTGTCAAGGTCAGGTTGAGCCCTTCCTTCTCTGAGTTGACCGCTCAGCTGTCTGCTAATTGCCAGCTCCTATCTCTTCACAGTTACTCAGCTGTTGATGATATCCTGCTCGTCAGTCCTGCCTACTTAAGCCGTCCAGCCCAGAGGATCTCGGCCAGTCAACATCACAGAGACTATGTCCTGCATTCCTGTTAAAAGACTTGCTTGGCTGACTGTCCTTCGGGCTCCAGATCCTGTTTGTTTTACTACACTCATATCCGGCTCTCTGGCGTTTGGTTTGTCTGACTATCTGTTCCGGTTCCTGAACTCTGGCTATGTTTTTGACTACGTATTGTTCTATTTACTTTTATTATAAAACAAGTGTGATTTAACTGTACTCTCTCTCTCCTCTGGACTACAGTTCCCACGGTGTTGTGCTGTCTGAGTCAGTCTATTGATTCCTGCTCAGTAGCTCCCTCTTCTTGCTGATATAGCTGTTATTCTGTTCAGCACCACAGGGCAGCAGCTACAGTCAGTGCTTTCTCTAACTCTCCATTCTTAGCCAAGCACCTGGCTACACAAATAAAAGAAATAATAAAGTAAAGTTTACCGCAAAGACACAGGCCACCTACAGATTAGTATTAATGTACATAGCCTTTTATTAGAAGAATAAAACTGAATAGTTGCACTTACAAATGTATTCTTGGCTATAGAAATAATACCAGGTTGATAACCAAGAACTGACATTTGCGACTTATGTGTTTTGGAGTAACTCAAAATGCATGAGTAGATCGTCGGTTCCCATGTTGCTTTCTTTATCTCCATCCAACATGATCAGTTTTCCATCCAATCATGGTACTCTGTAGGATACCACAGGCTCCATACTGTGGTCTAGATTTTATAACCGGGCTACAATATCCGGTCACAGCCTACAGTATCCTATACAGTTCTATGATTGGATTGAGAGCTGGTCATGTGTTTTTGTTTTTTGAACTTCCATTCATTTTCATTGCTTTCCACTAGCTTTGGATTCCCACTTCCCTGCCAGCTAAATTTGTATGGTAGCCGGTATTCTGAATCTCAGATTTGCCCTCAATCTGTGCTTGTAAATGTGCACCTTAGAGTGTTTCCTCTATAATTCTCAGAGAGGGAGATACAGAAAAGGAGAAACAACACACTAGTTCCTCAGCTCTGTCAAATTTTATTCAGCCATAAAAGCATCTCAGTTCATCCTCGCCAGGAGACCTCCGCTCTCTGACATGTTTCTCCCTTAGGGGCTTAGTCATAGAGATGGGTAAGGTCTGAAGGATGAGTGATTAAATAGCATGATCAATTCAATAACCAGGGAAATAATTAAGCAAATTAAGCATACAACAGTTGCAAAAGCTACAATATAGGCTGGGGCAAGATATTTGTATGTTAATGTATTTATCACTTCTTTAATTACAAACGTTTTTATTGGTGGTAAAAGAAACATAAGTAGATCAACAGACACAAGTACATGACAGCATCAATGGAAAGCATAATAGATATACACATCATACAAATGTTGCTGGCACAGCAGCGGACCAGGCCCAACAAGGAGCTTTTTTTCTTTTTTTTAAAAAGGTGATTAAAGTATATAGCCTGGACCAGAAGATGCTTATCAGGTGTAAAGATGTACATAATAGAAAGTTAGTAAAACAAGGGAAAATAAAAGAAACTCAAATAGAAAGTTAACCTTGCAATAATTATTACTATTGACTTCACAGACAGATAGCTAATACTCTACAGTACTGTTTCCAAGCTGGTGCTAGTCACAGGCCCGGAACCAAGATATAGGAGAAGAAGCCATCAAAAAGATAGAAATATAAGAATTCAATGGGACCGCCTGGACACCAGTGTATCACCTACTGAGGGATATATGGGGAGGGACCCCCCATAGGACCGGAGCACACCGGCCACTCGGACCATTTGGCAGTATGGATATGCATGGTGTCCATAATGGTGGGGTGTACCCGTTCCATTAGACGGATAGCGTCCATCCTACCAAGAACCCCCGGCCAGGAGGTGACTTGCGAGCACCAATGTAGCGCTATCGTCCAGTGGACAGCACAGAACAATGTATTGATCAACCTTTGGGTGGGACGGGAAACCCCTGCTATAGGAGCGAACAGCAAACAGTGTGCAGGTGACAAGTCAACCACGGATCCAACAATCGAGGACACCGTGGTGCGTACCCGATCCCAAACCCCCTGGAGCTGGGGACAGCTCCAGAAGGTATAGATCAGAGAGCCCGTTTCCGGGCATCCCCTAAAACAGTGGTCAGGAACCGTGGGGTAAAACCTGTGAATCCTATCCGGGGTGAGGTACCACCGAGTGTGAAGCTTCACAACAGTGTCCTTCACCGCCATAGATCTGGCACATTTATGCATATTCACAAGCATCACACTCCATTCCTCAGGCGAGAACTCTGTGTCCAGATCAGCTTCCCAGAGGCACATCGCCCTAGTTTTCTCTGGCATCTGGGATTCCAGAAGGTGTTTGTACACCGTAGAAATAATACCCCTGTCCCTGGAGTGACTATAGCATAAGGATTCAAATTGGGAATTAGAGATGTCGCCTAAAGAACTATAATGTGTTTGAAAAAAGTGTCTAATCTGGAGATATTTGTAAAATTCGGCTCTGGGTACCTCATGTTGTGATTGGAGTTGTGAAAAGGAGGTGAAGATCCCTCGTCTACCAGAAAGGGCCCGCAGAGTGACCAAAGACCTCTGGATCCACCATCTGAAGGCAGCAGGAGACCCAAATGCCAGGGGGAATCTCCTGTCGCCCAAAAATGATGCCAAAGTAGGCCTGTTAGGTCGCAGTCGAAATTTAGTCCTATACAGTGACCAGAGGTATAAGGAGCTACTCACTATGCTATTAAGAGGGGCTAAGTCTCTGGGGCGGAGACTCTCCTGCCACAGGATTCCCGGGAGGAAATAAGGCCGCAAAGACTGAGTTTCAAATTGCAACCATGGTATACCAACCGCTGGAGCATGCCATTGAGCCGTCTGGGCCAACCTGGCCGCTAAATAATATAGCCATACATCCGGGAGTCCCAAGCCGCCCTGTAAAAGGGAACGATGCGTTAGATGTCTCCCCAGCCTGGGTGTCAGGGATCCGCTCGTCCTGCGCGATCGGCTCTCCGTGCGCGCGTGCACGTTCGTGCAGCGGGTCGTCGTAGGTACGAGCGTCTTCCAACGCGCGCGGGTGCACGCCGTTCGTGTGTGCGCGCGGTACACGCACGCACGGGCGAGCGTTAGCACGATTGGCGCCAGTAGCCCTTTTTAAAGGCACAGTTGCAGCAGCTCTGTGCTGTCTCGTCTGCAGCTTGTGCCTGTGTATACCTGCTTGTCTACCTGATACCTACCTGATATCCGACCCGGCTCCGTCTGACCTTGTTGACCTCTCCTGCTTCGACCCCGGCTTGTTTGACCCTTCTTGAACTGATCTCCTGTTGCCGAACTCTGCTTGTACCTGACACCTCTGCTTGTTCCTGCATCGCTACCCTGTATCCTGAGGACCCATCCAACCTGATCCAGTGGCCTGCAGTCCTCAGCCTTCCTACTACAGAGAGTCCCTGCTTCTGAGAACCCTCATCTCCGGATACCTGCTACTGCTCCTGGCTGGACTCTCCTACCCCACTGCGCTCCGGTCTCCCTGTTCCCATTCCAGTGAGACCAGAACCAGAGCCTTAAGAGAGGTCCCCTTCTACTAAGACAGACTCAATACCTGAAGTTCCTAACAGTACGAGACAGCCATGTCTGAGTCTGCAGAAGGGGCCTCCGCCATGAAGGAGATTTGCTCTCACCTTGCGGCTCTCACCCAGGCCGTGAAATCCCTTCAAGACGGCTACACCAGATTGGAAGAGCGGGTCCAACATCTCTCCATTTCGGGATCCCCGGACACTGCACCTCAGTCTCCTCCAGTCCAGCCTGCAACTCATCCGGCAGTCGTGATGCTCCCACCTGAGCCTAGGGTTCCCATTCCGGAAAAATTCTCTGGGGACCGTTCCAAGTTTCGGGGTTTTCGTAATGCTTGCCAGCTTTACTTTGCCCTCCAGCCCAGGACTTTTTCGCTGGAAGCAACTAAGGTGGGATTTGTCATTTCTCTCCTGCAAGAAGAACCTCAGTCATGGGCCCACCATCTCCTGGAGAATGACAGTCCTCTTACACAGACTCTCTCTGCCTTCTTTGAAGGGATGGCACAACTCTATGATGATCCCCAGCGGACTGCCACCGCAGAATCCGCATTAACTGCGCTCCAGCAAGGCCGTAGGACGGCCGAGGACTATGTCTCGGACTTTAGGCGCTGGAGTGCAGATACCTTATGGAACGAGTCGGCCCTTAGACACCAATTTCGCATGGGCCTGTCTGAAGGCCTCAAGGACGAACTAGCCCGAGTTGGTATCCCAGATGCCTTAGAGGACTTAATTGCCCTAGCCATCCAGATCGATCGTAGACTCCGTGAGCGGAAGGCCGAACGCTCTTCTCAACCTCTGAGACCTGCCTGGATGACCGCCAGAACCCCGTCTCCCAATCCGTTCTTCTCTCCGCCCCCTCAAAAGGGGCCTGCCAGTACCTCTCTTGCTCCTGAGGAACCTATGCAGCTTGGACTACTCCGACCTACTCTGTCTCCGGAAGAGCGTGCCCGTCGTCGACATATGAACTTGTGTCTATACTGTGGCGGCTCCGGACATTATGTGGCCAACTGCCCTGTGAAGCCTCGTAAGTGCCTCTCTTCTGTGTCCCGCAGTTTCGTTAACTCACCTTCCAACTCTCTACATGTTGCCCTTCTGCTTTCTTTTCAGCTTCATGGAAGAACGATTCACGTCAACGCCATCCTTGACTCCGGAGCCTGCGGTTGCTTCATCGACGCTGCCTTCACCAACCTGCATTCCATTCCACTTCAGCCAAAATCTCATGGACTTTCTATCTTCTTGGCCGATGGTTCTCAGATCAAGTCCGGCCGGGTCACCCATGAGACCCTTCCTCTACCCACCTCCACCTCCTGCCGACATACGGAACTACTAACTCTTGATGTCATTTCATCACCACTCTTTCCTGTGATTCTGGGCATACCATGGCTGCAAGCCCACAACCCCTCCATTGACTGGTCCTCTGGGGAGGTAAGATTCCTCTCCGCCTACTGTCAGGACCACTGCCTCTCTGGGGCTCCTGCACAATCCAGAACACTTCTCTGTCTAGATCCAGACCTGGACCTATGTCAATCGGTTCCAGAGCCTTATCATCAGTTTCTGGATGTCTTCAGTAAACGGGGGGCTGACTCCTTACCTCCGCATCGTCCTTACGACTGCCCCATTGAGCTCCTCCCTGGGGCTGAGATTCCTTTTGGACGTGTCTACCCCTTATCCGAGAAGGAGCAGGAGGCTCTGAAGGCATACATCTCCGAAAACCTCAAGAAGGGGTTCATCCGTCACTCCACATCCCCTGCCGGGGCTGGGATATTTTTCGTCACTAAAAAAGACCAGACCCTCCGACCCTGTGTAGACTATCGGGAACTGAACAGAGTCACGATTAAAAACCGCTATCCCCTACCTCTGATCCCAGAACTTTTTCAAAAATTGAGGTCGGCTGTTATCTTCAACAAACTTGTTCTGAGAGGAGCCTATAACTTGGTCCGTATACGAGCAGGCGACGAGTGGAAGACTGCGTTCCGAACTCGTTTTGGGCATTACGAGTATCTGGTGATGCCTTTTGGATTGTGCAATGCCCCAGCCACCTTCCAGCACTTGATTAATGATGTCTTCCGGGACTTCTTGGACATTTTTGTCATCGTTTATCTTGACGATATCTTGATCTTCTCCAGGTCCCTGGAACAGCACCGGGGGCACGTCAGCAGAGTTTTACTTCGGCTCAGGCAACATGGACTATACGCCAAAGCCGAGAAATGTAAGTTTGAGCAACAAGAGATCCAATTCCTTGGCCTTGAAATCTCCCCAGCAGGCGTCAGGATGGATCCGCAAAAGGTCGCTGCTGTTCTCGAGTGGCCAGCCCCCACCGACAAGAAAGGCGTCCAGCGCTTTGTGGGCTTCGCCAATTTCTATAGAAAGTTTATTAAAGGGTTCTCGGCCATTATCTCCCCCATCACCCAGCTTACTAAGCAGAATATGCGCTTTCTTTGGAGTCCTGAAGCCCAGGTCGCCTTCGAAAGACTCAAGGACTTGTTCACCTCTGCCCCCATCCTCAGTCATCCGGATCCATCTAGACCCTATATTTTGGAAGTAGACGCCTCTGAGATAGCAGTAGGGGCGGTGGTCTCCCAACGTTTTGGTAAAGACGACCTGATGCACCCCGTAGGGTTCTTCTCCCGAAAACTCTCTCCAGCGGAGAAGAATTATGATGTAGGAGATCGGGAACTACTTGCCATTAAATCGGCCTTGGAGGAGTGGAGATACTTACTGGAGGGGGCGGTACACCCCGTGCTCATCTACACGGATCACAAAAATCTCGAATACCTCCGCACCGCTAAACGACTGAAACCTCGGCAGGCCCGCTGGGCCCTCTTTTTCTCCCGATTCAGTTTCCACATCACCTATCGCCCTGGATCAAGAAACACCAAGCCGGATGCACTCTCTCGCATGTTTGACAATCCTAAGGACTCTGCACCTCCGGACACTATCCTCCCTGCTAACTCCTTTCTTCTCATCCAACCGGGCCTAGTTTCTCTGCTCAAGAGTGCCTCTTCCACATCTTCCTGTCCCCCAGGAATCTCATTAACATCCAGAGAGGGCCTGCTCTGGAAAGACAACCTAATCTTCGTTCCTGAGGAGGTGAGAGTTAAGGTTTTGGGGCTCCTCCATGACCATCCACTCGCGGGACACTTTGGTGTCCGCAAGACCTTAGAGCTGATACAACGTTCCTTCTGGTGGCCAGGCATGAGGGAGTTCTGCAAGCAGTACGTGAACTCTTGTCCAGTATGTTGCCGGAATAAGATTCCCAGGAATCGGGCCTGGGGCCTGCTTAAGCCTCTCCCCGCACCCGACCGCCCCTGGCAGATGATTACTATGGATTTCATCGTAGAACTTCCCCCCTCTGAGAACTGTACCGCCATCTTTGTTGTGTGTGACCGTCTGTCTAAGATGGCCCACTTTCTTCCCTTGAAGGGGACTCCTTCTGCTACCGAAACGGCTCACGTTTTTATTAAGGAAATAATCAGGCTTCACGGGGTACCCACCAACATTGTATCTGACAGAGGAGTGCAGTTCACCTCCCGTTTCTGGAGAGCCTTATGCGGAGCCCTGAAAATTGAATTGGCCTTGTCCTCCGCCTACCACCCACAGACTAACGGGCAAACAGAACGCACCAACCAAACCCTCGAGCAGTATATCAGATGTTTCTCTTCCTTTGTCCAGGACGATTGGGTTTCCCTGTTACCTTTGGCGGAATTCGCCTACAACAATGCCAGCCATGCTACCACCGGGCAGTCCCCGTTCTTTTCCAATTATGGTTTTAACCTGTCTTTTCTTCCCGATATCCCTACAGAATCGCATGTACCAGCAGTTCAGGACACAGTATCCTTTCTTCAGCAGAACAACCGGATCCTGCAGGAGGCTATAACCAAGGCTCAGGCTGACAGCAAGAAGAGTTTCGATCAAGGAAGAAGGGGAGAGTTGATCCTTCAAGTCGGGGACCAGGTATGGCTGTCTTCCTCTAATTTAAAATTAGCATGTCCCTCCAGGAAGTTGGCACCAAAGTTTCTGGGTCCATTTCCTGTTAAAAGGAGGATTAACGAGGTATCTTATGAGTTGTCTTTACCCGATTCCATGAGAATACACCCAGTCTTCCATGTAGCTCTACTTAAGCCTGTCATACCTGACCCCTTCCCTGGTAGAGGAACAAGACCACCCGATCCTGTGCTGATTGATGGCAGTGAGGAGTTCGAAGTGGAGGCCATCTTGGATTTCAGAAGACGACGGGGACAAGGTCAGTTTCTGATTAAATGGAAGGGCTATGGCCCAGAGAGTAATTCATGGGAACCTGCTACTAACATACATGCCAATAGACTAATACAGGCCTTCTTTGCTGCACACCCAGAGAAAAGAGCTACTAGGGGCACCCGGAGGTTGCCCCTTGTGGGGGGGCAATGTCAGGGATCCGCTCGTCCTGCGCGATCGGCTCTCCGTGCGCGCGTGCACGTTCGTGCAGCGGGTCGTCGTAGGTACGAGCGTCTTCCAACGCGCGCGGGTGCACGCCGTTCGTGTGTGCGCGCGGTACACACACGCACGGGCGAGCGTTAGCACGATTGGCGCCAGTAGCCCTTTTTAAAGGCACAGTTGCAGCAGCTCTGTGCTGTCTCGTCTGCAGCTTGTGCCTGTGTATACCTGCTTGTCTACCTGATACCTACCTGATATCCGACCCGGCTCCGTCTGACCTTGTTGACCTCTCCTGCTTCGACCCCGGCTTGTTTGACCCTTCTTGAACTGATCTCCTGTTGCCGAACTCTGCTTGTACCTGACACCTCTGCTTGTTCCTGCATCGCTACCCTGTATCCTGAGGACCCATCCAACCTGATCCAGTGGCCTGCAGTCCTCAGCCTTCCTACTACAGAGAGTCCCTGCTTCTGAGAACCCTCATCTCCGGATACCTGCTACTGCTCCTGGCTGGACTCTCCTACCCCACTGCGCTCCGGTCTCCCTGTTCCCATTCCAGTGAGACCAGAACCAGAGCCGTAAGAGAGGTCCCCTTCTACTAAGACAGACTCAATACCTGAAGTTCCTAACACTGGGCCTCTTTCCCAGCCAGAGAAAAGTGTTTATATCGCGTTGTAGAGAGGTGAGGGTTTGGCGTGACACATAAATAGGGAGAGCTCTGAAGTAATATAATAGTTTCGGCAAAATAGACATTTTAACCGCTACAACCCTCCCTATCAAGGGGATGCGAAAAGTCGACCACAAACGTAGCCACCTCCGAACCATTATAAAGGCCGGAGGATAGTTGGCGCTAAAGATTTCTGGTAAGGAAGGAGCTAAATGAACCCCTAGGTATAAAATTGTGTTTTTAGAGAGAGAGAGACCAAAATATGAGCGCATATTAGAAACTTCTGCAGGGGTAAAGTTGATAGGAAGGGCAGCACACTTAGCTATATTCACCCCCAAGCCCGAAAGCTTGTGAAAGGTGCCCAAGAGCTCCAGAAGATTGGGAAGAGCTATCAAAGGATTGGGTAAAAACAAAAGGACATCGTCCGAGTAAAGGCTAAGCTTGTACTCCCCTTCCTCTTTCAAGTACCCCCCTATGTTCGGATTAGTAACAATGGCCCTGGCGAGGGGCTCCAGAGCCAAGGCAAATATTAGTGGGGATAGGGGACAGCCCTGGCGGGTGCCCCGACTTATAGGAAAAAATTCAGAGGAACTACCGGGGAGTTTGATCCTAGTATGGGGTCTATGATACAGTGCTTTAAAACCATTAATAAATTCGCCCCCAAAACCAAACCTGGCCAAAACCCGGTCTAGATAGGGCCAGAGGACACTGTTGAATGCTTTTTGGATATCCAACCCTAAAATCAAGACTTTACGGGAGAAAAGGTTCGCATCTTGAATGATATTTGTTGCCAAACGAATGTTATCAGTGATCTGCCTATTGGGGATGAAACCAGTCTGCTCCGGGCCCACAAGGGCACATACAATAGGGGCCAATCTATTTGCCAATATCTTTCCTAGGATTTTAATATCATTATTCAACACCGAGATGGGCCTAAAATTCTGGGGTAGGGAGTGGTCTTTATGGGGTTTGGGGATCAGGGTCATATTAGCATGCAACATCTCGTCAGGGAGAGCCTGTCCTTGTAGCGTCTGATTAAGGAGTCTGGACAATTTAGGGGCCAGGATCTGTGAAAATTTCTTGTAATACGTGGAGGTGTAGCCATCCGGGCCGGGGGCTGTAGAGGTTTTGAGTGTCTTAATAGTGTCCAACACCTCCTGTTCGGTGCAGGGGGCATTAAGTGCGGCCCGCTGAGCATCGGAGAGGGATGGAAGGGGGAGCGAGTTCAGCCACTCATCTACATTGTCTGGCAGTGGTTGCGAGGGGGAGGATAAAAGATTTCGGTAAAAGGATGTGAAAATTTTGAGTACTTCGTTTGGGTGTGAGACCAGAGTGCCCTTGTCATTTTTCAATTTATAAACATGAGTAGGTTGTAAAGATTGGTGTAGTTTACGCGAGAACATCCTGGAAGCCGTGTTACTGTGTAGCAGAAATCTAGCTTTTGACCACCGAAGTGATTTCTCGGTACGTTCCGAGAGGATAGTGTCTAGTTCGGTACGCTTTTGATTAATCAATAGAAGGACATCTGGGGAATGTGCCTGTACGTGGGACTGGTAGAGGGCTCGCAGTTCCCGTGTGAGGGCCTGAATTTTAGCATTACATTGTTTCTTCCTAGTGACTGCTATTTCAATTAAACGACCACGGAGAACCGCTTTATGAGCGGTCCAAAGAACCTGGGGTGAGATGTCCGGGGTGTCATTAATCGCGAAGTAGTCTGCTAGGTGGCTCTCAATCTGAGTATAGGTATTGGGGTCTGAGAGTAGGGAATCATTCAGTCGCCAGGAGGCAAGAGAGGGGGAGAGGCCCACGTGGGAGGTATGAAAGGCCACAATCTGATGGTCAGACCATGGGCACGGGTGGATAGTAGTGTGTGAGGAATTGGCCAAAAGAACCGGGGAAGCAAAAATATAATCAAGCCTAGCGTAGCTATCATGAGGGTGAGAGTAGTGTGTATATTCTCGAACTCCAATATTAAGGGCCCTCCAGGTGTCGATAAGCTGTAAACCATCCAATGCTATAGAGAGAAATTTAGGGAAAACCCTAGCGCTATGCGATGTACGGCTCCTATCCTCCGCGGGATTAGCTACTAAGTTGAAATCTCCACCCACTATCAGGTGGGGGGAGATGTATCTGTCGAGAGTACGCAGGAAAAGGTGATAGAAGGCACTCTGTGCGTTATTAGGGGCGTACAGATTAGCAATCGTTACTTCCTTACCCTGCAATTTACCCTGAACAATTAAAAATCTGCTATCCTGATCTTTAAACACATGTGAGGGTTCAAATGGAACAGAATTACGAATATAAATTGCCACTCCTCTGGTCCTGGAAACGTAGTAGCGTAATGTAATTTATATGACTTATCAAAGAATGTGGGGCAGGCCCCCGAGGAGAAGTGCGTCTCCTGTAGTAAGATGATATCCGCCCCAATACGTTTATAGTATCGGAAGGCTTTCCTCCGTTTGTGAGGGGAGTTAAAACCTCTCACATTATGTGAGATAACATGGAGACCCATATCAGCCAGTGTTCAACCGCAAAGGTGCGGGTGGTCCGCAGGGAGAATTGGGATTAAAATGGCTGAGTCCAGAACCAGAGGGGCCCGTATTAGCCAATATCAGGCCAAGTCTAGTACCTATGGGGCCGTCAGGAGGTCCGGTATGAAACGGAGATCCATCAGCCCCGAGCTTATAGGCAAAGAAAATACATTCCGCTGTGAAGTCAGCAAAGCAAATAAACAAAAGCATAAAAAGAAAACTTAACACTCTATGGGGTCTGGTTGGAAAGTCCAGCCAGATCAAGAAAATTGTGTAATTACCAGGCCTTGCGGCCCAACTGCCACCTGCTACACACATGTCTCACAGTGGGAGAAAATCGTTAGTCTTCTGGGAGACTACAATGAGATGAGCGTGTCCAAATAGCCCGATACTCAGGTCTCTGGGACTAAGGATACGTAAGGAATGGTGTGCAGGTATGGAAGGGGGGAAGCGCAGCTACGAATGTCAGAGAGGGTGAGACACAGGGGAAGTAACGAAAAAACAAAGTAAATGTCTTCAGCCACCCGGGACATGGAGAAAACAGATGATATAGTAGCCGAGCACTTGTTGAGTGTTAGAAAACGGGGGCACTGGAAGATCCAAGGACAGACGAAGGGAGGATTTCTTAATAGGTTACGGTTCGGAGAATCAGACCTCAAACGTCCGGTAGTGGCTGGAGTCTGCGAGACCTTCTGTCCCTTTGAGGCGATGGTGTAGCCCAGATAGGGGATGGTCGTGGGGTCGGTGGGTGACGGGGTGAATGTTGTCGTTCCAGGAGACCCAGCTTCACCAAAATATCTTTGCCTTCGGATATCGTAGAGGCTATGTAAGTAGAACCGTTATGAGGCACGATCAGTTTGAATGGGAAGCCCCAGCGGTACCGTATGTGGGCAGACTGCAAGGAGGAGGTAATCTCCTTCATTTTCCTTCGCTTCTCTAGCGTTGCCGGTGAAATATCTGGGTAGATCTGGACAGAAGCTCCGTCCAGTTGGATCCGAGGCATGTTTCGTGAGGCACGAAGGATTTCCTCCTTTGTAAGGTAGTCCTTGAGACACAATACGATATCTCTGGGCGGCTTTTCGGGAGGAGGTTTGGGTCTCAGAGCACGATGTAAACGATCGCATGTAAAGGCTTCGGTAGGTTGGTTCGGAAGCAGAAGTTGAAACAGACGTTCGATCGTGGCTGGGAGGTCTGTCACCGACTCGGGGATACCTCGCACACGAACGTTATTCCTCCTGTTGCGGTTGTCGAGGTCCTCCAAGTGGTTTTGAAGTTGAACGACCGTGTCACCGAGCAGCTCATGATCCCTTCGTAAGTCCGAATAGGCAAGGTGCAGTTCGTCGTGCTTAACTTCCAGGAGGTCTGTCCTATTGCCCAGGGCCGCCATTTCCTGAGAAATCAAGCTCGTGGATTTATGCAGCTCCGCTTGGAATTTCTTCGCCAGCTTATCATACATAGAGGACAAGCTGTCCTCCAAATCCGCTTTAGTAAGAGTGTCGCCCATACCTTGGAGCGGGCCCGCCGGGCGCGCGGCTGCATCGGCCTTGGGGGAATGGGCGCCATCTTGGGACATGTTAGGTCCGTCCGAGGTCCGCAGAAGGTAGGCCGTAAGAGAGCGTTGAGCGGTCTTCCGCTTGCTTTTCTTAGATGTCGGCATGCACAAGTGGTCCCGCAGGCGATTACTGTTATTTGTGGACCAAAAGTCGGGCCAAATCGTCCTGGGGAGTGATATATCTTCTCCGCAGCCCCGGGAGCTCAGAGACCTAGCTGCTGTCTCGTTCCTCGCCGCGCATGCGCCGTATTTATCACTTCTATTGTACTACATACAACTTTATTTAGATTTGTGTGCCATAAGCAGTATCCTTAGTTTGCCTAATTAATTCACCTCAACATTGAATTGTTCATAATATTTAATCATACTTCTGACCTTACCCTTCTCTATGACTAAGCCCCTAAGGGTGAAACATGTCAGAGTGGGGTGTTTTTCTGGTGAGGATGAACTGAGGTGTGCGGTTTCTCCTTTTCTTCACAGTGAGGACAGGCTCTTGAACTGGCACTCAATAGCATTTGCACTGCAGTTCTATCAAGTACACTGTGAAAACTTTGCTGAATGTTTCTGCAACAAAGTGGACCTGCTGTTGTCCCTCCTCTTTCAGTAGGCATGTGTTTCCTGAATAGTATGACATTCATAGGCGTGTGCATGGGGTGTTTCGGGTGTTTAATCCAGGGGTCCAGAGGTCCCTGGTGTTTAATCCAGGGGTCAGCAACCTGTCTATCACAATCTACCTGTCGATCATGGGCAGGTGATTGATAGACCATGATCCTTCCTTGCCAACTCTCGGAACATGGACAGAAGGGGAGGCATTTACTGGATCTCATTTGTATTTTTCTCCTACAGCCACTGAAAGTCTGCATCTCCTCCTCTTCCCCAGCATTTAGGCCAGAAGAAACCACAGCTGATGTATTCAGTCTTCTAGAAGCTGACAAGGATCCAGAGATTGGTCCTGAAGTTAAAACCCTCATCACCAGAACTGAACAAAGACTTGTCTTGGGCTATCAATGCTTTGAACGTTTCTCCAAGTGGAAAAGGCTTGTACGCACCATTGCAAGGTTAGTTCATATTGCAGATTGCTTCCACACAAAGCCCACAGATGCTCACTGTCAAGGTTGGCACGTGTGCCAAAAGCTTCTTTCTGCAAAAGACATTGCTGAAGGTGAACTGATCATAATAAGCAGTGTACAGCAGAGTGTTTTTGGCTCAGAAATTAAATGAACCCGTGACAAGAGGGACATTGCAAAAAACAGTCCAATTGCCAAGCTGAATCCATTCATTGACAGTAATGGTATGTTAAGGGATGGTGGACGTTTAAACAAGGCTGAGTTGAGTGAGCAAGAACAGAATCCTCTCATTATACCTGCTCGCCATCACATCACCACTTTGCTCATACGGCACTACCATGAAGGTCAATTCCTAAAAAGATCGTGTTAGAGGGATCTCTATTGTGAACAGTTAAGTAATGTTTAGAAACAGAATGTTTAGTGAACCCTTTTCTAATGTTGTTTATATGTTCATTGAGACGGATCTGTTAGTCCGGCCCACATACTGCAGGCCACATGGACACTGGAGCATATAAACAACCCCGGTAATGGAACAAGTAATGAAGGGTTCAATGGGGAAAGTTTTTGAAGTACAGGAAGAAGAGAAAACGGTAGTCCTTCTTGTGGTGCATCGATTTAACTGACACACCTGGCACCTCCTACACTGGTAATAACTTGTGAGTTCAGAGAAGAGGTTAGATCTTTCCCTAGGAAGGTTCAAAACCTTGGGAGCCAACTTATCCTTAAGGGTGGACACCCCCCTAAAAACCACCTGTGGTCTATCAGGCAAAATGGCGTTCAAAACCCTATAATTTTTCAAAATGTGCCAGTTTGTTCATAATGTGCTTCACACTGAAATGTTGACGTGAAAAGCTAGTAACAAAAGGACACCGATAGGGGTCCTCAGCACCATTATTAACTGTTCTGTCCCTCAGTAAATCATCATGGTCTATATTAATAACCTGGCCTAATGTATTACTGAGGGATTCAGAGCTGTAACCCTTAGCCCTAAAACGCTTGGTAAGAACTTGGGCTAAGAAGGTGTCATTGTCTGAACAATTACATGTGATCCTGAGAGACTGACTCTTAGGTACCGATTTGAGCCAGGATCTGTGGTGGCAACTGTCAAGGGGTATATAAGCATTTCTGTTGGTAGGTTTAAAATAAGTGGAGGTAATAAACCTATCCACACCGACAGAAATAGTAAGGTCCAAAAAATTGATCTGTTCTAAACTGGCTTCATAATTAAAATGTATATTGTTAGTGTTCAAAAAATCCATATACTCTGACAGAGCAGACTGGCTACCATCCCAAAGGAGGAGGACATCATCTATGTAGCGGGCCCAGAGGATAAACTCTGACCTTGGCTCAGCATAGATGACGTCCTCCTCCCATTTAGCCATAAAAAGGTTCGCCAGGCTGGGGGCGTATTTAGCCTCCATGGCAACTCCTCTATCTTGGCGATAGTAGTGCCCATTAAACCAAAAAAAGTTGTGGGTTGCTGCATACTCGAGCAAGACCATAATGAAGTCAATCTGTTCCTGTGGTACACTGTTACACTGTTATTTGCAGCTGCATAACTACCATTCTGATGTATATATTGACATTTACCATGCCAGAAGGGGAGTGTGCTGCCCCAACGGGGCATAGAATTTATATAGATTGTTCCTTAACTATTTTCTATGGATGTTTTATATTTAGTTTACATGCTGCCATCTAGTGACCTTTTGTGGTAATGCACTTGTTTTCTCAAGTTTATTTTCCCTTATGTTATGACACACTTCCTTTATATGTAATGTTCCACCCTTCTTCCTGTGATTGCACTTCATGTGTCATGGATGCAGCTACAAGACACATGTAGCAGGGCACATGTATTCTGCATTGTAAGTGTAGCACTGGCTCCTGACAAGCAGGCGGTATGTGTTTTTGTAAAGTTAATTTTCCTGAAACCAAAGTTGGGTTTTGGGGCTAATTTTCTAAATTTCTGGTTTCAGTACCAGTCCAGCTGGATTGCATTGGGTTTTCCTTGACCGCAGGTGTCGCTGTCACCTCCGGCAAGAGTAAGAACGCAGTTTAGCTGGTTGTATTGAATGCCACTGTTCTTTCGGAACCAGCCTAGTGGGAGTGCTCTTCTGCTGTGCATTCTGGGATGTGGTATTTAAGGTACTGACATCACGTACCTGTTCAGTTCGGGTGGTCCTCCTGACCCAGCCCCATGGCCTCCTGGCCTGCGGGTGCAGAACCATGCATTTCGAGTCTCGGGGCTGGCTAGCCCAAGGCAACGCAACTGCAGGGACAGGCCTGAATGGATTTCGGGGCTTATTGATCCAAAGGTGCCGTCTCATCTGAAGGGAGAGGCCAAGCAACTGGGGAAACCCCAGGGTAGGACTCTTCAGGAGAAGGCCATGCGCAAAGCTGGCTTCTCTGAAGGAGCCTGGAGGCTTAGTTGAAGGACACAATCTGGATCTACACTCATACGGTATCGCCGGATCGGCTGAGAGATACTGGTACCATATGATAGCTCTTTAAATTTGTCTATGTCCCTCAGTAAATCACAGGTCTGTGGCAGAGACTTTGTCAAACATCCTACGCTCAAGTCTGTGGCAGAGACTTTGTCAAATATTTACTTAACACCCTACCAGCTGCTAGGCCTAGTGAGAGGAGGTCTATCTGGGGGTTGTAAAATTCAGTTGTGAAACAGTTGCTATTCTCTGGATTCTTCTATAAGAGACTTTCCATTTTTGCAGTCTAAAGTACCTGAACTTACTCCTAACCCTGTACCCTAAATTGAGAGACTCTGTTTCTGTTTCAAATAAATAACCCAAAAGAAGATTCAGTGTCAGTTTCCACATTTCTTTGGGCCATCTACCATGGGAATCCCTAGACGGAGAAGCAGACAAGAAGGTAACGGTAAGCCCAATAAAACCAGCAGCTCTTTTGGGGGATCAGTGCTACATAAGCTACAGACAATATCATCTTTTGACCGCATAAATACTACAACCTATTCATCTTTTTTAACCTGATGTTCAGAATAAAAGCACCTCTGTGGATGGAGTCAGTATTTGGTGAGTTCAAACTATCAGATGAGGATTGTCCTCAGGGATTATATCTAATACAGGCCAGGCATAGAGGTCTCACAATGGAATAAATCGCTTCACACCAATCGGAGTCAGAATAGACCCCATGGGGGCACCACTACATAACTATTAGGGGGGCTGAGGGGGGCTGCTGCACACAGAAGGTTTTTTATCTTAATGCATAGAATGCATTAAGATAAAAAAACTTGTTCCTTTACAATCGCTTTAAGGAAAGCATACAATACCAAGCTTCAGTTTTCAAAGCAAGCAAAATCCTTCCTGTATTAAAAGAGGTAACAGACTCCAGAGAGAGAGCTCATAACTCAGCTATGAGGAAAGATTAGAGGAACTGAACTTATTCTCTCTTGAGAAGAGGAAATTAAGGGGGGATATGATCAACATGTATAAAATGAAATACATAAGTGGTCCATAAAGTGAACTCCTTTTAGAGTTATTCACTTTAAGGTCATCACAGAGGACAAGGGGGCACTCATTACATCTGAAGGAAAAGAAATGTCATCTCCAAATACTAAAGGGCTTCTTCACAGTAAGAGGTGTGAAAATATGGAATAGACTCAGGAGCTTGCTCTGTCCAGCTCAGTAGATTGCTTTAAAAAAAGGTCTGTTTTATTTCCTAGCAACACATAATATAACTGGGTACTAACATTTCTAGGTAACGTTGATCCGGGGAAAATCCAATTGCCTCTTGGGGGATCAGGAAGGGTTTTTTTTCTCCTGCTGGAGCAAATTGGATCATACTGTGGCGGTGTAGTTGCTACAAGTAACAAGCATCCAGTAATTCACCCCGCTGCCAGACTGCCAATAATCACTTGCAGAGAAAATGAACAGTCTTTTGCTGGTTTCGGTTTTGTTACGGGGGAGTACAACTTGGTTGGGGAAAAGGGTATATGGGATGCCCATAGAACAGTTAATTTCTGCCATCATATTTAAAGGTTTTAAAAGTTAGTACACATTTGAGCCTGAAGAAATTATATGCATATATGATAGCTATGATCTTCTTCCTGCATCACCATGCAGATTGTTGCTCCTCCTCTGCTTAACTTCCGCAGACTATTACTCCCAGGCATTCCCCACCCAAGACCGTGTAAGAGTGAGGATATCACTCTTGACTGTGTAAGGATGATGCTCCTAGAGATCCCCTCCTCCTGCACAAACTTATCATGAAATTGTTAGTGAAGTAATATGTCTAATAATATAATATATTCTATTATAATATATATAATATATTGTAATATATCTTTTTCTGTATTTTAGAAGGACCCACTCTGAATAGAGTGGGTCCTTCTAACACTCTGAATAATTCCTCTGACTGGCTCTGGTTGCTCGCTGCTACTAGGCCAGAGGCCTGCAGTACCTCTCCCTGGAGACTCAGTAGTTTAGAAGCACATATTGTGCGGTGGACTACTGTTCCCCGCTTGCCCAGCTTGAAAATCCTGTGCCCTCAGGCCACATCGATTTGACACATCTCCCCACAATCTCTCCTCTGATCCAGGACTCCTCATCATTGACTAATAATGATGAAGACTTTGCTAATGACCGTATAGAAGCAAAGTTCCTCTCAGACTTCTTGGCAGATCCAGCCCACCACTGTGGTACACTCACCGATCTCTCTCTGCCCTGAGTCCTTGATGGAGAACTTGACTGGACCTTACATTCTGACAGCTTCACCTGCCCCTCTGCTCCAGGAGTTCTTTATCAAAAACCATATGATGATAAAGACATTGGCAATGACCGAGGCAAAGTTCCTTCAAAGCTCTCCCTGTGCCTCCTCCTGCAATTGGTGTACCCCCCCCCCCCCGATGGGGGTGCCCTCCTCCTGCTGTCTAGTATTCCATCCTCCACTTCACTAAGCCGACAACTCCCCCAGCAGTATGTTACCTTATATAGAAGGTAAGGATGAGCCGGACACCAGCCGGTTCGGTTCGCACCAGAACCTGCGAACAGACCTGAACTTTAGAACCCTATTAAAGTCTATGGGACTTGAACGTTCAAAATCTAAAGTGCTATTTTTAAAGGCTAATATGCAAGTTACTGTCCTAAAAAGTGCTTAGGGACCTGGGTCCTGCCCCAGGGGACATGTATCAATGCAAAAAAAGTTTTAAAAACTGACATTTTTTCAGGATCAGTGATTTTAATAATGCTTAAAGTGAAACAATAAAAGTGTAATATTACTTTAAATTTTGTAACTGGGGTGTGTGTATAGTATGCCTGTAAAAGGGTGCATGTTTCCCATGCTTAGAACTGTCCCTGCACAAAGTGTCATTTCTGCAGGAAAAAAAGTCATTTAAAATCACTCGTGGCTATAATGAATTGTCGGCTCCCGTAATACAGAGAACAGTCATTGAAAGTCTTTGATATAAAAAAAAAAGTATGGGTTCATCCAAATTCAATTACCAGGCCCTTCAGGTCTGGTATGGATATTAAGGGGAACCCCACGTCACATGTAAAAAAAATGACGTGAGGTTCCCCCTAAATATCCATACCAGACCCTTCAGGTCTGGTATGGATATTAAGGGGAACCCCACATCAAATAAAAATAAAAAATGACGTGGTGTTCCCCCTAAAAATCCATACCAGACCCTTTATCCAAGCACGCAACCTGGCAGGCTGCAGGAAAAGAGGGGGGGAAGAGAGAGCGCCCCCCCGAACCGTACCAGGCCACACCATACCTCAACATTGTCACAGACCCCTCAAAGCACCTTGTCCCCATGTTGATGAGGACAAGGGCCCTACCATTTCACAAAGAAAGTGTAAAAGAATGTTAAAAAAGACAAACATACTTTTGAAAAAGTCCTTTATTAAAAATAAAAAAAAAATAAAAAAAGATTCCAGCGGTGGTAATCCACTCTTGCCGACCAGCGACGGGTGATCATCTCTCCACGGTCCAGCGATGGCTGATCTGATCCAGCGACGGGTGATCTCTCCACCCAGCGCAGTTCAGTCGATCCATCCTTCCTCTGTCTCCACTGGCAGAGACACTGCGGGACCCCACCCCCCTCTTACGCAAGTAGGGAAGCCTGGCTTCCCCAATGACATGTGGGTGATCCTGACTCCTCTGATGTAACACAGGGAGCCGACAATTCATTATAGCCGCGAGTGATTTTAAATGACTTTTTTTCCTGCAGAAATGACACTTTGTGCAGGGACAGTTCTACACACGGGAAACATGCGCCCGTTTATAGGCATACTATAGACACCCCCAGGTACGAAATTTAAAGGAATATTACACTTTTATTGTTTCCCTTTAAGCATTATTAAAATCACTGCTCCCGAAAATCGTCCATTTCTAAAACTTTTTTTTGCATTGATACATGTCCCCTGGGGCAGGACCCAGGTCCCCAACACTTTTTAGGACAGTAACTTGCATATTAGCCTTTAAAATTAGCACTTTAGAGTTCTCCCATAGACTTGTACAGGGTATTCCGTGGCTTTTCGAATTTGATGCGAACAATCCAAATTGTTTACTGTTCGCCGAGCAGGCGAACAGGCAATATTCGAGTCGAACATGGGTTCGACTCGAACTCGAACCTCATCCCTAATAGGAGGCCTGCCCCCTGCCAATACCAGTTGGGATTGGTCAGGGCTCCCACATGAGCTGCCTGCCACTCCAGTTCTAGGCCCTGCCCCTCTTCCAGAATATCCTCCCTGGAAGCAGGGGAGGCGCCTCAGAACTAGAGCACAGGTGGTCACACCCACTGCTACTCTGACCACTCCCAGCCCCCAGATCAAAAGAGACAGGCCTAGCTTGCAGCATAGGCCTGCCTACATTTTCCTGTGCTGACAGTCTCCTAGTAAAACCCTATTACTAGTACCTACCTATTGGTGGAGGGTGCTACAATACTTTGCTGTTTTTTTGCCTTCCTCTGGATCAACTGTGGGTATAGGATTGTGTATATGGGATTGTTTATTTTTTTCTCATTTATTTGTTGAAATGGATGAACTTGTGTCTTTTTTCAACCAGACTAACTATGTAATTCATAATAGCAAATTTTACTGTTGTGTGTTGGACAAGTCCGACATCTACAACAGTGCTCACATGCTTGCTTGCGATTTGCATTAGCAAATGACTGAAAATAATCCATCTGGGGCCGGATGAACAAATAGGGAAATATATAGCTCTCTTCCTCTCGGTATTGACAATATGATTCATGAGCTTGCATCAAATATTAAGCAAATTCAACAACTAAAATGGAAAGACTAAGGTCAAATAACACACCTGGAAGATGCTAATTATTCACAGGATAGATGAGGCACGATTTCCAGTAAATGTGCATGTAAACAGTAGGGAATCAATGCTCTGCGAAGACGTGATCCACTTACAGAGATATCTTTTTTTTAAAAGAATACGCTGGGATCTACATGCTGATTCTTATCAGAATAAAATATTGTCCAATAACAGACAACATAATAAATATTGATTAATCTGTGCTAATATATATTACTTACCTATTACTTAGGAAGTTCTATCTCACTGACTGAAATAACAAAGAACAAAATATATTAAATGTGTATCTAAACTCAAGAAAAAAAAAGTAAGATATTGCAACTTATCAGATCTCAGATGCTCTGGCTGCATTTGTTTTCTTTTGCATCAAGGTTTTTGTCTTTATTTTCACCTAGTGATCAGTGGCGGCTGATGCTAAACTTTTTTTTGTGGGGGGGGCGGCACCAAACAAACCCCCACCCCCAAGTCCACACTCAGCCCTCCACAGTCCCCCCACACTCACCCCTCCAGGAGGGGAAGCTGGAGGACAATAGCGAATATTGATTCGCTAGTGTCACAAGTGCGCGGGTTCGGACGCAGTGCTCTGCGCCCAACCTTTTTCAAGCCAATTAGAGCCTCCTGCTCTAATCATGTGGCTTGAAAAAAAAAAAAAAACTCATAGAAACCTATGAGTCCAGTGCCCCGCAAGCATCCCCTCATGCAAACTTGGGGGGCAGAGCCCTTGCGCCCCTTATGGACCGGCCGCTCCTGCTGGTGATCCTGCCAGTAACATACTTCCTGTCTTAAGGCAACAACATCCATTCACTGTGGTGTATCTATAGGGAACCAGCATTGTCAACTTAGGCTTCATAGGATATTTTGCAAAATGTCGTGGATGTTAGGATTGCCATCCTGTGCAAAATGTTAGTGTTCTCCGGACCTTTTTTTGAAGTGTCCCTATGGTTTGTTCAACATAGAGTAGATCACATGGACAGGACAGGCAATACACCATATGTGTTAAAGTACAGTTGTAAAAAGAACTAATGGGAAACATTCTTCCATTGCCAAAAAAATGAGCTGTTACCATTGGACTGTCTTTTTGGAAGCATCCTGTAATAAATGTTTATTTCTAATATGATGATTCAATGTAGATAATGAAAATTGTATATGCGATCAGCGTAGAAACGTTCAATCAAAAAAGAAAATACAATTGACCGAAAGTCATATATTTTCCTTTCAAAGGGTCCGTCCACTTTAAACTGACATTTCAACCTTTGAGCTGTCTCATCATTAAATCGCTTGTTTGTTTTGTCTCTTGCCCAGCTCGGATTCCTCTGCCCTGAAGCCACTGTTTTTATGTAAAAAAAAAAAAAGTAAAAAGAAATTAATACCACAAGAAAGCAAGTCCCTGGTAATAAGCCATGGCAAGAGGTTGGAATTCAGATGCAGAGATTGCTGTTGGATCCTATTTTGGATGGGCTGAAAATTTACATTTTAAGTTTAAAGTGTAACTCTACATAGTATTTTTAAAATTTCGGATGACGTAGGGAAGGGTTAGGCCGCTATCATTTTAAAAAAGTTTTTTTGCTCTCTGTGTTCCTATTGGAGAGATTCATCACACTCTTTGTCCTGGTGACCATTGTCACTGAAACAGAAAGTGAAGGGAAATTCAAAATTATACAGCCTTCCCCAGAACAAGAGGTAAGGTAAAATATATTATATGGGGCACTTATTCCATTGACAACTGTTTAAATGGATGTCCTCTCACTTTGGGAAATTTCACTTTAATTTCCTGCTGTGTCTACAGGACAGGAAATTCATGGAGATTTCTCCATTATTCCAAAAACAACAAAACGTTGACTGGCACGCGTTTTAGCCCTTTCCTACTCTAACCAAAACTAAAAAAAAAAATGTTTTAGTTATAATTACACTTTAACAAAGTATTTGGCATTATGAGATTTCCATTTTCAGGAAAGAAACAGAAAGTGATTGTGCCACAACCCACAGTACCAAACCTCCATTCCTAAAATGCGTGTGAATGAAGAAAGGTGGCGGTCATGGGTGAGGAATGTCACTAAAAATACATGATGTAAAAAAAAATGCATGCTATAAATATTGTTTATTTAGGAGTTAAAGTGTTTCATAATTGAGAATACATTATGTGATTTAATAATAATGTCATGACAGGCAAGAAAAACAAAACAAAAAACAAAACAAAAAATAAATGATTAAATAATTGAAAATAAAAATAAATATAAAAAAATAAAAAAATAAAAAAGCAGGAAAGAGTGAATGTCACATATAATAAATACAGTAAATTTATAATATACAGGTACATAATAATATCCATGTGAACAATTACTAAAGAAATATCAGTTGCATAAATCTGTCTGTATTGACATTATCAAAAATCGACACATGACTTAATAAGTAAGTACCATAATAAAAAACTGACATTGTAGTAATTACATGATGCATAATAGATATAGGCTACATAGATCAAACTATCTTGCCATTAGTATGATATAAATGTATATCATGGATTTACATAATAGTGCATGATAGATGTGAGAAGCATAGATGCAAAAAAAAACATTGAGGAACTCCTCTGGATATAAAACCAATAGATCAGTCTCAGTGTTATGGTATCAACGACACTACAGTGTCAGCAAGCATAAGGAGGTCCTCATGCTACTAAACAACTGAGAGGCCCAGGACTTCCCAGCACCAATCCAGCAGTTGTCTGACTTTTTATTGAATGGGGAGCTCAGTGTGCTGATTCTCTTTTCCCTGTCCAGTCAAAGGCTGGAGGAAGGACAAGACCTTTGTAGTACCCCAGGCCCCCAAAAGGCAAGTAGTAAACCAATGGACAGGGTGGGCTAGCATTTCACTTCAGGCTGCATCCCTCTGCAATAGTAAAGCAACATGTATAGATGGGCACCAGTCACTTTAGATACAAAACAACAGGAGTTTATTGATTCTCACTTAATACTCCATGGAAAGAGCGTAAAGGCATGGGAAACTCATGGACTAGCAGACTCCAGAAATTGGGGGATGAATGTACTTCCAGTTTTCAATGATGTAGAACCTTAAAGGCAACCCACACTTGTGAGTGTAGCTCCTGACTGTAAAGCACTGCAAAATGCTGGGGAGAAGACAACATACTCCAGCAAGGCCCAAGCTTCAGATTCCAGCTTCTCTGATCGCTCAAGAGATCTGGACTTCTTCCCTTGTACTTCTTTCCCCATGTTACACAAGCCAGGCCCCAAACTAGGCCTTGCTCCAGCTGCATGGTCTCACTCCTCAGGCAGCAGGCTTGAGAAGGTCGGGTAACCAAAATCAGCCCTCTCCCAGGTAGGTGGCCTGGGGGAGAATTGACCTTTCAATGTCATTCCCTGAATATTTATGCCCTTTTCCAACCTGTAACAATGACAATTAAACCTCCCCCAGGTTGGCCATGGAGACAAATATCCTTAGCTCTGATTAGTGCAGCTTCTTATACTATTTCCAGAGGCATCAGTGACAATTACTGGCGGCAGGCTTAAACTGACAATAACCAGAGCCTAGGAGATAGCTATTTAAATTGCAGAACTGGATGGATTGAAATACAAACCATTAGGTAGGTAAAACAGTTCTCATATATGTGTAGAGCTACCCCTGCAAGGGCAGCTGGAAGTTGTCCCCAAAAGTTGCCCTGACCTTGAAAGCCTCCCGGCGCCTCTGACACATTGGGTTCTGACATACTCATAGCTCCCAACTATTCCTGATTTTGAGGGACTGTCCCTGATTTGGAGCAATGTCCCTCTGTTCCTCTTTCCCCCTTATTTGTCCCTCTTTTTGGTCTGATCTATATAGTTGTATATAAAATGCACTTTTTATCTTTCAAAAAATGTTTCTTAGTGCTAAACCTTTCATCCAATTTCTAAATTGCTATAAATTTTAAAAGCCAATATAAAGGAATAGTAATGGTAAAAAAAAAGTCCCTTGTGGATTTAATTAACTTTTTTTTGGTTAATTCTCCTTTAAGGGGGCATGTCTATGCCTACATACATTTGCTAGTAGGTGTCCCTCAGTCCTATCTCAAAATGTTGGGAAGTATGCATACTTCAAGCTGAACATGGTGTGACTTGACAAAGAAGGGCAGGTGTCCGTCATCATGGCAATTTGCTGACATTTGTGCACCATCCCTACCTGCCTTCCCTTTGGGCGCATGTACTGTACAATAGACACGCTGGGCTGAGCTATATCAAACTAGGGTGGTTGTGCCCTCTCTCTTTTGTTTTTGTTCAAGCAGACCATACAGATGCAAAGACACCAATAACACATTGAAACTCCTAAGGTTTGACCTCATATTATATGGTTTTGGTAAATGTGAAGGAAAAACTCAGCAGGAAATCTGATAGTGTGTATGGGGCTTTAGAATCAGTCAACTCCCTCTAGGCCCTGATGCCACAATAAATATAAAGTAAACAATAAGGTTTGTGTAGGAGTTCCCCTTTAATAAAACTGTTGTATATCTATAAATAGGTTGTAATCTGCCACAGGTTCTATAAGCAGAGTCGCTTTGATGGAAGGAGATCCTTGGAGAATGGACATCATTTTTGTTAAGAGCTGCACAAACGGTTGGCGCTACTAAATCCTGTATAATAATAATAATAATAATAATAAAAATAATCATTGATCTTCAGCCAGCTATTATGCGGCTCAGAGATGTTACTGTCAGGGCTGGCCCAAGACATTGTGCTGCCTGGGTCCAAGAATAAAATGCTGCACAGTTCCCCCCCACCACAGACTCCTCTCCATAACAGACTCCAGTCATCACAGATCATCCCATCACAAATCCCCCCCATCATAGACCATCCCATCGCAGATCTCCCCTCATCACAGTTACCCCCATCACAGATCCCCCCCATCATAGACCATTCCATCATGTATCCTCCTCCCCATCACAGATCCCCCCCATCACAGACTCCCCTCATCACAGAGCCCCCATCACAGATCCACCCCCTATCACAGACTCCTCTCATCACAGACTCCCCTAATCACAGTCCATCCCATCACAGACCCCTCTACATCACAGATCCCCCTTACTCCAGACTCCCCTTATCCCTTCATCACAGACTCCCCACATCACAGACCATCCCATTACAGATCTCCCCTCATTACAGAGCCCCCCATCACAGACTCCCCTCATCACAGACCATCCCATCACAGATCTCCCCTCATTACAGAGCCCCCCATAGCAGACTCCCCTCATCACAGACTCCCCTCATCACATAACCCCCCCATCTTAGATCCCCCCATCACAGACCCCTTATAACAGACCATCCCATCACAGATCTCCCCCACCCCAGACCCTCCTCATCACAGATCTCCCCTCATCACAGACTCTCCCCATCACAAATCCTCCCACTATCACAGTCTCCCCTCATCACAGATTCCCCCATATCACAGACCCCCCCCCCCATCACAGACCATCCTATCACAGATCCCCCTATCACAGATCCTCCACCCCAGACCCCCCTCATCACAGATTCCCCCCTCATCACAGACTATCCTTATCACAGATCCCCCCCCCCCCCCATCAGAGACCCCTCTCCATCACAGATACCCTCCATCAAAAATAAACATAATAATATTATTCTTGATATCACAAGGAAAATAAAGCCTTTGAAAATTCGTTTGTAATAACTCCATCAGTATCACCAGCAAAGCAGCTTCATTATTATCCTATTAAAGAAGAAGAGAATGCATGCTGCATTTCGAGATTTCATAATTTTCCACGTCACGATTGTTAATTCTCCATTCCGAACGCTATTTTACAAGACTGACCGCGTCCGGCTCGTCCTTGCTTCCGAGCATGCGTGTTTGTACTTTGGACTTTTGTCCGACAGACTTGTGTACACACGATCAGAAAATCCGACAACAGACATTTGTCTGTCGAAAATTTTAAAATGTGCGATCCAACATTTTTCCGAGGAAAATCCGACAACATTTGTCCGATGGAGCTCACAAACGGTCGGATTTTCCGCCAACAGCCTGTCATCACACATTTCCCGTCGGAAAATCAGATCGTGTGTACGGGGCTTTAGAGTCTGCAAAAGACTTGAGACGAGGGCAGAGGTTCACCTTCCAGCAGGACAACGACCCTAAATATACAGCCAGAGCTTCAATTAAATGGCTGAGATCAAAGCAAATTCATGTGTAATGCCGTGTATACATGACCGGACTTTCCAGCAGACTAGGTCCGACAGGATCAGTCCGTCTGACAATCCGATCATGTGTGGGCTAGTCCGACCATTTAAAAAAAAAAAAAAATCAGACGGACCTAGAAATAGAACATGTTTCAAATCTATCCAACGGACTCAAGTCCGACGGATTAAAAATCTGGAAAAAATTTTTTCTGTGTGCTGGTCCAACGGACTAAATACAACTGTAGGGCAGCTATTGGCTACTAGTTATTGAACTTCCTTGTCTAGTCCCATTTACATCATCACGTTCAAAATGAATGGACTTTTGACCAGACTTAGTCCGTTCATGTGTGGCCAAGTCCGGAAAGTCCGTCGGACCTCCACCAAAAGTCCATCTGGAAGACTGTCGGACCTGGTCCGTTGAAAAGTCCGGTCGCGTGTACGCGGCATTAGAATTGCCCAGTCAAAATCTAGACCTAAATCCAATTGAGAATCAGTGGCAAGACTTGAAAATTTCTGTTCACAGACACTCTCCATCCAATCTGACAGAGCTTGAGCTACTTTGCAAAGAAGAATGGCCAATATTTCACACTCTAGATGTGCAAAGCTGGTAGAGGCATCTTCAAAAATACTTGAGGCTGTAATTGCAGTGAAAGGTGGTTCTACAAAGTATTAACTCAGGAGAGCAGAATACAAATGCACACCATACTTTTCACATATTTATTTGTAAAATATTCTGAAAAATATTTATCATTTTCCTTCCACTTCACAATTATGTGTGGCCTTTGTGTTGGCCTATCACATAAAATCCCAATAAAATCCATTTATGTATTGTAACGTGACAAAATGGGGAACATTTCAAGAGGTATGAATACTTTTTCAAGGCACTGTATGCACTATATCTGTGTATTTAGCTATTTTCTTGGAATTCAGATTTAATAATGTTCCACGTACATAGATAGGCTTTTTGGCAATTTGCTAATTTTTCCATTTCTTCTAATCTCCCTGGCTCCATGTTGTGTGACTTTCGATGTCACTTTACGATATTTGAAGAACAGCCTGTTAACGCTTTTCTCGTGCAGGCATTTCAGGGCTCTCTATTTTGCGATGTCACGTGCAAAATGCTGAAGCATAAATAAAGATTTGACGCATGGAATTAATGACACAAACACAATTGTCAACAGGTCACACAGGGGGATGACACATATAGAACAGGAATACCACAGCCCAGTCCTGTGGGGGAAACATTTTTATCCTGTCCAGAGTTTGAGAGCTGGCATTTCACTGTGTCTCAGCAACGGGTCATATTCCAAGAACATTACTTAAGTGCCATTTCATGTGGCTGATCGCTCATTTTTTTCCTGGCTCAGCTTGCCTTGATGCCATCTCATTTACAGTATCAGTGCAGAGCGGAGACCCGCTGTCCCTTTATAGTAGCCGTAATGACTCTCACAAAGTATGTCTGCAGGGTATTTCAGGTAAAGTGACAAGCATGCATGTAGTATACTCCAACACAGACAGCCAATGCATGGCGTTAAAGGTACACTTTAACCTGAATTTTTTTTTTGGGATCTACTGTATATAAAAGGGCTCCAGATTCCACAGGGGCCACTAGGATGCTAAAAAAACGCCTCACTTCAGTACTCGTCATAGTCAATCATTGTTAGATGTGCAATGCATTAGACTTTTTTTATTTTTTGGAGGTGATCAGCAGTGAAAGACTTTGTATTGCTTTTTATTAAAGTTACACTAAACTCTTGTTTAGCCACCTCCCATCCCCTCTATAGCCGAAAGGCGGCTACAGCGCAGACCTAATTTGCTGGGAGGGTGTCCATGGACTTCCTCCCATGCTCCAGCAGTCTATGAATGAATGAAATACTTGTATAGCGCACAATGCAAACTGAATCGCCTCTAGGCCTCTGTGCACCCCCTGCAGGACGCACACAGCGCCCTCTGTGATCAGCGAGTCTATGAGACTCGGCTGATCACAGATCTGAGTAAGGGGTCGATCCCGACCCCTTACCACATGATCAGCTGTCAGCCAATGACAGCTGATGATGTGACGTAAATAGAGCCGGTAATCGGCTATTTTTTCTCCTCACGCATGAGGAGCATAAGGAGAAAAAGAAAAGCTGATCACCGGCGGCTGTAAGAGGGCCGCCGGCAGGTGTCGAGAGCCTCTGCTGTGTCCACATATGCCACCTACCAGTGCCCACAGTACCATCCATCAGTGCCCACAGTGTCACCTATCAGTGTCCATAGTGCCACCTATGTCACCAACCAGTGCCTCATCACCAGTGCTACCTATCAATACCACCTACCAGTGCCCATCGGTGCCCATCAGTGCCACCTATCAGTGCCCAGCAGTGACATATATCAATGCCACCCATCAGTACCACTCATCAGGGCCCATCAGTGCCGTCTTATCAGTGCCTATCAGTGTTGCCTTATCTGTGCCTATCAGTGCAGCCCATCAGTGGCCATCAGTGGTCATCAGTGCAGCCCATCAGTTCCCATCAGTGTAGTCCATCAGTGCCCATCAGTGCAGCCTCATTAGCGAATATCAATGAAGGAGAAAAATTACCCTTTGCAAAATTTTATAACAAACTATGAAACACATTTTTTTTTCTTCAAAATATTTTTTTGTTTGTTTAAAAATTAAATGAAATGAAAAAAATGATAAAAATGTAATTTGAATGCAATTTGAGTGCAGTGTAGCATGACCACACAATTGTCATTAAAAGTGAGACAGCGCTGAAAGCTAAAAATTGGTCTGGGCAGGAGGGGGTTAAGTGCTCAGTAAACAAGTGGTTAAAGAAAAAAAAATCTAAATATGTATTCTTAGCTCAGAAAAGTGCCTTCTATTGCGCTCAGCCTCCTCCAAATCTCCAAATTCCTTTTTTTATTTGCTGCAGTGATTCGTTCCCCATGGTCCCACTGTAAGTAGGAATATAGTCATCTTCTCTTGCTAGCCCCCTAGATGGCTTTTGAGATGTTTATTATGCATAGAGCAGTTCACATGACTGCAACTTAGGTGCACGGCTCATTCCAAAAAAAAATAAAGTGAGGGGGAAAAGGAGAGGTTACAGAACTCACAGAGGACAGTACAAGGAGGCAGAAAAACACAAAAAATGTTTTCATATATAGCGCCCTTAATTAATAATTCTAGATACCGAACATGGCAAAGTAAATTTCAAGTTAGGATGTTATACGTAGATAATATTCAGTTACATTTGTTCTTTTTCCTGTGGATCTGGTAATTGATTGGTGGTGCTATGTATCTGTAGAGAATTTACAAGCTAAATGTATGTTATTATTTTTGACGAAAATAAAAATCTTTGGTAAAAAAAATAAATAAATAATATTTCAAGAGAAATATTAAAGTGTTACTAAACCCAGGACCCTGCATTCACTATATCTGTTCTCCCACAGTACAGTTTTAGTAAATATAAACTGCTAAATACCTTTTCTCATCAGTTAGAGCAGTCTCGTGACTTTTATCAGTGTCTGGTTAAATTTTGTAGGAGGAGTTTTCATTCTCCCATGATTGTCCTATGAGGATGCATGATCCCTGACCCTCTGTCTGGACAATGCTGATTGGCACTGTGCTGATCACATGTACTCTCCCAAGAAAAAAAAAACTGTAGAAGAAGGGAAGGAACAGAGAATCAAACAGCCTTTTTATGCAATGCAGAGGACTAACCCCGTAGGTTCCGCAGTAAGTATAACAAGCATGCTTTACTGCATATACAGACTGATTTTACAGTTGTGGGTTTAGTAACACGTTGGGGTTGATTTACTAAAGGAAAATATACTGTGCACTTTTGCAAGTGCAGTTGCCCTCTGCAAGTGTAGTTGCTCAAGAGCTTTTATTTTTTTTCCTTGAATGTGATTGGCAATTCTTTCTAAAAGTGAACCTCATCTCATTTACTAAGCTTTGGAGCGATTGTACTTGCAGATTGATAATCGAGGAGTCAGAGCAACGATGCCAACTGCACTTTGCAAAGGGCACAGTCTATTTGGCTTTAGTAAATCACCCCTTTAAGAAGTAGATGTGTATGGATTTGTTTTGGAGAATGAGGATATTGTTTACTGTCACTTAGGGCTCATTCACATGTGCGACAGCCCTTGTCAGCCCTCTAAGACCCCATTCACACCTGAGCGTTTTGTAGCCCTACGCCTGAAGCTACAAAACGCTGGAGGGGAAAAAATACATTATTCTCAATGGAGATGGTTCACATCTCCACTCCAAGTCGCCTAAAGCCCTACGCCTGAAGCTCAAACAAGTTCCGGACCCTTTTTTGTCGCGCGAATCGGGCTGATTTGGGCGTTTTCATTCCCATAGAAACTAATGGAAACGCTCGATTCAAGCGTTTAGCGCGACAACGAGCGTTTCTATGGGCGTTTTGACGCTGTATCTGCTCAATGCTTAACATTGGTGACCTTTTGCCCTGCACAAATACACGACAAAACGCGGCAAAAAAACGCCGCGAATCGCGGTAAAACCCGCCGAAATCGCGGTAAAAAACGCCGCGAATCGCGGTAAAAAACGCCGCAAATCGCGGTAAAAAACGCCGCAAAAAACGCTTGAAAAAGCTACGCTCAGGTGTGAATGCAGTCTTAAAAGTGATCCACAGCATGTTTGACAGGAGACAAGAGGAAGCGATATGACCACCCAATGTAACCCTGTAAATGTCACACACTTACCGCAGTCATATGCATTGCACAGCCCCATAGATTTTCATGGGTTGTACTTAGTGGCAGTATATGACACATCGTTTAATTATTGCCATGACTGTGAACCGCAGCCTCACAGTGAACCATGAACTGCAATATGTGAACAGCCCTGAATGACCATACCCTTGTATGGGGGTGGGGGGGTAGTAAAACCACAGCTCAACCTCTTGGCTTTACTGTGCTCTAGCCATACATGTGAATGGACCCTTAGAGGGAATTTCCCTCCCTCCTTACATCTTTTTGTTGTTGTCGTTATAAAACATACACACCCGCCCAAGGAATCCAGCATTTTCAGCTAAAATCCATTGCTACACTGCTGTGTGCCGGGTCCTGCACTGCCATCCTCCTTTCCTGCATCATCAGGGGTCTGGCTTCTTGTTTCTGATGACCTCCTGGTGACTTGCTGTATGTGGGATACTTCATGGTGCATGTACAGATTTTTCACCACGTGCAGTGTAGCATTAAAAGAGAAACAGCGGCATGTCTGGACAAGCTCTGCAAGCAACGGTGGTCTTGCAAACTTCAGTACAGCTAACAAGGAGTTACAGCCAGGCACAGGGGAAGAGGCCTGCTTATTAGTTCTGCAGGTGCCAGCCCGTTTGGAAGCTTGGGGGTGGAGCTATGCCACAGAGGAAATCCAGTGTACCCTGCTAACAGATAGGAGCAAGATGGCAGCGTGTGTTCGTATGTGTCTTTTGCTGACCTGGTTGCCTAATCTGCAGGAGTGGACATTGGTGGACACTGGTTTGCAAGTTGGAGGGATTCACCCTCTGGATAATCAAGGGGTCAGAGAAACAATGCCTGCTGAGTCCTGACTGCCGGATTCAGACCACAGTGGGCCCAAGTACTACTGTGTGGGCATGCAATCAGGACTGTGCCAACTGCAGCCCCAGAAGTCCCGGAAGGCCAGAGCGGACCTTGGATTATCCGAGCAAGGCGGGGTTGAGTCGGAGCCTGGTGACTCCCCTGCAAAAATCAGTGACATTGGGCAAGAAGAATGGAGATCTGCCATGGCCTGCAGCTCGGTCTGGGACCTGGTAACTGTAAGTGCTGCCCAGCAGGAACCAGATAAAGTCCCTAAAATGCCGGCTGCACCTATGTTCTCTGCTGACCCCACCTGGAAGGAGCCAGTGCAGGAGAGAGATGTGCCCTCAAGTGAGCCAGAAGGGGAAAGCAGAGACAGGGCCATAGATTGGGGTTTCCCCAGACTGCAAGCAGAATTCTAGTCCCTGGAAGATGGGATAGCAGATTGGTCGTCACACTGTAGATCGGAGGAGGAATGGAAGATGGGAGGCTCCCTGGTCCTGCTAGATAGGCTAGGTAAATGTAGTGCTTCTTTTGACTCCCCTGTAATAAGTGGCGCAGATTGTAATTGCTTTGGGCTGTTCTAGGCTTTGCGGGTTGCAGGTTTGATCCCTTCCCCCTGTATTCTGGAGGATTCTAGAATATAGTGGGTGGGAGGAAGCAAATGAGCAGCCTGAATATTTATGTAGCTTCAGCCAGTCTCTGAAGAAGGATGCCCATCAAGCGGCTGGGGAGTGCTTAAATAGTCTGGGGTCTAAGGCAGTCCTGTTCTGCTAGATGCAGAAGTACCCAGCCTGAAGGGCTGCTGCCCTTCTAGGCAGCCAAGCTGCAACTCTACCTGTTTTTATGTCAGAAACCATGAATCAGACTGAAACAGAAGTACAGTTAAATCACACTTGTTTATTAATAATAATAATAATAATAATAAAAAGGTAAACAGAGTAAACATAGACAAAACATAGCCAGAGTTCAGGAACCAGAACGCATAGTCAGACAAGCCAAAATGTCAGGGAGCCAGAGGTGAGCGTAGTAGAACAGCAAGCAGGATTTGGAGCCAGAAGGAATGTCAGCAAAGCCAGTCTTTAACAGGAACACGGGAGAGCGTCTCTAGAGATGTGACCAAGGCGAAGGCAGAGATCATCTAGGCTGGGCGGCTTAAATAGGCAGGACTGGCGAGCAGGATATCATCAACAGGTGAGTCACTGTGGAGAGAAAGGAGCTGGTAATTATCCAACAGCTGAGCAGCCAGCTTCGAGAAGGAAGGGCTGAGCCTAGCCCTGACAGCTTATCTAGGTCCTAGCTGTGGCAGAGCAGGGGGATTTCACTGAGGATCTGGTCTGGAGAGTTTACAAGGAAAATGTCTACCTGATATTGAAAGGAGGCATCCAAGTATCCAGGGACATTGTGAGTTCAGACCTTAGTGTAGGGTCCTGATTACTGTTGCTGCAGCTACCCCTTGTGCATAGAACTGGTACTTGTCTGACCTCAGCATTTCTGTTGGTGTCCTAATGCTGTCCATTTCTCTGGACTCTTGTTAGAGGGACTGTCCTAAGAAGTAGTGTTACAATGAATAGTGTCCTCTGCACATTGTTCAGCTTCCATTGAGTATTCCACAGCTCCCTATGCCTTATCTTGTCTTAAGTTTGTTCAGCAATAGGCATTTGAAAAAGGCAACCCCTGGACTGTTCATGGAGCCACAAGAGTGACTGTTGCTGTGTGCCTGGCTGCTGTTGCACTAATCTGGGAAAGGAACCTGGGACGAATCAGCAGGCCCTTTCGTGGGTGAGAACTACACTAACGTGGTAATCACAAACAAAAACAGTGTAAATTGTAAATCAGCCCTCACCCTTATTATCAAGCGCAGAAAGACTGAGATTATAAATTAGTAGGTTTGGAATTAATTAATAGATTGTTGAAAGCAATGTACATTTTTCAAGCTTCATTATCTCCTTCTGTATTAAAACAGAGCTGCAGGGACTGCTAACTGGGTGGCCCATCCAAGTCAATAATACGCAGATAAGAGAACACGGTGCTCACAGCAACTCTGAGTCTATATTTACACTTTCCTGTGTTACAGATATGTAATACAGAGCTCTTATAAACTAGGTATGCAGCACTAATAAGCCATGATCAGAAAAAAAAAAAAAAAGGGATGCAGCGCCAATTAAATAGTAAAAAAAGCCCTGGAGAAAGGATTCATATGAAGTCCACCAAAGATGATGAAGACAATAAAAGTGCAATATGCAGAGTGCAATTCATTGTTTTATTGTTACCGTATATACTCGAGTATAAGCCGAGATTTTCAGCCTCTTTTTTGAGGCTGAAAGTGCCCCCCTCGGCTTATACTCGAGTCATCGCTGTCTGCCCGCTCGATCAGCGTGTCGAGCAGACAGACAGCGGCCATTCTATTCAAAAGCCGCGCCTCCGGCTCCGCCTTCGCCTGTGATAGGCGGAACACTGAATTTCCCAGCAGCCTGTGTTCCGCCTATCACGGACATCGTATCATCCTCGTACTACGGACGAGGATGATACGACGTCTGTGATAGGCGGAACACAGGCTGCTGGGAAATTCAGTGTTCCGCCTATCACAGGCGAAGGCGGCGGCGCAGCTTTTGAACTTTACAATGGCCGCCGACGAAGAGGGCACCGGACGGAGGCAAGGGAAGGCACGGCACGGGACGGGACGGGACGGCGGCGGCAAGGCACGGCACGACACGGGACGGATGCAAGGAGGCAAGTCACGGCACGGGACGGAGGCAAGGAGGCAAGGCACGGGACGGAGGCTCGGGACAAAGGTAGGCTGGACACACACACACACACACACACACACACACACACACACACACACACACACACACACACACACACGGATGGAGACACACACAGGGATGGATGGATGGATGGATGGAGACACACACACACACAGGGATGGATGGATGGATGGATGGAGACACACACACACAGGGATGGATGGATGGATGGATGGAGACACACACACACAGGGATGGATGGATGGATGGACACACACACACACAGGGATGGATGGACGGACACACAGGGATGGACGGACACACAGGGATGGACGGACACACAGGGATGGACGGACACACAGGGATGGACGGACACACACACAGGGATGGACAGGCATGTCTCACCCTCGGCTTATACACGAGTCAATAAGTTTGCCAGTTTTTTTGGGGGTAAATTGGGGGCCTCGGCTTATATTCGGGTCGGCCTATACTCGAGTATATACGGTATGTTGAAATTAAGCAATAACGATTGTATAATTATGAAGTTGTATAGTCTATATGAATTTTAACTTTTTTTTTCTTTTTTTTTGGTTTGTGTTGTCAATGTAATTTTAAATGTTTAGTGGGCATGTTTGGCATGTATTCGTTTTGTTGTGAAATGTAAAAACCTCTTCAATAAAAAAAGTATCTGATTAAAAAAATAAATAAAAATAAGCCATGATAAAGTGATAGTCCATGACAATAAAGAGAAGAAAAGAGCCCTGTGCCAGCTTCAGCGTGAAGACAGCACACCACCGTGTTTAAAGTCAATAGGGATGGGCCGAACAACCCCCAGGTTGGTTAGCACCAGAACATGCGAACAGTGCGACCTGGAGAAGAGACAGTAGACAGGGGTTGCCATGACTATGGGAGGAACAGGTCAGAGAAGGGTTACGGAACTCTGGATTTAGTGTGTTAGGGGTGTAACTTACCTGATTGGTGGCTGAAGGGTCAGATGGTCAGGGTGGAGCCGCAAGGGTAGTTCTGTGCAAGGGTTGATGGGTAGTCATTCTGGAAAGTTCAGCTGAAGTGAAGAGTTTCTGCTGTCCCCCTGCGGAAAAAACAGACAGGATGAGCAAACTGGAGGCCTTATGGGACCAGGTCAGGACTGCAGCTGCTGTGTGGGGTCCGCAGTAGCTCCAGCAGCAACTGATGGGCATGATAGGGGGGTCGGGGGTTGATCCGTCTCCTCCTGAGTCTCCCCCATCTTCCAAATGGGGGATTCATCCTCCTGAGCGCCGGAGCCCTTCTCACACGTCCCAGGTCAGGCGGCAACATGGGAGCTCCACTAGGAACCCTCCAGTGTCCCTTGCTGTGCCCCATGCCTCTGGCTCCAGCAGCAGGCCCGGGAGTTTGAAATGGACAGGATGGCCAACCCTTTTGATCAACCACCAATACCTTTGTTGCATGTGTAACCTTTGGGGGTGGTTTGTAAAAAGGAACCCAACAAATTTCAACTGATACATCATTTGTTGTATCCGAAGGGAGCTTCGATGAATGATGCGATTGAGCCTGATTTAACTTCAGTGTCGTATATCCTCTTTTGATACGGTGGTCAGTTGGGTTGAGCTGTATGGCCGGGGGGCATTGTTGACGAAGATGGATGTTGAATATGCTTTGCTCAGTTCTTCATTACCTTTATGATTTTCTTTGTATAGGACCCCCAAATTTCACAGTTTGCACGTCGCAGATTTTGGAAGGGATCCCTGTTGCAGACTTTGGAAGGGATCGCACGGCGGTTCGGGATCCCTCTTGCGCCGGAAAAAACGAAAGGTCCTACTACGCAGATTCAATTCTTGGGTATCATCATTGACATGCAAGCGATGGAATGTCACTTGCAAAATTGGAGGACCTGCAACTGATGGTTGTTGCTGCCCTGCAAACGAAAAAAAATTAGGCTGCAACAGTTACAGTCTTTGTTGGGGAATGCATCATACCTATGGGGCACATTTTCTGCTGTCGCCTAAGTGCGGCTACTTTGGGGGTGAAATTCCCACATCACTACATTAGACTTTTGGGTGAGCACAAGGCTGATCTGTGGGTGTGGGACAAGTTTTTGAGCTGTTTTGTGAAAGCAGTACATGTATCGGGAGTGGAAAATTCCATTGCTGATGCTTTTTCTCGTTTTCAGTGGGTCAGGTTCCGGAGGCTGGCAACCTGAGACTGGCATTGGAATATTTGGTGACCTGATGCAACGCTCGGTGAGTAAGGGTAACTGGGCAGCGTACTCTGCAGTTTGGGAAGAATGGTATGGATTGTTTAGTTCCATAGGTGGTTGCTTTTCGGATCAGGACAGACTTTTCCTGCTGTTGTATTTTATCAAGACGGAGTTTACAGTGGGTGCATCCGTCTCTAAGATTAATAGGAGGTTGGCTGCTTTAGCTTTCCTTTTCAAGCTGCAGGGCCTGCATGATGTTACCAAAGACTTCATGGTGCGACAGGCAATGAAAGGGTTTTGGCATGGGCGTGTGGTACCAGATACAAGGCGCCCGGTGTCCGTTAATTTGCTCCAGGAGCTGGTGGGGATATTGCCCAGGGTTTGTGCCTCCGCCTATGAGTTTCAGCTATTTACAGTGGCTTTTGCCATAGCTTTTTTTGGGGCTCTGCGAATTGGGGAGTTGGTGAGCAAGAACAAGCGTGGCGTGGGTGAGTTGTTGCGGATAAACAGGTCACTACCGATAGCGTCCAGCTCCATATCAGCAGATCGAAAACTGATCAATTGGGCAAAGGTGTGGCTGCGACGCTGTTCAAAGTGCTTTTAGAGACAGTGTGTCCAGTTCTTACTGTGCAGAGTCCTTTTTTGCGACATGTGGATGGATCATCCCTGTCGCGTTTTCAGTTTGTGGCAATTTTTGAGCGCTGTTTGGTTGAGGCAGGCAGAACAACTTCTCAGTTTAATACTCATTTCTTTGGTGGAGGCAGCTATGGAGGTGGCTCGCTCGGGTTTAAGTCAACAGGTGGTGAGATGTATAGGGAGGTGGGAGTCTGACCATTTTAAAATTTAAGTCCGCCCACATATGCTGTAACATTGTTCATTTGTTCTTTTCTTGTTTTGGTCATTTTTCTTTGGGCTCTATGTTTTTTATTGTTATGTTGCTTTCTTATTACAGGATTTCCTCAGGGCCTTGTATGGATTCTGGGAGACTCTTACGTCTTCTGGGAGGCGATCCGAGTGGATGTGTGGCCCAAAGGGAGACAACTTGGTGTTCTGCGGGCATGATGTGGGGTTCTGTTCTTCCCGAATTCCATTATTACTCCAAAATTGACCAGCTTCCTGATGGGGATCCGGCCGCACAGGAGCTTGTGAGGAATGTCAAGCTTGACATTTTGCGCTTTATGTGTGAATTCCTCGGTGTGGTTATAGTGTGGTCAAACATAGTGGCCCGTTGCTGCTGGCGTTATGCTCGCTCTGTTGAGCGTGTGAATAAAACCAGAATAAAAGTGGATAGGGAGATAGGACAGTTTGTTGCACGTCTAGGAGGCATTGCGGTTCGGCACAGGGACCTGGAGGATCTGGTCATTTGCTACTGGAGGGACGATGGGGTTCATTTGAATGCCGTGGGCACGGATATTTGGTTTTTGGAATTACAGGAGGGAGTGCAGAGGGCTCTTCAGGTATGGAGGGACTCGCTTGAGTAAGGTGTCACTCAAGCTCGCGTCGTGGGTATGGGGGTCTTTGGGGATTTGGGGTTAAACAGATTGTTAACAAATTGGGGGCCATCTAGGGTATGGAGCTCCCACTTGGTTGGTTGTTGGTGGTTCTCCCAGGAGCTAGGTCCCCTGGGAAAAGTCTAAAATGTGTAAGTCGCAATGTCTTCGAGCTGCATGGGGTGATTCTAGTCATAAAATGTGCCTCAAAGACACCCAAAGACCCTCTCCTAGTTGAAGTCTTTATTTGGTATTGTGAAAATTGTTTCTGTTATTTATTAATTTGTTAATAAAATGGCTGCTGAGGTCGTTTAAATCCACCTCATGCAGTTTTTGTGTCGTTATTATAAGTTCGAGGATGGAAGGTTGATGAATCCTCTAGACAAGGCAAAAAGTTTTAACGAACATTCAAACCCTATTAAAGTCTATGGGACATTAACATGAAGAATCAAAAGTGCTAATTTTAAAGGCTTACATGCAAGTCATTGCCATAAAAAGTGTATGGGAACCTGAGTGCTGCCCTAGGGGACATGTACCATTTTGACCACTTTCAGACCTTACCATTTTGCTGGCTTAAGACCAGACCACTTTTTGCGATTCGGCACTGCGTCGCTTTAACTGACAATTGCATGGCCGTGCGTCATGGCTCTCAAACAAAATTTACGTCCTTTTTTCCCACAAATAGAGCTTTCTTTTGGTGGTATTTGATCACCCCTGCAGTGTTTATTTTTTGCGCTATAAATAAAAAAGAGCGACAATTTTGAAAAAAAAACACACTATTTTTAACTTTTTGCTATAATAAATATCCCCCAAAAATATATAAAAAACATTTTTTTCCTCAGTTTAGGCCGATATTCTTCTACATATTTTTGGTAAAAAAAAAATCGCAATAAGAGATTATTGATTGGTTTGTGCAAAATTTATAGCGTTTACAAAATAGGGGATAGTTTTATGGCATTTTTATTAATAATTTTTTTTTTTTTACTAGTAATGGCGGCGATCACCGATTTTTATTGTGACTGCGACATTATGGCGGACGCATCGGACATTTTTGACACATTTTTGGAACAATTGTCATTTATACAGCAATCGGTGCTATACAAATGCACTGATTCCTGTGTAAATGACGCTGGCAGTGAAGGGGTTAACCAGGGGGTGGCAGTGTAGGGGTTGAGTGTTTCCTAGGGGCGTGTTACTAACTGTGGGGGGGAGTGGCTGTGTGTTAGTGAACGCTGATCTCTGCTCCAATCACAGGGAGCAGAGATCAGTGCCACTTGTTGCTAGGCAGAACGGGGAGATGCTGTTTACTTCTGCATCTCCCCGTTCAGCCCACCCCCCCCCCCCCCCGAGACGATCGTGGGTATGCTCGCGGCGATCGAGTCCACGAGACCCACGACCGGACTTACAGGGGTCCCGACTGGCACATGCGCCTCCAGCGGCGCGCACGCGATGGCAGGGCGGCAATTTTAAATGGACGTACCTGTACGCCAATTTGCCTGCCCGTGCCATTCTGCTGACGTACATCGTTGTGCGCCGGTTGGGAAGTGGTTAAGGAAAAGTTTTTAAAGCAACCATTTTTTCAGGAGCAGTGATTTTAATAATGCTTAAAGTGGAGTAGTCTATCTATCTATCTATCTATCTATCTATCTATCTGTCTATCTGTCTATCTGTCTATCTGTCTATCTGTTTATCTGTCTATCTATCTATCTATCTATCTATCTATCTATCTATCTATCTATCTATCTATCTATCTATCTATCTATCTATCTATCTATCTGTCTATCTGTCTATCTATCTATCAATCTTTTTTTCCTGTGTTCTGCAAAAACTGTTGGCACTATATAAATCCTGTATTATAATAATAATAAATAATTATAACATGCCTTTAGTCCACCTGTATTTACTAAACAAGATTTGAGCTGATTTCACATATTTTAGGAAATTCTCAAAATCCTCTGGGATGAAATCTAGTGAAATGTCATGATTGTTTGTACATGTTCTGAAGACTTAATTTGTCACTGCTCATGTATTTCGATCAGTTATGGTTCGTGAAGCGACCTCATTAGCTTGACCTTGGAAGCCCCAGACGAATTGATTCCTCCCAACTGTCTATCAAAAGCCTCCTTAGGAGAGGGGCCACGTCTGCAGGAAATCGGCTTTCTGCAGGTGTGTAACACAACCAAAGTGGCACTTAAAGTGTATGTAAACTCAAATAATATGCTTATTTTATTTGCACCCTTTTGGTCTGTTAAATATACAATTGAAAGTGTGTTATTATATCTGTTCAAAAGTGCCCAAAAAAATAAATAAATAGCTGTTCAGTGTATAGTTCACCTAGCTGAGATTGTACAGATGATCCCAATGCACAATAAATTAATGGATTAGTGTTGAGATTTACTTTAGTGGTAAGATCAGTGTTAGACAAAGTGTTAGGATAGGGTAGTGTTGGGGTTACTGTTTGGGGACATTAGGAGTCAATAAAAAAAAAAATGCACGGGGAATGTCTCAGATATTCACTCAGATGTCACTAATAGCCACCTATTTTGTCTAATATGTTTATGTTTAATGATAGTCAGCTCCATCTAGTGGCCACAATGCAATATTTTCCAGACTAAGGTATTTCAGGAAAATACCATATTATGGTTACTAGATGGAGCTGACAATCATAGGCGATAAAACGATTAAGCAAAATATGATATTATCCGTGACAGCTGAATTAATGCTTGAGACATTCACACAGCACTTATTTTTAAAATAGGCTCCTAAATGTTAAGCGCTTGTTTTAGGAAGACCTCCTCCCCTTCCTCCCTGGAAACAGTGCCAGGCTGCAGGGAACTGTCTATTGGTGAAGAGAAGGTGAATGTAAGTGTTTGGGGAAGGGGGACATCCTTCCAACAGATTCTGAATGGGAAAAGTGACAGGGTCTCTTTATGTGTTGTTGAGTGCTAACTGTGAGTGGTTGGAGTCTTGTGGCAAAAACTTCCATTTAATGCTTCTGATGTGGAAAATAAATATATTACTTAGTGGAAAATGATCAACCTCTTTAAAACGTTACTACATACTAGATGTCACGTAACTGGTCAGAGGCCAAAGTGCTGAGAGGTCTTCCCTTGCAGGCACCCCTGAAGGTGGTGACAGAAAGTACTATGCCAAAAGAAGCAGGGGTTGCCAGCTGCGACAGGATGAGTGATGAGGTGTCTTCTGGATGGTGGCTGGACAAGCAAGATGCACTGCTAGGCAGGGGTCCCTCAGATGTACCAGAAGAGACTTGGCAGAAGGGAGAGCCAGGAGCAGGGTCAGCAGCCAGGCCAGTAGTCATACACAGAATAACAGCCAGGGATGAGGCAGCAAGCAAGGTCAGGAGTAAGCCGGGGTCATACACTGCTAATCAGGCAGCAGCCAAGTCCAGAAGAGCAAGTCAAAGGTCATACACGGGTTCAGCAGACAGGAGCCAATCAGTCAATGCAGCAAGCTGAAGGTTAAAGTCAGGAAGACAGGTCAAAGGCAAGCCGAGTTGGTAACAAGAAATCCAATAATAACAGGAACAGAAACTCAGGAACTCACGGGGGAGCTGAAGATCATCCAGCAACTAATGGCTCATGCTGCTGGCTTTAAGTAGGCCACTGGGCACCAGAATTTGTCAAGCTTTGCATGCGCACTGGCACATTAATCCTCGCGGCCGTCCGTGCCCGTGCGCGCATGCCCATTTGCATTGGCAAATTTCTATTTGCCAATCTGCGATTGTGCTGGGCATTAGCAGCTGTGTGAGTTCTTCTGCGAACTGTTCACTGACACTAGGAGTAATGCAGATGACCTGAACCTCCGTTCTGACAAATCACCAGCGAATTTGTTTTCCTGAGATTCACTAAACAATGTTTAGACATCTGTTAAAACCATTTCTGGGTCTACCTGTCAAAAAAAATGCTGTGCCAGTCTCTTAAGCATTCACACAGCTGACGTGAAAAATACCCATGTGTCTAACATGTTTGTTGCCCATGATCGTTAGCACCATCTAGTGGTTGCAGAGTGGTATTTTCCAGAAATATCTCAATCAGGAAAATACCGGATTATGGACAATAGATGGAGCTGCGGATCCTGGGAAATATTAGACATATTAGACACCTTCATTATTTATGATAGCTGTACAAATGCTGAGGACTTCACACAGCATTTTTTTTATAAATTGAGCCCAGTTTTTTTATTTTTTTGTTTTTTTATACTTAATTTATTCTCATGAAAATATTTCATATACTATGTTGCATTAAGCTGCTCTCCTGTTTTATTTCTTGAGCTGCCTCAAGCCCTGGACCCATTTATAAATGTACTGTCATTGTTGTTTTTTTATTTGCTGCTTCTCTGTATGTCGGGGGGCTTCCCTGTGAAACTTGGACAGAGCTGTTTTAAACAGTTATGGTTTGAATGACATGTATTTACAATAATTTATCCTTCTCTAAAAAGGGAGGTGGGAGCCGAGTGCCAGAGGAATGTGCTTCATGCTTGAGAGTGTGTGGCTGATGACATGTGAAGAGTCCTGACACTCCAGAATGACACTGAGACTGATCTGATGCATGTTAGATCAGATAGTTCCTAGGAGAGACGTCCCATGACGAAGCTATGAGACTGCTGTTAGTTCTGCCTGGAAATTGAGCAAATACAGAACAAATCTTTAAAGCTGAATTTTAGGATGATGGAAAATACTCAAATTCATGTAGCTCTGTAATCATTAATACATCATTAAATGTATTTCTTAAGCAGTGTAAGTGCAGAACACCCCCTAAGGAGCTGCAATAAAACGAGGATCTCCCACCCTGCACAGCCAGGCACACACAATTTTCACAGGCCCCCTTGAGATAGAAAACAGTCCATGATTTTGTTTTTGTTATGTTTTGAGGGATAATAACTTGGATAGGGATGGGAGATTATGGGATGCCCATTTTACTTCAACAACAAACTTCAGGGAAAAGCTTTCCTATATACAGTCTCTACAGTCTCCTATATACATCTTCCTCAAATCCCGCACATGCTTGCAGAACCCAGCTGGACCACTGTGAAGATTTGATAGGCTTTCAATCAGATTTTAAGCAAGTGCCCTTTACAGGCAGGAACTCAAGGCCCCTTGCATGTGTAGCAAAGAAAACAGTGTCCAACTTGTATCACTCCTGTAGCTACTGATTCCAACGCCACCTCTTCAGGCACTGCCAACACACCTGGCTAACTTCTACCCACAGTCCTCCAGATTGACACTCACCAGCCCACCTGGCTGACTCTCAGGAGATCTCCTAGTAGTGCTGAACTGCTACTGCTGTCCTCTCTCCTTCCTCCAGGAAGGGCTTACTCTATGCATTTTGGTAGGATTCTTCCAGCACCTGATCCCCAGCCCAAAGACCCCCCCCCCCCCCCCCCGAGACTAAGGGGCACCCTTGAGGGCTAACTACAGGCTCCTCAACACTCCATCTCCATCTTCCACCCGACTCCCTTTGCTGGCATGACTCGTGCCTATTTATGGTGGTCTTACCCATTCCAGCCCTTTACTGGGGATTGGCTGAGGCCCTCATAAATATTCCAAGCAGCTCCTTCTAACCTCCACCCACTATATCTAGAACATTCTCCATTCTCCAAAACAGGAGGAGGCACCAGAGAGGCTGCTATGATGAGCCAGGCCTGACCCACAGAACCCTGATCCAGATTCATAGCTCAGGCTTGGCCCTGAGCTAAAATACATTTTCCTACACTAACAATCCTTCTCTAAGAAAACCTACCTGATTCCCAGCACACACTAAAGGGTGCTACATACATACCTGGATTTGACCTGATATCAACCTATTGCAGTCTCTGCATACCAGGGCTGGAGTGTGAGAGGAAGAAGAAGTACAAGTAGCCAATCAGTTCATGTGCTGACAAGAAGCACACAGATAGGAGAGAGCAGAATGGGAGAGGGACGAGCTCATCACTGTACTGCTTTTCCTTTCACCGTCCAGTCACAGGGTAAAGCAGTTCCAGGATTGCCTGAGCTCAGAGGAAGTGAGCTTAAGGCTCATTTATACTCTGTGGATCAGGAAGGAAGGAAGTCTTCTAAAATGTTACCAACTTATTACAGTCTCACCGCTGGTGGAGTGGAGTTACTGTATTTTCCGGCGTATAAGACGACCTTTTACACTAAAAGAAAACAGCCAAAAATCGGGGGTCGTCTTATACGCCGGGTATAAAGCAAAGCCGTCTTGTATGCAAGCTGCCCGCTGCATAACATCCCTCTGGATGCTTGCTGAATGTGCGGTAATACTGTATACACCGCTGAGCCAATCCTGGCAAGCGATGTATTCTATTAGTGAATACAAAGCCTGCTCAGATTGGAGTAACCGCCTCTGCCAATCCAAGAAGGCTACATACGGTAGCTTGCTCTGATTGGCTTTGAGAGTCAGAGGCGCGGGCTGATGATGTTACAGCCTCTGCCAATACGAGCAGGCTTTGTATTCATTAATAGAATACATCGCTCACTGTGATTGGCTTAGCGCGGTATACTGTATGTATACAGTGTTAACTGTTACACGAAGCTACTGAACATACGGCATTACGGCACATCCAGCAGGCTGACAGACTGGTCGGAAGGGAGTCGTCTTATACGGCAAGTATAGCACAAATCCAACATTTAAAATGGAAGATTAGGGGGTCGTCTTATATGCCTAGCCGCCTTATACGCAGACAAATACGGTATCTACAAACTCCATTGACCGCAACTTGCTATCTGTGAAATAAGAAACACTCAGTATAGTGCAAATACATAAACTGGACTTGAGAGAATTGAGCATAATATGTGCTTCTTTTAAACTTTTGTATGATGTAATTGTGTTGAATTTGCATCCCTAGGTGTCATGTTAAGCCTTGTACACACACTTAGATTTTTGGACAACCGAACGTCAGTTTTTTGTGGCATGCTAGTCTCATGTCGAAAGTGAAGGGGTTACTCACAATCCGAAAATTTTCATGCAACAGAATACAAGGTCAGAAGTGACATAATGTGTTGAATAGTTTTGTATGTATTCTTTCGTTTCTGAGCATGTGTAGTCTTGCTCTTGTGATTTTTTTCATACGAAAACCACACTAATGATAAGAAAAATTGTACGTTGAGTTCACATCCGACAAAAATGTTATAGTCTGTACATCCAGCTTTTGTCTGACGAAAAAGCAAAATCGGCTGTCGAAAGCACCGTACTAACAATCCAAAAATCAGCAGACAGCTCGTTGTACGAATGTTTTCCTCTGATTTTCATATTTAGAAAGTTCCTGGTTTTTACCTTGTTGTAGGAAATGGATTGAATAATCAATGTATGGATGTACCCTGTATTAAATGTTTATTTGTAAAATAAATATTTTATATAAATATTCAAAAATTATATAAATCAGTTTACATACTTGTAAACATAAAAAAATATTTAATATGGCTGGAAATAGCATATATGAAACATTGAAATATTTTACCTAAGAAAAAAAAAATAGTTTCACATTATTATTATTATTATTATTATTATAATAATAATACCGGCTTTATATAGCGTCAACAGTTTGCGCAGCCGTTTCAGGCCATTCTGATTAGGCAAAGCCTTGGTAAGTCCTGGTACAGGGGTGTCCAAACTACGGCCCTCCAGTTGTTAAGGAACTACAATCCCCATCATGCCTAGTCATGTCTTTGAATGTCAGAGTTTTACAATGCCTCATGGGATGTGTAGTTCTGCAACAGCTGGAGGGCCATAGTTTGGACACCCCTGTCCTGGTAGTATTGACGTGTGCCCACCCTCTATTGCCTTTCACTAATTCCTATTGCTCAGTGCACCAGCCTAATATAGTGATTGGCCAATAGGGGTGTATCGTTATGGGGTATGGATGAGAATGGGCAAATTTCAACACTACTGCTTCCTTTTAATAAAATTTTTAATCCAAAATTGATTTTACTCTATTTAAGTTAGTGAAGATATCAGTAGATTAAAGACCTCAAATTCCAAGCTTTATTTTAATGTAAACCTGCCGAATTGGGCAACTGTCTTTTTATGTCTTTGGGTAGATTTAAGGTACATCATAATGCTCTGAACTACGTTATGTCTTAAGTCCTTATATGCTTAATTTCAACCATACAAAATCAAAGCAAATACAGAATAGAGAAACCCTTATACTAGCCCCAAGACACATTAAATAACAGTGTAGCTGGTTTAACTGACTTAACACACATTGCAAGATTAAAATGTCTTGTTGCAGCAGGCTTGCTAATATCAATGGCTCGCGACTTACAAGTGTCCGCTTGTCTCCCCCAGCTCATACTTTGTTCAAATAGAGTAAGAAATATCTCTTGTTGATTGGACAGGAAGCTGTAGACTTCCAGCAGATTAACCCTCTTCTTGTAATATTGTCCGGGCCCGCCTGTTAAATATTTGTCTCTAATTTATTTGTTTGGCTGTAAAATCTCCATCCTTGAGTTGAAGTACTCTGCAGAAAACATTGTTGGTGTCCAAATGTGTAGGTGGATTAGATCACATTTACAGAATATTTCAACATTGGAGTGTGGGGTCATTCAAAGTAGAAGTGTTATTGCAAACAATGTGTCTATATAAAATGATAGGGAAAGGCTGTAGTCTCCATTCTGCTTTCGAAATGAATCCAGCCAAACCTTTTTTTATTAGTTATCATATATAAGCTACACTTACCCTACAAAAAACTGAAATGTGTTAAATATCCAAGTGCCAATGCTAATAAAGTTCTAGATGCCTCCTGATGATGTCCTGGAAGCGATGAAACATGTAGGGACTTTCTGTGCCACATCACTTCCACAGTTTGATACGCACACTGGCTACATGGATGGTTTGGAGCAGTGGCAGTTCCACATGAGTACAAGCAGTTGATTCTAGGTGCCAGGGGGGCACCAGAAAATTGTACATTTGTATGTTTTTATTGGCTTTGTAATAAATATATTGCACGTTGATTGCAGTTTTGGTCTCCCCTCTCTTATAATAATCTGGGTATGGAGAATACAGGCTTCCGAATGGCATAATGCTGGATATTGGCAAAGCCCTTGAGACCTCCCTGAGTGTAAGCCCAGCTGGTCAACAACTGGTGTTGAGCTTACAACCAGATGAGAGCACTGGTGGTCTTGGAGGAAAACTAAGGCCAGCCATACACAGTTTGAACCATTAGTGGGAAGGCTGAATGTACCAAGTTGATCGATCAATCAACTTGGGTACAACTAGCCTGCCAGATTAGATCACGATTATCGCAAGTGGCTGCTATGGCCCAGCAGGAGGGATTCCCACACCAACATTGTCTGCGTTAAAAGGGCAATCAAGCTAATTTCTTTCTGGCAAACTGTGATTGCCACAGTGGGTAGGTCGTTCACAGATCTCACTTTCAAAAGTGACAGAGAGAAATAGGGACGTAACATGTAACATGATGCAAGAGGTGAACTTAGCCTTTAAAGAGAACCCAAAAGTGAAAGTGTTGTTATTCCTCCTCCTCACCCCCCTGCTCCTAATCCCTTTTTTTATGGGGAGCGGGTACCTTTTTTGACAAGGCACCTGATCCCACTTCCTCTATTTTCACCTGGGCGCCCATGCCCCACACAGTCACCAGTCCCACAGCGCAATCTTGTGCATGCATAGTGAGAAGCTGGCTGATTCCCCAGGAAGTAAGAATATATAGTTGCAGGTAGGTTGCACTGGACCCTGGGCACTGGTAGATAAAAGTTCCTCTTTAAAAACATTGTAATTGGTCTATTACTTTTGAAAGCAGTGCATATTTTTTGCTTGCTATCTTTTACGGAGCTTCAAATGGGCCCTTAATTTGCCCGAATTTTTAAAGACTGTCTGTTGCCAGTCCTGGTACATGCAGATCATTCCTAGCTTTCAGGTATTGCTTATTGTAGTTGCTTTTGAAGGTAGACTTTGGTCATGTAAGACTCTTCTATGACAACATTGATGAGCATCAAAGGAAGGACCAGACTTCATACAGACACCACCATCAACCTCAGGTGCTGGTAAGACCTCTTCCAAAGCACGTAGAATTATGCTAGACAGTGAATGTCTGCTGTTAGTCATGGACATCTAAAAGCAAAAGAGAATTTTGTGTGCCAATTTACTCATCATGACACAAACCCAGTCCTCTGAACAACTGACATCATGTGTAACACAACAGTAGCAGGAAGATGACTCCAGCAGTCTACAGATGCAGCCTATCAGTACAATCACAAGGTGAGAACTATCAGCTTACTCATAGCTGAGGGTTATCGTCTGGTTAATATTTCATTTACACTGGCGGATCGTAAATATTTGCTGAGCACGGTGGACAGCCAGTGATACAACTTCCAGGAGCCAGCAGACCCATTCCAGTTGGAACATGCTGCCTGTGTCTTGTGACGGTCAATGAAGTGGAATATCTATAGATCTGGAGGGAAAGCTATTTAGCCTGCCCACCTTGTTTAGTTCAATGAACAAAGGCGTCATTGACACTTCATTGCTGACCCTATCAGTCAATCTGTCAGCAGGTTTCTGTCTTTTAGGATGCATAACTTTTATCTTGAGAGTTATCGGTAGTCTTAGGTGTCACAACAATTGGATAATTTTCCCACACTGGTCGACAGGAAACGTATAAAAAAAAACTATAATGCATAAAATCCAATTAAAGTGGACCTTTACTCATTTACAGACCACCCTCATACCTGCTTCATCCCTTTTACATAACTGCAGAAAAAAATATTTTCTAAGCTGTAAATACAGTTTTTCCTTTATACGCCTTCACTTTCATATTCCACGCGCAGGTGAGGATAAAGTATTTGGTCACGGCTGTCTCCTGGGATGTCTAAGTCACACATCCCAGAGAGCAGTGTGCTGGATTCCATACATGTACAGATATACTGCAGGTTTCTGCCAAGGTTCTAAAGAAACAGTGCGGGGTTGGATCCAGCATACTGTTTGTGCAGACATGCCATGGGTCTCTGTCAGGCTTATGCATGTCACATGCATGGCAAATTATTTGCTTTCAAACAGCTGGACGATGGCTGCATTCATTAAGTGTGCCTTTCATGTTGACTATGGGCGACATGTTGGAGCACAGCGTTACAGCAGAGGCTTTTAGAGCAATCATGAAGTCATGGCCCACTGATAGCCCACTGGTAGCTAGCCACTGATCTGGAGCATGTGTGCAGTAAGAATTCACCACATGCCCCCCGTGATAACCATGCGCCCAGGGTGGTTGTTCCTCCTAACCCCCCCATCCCTACTTGTAGCCATATTTTAGAGCTGGCGGAGGCCAGTGGAATATCTGTGCATATGACCGAATTTTGTTTCAAGATGGCAGTGTAGAAGCAGAGTGCAGTAAGGGGAACTCTTGCAAGAAGAAGACCACACTGGACTCTATGGACCATAAATATTTTACAGAGGCTTAAAGTACCATTGTCATCTTGTTCATGCAGAACCAAGTGGCAGTATCTTTTAATAGCCTACCCCCAGTAAGGTATACGCACTGATCCACGCTCCCTCACCACCTCTCCACTTCCAGAATCCACTCTGGATTGTATGGTAGCGGAGCTTACCTGGACATATGATATCACTTCCCCCACTAATGTGACAGTGTTCAGGCCTTGGGATTAGCCACTCAAGCCTGAGAATTGTCATATGAGGAGGTCACATGCTCCTCCATGCTCGGAAGCCCCACTGTGTTGAAACAATGAAGCATGGGTTCAGACTGACCGTGGACTGGTGAATATACCTTGCCTGGGAGGTGGGCCACCAATAGACTGTATGGACAAAGGCAACTTTAAAGGGCAAGTTCCTCAGAAAGTGGTCTTTAAAACAATAAAGACATTTACTGCAAACTGAAATTTAGAGCAACCAAACAGCAGTTGTGTTTCATTGTTCTGAAAAAAAATAAAAAATCTGATTTTGTTCTGAAAAAAATAAAAATTGGTTGGTTATTATTGTACAGCAATTGCTATGTGGTTAGCATTCTTGCAGTACTTCTGAGATTTTGAGTTTAACAAGAACACTACTTAGCAAGAAGCAAGAACAGTATTTGGTGGGTCCATCACCTGTCAGAATGACTATAGTTGATATATATTTTGTAGCCTTTGCTGGTCAAGAAAAGCTAACAATTTAGTTCATAGGGCCAAACAAAGAATACATGTTTCCCCATTGACCACGCAACATTTTAAAATATATAGACTTCGGGTTAAAGGTCAAAATTAGGTTAACGAGAATGAACTATAGGCCACATGTTTCTACCTGGACAACTATTAAGAAACTAGAAGGGTGGACTTTATTTACAGACAATGTTTATAGCGTGTGTAAACTTCAACAATAAATGACTCTTTTGTCTCTCTTTTGGTTTGTTAAAAATAGGATTAAAATAATTTAGTTATATTTATTTAGATGGACTGCTTGGACCTTGAAGAAGGGGACATACGCGGAAAGCTTGTCCTGAAAAATTGTATGTTAGTGCAAATAAAAAAAGTATCACGGACAGTACTCAATTTTTTTCTTTAGATGGTGAAGAAATACATGTTGATCCTTCCAGAAATCTTATGCTTTCTATCTGTGCTACACTATTATGTCAATGAGGATTTCTAACACATCCTTTATCAACTTTTTTTTACCCCAAGAGTCCCTTTTTAGGTCTCAGGGAACTTTTGCTAAGACTGGTTATGCCCACAGCCAGAGATGAGACAAAGTAGGGCAGGAGGGGCAGCACTAATATGGGTGGAGCAAGGGGTGCCATGTGGCAAGAAGCATTATCTTCACCACCCACATGCTCTAGATCAGTGCCATGATTTCATGTCTGCCCTGAGAGCTACTGCTGTCAAACACTCACACCCCGACTGCCCACAGCCAATATAAAAAAGCAAATCCCATGGATCCAGGGAATATCTGAATACCTGTTTGGAATCAGGAAGTATTTTTTCCCCCACTGGAGCAAATGGGATCATGCAGCATTGGAGTTTTTGTTTTTTCCTTCCGCTGGATCAACTGAGGGTATAGGATATGGAAGTGCTCTATTTGTGTGTATGTGTGTTTTTTTTCTACGTTGATTGAACTGGATGGACTTGTGTCTTTTTTCAATTAGATTACCTATGTAACCCCATGTTCACAACTCCCTACTAGCTGTTAGAAAGCAATTAACTGGCCACACATGGAAAGTGCACACTCCATGCAAACCATGGGCACAAGAGGGCGGACAGCAGGTGTATACCATGTGTTAGCAATGGGGTAGGGGCACAGTTGTACATCCTTGCCTTAGACAAACCTGTCCTTAAACTGCTTGCAGCTCATAGTACATTTGTCTAAATATACAAAGGTGCATACAAAGTTTGTGCAAAGATGCAAATAAAGTGCAACTGTACAATTGTGCATACAACAACATAAAATAAGTGCACAAATTGCTCAAGTGCTTATATAATAGTCCATTGACTCCATAACCAATCAATATATTTAAAAAAATCATATATATAATAACAAAAACCTGAAAAACGAATAGTGTTCATAAAAAATAATTGAGTCCAAAAAATTAATAGTGCTGAAAAAACTGTCCCTTGTTGTGATGAATTCCCACAAAGTCTTCACATAAATCACCAGGTTCTCCATCAAGCGTGAGTCCTTCACCACTCACAGGGCGGCCCATGAGGACGTCATTAGACAACAGGTGTGTAGGGCGGTGCAAGGATGCTGACGATATCGCATGTGTACAAAGGAATATATTTGATGATCGCTCTGAGAAATTGGGGTCCTTTGCTAGGTTATAATCTGATAGTATCTGATATCTGATGAATCTGGTGAGTTTGATTTAGTTAGAGTGGTGAAGGACTCACGCTTGGTTGAGCACCTGGTGATTTTTGTGAAGACTTTGTGGAAATTCATCACAACAAGGGACAGTTTTTTCAAAACTATACATTTTTTGGAAACACAATTTTTTAAGAACACTATTCGTTTTTCAAGTTTTTGTTATTATATATATATTTATTGATTGGTTATGGAGTCCATGGACTATTACATAAGCACTTTAGCAATTTTTGCACTTATTTTATTTTGTTGTATGCACACCTGTACAATTGCACTTTATTTGCATATTTGCACAAAATTTGTATGCACCTTTGTATATTTACACATTAGGTGCTATACGTATTTAGTGCAAGCACATATTTTTTTGTTATTTGAGTCATTGCCAGATATTTTGTTATATTAATTGTATAGCAAGTTTGGTGTGAGGATTTGCGCTACTCTTTATATATGTTTCTTTTTTTTTTATTGATGCCATCAATAATTAGAATAGCAGCAGTCCTATAGATTATGATATGCACACCAACTGGTTGCGCTGTTATCTGGTTATATTGTTTTTCATAGTACCTTTGGGTTACATAGTTGGTAAGGTTGAAAAAAGACACCAGTCCATCCAGTTCAACCTGTGTGGGTGTGTGTATGTCAAAAAGCATATCCCATATCCCTGTATAATGTACTTGCTAAGATGCCCATCTAAGAGTTTTTTTAAACTATCAATACTTCCTGCTGACACCACCGATTGTGGAAGTAAGTTCCACATCCTTACCGTACTGACAGTGAAAAAACCCTTACGCAGTTGAAGGTTAAAATGGTTGTAAACCGCTAGACTTTTTTTATTTATTTACACCCCGCAAGAAAATGGCATAATGTGCTAGTATGCATTGCATATTAGCACATTATGTTACACGTAGCTTAAAACAAAGCCCTCCCTCGCCGAGATCTCAGAGCTGCAGTGGGCTCCCATCTTCACCAGCCTTGCTTCTGGGTTCACGGCTCTGGCTCTGTGACTGGCCTGAGCTCCAGTGATGTCACTTTCGCCGATTACAGCACAGGGCTCGGAAGGAACGGCGCGGCTGCCTGTTCCTTCACAGCGCATGCACCAGTGATGTCACTGGCTGCATGTAACGTAAATATCTCCTAAACGTTTAGGAGATATTTACACTACAAAGGGCTTTTTTTCAGAAGGAACATGGGGGAACACAGTTCCGGCACCTCCAGCACTGAATGTATGCAATGGCAGTGGGTGCAGGTAAGGTCTATTGTGTGTTGTAAGGTCTATTGATATTGGCTGCTGGGGGATCTATTGTCACTGGATGGTATCTATATTTGCTGGGGGTCTATTGTGGCTGGGGAGGTCTATTGTTTCTGTGGGTGGGTCAGTTGTTGCTAGGAGGGATCTATTGTTGCTGGCTGGCGGAGGGTCTATTGATGCTGGCTGCTGGAGGGTCTATAGATCTTGGCTCCGAGGAGATTTATTGTTGCTGCCAGGGTGTATTGTTGCTGTGATGTATATTCTTGAAAGTGGTCAATTGTTACGTGAGGGATCTGTTGTTGATGGGGGGGGGGGGGGGGGTTATTGTTGCTGGCTGCAGGGATCTATCTTACTGCTTTTCTTGTTATCATTGACAAATTTCATACAAATTACTCAGCACCACAAAATAAGTTTAATGTTTGTAGTCATTCCTCATTACTGAGGTCCTCCAGTCCCCTTATTAATTTTGTTGCCCTTTTCTGGACTCTCTCCAGGTCCAGCACATCCTTCCTGAAGATTGGAGACCATAACTGTGTTATAAAGTGTCAGGATTATAGTTTTATCGCTTCAGTAAATACCCTTTTTTATGCATGCTAATATTATGCTTGCTATGCTTGCCTGTCCTCTGCTAGGACCCCCAGATCGTTTTCCATCCTGGATTCCCCCAGAGGTTCCTCCCCTAGTAAGCAACTTGCGTTCATATTTTTAACCCGCAAATGCATTACTCTATATTTTTTAATATAGCGACCATAACCCGTTGCAGGGTGGCCTTGGCTTAATGGGCTTACCGGTTGCCTTCTCTTGGCCTGCTCTTCCACTTCTAGGGTTTCCCAGGGTTGATACTTGTACACTGACACAGATGAAGTCCTTTCAAAAAGGTTTTATTCTGCAGTAGAACTTTCAATTAACACAGTTTCTTAGGGTACAGAGGGCACGGGTGAAGAACTTAGGCACCTTGAACTGCAGGTCTTGCAAAGTCTCTATTTCCACCCAGAGAGTAGCCACTTGCAGCTGGGTACTTCAAGGCTGAATAGATCTCTAGCCAGAGATCATGGCAGTGAGCACGTTGACTCAAACTTGAACAAATAACTAAGGGCAAACAGGAACAGTTTTCCTCCGTACATGGAATGTTTCCTGTCTCCTTTCTGGTACTGGAAAAGTGTGAATTTGTCAATGTCTTTCTCAACTCAGTAACTGGGCACATCTCAGGATGCCACTTGCCGGCCCTCCTCCGAAGAGTCCTCCCCCGGTCACTTCCATGAGTTGCGGTGTCCCTCCAAGCCAAGAGCTCACCCGGGCACCTTGAATCCTCCCTCAGTTACTGCGCCTCGGACCAGCAGGTTCCGAGACTTGGGAACGGATGGATCCCTACCACAGACCAGGTAGGTCTATCAGGTCTATCAGGGGCCACTGACAGGAACATGTTGTGGGGTGTCGAACACCCCGTGCCCGGTACCCATCACGGGGCTACCCCAGTCCTGGAACCAGACCAGACCACACAGGTCTCTCGAACTACTCTGGAACTAAGAACACGTGACCCACATCCGTTTAAGTACCCCTTTCCCAGACTCCCCAGCAGGCCCCGGCACTCCCACTGATTGGCTCCGAGAAGGCCGATACCCAAACTCCCAACCAGACTGTCCACATGACCAGGCAGAACTTCCAAACACAACCTGGCCAGACTGGTGTTAAGGCCTACCTACACAATTAACCCTCAGAACCTTTACTGTTCTGAGGCCAAAAACTAAATTTACAGGCATGTGACATTTTATCCCAAATGTCCTCCGCTACATTAACATTAAACCTCATTTACCATGTAGTTGCCCACCCCTTTTTTTTATTTAAGTCTTCTTGTAAAGTTTCTATATCCCGCTGTAATGTTATTGCCCTGCTTAGCTTTGTATCATCAGCAAACACTGAGATTGAGCTATTTATCCCAACCTCTATATAATTTATGAATAACAGAATTGGCCCCAGGACAGAACCTTGGTATAGCCCACTTACCACTCCAGACCATTCTGAGTACACACTATTTGTCACCACCCTTTGGACATGTTCCTGTAACTAACTGACCCCCTATACATGCATCCAGCCCCCTTATCTACATGCTGGGATGGCGGATGCATGGATTCCAATAGGGGGGTCTTGATGCATGTGATTAGAGCAGAGGCTCTAAAAGGCTTAACAAAAGGGTGACCTACCTAAAGTATTTGACCCCCAGTTTAGATAATTTTTAACTCCCACATCTCTTGAGTCCAAAATCATTTTGGTTAATAATCTTGAAAATAAATAAAGATCAGGAAATAAAAGAAGAAATACAGAGAGTGAATGTAGTCTTTTTGCACAAGCACTTCTTAAAGGGCCCCAAAGATAGCTGGCAGAAGAACAACATAAAGGACTGCCCCTAGAGTAAAAGCATCCTGAGACCAGGTTCACATATGTGCAGCCACAGTTCCCAGCATGGTGTCCTGTGTGTCCCCGTTCACTAATTCAGGTGCAAATCAGGTCCGAATTTTTGCTTGAATTTACACCTTAACTGGACTCAAAGACGCAAAGGACCCTTTTGGAATGCGGACTGCAGGGGGAAATCCGCATCCAAATCGCACATACGTGAACCCAGCCTAAAAGTCGCTTTTGTTCTCTTCTCCCGTTTCTTTCATTTCTATAGACAGTACACATGCCTAGCATAGTCGCTATTAATGCATTTGGCAGCATAGTCTCCTATATTCGGCAAATCAAGCTTTACTACAGCCCACTGCTGCACTTTAGGTGACCTTCCTACTGTTTATGCTGATCTGGATACAAAGTGTCATTATATGCCTAGTCTATATTACTAAGCACTCTGTATGCTAAATTTGTGTTATTAACTTTGTTAATCCATTTGCCTCTTTACCAACCATATTGGGTGAAAAAATATTAAGTTTACCTTTAGTAACTGGTTTAGTACCTGTTTTCTTTAACATAGTACTATTACTGGTCTCCTCACCAGGTATTACTCTCAATGATTTTCTGTGATGTTGCATGCTTTATACACTCAACTTAGTGTGCCAGAGAAGCTGAAGTTCCTAAGAAGATGGAGACAAATAAAAGAGGACCCATCTTAACTAGCGGCTCCTACGAGAGTAGCGCTACATAAAAATGTTGGTGTCCCTTAACATTAGTGGTCAGTGTAGAAGTGACCTACTGCATTGGTAGTGTATGTGGGAGAAAAATTTACCATTGCCCACCGCTCAAAAGAGGCCCAAGCAACCTCTTCAGGGTTCCATGGAACACTGGTAGGGAAAGGCTGTTCTAATAAAATGTGCTTCATATTTGTTACAAATAGAATATTCCCAGCAAACATATTCCTGGAGATGGCTTAAATCAATGCTGTGCTGTAACAACTACTAGCTGGATACTGGTATCAACACGAGCAAAACCATAAAATGGCCAGCGCACAATGGCGCACAATTTCAGGATAACATCCAAAAATTTGTTAAAGCGATTACACCACAGCAGTAAATTGCAATGATTTGCAACTCTGTCATCAGGCATATTTTATTCTAGGTAAGTGACTCAGAGATAAACAGGTAATCAATAATCTTACAGCAATTTTAGTTATGGTGGCTTAAGTACAGGTTTCTTCACTACAATTTTTTTTTTTATTTGTATCTGGTTGTTCAACACATGTACCTAATATACAAAAATGTAATTCGCAAGGTAAGTTCTATCTCAGCCAGTCCTACATGTAAATTCCTGAGTGAATGTTAATATAGTTTCAAGCTGAGATGTTCTGTAAGTGAGGTTAAGTTCTTAAGGCAACATTTCCTGCTAAAACATAAAAGGGACCTGATTTAGCCTACAGCGTCTTTTATTTGCTTCTCAGCATTAAATTTCACTAAACTTCAGTCAAAGATTTATTATGATTTTATTGCAAATACTTTTGCAGTGCCTTCAAGTGCTTCAGTTTATGGAGCACTTAGAAATAAGAGATAGAACTAAAAATAACTGCGTTATCTAGATGAGATTACCCAGTGGAATATCTAATGGGAATCTGAGAGTACTTAAAGTGTTTCTATCCCAGAACACAATGCAGGTACCCATCCAGCCTATCAGTACACAAGGATGTGGTGGTAGCACTATGGCATGAGGTTACGTTGGCTGATGCAAGACTGATATCACTGAATTAAAGAGGCTAAAGAGATACTGTCATTGGAGGAAAGGAGGGCAAACCTAGAAGTGACTACACCTACCTGCAAAAGCCTGAAAACACTTTCTGTCGAGTTTGAATCTCAGGCTGTTCAACCGGGCAAAGATCAGACACATCCAAGTAGTGCCTACCACCAAGCTCAACTCCAACACAATCCTATTATCCCATCAACAGGGATGAGGTTGTGTTTGGTTCAAACTGGGTTTGGTCTAAATCCAGAGGTTACTAGTGTTACTGGGTCAATTAAAGTGGTTGTATACTCTTTTTTTTTTTTTTACTTTTACCTACAGGAAAGCTATAATAAGGCTTACCTGTAGGTAAAAAAAATATCTCCTAAACCTGTACGGTTTAGGAGATATTCCCCTCGGTATGCGCCGCTGACTGCAGCGGCGCATGCGCACAAGGGGATTCTCGGCTGAAAATCCGGCAGTGGCCGACCGGCCGGGATGAACTCTCCCACGCGCATGCGCGGGAGGGACGATATCGCGGCTCCGGCCACTCACAGCGCCGGAGCCGCGATACCCGGAAGAAACGCAGAGGGAGCATGTCAGCTCCCTCGGCGTGGATCGGGCCAGATGTCGGGGCCTCGTTCCAAGGTAAGTATTTCATAATGAGCTAGTATGCGGTGCATACTAGCTCATTATGCCTTTTGCTTTGCAGGTGGTAAAAAAAAAAAAAACATCTGCGGGTTTACTACCGCTTTAAATGCAGGGGGAGAATTTCTGCCGCACAGGTTCACATTTACAAGGAGACAGGGATTCTCATGACATCATTGAGTATTCTTATCACTTTGATATGTATAGGTACAGGGCAGAGAATTTCCTGCCTGCAGCTCACTTGGTCATATCATTTACCTGTAATGAAGTATGTTACGCAACTAAGCTTTGGGTCTTCAAACAGAACAGCTTTACAGATGGTCTGATAGGGACATGCCCCCTTTTTCCTCCTCTAATGAAAAAAGTAAATTTACTGATTACATATCGGTGGATTGGGGGGGTTGAATTCTGTGACTGATCAGACTTTCTTCCATTCACAGAGCGAATCAATGAAAAATCTTTTCTGAAAGGAGGAGAGAGAAAGAGTAGACGTGTCCTCGTCAGATCATCTTTAGTGTAGCTGAGCCCAGAGACCCAAATCTATTAACCCCCAAAATGCTGGAAATTCCAACCAGGAAGAGCACAGGGCAGCCTTGCAGTGAAGATTTATCCAGGATCCGACTGTCTGCACACCATGGGACATACTTCATTACACATAAGTGATATGATTTTTTATTTTTTATTTTGGCTTTAAGTAAACCCCCAAGTAGTTGCATTCATTTATATTCCTGATGTATTCCAAAATCAACTGTAGTAGAGCAGCAGGTCATGCGGTAGCAATTGCCAGTGTAGTAAAGACTATACTAAGAAAATATTCCACAAGGCATTTACAATAAAAAAAAACAACCATACATCTCTATTTAAAACTGTGTTAAATACACTGCAAACACTAATGTAATTATTATTAATTATAATCATTTTCCTTTCATTTGACCTGGAAATTGAGTTTCTCAGCATACTTGAACTATTAGGATTAGGAAGAATGCACTGATGGGTTAGGTGGAGGATAAGCACCAAATATTTGTCTTAAAAAGAGATTATACGTATTAATGAAAAATGTTAGTGAGGTTTTGCCTCTCCCATGTCTGCGGGACAAAAATTAAACTGTTACATTTGCTTTTATGAAAACAGATAAAGATCTTGGCTTTACTGTCAAACAGGCTTGCACTCTGGATGAAATAAAAAATGAAAGTGTTATTAAACCCAGACTATGAAAAACTCATTACGTGCTACACTATTTCCCCGAAAATAAGACCTAGCATGATTGTCTGTGATGGCTGCAATATAAGCCCTACCCCCCAAATAATCCCTACCCTGTTTCCCCAAAAATAAGCCCTACCCTAAAAAGAAGACCTACAAGGACTTTAACTACTGCTTATTTGGGGGGTAGGGCTTATATTGCAGCCATCACCGACAATCACGCTAGGTCTTATTTTTGGGGAAACAGGGTATATAACAGCATGTGTGTTCATACTTACAAAGCCACTAAAGCATTTGATTTGTGTAGAGTAAAGTACACCTGGTTGATCCTGCCTTCAGCTGTCCCTCCCACCTTCTCTGTGTCCCCACTGTAGCCTGAGATTGTGTACACCAGCTGGCGTTCTCTACTGAGCATGCTCATATTTCAGTTCCCTTCTAAGCTCTCGATTCCCTCCTTTTTCTCATCTGTGCAGCCCACATGACCATAGAGTCACACATGCAGGTGTATACACAGTGGTAAATGACCCTCCTCCATGTCCTCCTATTGCTAAACACTATGGGGTGGGATATATTATGCTGATTGATTACATTGATTAAGTGAATCACAAACAAGCTTTGTTTTAATATAAACCAGTATTAAATATATCAAATGTAAATGCTAATACTTGTAAAGTAAAAAAAGAGTCTTGGATGCAGATGCTGTCTGAACAAAATGAAAGCTAGTGTCAATCATTGTTGATTCCGCCTACACCATCTTAAAGTGATACTGATTTAAATAACAAACGTTATACAGTGGGTATAGAAAAGAATCAACCCACTTTAAAATAATCATATTGCATTGCTTTACAGCCTCAAATGAAGACAGACACAGTTTTTGTTTTATCCAGCAGTATTTACTCAGTGCAACTTATAACATTCAAGTGAAAGCTATAACACCAACATGTCAGAAAAAAATAAACAAAATTCAAAAACAAAATTACAGAGTTGGAAAAAAGGAGCACCCCCTTTGTTGAAACACCTTTTGCTTTAATTACAGGCTTTAGTCTGTTGGGATTTGTCTCTTCTAACTTTACACATCTAGACTTTGCAATGCTTGCCCACTCTTCTTTGCAGAACTGCTCAAGTTCAGTTAAATTTGCTAGTGACTGTTTGTGGACTGCAGCCTTCAAGTCACTCTATAGATTTTCAATGGGGTTTAAGTCTGTACTCTGACAAGGCCATGCAAGGATATTCCCCCTTTTCTCCTTCAACTACTGTGTGGTCATTTTTGCTGTGTGCTTTGGGTCATTGTCATTTTGGGAGGTAAACCTTCTTTCCATTGACAACTTTCTGGCCAGAGCTAATTTTCCTCAAGAATTTGACGGTATTTTGCCCCATCCATTTTTACTTTTATCCTAACAAGTTCTCTAGTCCTTTCTGCAGAAAAAAAAACCCATAACAGGATAATACCACCTCCATGCTTTAGTGTAGGAATGGTGTTATTTGGATGGTGAGCTGTATTGGATTTCCACCACACATATCAATTGGTGTTAAGGCCAAATAATAAAATTTTAGTCTCATCAGACCATAACATATCAGACCATAACATATTTTTCTATGTGGCCTCAGAATCCTCAAGATGCATTTTGGCAAAACTCAAAAAACTGTGGATGTTCGCAACTTTATCCCGGAGATTTTTTGACAGAGCCTTGCCACCCATAGTTGATTGTTTGCTTCAGTTGCACTACCAGGGACTTAAATGTTTCAGGGAATATGTTTTCATGTCGAGCTAATCAAATAGAGCACAGCTGATCACAGTTGAAAGTCAAATGGCTTTGTATTGCCATTGAGAAGGTGATTAGCTACACCCGATTGAGTTTACGTCATTTTTAGGAAGAGGGTGATGCTTTTTCCAGCTCAGTGATTCAGAATGTATTTTATTTTTTTCTGACTTGTTGGTTTTATATCATTCACTTGGATGTTAAAATTTGTATGAGCTGGATAAAACACAAACTGTATCTGTCTTCATTTTATGCTGCAAAGCAAAAAATGTGATTCTTTTCTATACTTATTGTACTTACCTGCTCTGTGCAATGGTTTTGCATAGAGCACCCCCCAATAATCCCCCCAATAATCCCCCCAATAATCCTCTTCTCGGGTCTTCTACTGGCGATTTGGGCTCCTCCCCCTGCTGAGTAGAGTTGCCACATCATCCCTTTAATTCAGGACACACATTAATTACACAGGTTCTGTGGCTGATTAAGGTGGTAATTAAACTCACTTGGTGCCCTACCTGCATCAAATCAGCATCAGAACCTGTGTAATTAATAAGTGTCCTGGATTAAAGGGATGACGTGGCAACTCTACTGCTGAGTACCCCATAGCAAACGGCTTGCTATGTGGTCACTCAGTGGTGTCGGGAGGGGGGGGGGGGCTATAGCTCCAAGTGGTCCCCCAAAAAGCCCCAGGTCTTCATATTAACAATTACAATTATTAAGTGGGAGATCCCTGCTCTGTGTAAACCGGTGGCTCTCCTCTTCTGATGGGCACTGCTGTCTGATCAGGCTGCATGGGCACAGGTAAGGCTGAGTTGATTGGATTGGCACTGATCCGGCTGCATTGATGCCGGATGATGAGGCTGCATTGATGGGAACTGGTGGTGAGGCTGCATTGATGGGCACTGGTGGTGAGGCTGCATTGATGAGCCCTGGTGAGGCTGCATTGATAGGCACTGGTGAGGCTGAGCTGATGAGCAAAAGTAAGGCTGCACTGATGGCTGGGCACTGATGAGGCTGCATTGATTGGCACTGATGAGGCTGCATTGATGGGCACTGGTGAGGCTGCATTGATGGGCATTTATAAAGCTGAGGTCACCCAAGGCTTCCAAGGCTGCTGGCCACCCAGGGAAAAAAATTCTGGCGGCCTAGTCTACATGCTGATGTAGTCGCCTTCGTAGCTGCTTGTTGCCCTCAGCGTAAGACACCACAACATCTTCCAGTGGGCCTCCTATGACCAATATCCAATGGAGAGAGGCATTGGACCCACCTGTCAATGGATTTCATTGTGGAGTTATTAAACTCTTAGGGCAACACAGTTATCCTTATGGTGGTTGAACGGTTCTCGAAAATGTCTCATTGTATTCCACTTAAGAAGTTGCCCATATCCAAAGAACTGGCTTCCATTTTTGCTCAGGAGATCTTTCGCTTACATGGTCTACCCAAAGTGATCACCTCAGACAGCGGTAGCCAGTTTGTGTCCAGGTTCTGGTGAGCCTTTTGTGCACAGTTGGGAATTCAGCTTTCTTTCTCCTCTGCTTATCACCCGCAGTCCAATGGGGCCGCAGAACTAGCCAATCAGTCCTTGAAACAGTTTTTACATTGCTACATTTCTGATTACCATAACAACTGGTCAGATCTCTTACCCTGGGCGGAGGTTGGTCACAATAGTGCCGCCAATACCGCTTCCCAATTGTCTCCAATCATGGTGAATTATGGTTTCCAACCATCCATGTTACCTTACTCATTTGTTCCTCAGAGAATTCCTGCATTGGAGGAGCATCTCTGTGCTATTCGTTCCACTTGGGTACAGGTCTAAGCCCCTGTACACATGGTCGGAGATTTCGACAACCAAATCCGTCAGATTTTGTCTGTCGGATGTTGTCCCTCGGATCTTGTCCGAAACTGTTGCATACACATGGTCGGACAAAGTTGTCGAAAAATCCGATCTTTCAGAACATGATGACGTAATTTCGTTACGATGGGACTACATTCAGGCTAGTAGCCAATAGCTTTGATGTAGGAATTTGATCTGAGCATGCGTGGCACTTTGTCCGATCAAAATTCTCTACACATGATCGGAGTATGTCCTATCGGACCAGTTTGTCGGAAAATATTTCCAACAAGTTGGAAAATTGGGTCAGACGGATATTCCGACGGAATCAGTCCGATGCATACCACACACAGTTGGATTATCCGACAACACGGTCCGATAGGACACATTCCGACGGATTCTCCGACCGCTTGTACAGGGGCTTAGAGTCATTGCAACGTGTCAGTGATAGGTGCAGACTCCATTCGGACCACAGACGCCTACCTGCACCTTCCTACCAAGTTGGGGACAGGGTCTGGCTGTCATCTCGTAACTTCTGACTCCATGTTCCCTCATTAAAACTGGCATCACGGTTTATTGGGCCTTTCCCGTATTCTCCCAGTGGCTTACGCTTTAGACCCTCCTTCTAATATGCGTATTTCAAATGTATTTAATATCTCCTTTTTAAAACCTTTGGTATGCAACTGTTTCGCTACTTCGGTACCACATCCTCACCCAGTTCAGGTTGAGAACCATGAGGAATATGAGATACAATCTATCATTGATTCCAGTAGCTTCCGTAGGCGCATACAGTACCTGGTTCATTGGAAGGGGTACGGTCCAGAGGAATACTCTTAAGTCTCATCTTTGGATGTATGTGCTCTTGTCCTCCCCTGTGCCTTCCATAGATGTTTTCCCCTCAAACCTGGTAGTCCTCCAAGGGAGAGGGGTCGTTGAGGAGGGGGTACTGTCAGGGTTGGGCTTAGCCCTTCCTTCTCAGAGCTCTGCTGTCATTTAATTGCCAAAGACTCTTCCTTCCACAGTGACTCACCTGGTCTTCATTTCCTACTTGTCAGCTAGAGCTGCTGGTTATATAAACTCCTTGGATCAGATCTTCTGTGCCTTTGCCTTGATCAACATATCCGTACTCTCTCTGCTGTGTTTTCCTGTGAAAGACTTTTTGCTGACTTCCCTTCTGGCTCTTGATCCTGTTTGCTGCCTCCAAATTTGCTGATCTCTGAACTCCTGTTTCTCTGGTTTGTTCTGATTATCCATCCTGGTTACCGAACTCTAGCTATGTTTTGACTACGTTTGCTCTGTTTATACCATTTTACCATTTTATTAAATAGAGTGATTTTTAGTGCACTTCTGTCTCAGTCTGATTCATGGTACCTGATCTGAAATCCTTCCTTGTAGAGTGGGTTAAAAGGCATGGTGGGTGTAATGCAAGATGAAATGATGGGCACCAGTTAATTTTTTGAATGCCAACCACAGATTTATTGTCTCTTAACAAGAACTGTGGGAGAGCGGGTTAGGGCTAGGACACCCTTAGGTAGGTGCAATGTTAATTGGCAGACTCAGAGACACTACAGGTAGACAGCTATACAGGGAAAGGCCTCCTGCCAGATGCCACATCTGTATAGGTAGGACTGCTGTCTCCTATGGCAACTGAACTTGTAGCAGTCACTAAAGGTAATGATGCATAACTCTTGGTAACACGGAATAGTTCTTCTCTTATCTCACCGTATCCCACTGTAGGTCTTCACTCACTGAGCTCCCAGTCTCTCACTAGACTTCCAGATCCCAGTCGTCACCTGATCTCTTGAGCTCTTCCACAGCTAACCCACTATATAATCCTCAAGCGTCACCCCCGCTAACCTACTGGGTCCTTGGCTTGGCAATCCCCTAAGCTTTCCCACTTCTTCACTGTCCCCGATTGGTGAGAAGACTGCTCTGGTACTTGCTCAAGTTTACTCACAGTAGTCTCCAGTAATAAGGTGGGTGGACTGTTAGTGGCAACTGCTTCCCCTTTACCTCCGACCACAACTGGTTCCCCATCTGGCTGAACCTTTGCAACTCGGTTGGACTCCAATCCTGCAGTCCAAACCCTACGCTGCTTTTCCTGCTCCTGAGTGGGCCTCAGGCAGCCTAGCAGTCAGGTGTCCCCAGAAGAGGCCTCTGGCTTCCGGCCTAGCAACCTGGGGCGACATAACACATGTCCACCTAGACAGCCGTCCAGGTGGCACAGAATGCTGATTACCTGACTCCACCCAAATAAATAGGCTCTCTCAGCAGGCCAAGGGACTAACCCCTGCCAGTTGTCTGAGACACCCAATCCATTCATAATCTGTCCTTGCTATGCCCTTGTGGATCTAATGCCACCAGCCACAATGCCACCTAGTGACAGAAGAGAAAAGGTGCAGCAATTCCAGAATTAGAGAGGAATCAGTGGATCTTCTAACAATTATCCAGGAAAATTACTACCTCATATGGCCAGTTTGTAGAAATGATGGTCAAAAACCTTTACAACCTCTAACAAAAGTAGAGTTTCCATTCTCTTATCTCCTGCTATACTGAGAACAACCACAGAGGTTGTTGGCCTCAATTTGTTAATGTATGTAAATCTGCTAGTACGGAAAACATTTCTCTCCTCCAGACTGACAATGCCACTATCCAAAGGTACATAATAAAAATGGCAGCACTAAATAATTTTTAAAGATCAAAGTAAATCAAAAAAATAGTCCATATAGTGCTTGAACATTAAAGTGTATAGTGACAGATGAAAAGAAAGTCCATTGAAGTAATATCAAAAGAAATGTGATTGTTTAGCCTTGATAATAAAGAGAATGTGAGCTTAACAGATCTCAGAACTCCAAGTTATAGGAGTCTAGACAAGCGTTTAAATAATGATCCAGCACTCAAAGTGAATCCCTCAGTGGTTAGACAGGAAAGGAAAGTAATATGGCTGGCCAAACAAAGCCCTGGTTTTCCTCAGACCTGACCAATAAGAAAGAACAAGGGGTCCACATAGTGTAAAATCGTAAAACACTTTTATTTTGAAAAAAGGTTAAACGCTTACAGCAATACAGTGAATAGTCAGTGGTCAAAATGGTAGTTCTCAGGATAAAAATGACTTGTATACAAGTCCAATTGCCATGGTCAGTTCAGACTAATTTTTATATATTATTTCTAATATAGTAGGTGTGATTACTGGCCAAATCACCAGATGAAAACAGGGGGAAAAGAAGAGCCTAAGAAAAGAAACCTAATGCAGCCATCACTCTAATCTAATGATTGGTAATCTGCAATATATTACATTTTTGTTTTTCCCTTCCTCCGCCCCTCTGTGCGCTCCCTGGCTCCGCCCCTCCTACTCTCCAGCGAAGTCTAGCCCCTCCGTGTGCTCCCTGGCTCCACCCCTCCTGCTCTCCAGCCCCTCCTTGTGCTCCATGGCTCAACCCCTCCTGCTCTGCAACCCCTCCTTGTCCTTCATGACTCCGCCCCATTTCCAGTACCCCCCCTGCTCGCCACTCCAATTCTTTCTGCTCCCCCTCTCAAGCCCCCACCCCTCCTGTGCTCTCCACCTTTCCCAATTCTCTCTGGCCCCCAGCACTCTCCGACCCTGAACTCTCAGCCCTCACCCCCTGCACTCTCTGCCACACCCCATAGCACCCTCAACCCCCCTGCACTCTTCACCCCCCCACACCCTAGCACTCTCTGCCCCCACCCCCTGCACTCTCCATCCCCACCCCCCTGCACTCTCCGGACCCCGCCCCCTGCACTCTCCACCCCCACCGCCCTGCACTCTCCGGACCCCACCCCCTATCATTCCCCACCCCCTGCACTCACCAGACCCCACCCCCTGCATTCTCCGCCCCCACCCCCTGTACTCTCTGCCCCCACCCCCTAGCACTCTCCGTCCCCAGCCCCTGCACTCTCCAGACCCCACCCCCAGCACTCTCCGCCCCCCACCCCCCTGCACACTCCAGCTCCTCCCTGCTCTTTGCCCTCTAGTCTCACAGACTGGGACATGGGGCACAGAAGGGGCTGCAGACAGGGACAAGGCTAGAGATCTCTCACCCCCTTTCCCTCACCCCCTCTTTCTCACCTCCCCCTCTCTCTCTTTACCCCTTCCTCTCTCCCCCTTCCTCTCTCCCCCTCTCTCTACCTCTCTCTCCCCCCTCCATACCCCTCTCTCTCCCCCCTCGCTCACCCCTCTTTCTCTCCCCTTTTGCACACCCTTTCTCAACCCTCTCTCCCCCTCCCCTCTTCTCTCTCCTTCCCCCTCCTCTCTCTCTCCTTCCCCTCCCCTCTCTCTTCCCTCCACCCCCTCCCTCTGTCTTCCCCTCCCTCTTTCTCTCCCTCCTCTCTTCCCCCTCTCTCTCCATCCCCTCCTCTCCTCTCTCCTTCCCCTCTCTCCCTTCCTCCCCTCCTCTCTCTCTCCCTCCTCCTCTCTCTCCCTCCCCTCCTATCTCTCTCTCCTTCCCCTCTCTCTCCTTCCCCTCTCTCTCTCCCTCCCCTCTTCTCTCTCCTTCCCCCTCCTCTCTCTCTCCTTCCCCCCTCTCTCTCTCCTTCCCTCCTCCTCCTCCCCCCTCTCCCCCCCTTTCCTCCTCCTCTCTCTCCTCCCTCTCCTCCCCTCCTCTCTCTCTCCCCCTTCTCTCTCTCTCTCTCTCCCCCTCCTCTCTCTCCCCTTCTCTCCTCTCTCTCTCTCTCTCTCTCTCTCTCTCCCCTCCTCTCCTCCCTCCTCTCTCTCCCTCCCCCTCTCTCTCTCCCCCCCTCTCTCTATCTCCCTCCTCCTCTCTCCCCTTCCCTCCTCTCTCTCTCCCCCTACCCTCCTCTCTCTCTCCTCTCCTCTCTACTCCCCTCCTCTCTCTCTCCCCCCTCGCCCTCTGGTTCACCTTCTCTCTCCCCCCTCTCTCTCTCCCTCCCCCTCTCACTCACAATCTCATGCTCCCCCTCCCCCTCTCTCCCTCCCTCCCCCTCTCTCACCCTCCCCCTCGCTCCCCCCTCACTCTCACAATCTCTTGCTCCCTTCCCCTTTCTCTTCCCCTCCACCCCCTCCCTTTGTCTTCCCCTCCCTCTTTCTTTCCCTCCTCTCTCCTCCCCCCTCTCTCTCTCTCCATCCCCTCCTCTCCTCTCTCCTTCCCCTCCTCTCCCTTCCTCCCCTCCTCTCTCTCTCTCTCCCTTCCCTCATCTCTCTCTCTCCTCCCTCCTCTCTCCCCTCCCCTCCTATCTCTCTCTCCTTCCCTCTCTCTCCCTCCCCTCCTATCTCTCTCTCCTTCCCCTCCCTCTCCCTCCCTCCAATCTCTCTCTCCCTCCCCTCTTCTCTCTCCTTCCCCTCCTCTCTCTCTCCTTCCCCTCCTCTCTCTCTCCTTCCCCTCCCCTATCTCTTTCCCTCCACCCCCTCCCTCTGTCTTCCCCTCCCTCTTTCTCTCCCTCCTCTCTCCTCCCCCTCTCTCTCCATCCCCTCCTCTCCTCTCTCCTTCCCTTCCTCTCTCTCCCTCCCCTCCTCTCTCTCTCCCCCCCTCATCTCTCTCTCTCTCCTCCATTCCTCCTTTCTCTCTCTCCTCCCATTCCCTCCTTTCTCTCTCTCCTTCCCCTCTCTCTCCCTCCCTTCCCTCCTATCCTCTCTCTCTATCTCCCTCCCCTCTCTCTCTCCTTCCCCTCCTCTCTCTCTCCTTCCCCTCATCTCTCTTTCCCCTTCCCTCATCTCTCTCTCTCCTCCCCTCCTCTCTCCTCCCCTCCTATCTCTCTCTCCTTCCCCTCCTCTCTCCCTCCCCTCCTATCTCTCTCTCCTTCCCCTCCTCTCTCCTCCCTCCTATCTCTCTCTCCCTCCCCTCTTCTCTCTCCTTCCCCTCCTCTCTCTCCTCCTTCCCCTCCTCTCTCTCTCCTTCCCCTCCCTATCTCTTTCCCTCCACCCCCTCCCTCTGTCTTCCCCTCCCTCTTTCTCTCCCTCCTCTCTCCTCCCCCTCTCTCTCCATCCCCTCTTCTCCTCTCTCCTTCCCTTCCTCTCTCTCCCTCCCCTCCTCTCTCTCTCTCCCTCCCCTCATCTCTCTCTCTCCTCCCCCTTCCCTCCTTTCTCTCTCTCCTTCCCCTCTCTCTCTCCCTCCCTTCCCTCCTATCTCTCTCTCTATCTCCCCTCCCCTCCTCTCTCTCCTTCCCCTCCTCTCTCTCTCCTTCCCCTCATCTCTTTCTCCCCCCTCCCTCCTCTCTCTCTCCCCTCCTCCCCTCTCTCTCTCCCCTCCTCTCTCCTTCCCTCCTCTCTCTCATTCCCCTCTCTCCTTCCTCTCTCTCTCCTCCCCCTCCTCTCCCTCCCCTCCTCTCTCTCCTCCCCTCCCTATCCTCCCCCCTCTTTCTCTCCTCTCCCTCCCCTCCTCTTTCTCCTTCTCTCTCTCTCCTCCTCTCTCTCTCCCCCCTCCTCTCTCTCTCTCTCCCCCCTCCTCTCTCTCTCTCTCCTTCCTCTCTTCTCTCTCCTTCCTCTCTTCTCTCTCCTTCCCCTCTCTCTCTCTCCTTCCCCTCCTCTCTCTCTCGCCCCTCCTCTCTTTCCTCCCACCCTCTCTCTCCTCCCCTCCTCTCTCTCTCTCTCTCCCCCCCTCTCTCTCTCTCCCCCTCTCCCCCCTCCTCTGTCTCTCTCCCCCTCTCCCCCTCCTCTCTCTCTTTCCCCACTCTCTCTTTCTCTTCCCCATCTCCTCCCCCTCCTCTCCCTCCCCTCCTCTTTCTCCTCCTCTCTCTCTCCCCTCCTCTCTCTCTCTCTCTCTCCCCCTCCTCTCTTTCTCTCTTCTCTCTCCTTCCTCGCTTCTCTCTCCTTCCTCTCTTCTCTCTCCTTCCCCTCTCTCTCTCCTCCCCTCCTCTCTCTCTCTCTCTCCTCCCCTCCTCTCTCTCTCTCCTCCCCTCCTCTCTCTCTCCTCCCATCCTCTCTCTCCTCCCCTCCTCTCTTTCTCCCTCCTCTCTCTCTCCCCTCTCTCTCTCTCCCCCCTCTCGCCCCTCCTCTCTCTCCCCTCTCTCTCTCTCCCCCCTCTCCCCCTCCTCTCTCTCCTCCTCCCCTCCTCTCTATCTCCCCCCCTCTCTCTCTGATCCCCCCACTCTACTTTCTCGACTCAGTGACAACCCCCCACCATTCTCTCAAGACACAGGAAATTCTTAGAGGGGTTGCCACCTTGCTGGGCCCCAGGTGTTTTATTGGCTGCATATGTCTGATGGGTGATGAGAGTGCCCTGGAAGTGGTGCTGATGAACGGTGTGTTTTTGCAGCCATTTTTATTGCTTGAATTATTTTCCTCATTATGGGCGTGAGTGGGGCCTCATGTGTAAGTTTTGCCTAAGGCCTCACAAAGCCTAGAGCCACCTCTGCTGAACAGGTTTCAACCTATTTACCCGCTCCTCTCCTCTAGAAGTTTTCAACAGAGACAGGGGAAAAGAATTAATCTCTCCACCGGGGAAACCACAAACAGACCGAAGCAATCAACTCCTACCTTTACTAACTACAGAGCAAGCTAAGCACTAAATTTACCTACAGCCTGTGCTACATTACATGTTTGTTTTTGAAAAGAGATACACTTTACCATTTATTTTGATAAAAACTGGGCTATGGTGCTATTTCCATCTCCAGGTGACTTGCATAAATTCACTACAAGGGACCCTTAATTCTCCTGAGTCCTGACATGTCAGCAAAGTGGCTACTGGACAGACATAGAGTTTAATGAACAATGACAAGCAGAGATGTAGGAGGAGATAAGGCCAGACACAAATAGAATACTTCAGCAAATGATGATTTACAGTGCAGATAGATTACTGGGCAGACTAAGCATCTGAGACTAAATAATAGGCTTGTATTGCAGCTAATACATGAGAAGCTGCATAATGATTCCTTTCACGGCTATTCTAAGCACTGGTCCCTTGGTAACAAA